>NC_089491.1:262169790-262794790 GCF_036850765.1 Saccopteryx bilineata | reverse complement strand
TGGGGAGGGCCCCCGCCAGGCCCCAGCACCCACCCCAGAAGCTCAGATGGGAGCCACATAGGTGTGGTGCTGGGGGTCGGTGGGTGACAGACCAGCAGAGGCAACTGGAAGAGTGGGAGTCCTGACCATCCCTGGGGTCTTTGATCATTGATTCCAACAGGGACTGGGAAAGCTTTTCAAGGCCCCATTCTGAGGATAAGGCTAATGCTGGCCAGGAGAATGTCCATTTAAGGAGTGCCTGCTGTATGCCACCACCTGTGCTAAACCCTCACTGAATCCTTACCACACCCTGGGAAGTGGGTACTGTTATCAGCTCCTTCTCACAGGTGAGGAAACTGAGGCTCAGATAGGCAAAGCTACTCACCCAAGGTCACACAGCCAACAAGGGGTGGACCCACTCCGCAGCCTGGCTCTTTCAAGTTGGGGATTTAAGTAATTCAGCCCAGGTCCAGAGCAACTGTGAGGCTCAAAAGGGAGAGGGGATGGGTGAGCTTACATGGAATTAGGTAAGTGATAAGGATTATTGGAGGTGGAGGGTGGACAGCTCACCTTGAGAAAGAGGACTGCCCTGAGAGCTGAGCAGGCCTTCCCCACCCTGACTGGAAGGGATGTCTGGGGTCATCCCTTCAGAGTCACCCTCTCTGACAAGGGAGCCCTAGCTGGATCCTTTCCTTTGCTTAAACCTCCCCACCCACCTACACCTCCAGGGCATAGCCACCTCTTCCCCTCATTCAGCATACCCCAGCAATCAGAGGCCCACTACATGGCCACTCCCACTGTCCAGAACACTCTTTCTGCCCTGCTGCAGATCCCTATTTGTCCTTTCTGAGAGTCACATGGCACCCCTCCTATAGGGCCCTTCCCCACCCTCAGGCTGGGTCAGCAAGTCACAGATGCCTGTGCCCTATCTGCATCCTTGCCTTCCCACCAGCTGGGTGCCTCCAAGGGGGTCCCTGGGATGGCTGGGGGCAGCCTGACAGACACCCCTCCCTCGGTAAGCTCATAGGGGCAGATGACAAGGGGCCCAGGGCCAACTTTCTCATCCCTTCCTGGCAGGCAGGTTACATGCCATGCCTTCCCTCCTCCAGCACTGAGGAAAGAGGTGCCAGGGCTGAGGGGAGCAGGCTGCCCACAAGACCAGGACAGAAGTGGCTCTTCTGCTCAATCTGTCCTGTAGGTAATGGGGAAGCCGGGTCCCAACCTGGGCTTCAGTGTGGCAAGACATCTCAATGAGGCCAAACTTCTATAGGCAATAGCCCCTGACTCTTGCAGGCACCTTATCCAACAAGTGGGGGTGCCTCCACCTCTGCCCATGCAAGAGGCCGGTAAGACAGGGAACTCGGACACCAGCGCAACTGAGAGCCAAACACCTGCAGTTGCCTGGCTGAGCACCTGTAGCTCATCACTTCCTCTGAGCCTCGGTCTTCTCATCTGTATAATGGCCACAGCATGAGGGTCACTGCAAGGAGTAACTGAGATTCTATAAAGTGCCTGGCACGTAGGAAGATGCTGGGTAAGCTGGCACCCCCTCCTGCACGTTGCCTGATGCTATTGCCAAGCCCAGGGAAGGGAACAGAAGGAATTGCCCAATTCTGACAGCCTTTCCCTCCGCCTTGGCTCTGGAAGTGTAAATACTCCATGGAGGACCTCCAACTGCCTGTGTTTGTGGATCTCTGGCACACTCCGAGTTTGTTTCTAAACTGGGAAGCTTTGAGAGGCAGCGCAAACAGCTCTCTGCCCACCTCTCCCACTTCTACCCCATCTGCTATTGCTCCTCTGTCCTTGGAAGCCTGTGTGTTTAACAGCACCATTTCAGCTGGAAATACCATCTTCAAGTAAAGCCCCCAAAAGCAGTTCCACTGATATTTATTGACCTGTTCATCTAGCTAGAGAGCCGGGTAGGAGAACAGAAAAAAATGCTCGCTGCATCGAGACAGCGCCTGGCTTCTCAAAATGACCTCAGACACACTCCCCCTGCTCTCACCCAACCCCACACCACTGAAGCAATGACACAGTTCTCTAACCTTTTCCTAGAAATGTGATCACAGCAGTTTCACCCACATCCGACACTGGCAGCAATTGCTGGAAGGAACTTAGAAGAGGAATCAAAGAGTCAGCAGCACAATGCTGCTGGGAGGGTTCTCTGGGCATTCACAAGGAACAGGGCCAGTACTGGGGTGTGGTAGGGAGGAGAGGGTTGTTGCCTGACCCCCATCAAAGCTGGCACTGTGGCAGAGACATGCTTCACTCAGACCTTGGCACTGATGGGCCTGACTTGCCCTTCATTCACTTAATGAGCACCGCATGGAGCTTGTCAAAATCATCCTAAACACCAAAGGAGTGGGGCAGTCAGGAGTTTAGGCTTGGCCAAAGCCCCTCATCTTGGCAGTCAACAGCAGGGAACCTCCCTGGATGTAAGGGGCAGCAGACAACAGTTGCTCTGCACCTTCCTTGGCTGGTGGTGAGGCACCCATGTTTTCCTGAGTAGAAGTAGCCCTTTTTAAGGCAGGGGCTCACAGCTCTCTGGAGACTGGGGAACTTCAGGTTGCCAGCTTGGTGTGTGTTGGCGTTCAGGGAGGTGGTCTCTATAGCATCCCTTTTGAAAGCAGAAAGTTGCTCTGTTTGGGATTCCTAAGACCCCAGGCACTGCCAGGCTATATAACCAAAAATGAACACCTGTCCTTGGAGGAAGGAGCATCATAAGGACAGCTGGTGCTGCCTCCCTCCCCCACCTCATCAGGGCACTGGGGATTTAGGTCAGAGGACTGCAGTTGGGGTGGGGAGTTTGCCTTCCCCCCTCCACTACCCAATGACATCCTCTGGCTTCTGGTCACCACCACTCCCACCCCCTCCGACCTTGGGTCAGGACAAGTCCTGTCTCCACTGACACTGCAACCCCAGTGGCGTCAGATGCCTGGTAGTGACATCACACCACACTGCATTAGGCACGCACTGCACCTGTGAGTTTTTTGTAGGAATACCAGCTGTGACGGGATCCTGTCTAACCTTAGAGAGCTCAATCCTCAAAAGCAGCCACCTGCATAACCAGGACTCCACATACCCCTCTGAGCTGATGTCCACTGAAGATCTCAGAGGCTACTTGGGAGAACCCCAAGCAGTCCCATCCTGGGTGTCCCCCTCCTCAAACACTCCAAGACAGGGAGTTCCTGGGGAATGTTCGGAAGACAGAGCCACTACCCCTGCTACTTTTGGCTTTAAGGATGGGATGCAGTTACCTCTGGTATATACCTGGCCTAGATAGAGCTCAGCAGAGTCCCCACAACGGGTCCCCAACTTCAACTTTGACCGGCTGGCGAGTCCAGACAAGTGGTGTGTGGGAAGGAAAGGGGAGGTCAAGAGGCACCACTGCTTCAAGATCCCCAACAGTCCAGGGTTCTTTTATTTCCAATCTGGGCTACCCCAACGCCAGGGGGTGCCCCCAGCTCTAACTCGCAACCCCGCCTCGCGGAACTTACCGGATCAACCAGGTCTCAGCGGCGACGACTCTCGGCTCGCAGGGCTGCAGCCATGCAGAGGTGACAGAGGCTGCCCGAGAGAGCCCCCCTTGGGGGCCGATACCTCTCTCTAGATGGAAAGGGATGCTGTCGGTGGGGCCGATACAGGCGCCGGCCCGCGCCGTCTGAAGTCGGGGGTGGAGGGTCTCTCCGCTTAGCGGAGGTCGCGCCCGCCCGTGACCAGGGCCGCGCGGGCGCTCAAGCGGCGCATCCTTGCCGGAGCTTCTGCTCCCCGCGTCCGGCGGGCGGCGCTGCGCCTCCCCTCCGGGTCCTGCTCAGGGCTGCAGCTCAGCCCGCGCCGCTCCCCGGGGTGCCCTCTTCGCCCGCGCCGGGAGCCCGGCGGCCACGGCCTCTCTTGCCGGCCCCAGCTGTAGCCGGTCTTTGTTGCTTCCTCTCGCTCGATCGCCCGCCGGCGGCTAGCAGCCCCCAGATTCGGCCGAAGGTGGGGGAATCTTCTCCTTTGGGATTGCACGCACCTGCAGCGGTCCGGGCGCCTCGCGGGGCATGCACTGGCCTCCGCAGGTTGCAAAGAGCGGCGGAGAGAATGTACAGGCCCCTCCTCCTCCGGCTGTGGGGGGAGGGGATGCCGGAGACTAGCGGCAGCCGAGGCGACGGAGGCTCGAATGCAGCCCCGGGGACCTCAGCGCCAAGAAATAACCGGTCACGATGGAACAGAGAGGACGTGGGGAAGGCCCGGAGGACGTTGAACCGGGACTGCGAGCTCGCGAGGTGCAGCAGGGGCGGCACGCACCAGGCTCTCACGCGCCCATGGCCCCGGGTGGCGCGCGGCGGCTCCCGGGACCTCAGTGTCGCGCTGCCTGCCGCGCGCCGGCGCCTCGCCTCGCTTCAGGTCCAGGTGCCGCGCGCCTCGCCGCGCAGGTGATGGGCCTGGCTCTTAGCCTCCCCCGGCTGGCGCGCGCAGCCTCTTCGCGGAGCAGCCGGCCCAGCCACCCTGCCCGCTCCTCCGCTCGGACCCGACTGACAGGCGCGAGCGCCCGCAGCTGCCGTCGCGTCTCGCCCCCTACCCGCCCCCTGATGTCCGGCCCAATCAGCGACGGCTGAGAGGCGGTTACCAGGGTGACGCGGCGCCGCGTCCTGCAGGGGGCGTGGCCGAGGGGCCACCACGCGCGCTTTTCGCGGCAAAATTCAAAGGCCGGCAGGGCGGCTCTCCAACCTCCTCCCCAAAGCTGGAGCGAGGCGGGGCCAGCCTCGAAAGGACTGCAACTCCCAGTATGCAGCACGCAGTCACTGGGCGCAGGGACCCCAACTGAGGGTGCATGGCATGCTGGTACTTATAGTCCCTTTGTCGAGAACGGAGGTGGAAAAACAGGTATCATTATTAAGCACATTTTGGTAGTTAATTGTTAAAAATAAGAAAAACAATAAAAGAAGCTAACACGTGTAATGAAGTACTTTCCCCAATGTTCACACATAATCCTGTAAGTTACAGCAAGTATTATTACCCCCATTATACAGATGGGAAAACTGTTATGGATAGGCACTATTATTATACTACCAACTTATAGAGGAAATTGAGGTTAAGACATTCTATCTGGACTATTTTGCCCCAAAACATATTTTTGGAAGTGGTTGATTTTTGGTAGCAACGTTGAAATATCTGGGGCACTAACTATATAACCAGGCACCATACTGAGCTCTTTAGAACTCTGCCTCACGGAATCCTCATCACAATCACGGGAGGCAGGCACTGGTATTCTTTGCCACTTAACAGATGCGGAAACTGGGTTCCAAATTTTGAATCCATCAAACTATACTGAACCTTGCTTTTTAGGAAGAACAGTTCCCTCAGTTGCCATGTGTCCTCACACAGCAAGTTGGGGAGCTAGCTTTCCAGGAAAGACCTTAGGAGCCCTATAGAAATGCAAAGTAGCAGCCAGAACTCCTCCCACTACCCTCAGACTATGTTCATGCGACCCTCTAGAGTCCCACAGAACCTGGGTGGGGTTCTGGTCCTGTCCTTGCTAGCTGTTGGCCTTGAACACTTATCTTTATGACTCTGTGCCTCGGTTTCTTGTCTGCATATCATATCCTACCATACAGGGTTGTTGTGAGGGCAAAGTGAGTTGTGTGGGAAGGACTCAGAACACACTGAGTGCTTCGTAAATGCCAGCTGTTGACAATAAGTGCTCCATAAATGCCAGGTGTGGTTTTCAAGACACGGTGGGCTTTGGAGACATTGTTGAATGTACTCCGTGGGATGAGCTGATTATAGTCAGCTCTGGCCTACTTCCAGGAGCCAACCCATCCCTACACAGAATCTGGGAGAGGCGCCGGTGGGGGAGCTCCAGGGCCGGCTCAAGTAGGCCACCTACTGCCTTATCTAGGACAGGAGCTGGCCCTGTTTCAGGCTGCTGAGCAGCGGCCTCACGCATGGTTCCCAGTACGTCCCCCACCCCTTTAGTTCTCCCCCCTCTGCAGCCACACCCAACTCAGCACCCCCAGGAGTTTGGGTGGGGGGGTGGGGATTTACCTGGAAATGTGATCTTGCTGCCAGCTGCTTCCACTCTGGGGCCGGCCGCCTGAACTGGCAGTGACGTCAGGGAACGTTGCCTGGGCAACGCACTGGGTGGACTGGGCCCTGGACAGGTGGGGAGAATGTGTGGGGCACCCCAGCCAGGTGCATGTCGAGGGACCAACAACCAAAACCTTGGGAAGCAAACAGGCAGGAAGGGGAGGAGCAGGCAGCAGGCCACACCACAGCCTTCCCAAAGTTTGGGATTTTTTTTTCCATTGTAGGTTACCATGACTTGACACCAACTATGGGCCATTCAGTGCTCGGTGCTATTTATATCACATATTTCTATCTCCTTTCACCCTCACAGCAACCCTATGAGGTCTATTTGATTATTATCTACATTTTACAGCCGAAGAAGGCCACGTGACTTGCACAAGGCCACACAATGACAAAACCGGGTCCCAAACACCAGTGCCCCTGACCTTGATTTATTGCACGCAGTGCCAGCCTCTGATTGACTGAGTGTGACCTTGTGGGCAAGTTTCTTTCTCTCTGGACCTCAGTTTCTTCTGCGGTAACATGGAAGATGAGACTCATAATCCAAGCTACCAATCAGACTCTGGAGCTGGCAGCCCCTCCCTGCCTCAGCAGTTTGCAAAGGCCTCCACATTATTCCAGTGTATAGCCAGGGGTTTAGAAGATCTCTAAGACCCCACCATCTCTGAAGTCTGTAAGATCCATGGTGGAATCTCAGACAGCAGCAGGCTCAAAGGTAGCCATGTAGGTGGAGGGGTATCTTCTAGGTGTCTCTCACACCGCTCCAGACAGGTGAGCCCCCCTCCCCCATAGATGCTCAGTCTTGGGCCTTCACTTATGTCTTGCCCTCACACACTTATAGTGTTCAGCAGCCTACACCACCCTCGCTCATGCCCACCTCCCTGAGGTTGGACCCTCATGCCCACCCCCTTCCCCAACTCCCAGCCTTGATCCAGCCTCCCCTTGCTCTTGGTTGTGTCCAATAACTCTGCACTATGTGAATGGAGACAGTGTCAAGATGGATTTGCCACGGTCCACGGAACCACCAGGCAGGCAGGCAGGCCCCTGACACTGGCTGCAGAGAGCAGTCCAAGAGGCCCTGAGGGGGCTCGGGACAGAGGGCGCCTCATTCTTCACTGCCCCTGTATGCTCCCTACACAGCAGCCTTGCTGATGTGCCTGCACTTTCTCCAGTGTGTCTCTTGGACTTCCAGGCCCATGCTGTCCCCCTCCACTTAGAATATCCTCCCTCCAGGCAGTTGATTCTTGACCTTCCTTCAGATTTCAGCTAGGATGCCAACTCCTCTGGGAAGCCTTTCTTGACTGCTTCCCCTTTTAAAGATGTATCCACTCATTTGTCAGTCTTCTCCACCAACCTAGGGGCTCTGCGAGGGCGGGGGCTGCAGTCTGACTGTTTCATCCCTAGCACAGCCCTGGCATACAGTCAGTGCCCAATAAAGGTTTGCTGAATTCATCTCTGAGTCAATGAATGAATGTGCCCATTCATTTAGTTTTTGTGGTTTTTTTTCTAGTAGGTAGGGAGAGCAGGGAGAGGAGGAGGGGGAGAATCAGACTGACTGGTTTGAACCCTGACTCTTCAGTTTACTAGCCATATGCCTCATCGGCTCTATGTCTCACTTTTCCCCATCTGTGAAATGGGGATAAGTGCCACATAGGCACTGCTCAAGGGGCCTGGAGCCTGGAAATTTGCTCCCACATATATATGGTTAGCCATGCCCTCACTCAGTGGCACCTGATCATTCCTCCTTTAATTCTGCTCATTCATTCATTCATTCATTCATCATTTCCTGAGGGCCTGCCCTGTGACTGCCACTGGGGATTCAGCAGTGAACCAGACAATCCCTGGCTTCATGGAACTCAAGTTTCATGGGGGACAGAGAAGGCAACTAGCAGTTATCATCCAGGGTAACAGGGAAGGGAAAAGGAAAGCCCAGAGCGGGCTCCTGACCAAGCCGGTGTGCGGGTGATAGTGAAAAGGCTGATCAGCTGCCCTGTGACACATGAGTAGGAGGTGACTAAGGGGAGAAGGGACAGAAGAGCTGTGAATGCAAAGGCCTAGTGTCCCAAGTGAGGTAGCTGTGACTGTCCCAAGAGTGGACGTGGGTCAGAGGCTGAGCAGGAGTTGGGGAGAGAGGCAGGGAAGCGGACACCGCGCCTTTATCCTGGTGGTGGAAGCAGGCCTGCCCCAGGCTCCCTTCCCAGCACCCAACTGCCTGCCTCACCTGCCCTCGTTGCTGTAATCTAGGCCAGAGCCTGAAGGGAGCCGAGCCCCCATTGGTGCACACCACGTAGATTTTTCAGAGATAATTTAATCAGAGCTATTAATAAGCAGAAAAGAAAGAGCTCTTTATGCTCCTCCTGGAGAAAAGGGAAAAGAAGAAGCACGTGTAACCTTGTTATTCACCCTGCCCCCCCATACCTGGAGCCTCTCTCTAGGGCAGGCCTAGGGGGATGGGACAAGGAGGCCAAGAGAGGGGGCCTGTGGAGGCCTAGGGAGCCTCAGGGACTGGTTCCTACCACACTCCCGGAATATACTCCACCCTCACACCCCTCTAGCCACTCTGGCCTCTTGGTTGCTTGAAGATGCCAAACTGTTTCCTACCTTGAGGTCTTTGCACAAGCTGTTCCCTCTGCCCAGAACACTCTTCCTTCTGCCCTTTGCACTGCTGGCTCAGTATTATACTTTAAGGCTCAGCTCAAATGTCACCTCCTCAGAGAAGCCCTCCCTGACTACCCCATCTGATGTTATTCTCCCCAGAGCATCGTCCTTTTGCTTTTCCCTTTTCAGTACTTATTAATGTTGGCAACTCCCTGAGGACTTGTGGGTTGACTTGTTTATTTTCTGCCTCCCTGTCTAAACTGTCAGCTCCAGGAAGGAAGGGACTCTTTGTCATTGTCTCCACTGCTGTGTCCCCAGCACTTTGCATAATCACTGACATAGAGTAGGTTCTATGTCAATATTTATTGATAGAGTTAGGAGGGGTTTAAGGGGCCTTGGTTTTTGAGACAGGAACCAGCAAGTAGGGGTTCGTTTTACCTGGGAGAACCCTCAGAGAATGCCCCCCTGTTTCACTACTGGAGGTCAGAGGTCCAGAGAAGGGACCTTGCCCAAAGTCATGTGGCAAGTTTGTGCCAGAGCTGGGACTTGAACCCAGAGACCTTTTGGGGGTACACAGTTTCTTATCAGTCTCACCTCAAACATCAGCTCTGGGTTGAGGAGGATTCTGAGGCCTCACCCAGGCTCAGAGGGGAAAGAGGGCTGAGCTGTCATCGATTAATGATGTCTGCCAGGAGTTTGGGTTTGGCTGTTGGGGAACAATTCCTGTGAATGGAGTTAGAAAACACTGGCCTGGGAGTCAGAAGGCTTGGTTCCTTCCTTGTCATGTGACCAGCCTCCCCCCGACCCCCCAGACAAGTCAGCCAATTTCCCTGGGCCTTAGTTTCCTCATCTGAAAATTGGGATTATCTACCCTATGCCTGCCTATCTCAAGAACGATGAGAAAATAATATGACAGTTCCTAAAGCCTAATGGGCTCTACAAATATAATCAATGATTATTATTGTAAAATATAGCAACAACAGCAGTAACACCCATCAGTGGAACAAGCAATAGCCCAGGGGCTCCTCATACACACTCTGTAAACCTTGTAATCAGCCCATGAAGAGAAACCAGGGTAGACCCTGAGGCTGGGGTCAGTGGCCTTGTTCAAGGTGGCAGAGGGCTCCTGAGTGATTCGGACTAAGATTTAAACCCTGGTGGGGTCTCTTTGCCATAGAGGGTTTCTGACTTAGCTGTTAGCATTACCCCACAAGAAACAGTGATTGAAGGTGAGGGTGGTCCCACAACCTCTCAAGGTCGTCTGCATTCTGGCCAGCTGGGCTTGTTTCTCGCGGGCTCTGAGTTTCAGGGAGATTTCCAAGGGATTAAACACAACCCGCTCTGCATCCCCCCCCTGGCCCAGAAAGGCCAGCAGGCCCTCCCAAGCCCGCCTGGCAGATCTCCTTTTGTACAAAAAGTTATTGACTTATCAAGGTTAAAATACATTCAGCGCAGGCCAATAAAACAGGGATCCCGCCGCATCCCCGCTGTCATGTGCAGCCTGGTTTTCATGGCAACAGGCCCTCTTCTGCACATGAAACGGTTCAGTTGTGCAAAGTTCAGGCGTTACATAAACAGGGAGTTAACAACAGCGGCAGAAATCAATGTCTGGCCAGGCTTGGCCTGGGGAGATAGCATTGATTGGGCCCTTTGTCATCAATAGGCCAGGTCCCTGCTTCCTGTCCAGTCGCCTTGGGCTCCCTCCTGCAGCCCTAGCCCTTGGCTCAGACCCAGAGAGCTCCAGGAAGGTGCCTCTGCCCTTGCCCCAGAGACCCTTCCTGGCTGGGATCCAGCAGGGAGGGGCTCCGCTCAGCTGTCTGCAGCCGTTTTGTAAACCATTATTGCTCAGAGACGCCATTCCATTGCCTTAAAATATGTTCATGCCATTGTTAGTGCAGAAAGCATCGCTTTGCCTCTTAAGCCATTCTTGTGACAAGGAACCATTCCACTGCCTCTATGTTTAGCCATAAAAACCACCCATACATTAAGATGTGCCCCAATGATGTCAAATAGACCAGGATACGAAACCAGACTGGCTGTGTAACCTTGGGTAAGTCACTTCACCTCTCTGAGACTCAGCTTCTTGTTTTCTACAGTGGCAAGAAAAACAGCACCAACTTCATGGGTGCAGGAAGGAAGAAATTAGGGGACACGTGTGAAGCTCTCAACTTTGGGCCTGTGTCAGAAGGGAAGCTAACCCTCTGTGTCTCTCTTCAACTACAGATTCCAACAGATGACCTCATAGAACAGAAACGAGCAGGGAACTAGGAAGTGATATTTGGGTTCAAATCCTAGCTCCACCATGGCTGTGTGACCTTAGGCAAGTCACTGCACCACTCTGAGCGTTCATTCCCTTATGTAAAATGGGGCAAGTGCCTTCGCAAGAGTGAAGGAAGAATGAAATGAGTTTGACCACATGAATGGTGTGGGCACACAGAAGGTGCCTAGGAAAGGTATATCCAATCAGACCCTTCCTCCAGTATTCCAACATCAGACCCACCTACCCTAAAAAAAAAAAAAAGTCTCCTGGGCGTTTTCTCAGGAAAGGGTGATTCAAGACAAAGGAGTTGTCTGTTCCATTTACTGGAAAGTTCTTAAGAATAGGAGTCTGGTCTTGTGCATCTTTGTATGGACAAGTCTTGGTACAGAGCCCAGGTATACAATAAGAGCTTAATATGTGTTGAGCTAACTTAAAGTCCTCTGGAGAGCTGGCTAGGGCTCCTCTGATCTGGCATGGAGACTAGGGGATGGCTAGGATAATTAGGTTAATTTTAGATGGTTGTGAAAGCTTCCAGCCACACTGGGCATGGCAGAGATAGCCAACTCACCACTGAACTCCACACCCCTTTCTATTGGATGGGATGGCCTCCAGGAAGCGGAGCCCAGCTGGGGTACATAGCCAGGGTCTATATTTCCAGGCATGGCTGGAGGATTAGCTTTTTGCCCATGAAATGTAAGAAGTACACATGCCTATTTTCTTTAACTGGCCTCTTTTGCCCCAAGGCATATGATCGACCCTTCTAGATTAGAGCAAGACCAAAGATGGATGGAGCCTGGGTCCCTAAATCACTTGAGCAGGAAAGTCACACACCTGTTGACCAACAACACAGGTTTTGACTGTTAGGTGAGCAATGAACTCCTGTTGAGTTACGCCACTAGAATGCCAGGGTCTGTTTGTTGCAGCAGCTGACATTGCCATCATGAACGCACAGGGCTTCCTGGAAAGGACTCAGACCCCCCCAGCACGGCCCTCTCTGAGCCATGGAATTCTGAAGAACCGAGAGGGTGCCCTTATTTGATGAAGCAAGTAAATACAATAAAATGTTAAGAGTAGAATCTGCATAGTAGCTATTTGTGTGTTCAATGTAAATGTCTTTCAACTGTGCTGTATGCTCGAAATGTTTCATAATAAAATAATTGGGGAAAAATCTCTGTTTGTGTATTTTCAAAAAATTTCTAGGAACCTTGGGGTTTTAGGAATATGTGTCAGGAACTACAAGCTGTGGTGTGGGTGGACTGAGAGAGCTGAAAAGAGAGAGCTCTGGGGTCCACACTCTACCCCCTACCTCACCAACCTCAACGTTCAATTTCATCTCTTTTTCACACTGGAGTTCAGCATGTGACTTAATTTGAAAAAAGGTTTCCATTGTTCCAATAGTACAGGTTTGAAAACCACTAAGCTCAATTCTTGCATGTTGCTGATGGGAAACTGAGATTCAGAGAGGGGAAGGGACTTGTTCCAGGGCCCAGAGTGAGCCAGGGGCTGGGTAGGAATTCATACCCAGGTCTCTGGGCCCCCAGGGCAGAATTGATCTCCATGGTTTTTTAAAGCTTCTCTGGGGGGTCTCCACCTTGGGGGCTGCTATAAAGCCAGGAGGGTGGATTGGCACCTTTTCACTAGAACCCTCTCTCTGCCTTTGGTTGTCTAATATGTCTGGTTCCAAGGTATTTGACCGAAGGGTTCTGCAGGTAGGAAATGGCCATTTGCGAGGTGATGGGAGGCACTGGAGAGGACTTCAGTGGGGCCAAAACTTCTGGGAGTGGGACCCCTCCTCCATCGCAACACCACCCCTTCTCTCTAGCTGCAGTGGGAAGATGGATGGAGGGAGGCAGGACTGGGACAGACCGCTCAGAAATGATGGATTTGGGCCCCGACCAGAAGCCTTTGGCGTCATCTGGGGCTGTGAGCAGAGGTGAGAGGTCACCCAGCTGGGGAAGGTGGGTCAGCAAAGGACAGGGAGTTAGTTTACGGGTTGGAGGGCTGATGGTGGAAAGGGTGGTGTGTACCCTAAGCCTGGCACTCTTCTAATACTAGCTGGCTCACTCATGCATGCATTCATTCATTCATTCCACGATTCCAGTGTGCCAGGCCTTGGCTGGGCACTGGGGGTTTCAGAATAAATGGGTACCATTCCTGCAGGAGAGGGAAGGAGGAAAATGAACAGTGCCACCTCACCCCACCCCACCCAGCCAACAACCAGCCCTGTGACATTGGGCAGGTCCCTCCCCCTGCTAGGCTTCAGCTTCCTCACCTGGAAAATGAGGCTAACGTGGCGCATAGCTTGGTGTGGGCCAATACTAGACTGGCTCTCTTCCCCAGACTTCCAATGACAAGAGAAGAGAAGGTTGACGTTATTACCCCATCTGGATTGCTGGGGTTCAGGTAAGGGGACAGAGAGACATGAATTCAAAACTTGATCCCACTTGTGTGACCTCCAACCAAATCACGTCCCCTCTCTGGGCTTTGGTTTTCTCCTCTGCAAAAATAAACAGAGTAATGATAGTAACTGCTGTGTCTGACGGTTATGAGGTTTTAATTAGTTAATACCTGGAAGCATTTAGAACAGTGCCTGGCCCACGGCTAACACTCAAGTGAATGTTAACCTTTGCTGGAAGTGCTGTGATGGACTCTGAGTCTGTCGTAGTAGAAATAACAGTGGGTGAATATTGACGTTGGTTGCGCTAGAGGAGGGCTTGCAGACCATCTTAGTGCAGTTCGGTGCCTCTGCACCTGCGCTAGCCTATCTGGAAGGAATGCCTTGAGCTCTGGCTTTGATTGGTTCTGCTGTCCCATCTGGGCTCAATGAGTACAGGGCTGCAATTGACTAGCAACACCAGCTTGGACAATGGAGTTAAGAGTTACCGGAGGCACGCCGCCATCTATTAGCCATTCCTGATGCTGGCCCAAGCCCTCCCCTCGTCCAGATGGGGAAGCTCAGGCTTGGGAAAGGAGAGAAGGCTTGCTTAAGGCCACACAGACAGTCACAGACGAGGCTCCTGTGCCTGCCTCCCCAAGTCCTCTCTGGGCTCTGGTCTATGTCATTTAATCCTGCAGAGAAAAATCATTATTTTGCCATTACATTTTCCAGCCTGTTTTCTGGAAGGGAGTTAATTGATTTAAACTTTTCCAGGATGATTCTCTCTCCTCCTCTTCTCCCTGGGGGGCCCCTTTTCATAATTGCTCTGCCTCCTGGAAATGAGTAGGTGGCATCTGTGAGGACAGGCATGGAAGTCTCTAGGCGAGGCCTCCCAGTGGGCAGGGAGAATGTGGTCCCAGCCCAGGATGGGGTCTTCTGGGGACCTCCATGTTTAATGACATAAACTGCCAGGGCTCAGGTATGTGGTGTTGATAATCCTCACAGTGGCTGCTTCCTGTGCTGTCTGCTAAGCATGGCCCAGAGCATTCATTGGCTCTTAATATCCACCCAAAATACAGAAGGAGAAACTGAGGCAAGGGGATGGTCCTAGAGCTGGAATTCAAACCCAAGACCACCTGCCCCCAAATTCTCTGTCCTTTAATCTTTACAATCAAAACCCAATTATCCCAAGTGTCCTTTCCAATTTTCACTCCATAAGCTGTGAGCTTGGCTTAGGGGTGATCAATGACACCCATTTGATGGATGAGGAAACTGAGGTCAAGAGGTGAGGATGGCTCTTGGGCCATCCAACAAGTGGTGCCAATGCTCTGTCCCTTGCCCCCACAGGGAAGAAGGACAAGAGAGGCTCAGAGCAGAGCTGGCCACAAATAGTCCTGCTGGCTTATTCATCTTGGAAGCTGAAATATTTATTTATGCACCCCATATATATATATATATATTTAGTGAGAGGAGGGGAGGCAGAGACAGACTCCCACATGTGCCCCAACCGGGATCCACCTGGCATGCCCACTAAGGGGCGATGCTCTGCCGATCTGGGGCTGTTGCTCCATTGCAACCGGAGCCAATTTTAGGCCTGAAGCTGAGGCCATGGAGCCAGCCTCAGCACCCAGGGCCAACTTGCTCTAATCAAGCCTTGGCTGCAGGAGGGGAGGAGGAGAAAGAAGAAAGAGGGGGAGCGGTGGAGAAGCAGATGGGTACTTCTCCTGTGTGCCCTGACCAGGAATCAAACCCGGGAAATACAAACACTGAGCCAACGCTCTACTGCTGAGCCAACTGGCTGGGGCTTATGCACCCCCATTTAATCAGGATATGCCATAACTAGCAGCAGATCTGTGCCTCCTGCCCCTGGTATTATTTATTTTGGGTTCTGGGCAGCCACTTGCCAGGGCTGTGTGCACTGGGCCTGAATTTCAATCAGACGGGGCCACAGAAGAGCTATCCCGGGGGACCTCACAGTGGCGGTACCCCCCTCGGAATGATAAATGAGCCCACAGACAGCAGAAATGCTGCCCAGCTAGCTGCTCTTGGGGGCCGATGTGCATGGGGTGGGGAAGGGGGTCTTCTCACCAATCCCAGGATCCCGTCACCAAGGAACTCCACCTCCTCCAAGTGCCAGACAATAGCCTGGCATCCCCCAACCCCAGGAAGAAACATACAAGAGAAAGGGCACTGTGCAGGCCCCGCCACGGTCCTGCATCTAGAATCCTGAGGCTGCAGGGAACTTGGAAGGGGCTGCCTACCCTATTTTTGTCTTGGGGCAAGTTTTTTATCTCAGCATCTCTCTCAACCTTGGCCATGAGAGATACGCTCTTCTGCTCACAGTCCTCATGGGCTGGAAAGTTCCTTCTGCAGTCTAACTTTAATCAAGGTACAAGCATTTGCAACTCTGTCCCCCAGGTGACCCCACAAATGACACTCTCTGCCACTGTCTGGACAGAGGTGGAATATAAGGGAGCAGCAGGGAGTGTGAGCAAGGGTTCTTTGGATACTGGAGGGAGTGGAACAGAAATAAAAGCTAGCCTTTATCAAGGCCTTCTATGCCAGGACTTTATCTGCATTTGGATGAGTCTCTTCACCTCTTGGTTCCTCTGTTTGCCGAACTTTAAAATAGGGATAACAGTAGGGGTTACCTCTTGAGGTTGAAGTGAGGATTGAATGAGTCCATGCATGCAAAGCCCCTAAAAAGTACCTGCTCTTATGGTGGTTAATTCTTATGCTAACCTAGTAAGTCAGATCCGCCCATATTACAGATGAGGGAACCGAGGCCAGTGCCTGGCCCATGGAATTGGCCTCATCGTCCTCATGATCGAGACAAGGGAACCAGGGCCTGGGATGTTGTCGGCATAGCATGGCAAGGGCTCTGTGGGAGGTTCCACCCTGCCACCCAACCCCTCCTTTGGAAAGGGGAGACCTAAGTACTGACTCCACTGGGTGCTCTGGGGATCAAGCAAGGGCATCTGCGGGCGGCACCAGCGTGGGCATGGCAGGAAGCCATCCTCTGGCCACAGGGGAGCTGGGTCCTGGGACCGGCCCTGAGGATCTCCAAGCAAGTGTTAGTGAAGCTGGCACAGCTCCCTGGGGTCTGCTGCCAATTAGGCCAGATGCCCACAGGGGGATCCCATTGTCCCTGGCCTAGTTGGGACAGGGTTTATGGCTGGCATTCCCCTGGGACAGCTGCTTCCAGGCCAACTTCCCAAATGAGGTCAGTGAGAGATGTGGCTGTAACAGGTGGGGCAGGGGCAGGGGGACTTCACCTGAGTCTCATTTTGCAGATGAGGAAATTGAGACTCAGCAAGGAGAGGTTACTTGCTGAGGGCACAAGCTGTAAACCCTGGAGGCTCTGGGAGGACCCCTGATAAACAGCTAGCTCCCCAGTGCCCACATCCACCAAGCTGATCCAGATCCAAAGTGTTTTTGCTGTGTAGCCCTGGGCAAGTTACTCAACCTCTCTGAGCCTCCCTTGCCTCAGGTGCCATAATGGGAATAAGAAGATGGGGGTGGGGGACACGGAGGATACGAGGATCTCAGGATGCCCGACACACCCACAACTCAGAGGATTCTGATCTTGAACTATGACAAAGGAGTGATGTGGGGGAGGCCCCCTTCTGTGTGTATGACTGTGCCTTCTCACTTTCCCCTCTGTTCCCTCTGCCATAAATACCCTTTCTGGTCCCCCGTCTCAGGCTGACTTGTTACTCACTGTTTGGACCCCAGCTCAACTGTCACCTCCACTGAAAGCTCCTGTGGCTCTCCCCTCATATGGTTTGAGCTCCACCTCTGTGCTCAGAGCCTCGCTCTGACAACACTGGACGTGAGCTCTGCAGGGCAGAGACCCTGATTATATGGCCTTGGTGATCAGCATGGGGCCTACACAGGATAGGTGCTAATGAAGAATTGTTCAGTGACTGCCTTGCTGACTGAATGAGTGAAGGATAAAATCAATGAATGGAATTCCCCAATGCCGTGGTCTGAGTGTTTGGGTCCTCCCTAAGTACATTATGTTGAACACCTAGCACCCTCAGCAATGCTTTTTGGAGGCGGTGTCCTTGGGACAGCAAAGTTCATTAATGGGATTAATGCCCTTATAAAGGAGACCCCGAGAGCTCCCTGGCCCCTCAACCATGTGAGGACACAATGGGAAGTCTGCAGCCAGGAAGAGGGCCCTCACCTAACCATGATGGCTGGCACCCCCATCTCAGACTTCCAGCCTCCGTGGAGAACCAGGAGCTGGCAGCTGGGGTGGTGGAAGCTAAGTTTGAATCCCCCGTAGCAAGAGCTGCAGGGATGTAAAGCCAGGCTCTCAGCTCTGGGACTTGTTTGCTTTCTCCGGGATGGCTGGTTAGGCAGATGCTGCGGGAGAAACCAGCTTTGGGAGAAACCCCTGGCACCGACAGGAGCAGCAGAAAAGGCTGATCTGGAATCAGCCTGGCCTGGGTTCAAATTCCAATCTTGACACAATCTGGCTGGGAGGAAATGCTTCTACTGCCCTGGGCCTCATCTATGAAATGGGCTTGCCACCATCCTGAAGCTGCCGTTTACACGTAGGGTGGTCTTTGATGGGGCAGGGTATAGTCTGTCCCACATCCTGACCTCCTCATCCAAGGGAGGCCCCAGGCCCTGCTCCCAGTGTACTGGGAACAAAGGGCCCTCATCACCTGCCAGTCCGATCCCTTCTACTCCTTCTGCACTGATGCTAAGCTCTCCCTCTGGAAGTTTCCACCATGGGGAGAGCCAAAAGTGTCCACAGTTATGTGCCAGGCACTGGATAGTCCTGCTCTCACTGGATCTTCCCCAGTGCCCCCATTTTATAGATGAGAAAATTGAGGCTGAGAGAGGGAGAACTGGGTGTATAGCTGGGAAGTGCTGTACGTAGGACTTGCACTCATATCAACCCCCCACACCCTGCCATCCTCTGGCTCTGGAAACAGCCTTTCTTTGGTTGATGGCTCATGGCCTCAGTGACTTCACAGAAAATGTAAACCAAAACCCATTCCCAACTGGGGCCCCTGCACACATAAGGGCAAAAGAGGAAGTTATCTGGAGGGAGCAGGAGCCAGACAGAGGCTTGGCCTGGTAGCTCAGTTGGTTAGAGCGTCATCCTGGTATGCCAAGGTTACGGGTTCAATTCCTGGTCAAGGCACGAACAAAAATCAACCAATAAATGAATGGATAAGTGGAACAACAAATTGATGTTTCTCTCTCTCTCTCAAGTCAATAAATAAATAAATTAAAAAAGAGGCCTTCTGTAGACACCATTGATTATGATTTTTGCTGTCTGGTTAATAGAAATAATGACCCATATTTGAGCCTTAACCACATGCCAGGCCCACTGAAGCCTCTCAATGACTCCTTTAGGACAGGTTCAAAATGTCCTAAATTATATAGATGAGAAAACTGAGTCTCAGAGACATGATGTGATTTTCTGGAAGTCCCCCAGCTAGGAGTTGGCAATGCTGTGATTCAAACACTTGTAATGCCTAGCCTTATGATCCTTGTCCAGGGGCCTTGCACAGGGATGGCAGCAGGAAATGTTTGTTGATTGACTGACTGACTGAAAGAATGAATGAGTTAATGAATGAAAGACCAGCCCTAGGATGCCTATTGGAGACTGGCAGGGGCTGGAGAGAAACCTTCAAATGCAAGCCAGACCCTACAGGACTGCCTCCTGACCTCCCACAGGTCCTTCCATCTTTTGACTCACTGGGGGCAAGGGAGGGTGGCCATCTGGTGAGCATAGTAGGGGCAGGAGCCAGACTCCCCCAGCCTGTCTCTTGCCCCTGAATGCTCACACTCTTTGTGACTTATTGTTTAACTTTACAAGCCCCTTGGCTTTTATGAGGGTTATTTATAAAGGCTTGGGCTTTGATCAGCAGCATAAAAAAGCAAACTCCTATGTCTGAAAATGTCACCAGGGATTAGAGGAACCTTTGAAGTCCCCTCCTTGCAGGCAGCACCCGCCCAGCTTCCCCCGCCAAAGCACTTCCAAGCCTGGGAGCGCTGGCCGGGAACTAGGGGCCCTCTTTTGGGGTAAAGTGGCCCCTGGCCCGATGAGTGACAGATAGGGGTTCCCTCCCCAGCAGCACTCTTCCCAGCTGGGCACTTTTCCCAGTTCCAGGCAGCACTGGGCCTCCTTGGTCTCCAGATGTTGGCAACATCTGTCTCTCATGTTTATGCACAGCCACAGGCTGCTAGCTTGTGTCTCTGTCTCTGAGCCCAGCAGTGGGAATTGTGGGGCTTTTGAAAAGGGATTATTATTACTGGCTTATTGGGAGGGAGGGGGGTAGGGAACGTAAGTAGGGAGGTAGGATAGAGAGAACAGCTCTTAATGAGGCAGGGAGTAGCCCCTTCTTCCTAACCCTGGGATCTGATAGCCCGCTTGCCTGGTAGGGAGGGGCCCCTCATTTGTTTCTTCTCCTCTACTCAGTCAGGTGACAGCTGGAGGGGTTCGGGCAAGCTCACGGGGCAGTGGAGAGAGAGACCCGAGTAGATAGTGCAGAGAAGCAGCAGTGTCTCCCACTCCCTGCCTGGTTCCCTGGCAGTGTGAGGCCAGAGGGGTGGATAGGCTGACCTTGCCTGCCTCCATTCAAGCATTCACAGTGGCCTGAGGACTCTTCTAGGACGTTCTCTGGATCTTGTGGGGCCTCTATGTATCTCAGTTGCCGATAGCAGGCAAGGAGGTGAAGTTGCCCTGGTTCCCCTCTGAGCTGTGTAACCTTGGGCAAGCCCTTGCTCTCTCTGGGTTTCCCTTCCCCTATCCCCAAAATAGCAAGATTGTGTGTGTGTGTGGGTGGCGGTGGATGAGGTCACTCCTAGGAGCAGGTGGGATGCTTGGCAGCCCTCGAAGGAGCCAGTGGTCCCACCTGCCTCCTTGTCCAGACCTGACTTCCTGTCTCAAGGCCCAGAAGAGGCGGAGCTGGGACCCCAGGGCAGAGAGGCCTCAGACAGCATCCCCTGTCTGCCTAGCTTTCTCCCAGACCTGGCCTCAGCTAGGGGAGGGGAGAGCCACCAGCTGGCCTCACACAGCCATCTTTACCTACACCTTTAAAAGGTCATCGAAGAGGGATGGGGTTCTTCCTTTTTTGGCGGGAAGTCAATAAGGTGGCAGTGGGTGTGTGCAGGGCAGGGGGCTGTGTGTGAGGGTGAGGGGGTGGGAAGCAGGACTGTGGGCAAACTAGGGTGGGTGGAGGTGAGGAACCGTGAGCAGGTGTGTGGACAGGTACGCAAGGAGAGTGAGCTGGTGAATGGATCTACAAATTGTGGCCCCCTTATACCATGGGGCACTACTCAGTCATAGGAGGGAACGACCCCTGATATAAGCAGCAACATGCGTGAATCTCAAGAAAAAAATCCTGTATTTGCACCTGCTATGCCATCTGCTTGCAGTTTCCTCCCTTCCGCGTATGAAATTCTAGAAAAGGCAAAACTCTATGATGAAAAGCAGACCGGTGGTGGCCTGAAGGCCAAGTGTGAGGGATGGGAACTGCCCATAAAAAGGCACAAGGAAAGTTTGGGGCTGATGAAATGTTCTATGTCTTTTTTTTTTAATGTTACATGAAACTTATTCAGTAAACTTGTGGGGGATGCAGCCACCAAAAGGAGGTAGTAAGACAGAAACAAGAAAGAATATGAGGCCCTTTATACAGGAGATGGGACAAAAGACAATGTTCCACATCCTGAGTGTGGTGTTGCTTACCTGACTGTATGCATTTGTATACAAATGGAACACATTTGATTACATTTGTATACACACAGACTGGTTTACAGAGTACATTCCTGAAGGTTACAGAATCTTTACATTTCCAAATTGACATCTGGATGTGTTTCCACTTCTCTCAGGAAATAAACCCAAATCCCCACTCACACTGACAAGTCCTATTGCCCTGCCCCTGCCGACTGTTCCATCTCACTCTGTGCTCCAGCCACATGCCCTCTCTCTCCTACCTCAGGGCCTTTGCCCCTTCTATGCCATCCACCTGCAAAGCTTCCTCCATCCCCTTATCACCTTCACTGGGTTAAACTTCCCCTTATTTTTTAGAGTTCACCCTATAGGAAGCATTACTCCCCCAGGGGGCCTTCCCTGATTGCTCTGAAGGGCAAATCATTACAGCTCTCAGAGACTCCATTCCTGACTCTGCTGCTTTTCTGCAGAGCACTGGTCGCCATTTATAAAGACATATTTTCTAGGCTCCCGTGAACAATGCCTGTTTCCCCACTAGACTGTGAACTACACAGGGCAGAGACTGGGTCTTGGGTTGGACCCTGGGACAAGGATTGGTGCACAAATGATTGTGGAAGGAAGTGACCCCACAGGAGATGAGTAAGGGAGTGGGGGCTGTGGGGGGAGCAGGACAAGGAAGGGGAGAAGGCCAAATAGGGTGCAATTTCAGGCAAAGCCCTATGGAGGATAGCTTCAGCCGGATTTCGCACAGGAACTCAAGAGTGTGGGTTACACCAGAGTTCTCCTGACCTGAGGTAGGGAGCTAATTGTCATCCAAACTGTCAGCCATTGACTAAGACCCACCTGAGCAGGGGGGTGGGGGATGTGCCAGCAAAGTGGCTAGTAGCCTGAGGTGCACTCTTTGAAGGAGTCACAAATGTAGGCACATGAAAGAAAAGCAGGCAGAAGCTGGTGGAGGTGCACAGAGAAATGGTCAAAGGGACCAGAGGGGCTCGGAGTGGAGTACTGATTGTACCCCTCAGATGAGGTCTAGTTTCTTCACTATCCCAAACACGCACTGTAGTGCTCGGCACAGAACAGGAATTCAAGAAAGATTTGGTGAATGATTAAATGGATAAAGAAATGAATGTGAGTGTAGGAAGGGCTTTCTGGCAGAAGGAATGGCATAAGCAAAGGCTCAGAAGGGGACCTAAGCAGTAGGATTTGTACCAGTCCAATGAGAGCCAATGGTTACATTTTCAGGAATTTTGTGAGCTGGTTGTGAAACATAGTACAGTAAGTCCTTACTTAACATCAGCAATAGGTTCTTGGAACTGTGAAGGAGTGATGTATAACAAAAGCCATTTTACCATAGGCTAATTGAAACAAACAAGAGTTAAGTTCCTACTGCACCTCATCAACAATATTACAAAACAACATTGAACAAAATGGTGTTATGCAAGGACCTGCTAAATTCTGAGATCAGCTGGTGCACTGCCATTCAATGCAGTTCTGATGCTTATCTACCCAGGGTTAGCAGCAGACTCCACAGGTCAAGGGGCACAGACTGCCCTCGCTTTGGACCATAGCTGCAAGTTTAGGGGTCCCTACACTTATAACTAGCTGGCTATAAATTCAGGTGTTCCCATATTCTCTCAGGCGTGATAAATTGTTAGAACAAATCACAGAACTCAGGAGAGCACTATACTTGTGGTTACAATTTTATTATAAAGGACAAAATCAGGGTCAGCCAAATGAAGAAAGACATGAGGTGAAGTCCAGGAGGGTCCCGAACTCAAAGCTTCCATTCCCTTTCCCCGTGGAATCACGACACATCACTCTCCTGGCTTACCAGTGTGTTTACCAACCAGAAAGCTGAACTGAACTTCAATGTCCAGAGTTTTTATTAGGATTTTGCTACCTAGGCATAGTTGATTGGATCATTGGCCACGTGATTGAACTGAATCTCCAAGCCTCCCCTCTGCTTTGGGGATGGGGTGATGTGCTCAAAGCCCCGTTTTAATCACCTGGTTGGTCTTTATGGTAACCAGTGCCCAACTTGAATCACCTCATCTCTTATCATTAACTCAGGTGTGACTCAAAGGGCTCCTGGGTAACACAAATAACCCTATTACTCCAGAAATTCCAAGCATTTAGAGTCTCCCTCCCAGGAACCAGTCACATTCTTTTTATATCATATAATACACATGATTACTAAAATTTAAATTGTATCAACTTACAGCTAAGTAAATCATCATTGTAGAACAGTGACAAATACTCCAAACTCATCATTTCTTAATGTTTCACTATACTCTGCTATTGTCTATGCTCTTAAGGTTATTTCCATCTATTGTATCTATATGGTGGAAACACTATATGATAGTATCCGTGTGTCTCCCCAACTCAGTATTCTCCAAAATGTTAATAAGTTTCAAATCAAAGTATTTACACAATAGAAATCGTGTGCTAAAAAATTAGGGCACAATTTCTACTACTGGGTACCTAAATTTAGAAAGTAATAGAGAAAATGTTAATAGCACAGATTAAACTTCAGAGTGCTGTGTTGATAACCATTACATGTGAATAGCATCAAAAAATGAGGAAATGTTCTACCAGTATTCAAAAACCATGCTGAGATTCAGCACAGAAGTTGCTCACCACACCACTGACAAATGGTGAAGTTCTGACAGACATCTTTGTTTCCCTTTCAGCGTGCCCATTAACACTGAAAGGAAAATATCAACCTGTATTCATGCCTGAACCATCGTTGTTCATCTGTTCCAACCATAGGTTGGCGACTGATACCAGAGTTTGGCAAAAATCAACAAAAGCATTTTATGAGAATCAATTGTCTCTGTGGAATTGACTTACTATGAAGACTATTGTGTACTTTACTATTCTTTTTAAATTGTGGACCACACATCAATATCAATACAACATATATCAATAGAGGTTATAATTATACACACCCATGTACATATAATGCATACACTTTTCTTACCACAGAGCTGGGACTAAGCCACTGTGATAGGGCAGGTTGGATGGAGTAAAAGGGACAGGGCCCCTGAAGAGCTAAAACTGGAGACAAGGCCGAATTCAGATAGAGCAGGAGCCTGAATGCCAGGCTCAGAGAGGGAGACAACCTGCTCTAAGTCACACAGCCAGGAAGTGGCAGAGCTGAACTAATCAGGGGGTTGGTAGGGCCCTCCCTCTGTCCTGCAGCCCCTGCCACCTCCCCCACCTCCCACCCAAGGCTCCAGCTCACTCATCTTAGGTACCTGGGGTAGTGTGGGACGTTAACCCATCTGAGCCCTGGATGGGTTAGGTCATTTGTCAGGTCTTAAAATGCTGATTTTGGGGCACGTGCCTGATTAGTCTTTGTGGCATGGCAGATATAGGGGAATTAATCAGGTTGGAGGTGGTGGTGGGAGGGGAAGGAGGAAAAGAGGAGGAGAAACGGGAGCACAGGTGCTGAGTGCTGGGTGATCAGTCCTTACAAGTGGCCATCAGGCCTGCCTGGCGGGGGGGGGGGGGCAGCCTTGCTCCTGGGAGATGTCGGTTGTGGTGGTGGGCAGGGGACTTGGAGGGCCTGTCCACCCTTCCCTAGAAACACAGTACCAGTTTTTAGGTCAATGTGGCTCATAAATGACCCCAGATGGGTGCTTGGACTTTAGAGGTTAGAGGGGGTGGGGAGTGGGGGCTAGGTGGGGTAGGAGGAGGTGCTCCAGGGCAGCTGAACAGAGCGGACGGGGTCCCACCCCCCTCCTCCTTGGCTCGGGCTTGCCTGGGAGAATGTCAGGTACTGTGTCCCATCTGCTGGCGCTGGGCTGGCTGCTCTGGGCAAGTGGGCCCAGTGGGACCCCACCTGGAGAGTGTCATCTTAGAAGCTGGGCAGAGTTTCTTGGCTCATGCCAACGAGCTGCCTTGTAAAAGGTGTTTCCACCAGGACTGCAGGGAGGCCATCTGTGAGCTTTGTTGGAATTAGAAAAAGGCATCCCCTCTGGGCAGACCAATTAGGAAAAAGCACCCTTCTGGGTGCAATAATTGCCCAAGGCTACACTTTCTTTGGGCTGTCAAAGGCTCTAGGCACAAGCCTCAGCTAGTGGACCTCGAGCTGAATTTCTAATACACTTCACCCCCCATCATACTCGCTAGAATAGGTGCCGGTGGGGGAGGCACAACCTGCAGCCCTCTTCCCATCTTTGGACCCCCAAGGACTCCCTCGGGCCCTGTGATGCTGTAGAAAGAGCATGGGCTCCAGAATCAGCTAGCCTGGGTCTGATCCCTCAGTTTCCTCCTCTTTAGAATGGGGATGTTAACAGCTCTTCCATCCCAGGGCTCAGGATTGAGAAGATGCCCTGTGCCGCCATGTGGGGCCCCTCCTAAGTGCCCATACTCTGGCCCTTATTCCTTGGCACCAGCTCAGGCCCCAGGCCATACCCCCTAAGAACCAGGCTGCCCATCTCTCTCCCTGTGGCAGAGGAAGAACCAGGGCTGTGGCCCCATGACTGAGGAGGCTGGCAGATGACCTGAGGACTGTGCTTGGGGTCTGGGGGCTGGGTGGGCACCTGACAGGAGACCGGACCCGGCCCTCAAAGCAGTGGTCCCTGGGTTTTGGGGGTCACGGGCCCCTTGGGCATTTGATAGACGCTATGGACTCTCCACCCAGAAAAAAGCATCTGCACACAGCTTTGCATATTATTCAGGGGTCCATGAACACATGGACCTCAGAACTCCCACCTGGGAAGTAGCAGCCTCTGCTCCCCCTACCCTCAGTGGTGCTAGCAGGGTACTGGACTCCTTCCCAGGGCAAGGAGAGAAGAAGGAAGGAGGAAAATTGGCGTCTACTGAGCCGACTTGACAATACTGCCTCATCTAAAGCTCTTGGCTCTCAGCAATCCATGGGGTGGTGACTATCCCCACATAACAGATGAGGAAACGGAGACTCGAAAAGGCAGAGAGACTTGTCCAAGATCACACAGCCAGTGACAAAGCCAGGACTTGAGTCTTGGCTCTCTGACTTCAAAGCTGTCCCGGAGGGCAAATGCCCTGGTTATTATACCTTTGCCGGGAGAAAGCAAGGTGTTAAAGGCTTGGTTTTTCTCGTCTGATCCTGAGTGCTAGGAAATGTCAATTGCTCTGTGCCTGACTCCATACGCACCCTCTTGCCGCTCCCATGAATGCCAAGAGTCTTATTTGCTGCTGCTGTCACCGCAAAAACATTCATCCTCTGTTCCCCAGATTATCTAGGCTTTGTCCCTAGATCAAGTCAGATCAAATTATCTTTTTCCCAGGGGAACCGCCCACCCAGAGCCACAAAGCAATGGTGGCCTTGACAGTTGCTAAGGATGTATGTGAGAAATAATCACGTGAATGTCTCTGTGCAAAATTGCTCTCCAGACACTGATCCATAATGTTGTCCATGGTCATTCTATGTCATACAGATTCTAGTGTGGTCCAGGGGACCACTCAGAATTCAGCCCTGAGAAAGGTCTCTCTTTCAGCACAGCCCAGTTTTACTTCCCTTAAGCTTCGCTATTGGTGGATAATGAGAACGAGGAAAACAAACTTGTTTGCCCTTTTGCCATGACTGCTAGGAAGCTCAGAACCACGTTTAGATTCCAATTGCTATCATTTACCTTACATGAGGTTTTCTGATGTAATTTGTTTTCTCACATACTGTCAGGGCCTTTTAAACAGTTTCTAAGGGAATATGTTGGCCTAATAATTGCCTTGCAAGACTCTGGAAACAGAGAAGCTTTGTGCATTTTATTTTGTGCATCTTTCTCTGCACCCCACCCAATGGTACAGGCCTCGCCACCTGCTCACTCCCTCTGATATTACAGCCTGGCTCCCTCTCTGTTCCCAACTCTCTTTATACTTGGCTTTTACATTTTATTTCTAGGTTTTCTGTGTGTGTGTGTGTGTGTGTGTGTGTGTGTGTGAGAGAGAGAGAGAGAGAAAGAGAGAGAGAGAGAGAGAGAGAGAGAGAGAGATAGGGACAGACAGACAGGAAAGGAGAGAGATGAGAAGCATCAATTCTTTGTTGTGGCTCCTTAGTTGTTCATTGATTGCTTTCTTATATGTGCCTTCACAGGGGAGCTACAGCAAAGTGAGTGACCCCTTGCTCAAGCTAGCGATCTTGGACTCAAGCCAGTGACCTTGGGCTTCAAGCCAGCGACCTTTGGGCTCCAGCCAGTGACCATGGGGTCACATCTATGATCCCATGCTCAAGCCAGCAACCCTGCGCTCAAGCTGGTGAGCCCGTGCTCAAGCCAACAACCTCGGGGTTTCAAACCTGCATCCTCTGTGTCTCAGTCCGATGCCCTATCCACTGCACTACCACCTGGTCAAGCTATTTCTAGTTTTAACAAAATAATTCAAACCAGAGGTATCTTTTAAGTGTCAACTACCTCAAATCTATTTTTGGAAGCAACACAGATATATAAGACAGGACCTATCTTTACATGCACACACACATAATGCACATACACATATACACATCTGGTCTGAAGACCTCATTACACGTTGCTTTCTGGGACTCTGGTTTGTCTATGTGCTGCCCTCTCTTACTTGGAGCATTCTGGAACCTGGTGCTAGATTAAAAGATAAATCCTACCGTGTTGCTTCTCTGTTCCTCACATCTTCTCAGGCCTCTATCATTCCCCCACTGGGCTGGCAGGGCCCAGCAAAGGGAATCAGAGATCATTGTGGGCCTGGAGCCTCAGGGGCACCCAGGGAGCAAACACACTTAGATCTCAGCTCCAATCCCAGCTCCCCCACTTCTTACTGCTAGGGGACTTTGTAAAACTCTCTTGGCTTTTCTGACCCTCAGTTTCTTTCCTTGAATAGTGAGAAATAACAATACAGTCTCTTTTGAGAATGAAAGAGCCTGCCAAGTGCCTGGCACACAGTCAGGACATGATAAGTGGTTACCGTGTTTACTGCCCTCTGTCAGTTGTGAGCAAACAGCTCAAGCCCTAAATCTGGAAGCTTGTAGGTGACTGAAATGTGAGGGAGTATTCTGAGACTTAACAAAGGGAACTACCAAAACCAAAAGTCAACATCTGCCAATCTATTCACTTACAAATTCATCCATCCATCCATCCATCCATCCATCCATCCATCCATTCATTCATCCATTGATATGTCTATCCATCCACCTACCAAACAAAACATCCACTCATTCATCCACCTACCCACCCACCCACCTACCAACCTCTTTTTCCATCTATTTAGCCATCCAGCCAGCCATCTACCCATCCACCTACTAATCTACCCATTCATCCATCCATCTACCAACCACGAATCCTTGTCTTTATCTTTATTTGTCTTTATTTGTCAGGGGATAAGCTTGACAAATGTGACCCTAGCCCCGTGATCAAGGTTAAGATTAACAGCGATATGTCAAACATGGTATGTACCCTTGACGTGATGTGATGTGACATGATGGGAATGGCATTTTTACCTCTATGGTCTTCTTCCCCAAAACGCGTAACCTCAGTTTAATGAGATGCCTGTATCCATCTTACCCACCCATCCATCTCTCTATCCATCCTTTCATCATCCGTTCTTCCCCTTATCCAACTACTTTTCCTTAGTACATTCTCAGTGCTAATTTCTAGAGATAAAGAGGAGAATAAAGCATAATCTTTGCTCTCAGAGCTTTTGGTCTCCAGGGGAAGCTGAGATACACAGATGATTTTCTCATATGTGTCTTCCTCGCCCTGCCCCAGGGTGTCAGGAAAAGAAGTGTGGGAAATGGCGCCTATTTGATCCCCCTCTCCTCACATTATCAACACATTAAAAGATCTGGAAAGTCCCGCAGTCAAGATCTCTTTTCAATCATTTTCCATTACCCCAAATGACATGCCTCTAGAACCTATTTTAAGAAGTCTGCCTGTTAAAATCCCGTGGAATAAGATTGTCTCAGAATAGATTTTGGGAAACGCTGATAAACCAAGGAAAAAAAGAACCAAGTGTCACTTAAAAAGCGCAGAGTAGTATCAGATTATAACCCAAAGTATAAAATAAAGACCCATGAGCCCACATGGATATAAACAGATGACTGAATAACAAAAGGGAGACCATACAAATCTCCTGCAGAAAAATTCCACATAATTATTGTAGATACTCTGCCTTCAAGGAGGGTGAGCTTAACTCCCCATCCCTTAAGTGTGGGCTGTGCACAGTGACTTCCTTTTAAAGAACAAAACACGGGAAGGAGAGAAGAGGCAACTTTCCAGGGGAGAAGCCTGACAAATGCGACCCTAGCCCCGTGATCAAGGTTAAGATCAACAGCGATATGTCAAACATGGTATGTACCCTTGACGTGATGTGATGTGACATGATGGGAATGGCATCTGTACCTCTATGGTCTTCTTCCCCAAAACGCATAACCTCAGTTTAATGAGAAAAATATCAGGCAAATCACAATATAGGGACATTCTACCCAATACCTGATGAGGACTCCTCAACATTGTCAAGGTCATCAGAAACAAGAAAAATCTCAGGGACTGTCTGTTAGGTGAAAAAGAAATCTGAATAAAGAATCGACTTTAGCCCTGGCCGGTTGGCTCAGTGGTAGAGCGTCGGCCTGGTGTGCAGGAGTCCCAGGTTCTATTCCCGGCCAGGGCACACAGGAGAAGTGCCCATTTGCTTCTCCACCCCTCCGCCGCGCCATCCTCTCTGTCTCTCTCTTCCCCTCCTGCAGCCAAGGCTCCATTGGAGCAAAGATGGCCCGGGCGCTGGGGATGGCTCTGTGGCCTCTGCCCCAGGTGCTAGAGTGGCTCTGGTCGCAACATGGCGACGCCCAGGATGGGCAGAGCATCGCCCCCTGGTGGGCAGAGCATCGCCCCTGGTGGGCGTGCCGGGTGGATCCCGGTCGGGCGCATGCGGGAGTCTGTCTGACTGTCTCTCCCTGTTTCCAGCTTCAGAAAAATGAAAAAAAAAATCGACTTTAGCCTGACCAGGTGGTGGCACAGTGGATAGAGTTTCGGATTGGGACATAGAAGACCCAGGTTCCAGACTCTGAGGTCGCCAGCTTGAGCGTGGACTCACCACCTTGAGTGCAGGGTGTCTGGCTTAAGCATGGGATCACAGACATGACCCCTTGGTCACTGGCCTGAAGCCCAAGGTTGCTGGCTTGAGCAAGGGGTCACTCACTCTGTTGTAGCTCCCCCAAGGTCAAGGCACATAAGAGAAAGCAATCACTGAACAACTAAGAAGCTGCAGCAAAGAATTGATGCTTCTCGTCTCTCTCCCTTTCTGTCTGTCTGTCCCTCTCTCTGACTCTCCCTCTGTCTCTGTCAAAAAAAAAAAAAAAGAAAAAAGAATCGACTTTAGTGAATACTACTGTATCAATATCGGTTCATTCTTTGTGACAAATGTACCACAGAAATATAAGGTGGTAATAATGGGGAAAACTGGGTGTGGGATGTATCCGAACTCTGTACCATCTATGTATTTTTTCTGTGGATCTAAAATTGTTCTGAGAGTCAAAATGATATTAAAAATTAGTAAATAGATAAACAAGTAAATAAAACTTCAAGCAAGCAAAGTGCACGGTTTGGGGAAGAGCCTGGGGGGCAGCCTGTCCTGGTTGAGAAGGGATTTCTGAGATCAGAGAAGCCCCTGTGACCTTGGCATGTTGCTTAATCTTTCTGGGCTTCAGTTTCTTCATCTGTGAAGTGGGGATTTTAAAATGCCAACTATTCGTTGATTTCGATGAAATGAGGCAATATGCATAAAGCATTAGGCACCAATAAACACTCTGGGACTGTGAAATTTACTCCATCATTATTTTTGGCAGAGAAAGTAGAAGGTCTTGGAAGGCTTCAGGGAACAGGGATATCGGAACCAAGCCTTAGAGAACCGGTAGATTATGAACAGGGCTGGGAGTGGAAAGTCAGCTTCCTCCAAACAGAGAGGTCTACCCTTTGGTTCTAGGGCTAAAGGGCCTGGGCAGAGATAGAGACCTCACGGATAGGCTCCTGGCTTCCCACCCCTGCGATGGCCCCGGCTGGCTCTCCGTCTGCCAGGGTCTCTGGGCTAAGTAATTGCTAATCCCTCCCTGATGAAGCACCTGTATCTGTAAGCAAATGAGCTGGCAGGTGGTGGCCCGGATAAAATATGACCTGCTCAGCAAGGGATTTGCTTACCAGTCGGGAGGCAGCCCATCCTGCTGCCTGCAGCCTGGAGGCCTCCCGGATGAAGCATAAATCACCCGCGCCCACAAGGCAGGTTGGGGGGGGGCGGGAGGCACCCGGAAGAGGGAAAGCCCCCTGTCCAGTTCCCCACTGTAGGCCTATGGACACTTTTCTCAGTGGTTTATGGAAAAGAACCAGGACTGGGAATCAGGAGACAGAGAACTTCATATTGGCTCCACCACTGACTTGCTGGGGAGCCCTGGGCAAGGTGCAGTCCCCCTCTGGGCCCTAGTTCTCTATGGTCTCAAATAAGATGAACTGTTCCTCCTTCCCTCTTGGGTTTGCTACAAAGATCATAGGAGAAACTGTATGGCAACACAAAATGTTTGTATTAATCTTGATTATTACTATGTTGTTCCTATGTTGAAAGTCCCAGTAAGCAGAGCTCAGGGGCTGGTAACTTTCTGGGGGTGGGGTGGGGTGCTGGTAGCTTTAGGGCATTACCTTCAAGGCTATAATACCTATTGGCAGAAAACTGATCAAAGACTTCCCCAAGAAGGCAACATGATATATAAAAAGTGCAGAACCTGGTTTGAATCCTACAACTGCCTCTCGTTAGCCAAAGTGACTTAGGCGAGCCATCTTTCCCCTCTGAGCCTCAGCTAGCTCATCTATTAATACAAAGCGGAACGGAGAATGTAATTTTTCAGGTTGTGGTTACGAGGTTTACACCAGAGTACCTGGCACATACGTAGCTGCCTGATGAAGGTTAATTCTTCCAGGCCGAACCAGGTTTGCAAATCAGATGTCCTAACTTTCTACTTAGCTCTTTGCTGAGACCTCAGAAAGCCTTGGGGGGATCTCCAGGCCTTTGTGAGCTGAATCAGGATCATGATCACGACCCATTCCCACCCCCTGCCAGGAAACTTCTGCAACCTGGACTTGGAAGAAGACCCCTTGGGAAGTGCTCCAGCCCAGGGGCTGCGGGGGACTGCATGATGAAGACAGAGCCGTTTGCTAATACCATGTGGCTGCTGTGACAGTCTGTTAATGCCATTTACAACGTGCCGTAATTATGTCTCACACATGCTGGCGGCCCAGCCAGCAGGAACGGTCCCTGGGAGGGGCCTCGGAAAGATTCCTTTAGCAGGGTGGGGGGCTGGGCTAGCTGGGGGCGCGAGGGACTAAGGGCTTGGAAGCCACTGTGAAAGAGACTTGCACAGCCCTTCTTGGCTGCTCTGGGCACCTGAGAAAGAGTTCCCCTGCTTGGACCAGGGGTCCTGAATTCCTGCGGAACTTTGGGCAAGTCATGGCTCCTCTCTGGGCCTCAGTATCCCCTTCTGTAAAACAGGGATATAGGAAAAGAGGAGAGAAATGTACTAGAGCAGTTCTTAACATTTTCTGTGCCATCTCCCTAGAAAACTACGCACACTCACATCCAATCACAATGTAGCCTAAATTTTCAGGGGGCCCAAGGGCCACTGAAGTCCATCTTAAAACTCCAAGGATCTCAGGTTACGAATCTCAGTCTCGGTTATTTCACAGACCTCTTACCCCTGTCTCAGCCTATTTCTCCCACTGGGTTTTGAGGTTTGTTGTCAGCCGGGTGTTGCTGCCATGTTGTTTGGGACATAGGTGTTCATGACATTGGGCTGTTCACTTTGGATTGGGCTGCTTATCATAAAGTGCCCAGGTTTGTCTCTTAAGGCATTTTTCCTGAACTTAATGGGCCAGCTAATTTCTACAGTGCTGCCCAAACTCTGACCTTCTAGGATCCTTGCTAATTGGTGATGATCCTTATCCTCGAGGGTTTTTTTTTTTTTAATTTATTGATTTGAGAGAGAGGAAGAGAGAGAGAGAGAGAGAGAGAGAGAGAGAGAGAAGCATCAATTTGTTGTTCCACTTAGTTCTGCACTCCTTGGTTGCTTCTTGTATGTGTCTGGACCGGGGACCGATCCTACCTCCAACTGAATATCCAGCCAGGGCCCCTTGAGGTTTGGTTTTTCAAAAGCTCAGCTTTTGGACCAGACAAGTCTGAGCTAGAATCTCGCCATATTTCCTTGCTGGCAAACCACTAACTTCCCTGGGCCTCAGTCTCCCCTTCTAGAAAGCAGGCTGTCAGGAGGGTTAAATGCATCATGCCCCTCCGGTGCTCAGCATAGAGTAAGCACCCCGTACATACCATTCTCTCTGTCCCCACCACCCCCGCCACCACACTACAAGTCCCTCCTCTCCCTTTCCCGGAGGAAGCTGAGGAGTCTTGGGGGAAAGCTCTTGGGACTGGAGAAGCCTATTTCCAAGTCATTAGTCCCCCAGCGTCGGGCTGCAGGATGGATTTTGATCACGAGTGGGGTGACATTTGGCAAAAGTTGCTGATGAGGGATTGAATGATTAATCGTCATGACAACCAGGCTGGAGTAATGACAGGGATGGGATGGCGCCCGAGTTAAACACAAAGCGGCCCCGCGAGCCGGGGCGGTAAATTACTAGGCATGTCACCGCTGCGCTTTTGGAGAAAGCGGCCGTGCGTTCCTAATGAGAGGTTAACTGTGTCCCCAAAGTAATTACAGCCGATTGAAGAGGTGGCTGGTAATTAGAGGATTAGCAGTGATGAGGCTCACCTGCATGGTTGTCATGGTGATAGAGGGTGGGTGGGGTAGGGAGTGGAAGAGGGTCCAGACTCCTCACCAAGGCAGGTGCCAGGAGCCTCTCTAGAAGGGCTGGCCACAGTGTCCACCATTAATGGGACACGCCCTTGGGAACTGGTGGGAAAGCCCCAAACTTCTGCCTCTAATGGCTGGGTCTCAGTCTTCCCATCTGTAAAATGAGGGCTTGAACCCTTTCAAGAACATGGAATATGGAAGCTGAAATTCTGGAATGTGCTGGCTGAGTCAAGTGACAGCTCTTTCAGAATCCAGGCTTTAATTTGCCACGCTCCCCCCAGCCTAGCATTGTGGGGACCCAGGAAATCACACACAAATTCCACTTCTTGGCTGAGTGACCCAAGTCAAGGGTCTGAGCATGAACCTCAGTGTCCTCACCTCTAAAGTGTGAAGAATAATAATGGTTCCTACTTCTGGGTTGTCTGGAGAATAAAGTGAAATAAAAATGGCAGTCACCTGGCACAGTGCGCGGCCACTGCAAGAGCTCTATAAATGTGAGTGACTATGATCACCTTTTATAATTTCTCCTGTCCACTGACCTGAGGTCGCTGAAGCCAAGGACAGAATGGATAGGTGCCTCAGCCTTTGACTGGGGAATGAGCTGAGCTCTCCCAAGAGCGGTGGATGACAGGAAACTCTAAAGGAAAGAAGTGCTGTGCACCCTTGGCCAAGTCCCATTGCCTCTCTGAGCCTCTGGTTCCCGCCTGCCTGACAGCTCTGTTGGAGTAAGGAATGAAATGTGAGATTTGTGGAGCACTTACTATAAGCCAGACCTTCACTCTGTACTTTCTGGTTATTATTTAATTTGATCCACCATTTAACCCATAAAACATCATTTTGCCCATTTTTGAGAGGAGAAAGCCAAGGCTCAAAGAGGTGAAGTGACCAGCCCAAAGCACACAGCTGCAGCGCGGGAGAGCCGAGATTTGAACCCAAGTTAGTCCAAATTTCTCATACTTTCTGCAGTAGGAGGAGGCCTCTTTGCATCCCAAGGAGAAGGCAGGTCCACCACCTCCATCTAAGGGGTCTGGGCACCCCCAAAGGCAGACCTGAGAGAGAGAGGGAGGGAGGGAGGGAGAGAGAGAGAGGAAGGGAAGGAGGGAGAGAGAGAGAGAGAGAGAGAGGCCTCACCGGGATTGGCCAGGGCAGAGCCATCGTAACTGTGATTCTCATAGGCAACTGCCCTGGCTGTTGGAATCTGCACGCCCTACTAGGGTTTCGTTTGAAATGCTGGGAGTGTGGAGGGTGACAGCAAAGACCCCAAACCGGTCCCTAACTGAGCTTCTGGCGACGCCTGGTGTCTGGGTGCAGGCTTCGGTGAAGCACAGAGCGCAGGGGCTTAATTATTCCATCCATAAATGATGAGCCCCGCTCATCTCCAGACCTTCATGACAAATTTATGACCTTATTTAATGTGCTCACCGCCCGACCTTCCCCAGGATCGCAGGGAAGCGAGGCCCTTTCTGGAGGGCGCAGCAGGTGATCCCTGCTCCCACGGCCAGGGCCAGCCACTGGACCACCTGTTCCCTCCTGTCATTCCCAGGGGCAGTCGAGGCCTCCGCCCGCTGGTCCCCTGGCGCTGCTGTGGTTCGTAAACCCATTTTCCTCTACTTTGCTTCTTTGGGGAGGTACTGGGGCTTCAGCTGAGGACAGGGGCTCTGGAGTCGGCAAAGACGTGGGTTCAAGGCCCAACCCTGCTACTTTTGAGTTGTAGGGCCTTAAGCATGTGGGGTTCTCCACCTCAGCTTCTGGGCCAAGGAGGGTAAATGAGATAAAACAGATGCTGAGTGTTTAGTAAATGCTCAATACAGGTGAGAGGTTATCACTGCTATGGGGCTTTAACAATTTTATTGTGTTTGGGGAGCCACTGCTTGGGTCCTGGTGACACTGGAATGGGCCACATCTTGAAGTGGGACACCCGGGCTCATCCACCAAGACCTGCTTCTGCTCTGTGCAGAGAGGGCTGCAGACAAGTCTGGCTGCATGAGCCCAGCACAGAGCAACCTGGGCTCCGGCAGCCTCGCCTCCGACTTGGGGCTGGCCTTGGTCCCTCAGTTTCCTCATTTGTCATAGGGCCTGCCAACATAGTACTCAGAGTTGCCATGGGCCAGAGATTCCAGGAAAATGGAGGAATAGCAGAATCACATTTTTGGCCAGTTTCTGGAACCCACATAGGTCGGCTAGGCGGCTGCCAGGCTCTGAGTGGGCAGGGAGGGATGTAACTCACAGAACCACAGGACCACAGAGCCGGCAGGGACCTCAGAGCACCAGCTCTATCCTGCACTTCACAGGTGAGGATGCTCCTACCGTGGCTGCCGTATAATAAGTGCCAACTGCATCCCAGGCGCCCTGGTTCTAGCTTGTCATCTATTGTCTCATCCAGTCCTCATTGCAGCTGAGTACAGGCCAGGGCTGACTAGCCCCATTTCACAAAGGAGGAGAGCGGAGGCCCAGAGAAGTACAGAGACTCGGGCAAGGTTACACAGCGCTACCCACCTCCAATCCAGGTCCAGGCCTTTCCACATGGTGCACCATGGGTGTTCGCATGTTCACGATATGAATGCGTTTCTGTGTGTGTGCATACTCATGTGCAGGTGGGTACCACACACACGCAAGCATGTACAGGCTGTACCTGTGCATGTCACCCACGGGGCACATCTCTCAACCCCTTGTCCACTGCTCATTCGCCCCTACCCAGTCCCTCTCAGCAAAACAGCTGGTTGGAGACTGGAGACTTTCAGCCTGGGGAGTGTCTGGTTTCCCACAATCTTAGGGAATAAATTTTAATTTGCATGCTCATTTGCATGATAGTGCAGCCATGCCCTCAGCAGGGCCCAGCCTGGCCCAAGAACATTCCCTGTTGACCTTCTACACTGCCTTTAACTCCACCAGCAGTCATTCATTGGCAGTGGTTTCCATGAGGTCACTTCTATCATTACCCCCATTGTGTAGATTATGAAATTGAGGCTTAGAATTGCTGGGACAGGGTTATGCTGCCAGCAAGTGGCTGAGCCTAGGTCTTATTCTTGGTTTGGGGACACCAAATCCAGTGGTCTTTCCCTTGGGTTATGGTTAGGGTTACCCTAACCATAAACCGGGCAACTTAAAACAATAGAAATTTATTTTCTCAGCTTAAAATCTAAGATGTCCAGTTCAAGGTGCTAGCCAATTCAGTTCCTGGAAAGAGCTCCTCTTGGCTTGTAGACAGTTACCTGTTTACTGTGTATTCACAGTCTTTCCTCACTTCACACGCACAGAAAGAGATCTCTCTCTCTCTCTGGAGTCTCTTCTAATAAGGGCACTAATTCCAGCATGAATTAGTGAGGCCCTCATGACCTCACTTAACCCTAATTACTTCCCAAAGGCACCATCTCTAGACACCATCATACTGGGGGCCAGAGCTTCAACACATTAATTTTTTTTGAGGAGGACAACACAAATATTTGGTTCATAACAGTATGTATGCTGTACACGTGTGCATATAAACATCATGAGTGTGCATGTACACAAGTGTGTTTTCATGTCCGTGCAAGCATTTGATGTGTGTGTGTGTGTGTAAAGGTGGGTATATAAGGAGGTGGATGTATATACGTGTGAGTGTGAGCATGTAGGCACACGCTGTGCCTGTGCATGTGTACCCCTGAGCATGTGTTCATGAGTGTCTAAGAGGTCGGGAAACCTCACCTCAGGTCAGCCAGCCCCTCTGCCAATAGGTCCAAGAGCCCTGTGAAAGCCAGGGACACACAAAGCAGAGTAGGGTGGGGTTTGGGGTATCTAGGGCCTAAGAAGTAGAGTTTCCTGAATTGGGGGAGGGGACTCCCCAGCTGCTCTTGCCTGTCGCATTGGCCTCCAGGAAACATTAATAATAGATCAGCAAATTCCAAATGTAAATAGGGCAATCAGGCCCGAAAACATAGACATTCATCACCCTGATACAAATTACGCTGCTGGCCCTGATGTAATTACTGGAGTTCAGCTCAATGCATCGAGCCCCCCCCCCCAACCCGGTGCCTCTGCACGTTGCTTTGTGCTGGTGTTCTTACCTGAGGAGTCTCCCTCACTTGACTGCCCAGGGTCTCTCTGCCCAAAGCCAAGGTCTCCAGCTGTCTTAAGTAGATGTGAAGATAGAAGATTCATGAGAACCTTATGCTTTGGTGGCAGAGCTCTGAAAGTCACGGGGCATACACCAGACAACAGTTCTGCTCCATTTCTGGCTCTGGTTTTGAAATGATTTGCTGTGTGACCCTGGGCAAGTCACTTACCCTTTCTGAGTCTCAGCTTCCTCCTCTCTCCAAAGGAGCTAACAATACAGTAGGGTGTGAGAGCTTTGGGCTTTGTAGTCAGAGGGACCTGAGTTTGTAATCCTAACCTTACCATTCTTGAGTTGAGACAATGTGGGTTAAATTTTTCCCTATACTGACCCTCAACTCCTTCATCTGTAAAGTGGGTACAATAATGCCTATCTCATGGGAGCCTATGAATAAAGAATAAAATAGCCTGACCTGCAGTGGTGCAGTGGATAAAACGTCGACCTGGAAATGCTGAGGTCGCCGGTTCGAAACCCTGGGCTTGCCTGGTCAAGGCACATGTGGGAGTTGATGCTTCCAGCTCCTCCCCCCCCCCTCTCCCCCTCTCTCTCTCCTCTCTAAAATGAATAAATAAAATTTCAAAAAAAGAATAAAATAATATTTTTCTTTTAATTGGTGAATTTAACTCATTCACATTTATTGTGATTATAATGTTATATATAAAAATATGTCATCACTATATCAAAAATCTATATCCATAGAGAGATTGTATAATTATGTAATTATATGACTAGACTCTTTTTTGCCACATTTATGTTTTCTGTTTATCAAGCTTTCTTATAGTTCCTTCTTTCTCATGCCTATTATGCCAAAACTCAGTGGCCTACCACAATAAAACTAAGTATCTCATAGTTTCTGGGAGTCAGAAATCTGGCAGTGGCTTAGCTGGGTGGTTCTGGCTCAGTATCTCTCATGAGCTTGCAGCCATGATGTCAACCACGGCTGCAGTCTCATCTGAAGGCTTGACTGGACTGGAGGTTTCACTTCCCAAGGTGACTCTTCAGTCACTGCCCATGTGGAGCTGCCCAGAGGGCTGCTGGTGTGTCCTCATGATATGGCTGCTGGCTTGTCCTTATAGCAAACGACCTACGAGAGCAAGGCAGAGGCTGTCATGTCTTTAATGACTGAGCCTTGGAAGTCACAAGCTGTCACTTCTGCAGTGTTGGTTACAGAGCTCAGCCTGTTCACGTGGGAGAGGACTACGCATCAGGAGACATGATCACTGGGGGCCAACCTGGAGCCTGGCTGTCACCCCATCTCATTCTAGATTGAACGATAATGTATGTAAAGCTCTTACCCCAGGCACTGGGAGAAATATATGAACCCTTGTGACCCCAGCGCCCAGCACGATGCCTGGCATAGTGTAGGCATGGGATGGCTGTTGCAGAATCTGTCTCCTTTCCCCAAAGCTATGTCCTAGAGGCCAGTGGTCTGGTAGCTACTCGCAAGCCCACATCCTCCTTCCTTGCCACTGCCCAGGCCTTGGCCCAGGACAGGCTGAGCCATGGAGGCTCCTGCCTTCCCTGAAGCAGAGAGGAGAGTCTAGACCCAAAGCAGTTTCCAGGCCTGTCTCATCCCGACTTTACATTGATCAGTAATTAAACGCAGTCTCCAATTACTATAACGTTTGGCGAGGCACCAAGCTCGTGTGAAACCTTGCAATAAACATCTGCTTTATAAATTGCCTCTCCACACAGCGCACCAGCAGGGTTCTTGCGGATTGGGAGGTTAGGGAGGGAGAGAAAGGAGAAGCTGTCCCTCCAAGAGGTGGTGGGATGTGTGACATGAGGGCCCAATCATTCCTCCACGAGCCTTCACCAGCCTTGAAAGTAGAGGCCCAGCATTTAACCCAGAGCTGGGGAATCTTTTTGTCTCTTGAGATTTTTGTCAAGCACCACTCACATATCTAACGCAAATCACTTTTCTGTTGTTTTTTATTTTTTCCCAAACCTGTAACATCCCACTCGCCTGCCATTTACATTTAGAAGAAGAAGCGTATAGATTTATTTGCTATGCCAGCAGCCCTGTCAGAGGTGAGATTTTTTTGCATGGATGGCAAAGGAAGTGGGGGGTGAGTGGTTTCCCACCAGAGGCCTGGAACCCCCGCCACTGTCCCCCAAACCAGAAATGCATTCATTTCTCCATTCCTGTCTCTTTCAGGTCTTGCTCAGACAGGCCACAAGGAATGGGGAACCCCCAGAATTAGAGGTTCACGTGAGACTTTGGGCAAGTGACTTTGATCTCTGGGCCTCTGTTTCTGCACCTGAGAAATGGGCATAAAGTCACCCTTGGAGGTTTGGGGCGGATTATGGGAATCATGGAAGCAGGGCAGCAGAGCGGGCATGGCAGGAACTCTGAAGCCTGGCAGGCCTGCTCTTGAGCCTCAGGTTTCTCATCTAAAACTGGGAAGATCAGAGGGTCCCCTCACACAGGCGCCAGGGAGACTAAATCAGGTGTGTGGCACAGCAGGAGCTTAATAAATGCCAGCCACTGTCCTTGCTGTTACTGTTAAGCACACAGAAACTGTTAATGGATAGAGTTTTATTCTGTTCCAGGGAGCAAGGACCTTCCAGGGCCTTCTAGACTCCACTCCCCTTGCCTCTTCTCCATGCCTGGCCCGATGCACAAGACGACAACATGAGTGATCTGCCACCCCTGCCACTGGTACCAGCGTCCGCTCTGCAGGCTGCCTGTTTGCTCACCAGCTGCTGGAGGAGCGGGGGGACTTCCAGTGGGCAGAGGTAGGGCTAAAGGGAAGGACTGTCTGAGGCCAGGCCGCCTGCCTGGGATAACCTCACAACGGTTCAAAGCAGCTGAGGTGAAGTGAGCTATCACACACGTCACATCCACAGCTGCTCATGTTGTTACGAGCTGAACCCCGACCTGGGAGGCGGTGGGGCGTGTCCCTCCCTCCATTCCGTCTATGTGGGTCAGGTAAGATGCGAGGCACAATGCATGGCGCCTCCTGCTCTCTCTACGCCCAGGTAAGCTGCCCACGTGCCCAAGAGCCCACCATTAGAAACCCGTTCCTTAACACGAACACTGACACTTGATCCTCTTTAAAAATGAGAATAGTCCCTTAAAACTGGCAGAAGGTGTCCTTCTTACCTCAGCAAGAAATCAGCTCTAAAATGACCTAACCTGAAAGCCAGTGGGGATTTTCAGGCTGGCTCCTGGGTCGTGGTAAATACTTGATGAGAGGATGAATGAGGGGATGAAGACTGTCTTCTGTCTGGAGCTGGCATGCCTATTACGATGTTCACTGCAGGCAGCCCACTCTCATCATCAACCCTTTCTTGATGCAGGAAGCTCATCGCCTCGAGGGCAACCTGGTCCATCTCTAGACAGGGCCATGGACTGAGCTCAGACTCGCTGCCCTAAAACTTCTCTAGGGATCCCCTAGCCCCTGCAGCATGGCTCTGAGGTCACTGTCCAGAAAATCCAAAGTCATAGAGAAGCTGGTTGTTAGTTTTGCAAAAGCTTGCCCTGTTATCTCAGGGTGTTTGTCAATGAACCCACAAAGCAGGCGAAGTCTTATTCCCATGGAGCTGTCAGCCCAAGGTAGCACACTGATGCTCCGAGGAGCGGTCCTGTGGCAGGATGACAAGAGTTCACCCGCCAGGTGTTAGGCACCATCTTTCCCATGCCGCAGCTCCTCCGCTACTCCCGGCCCGGGAGTGAGGCTAGGTGCACCATCTTTCCCATGCCGCGGCTCCTCCGCTACTCCCGACCCTGGAGTGAGGCTAGGTGCGAGGGAGCTGAGAAACGGGTCCCCAGGTCCCACCGCTGCTGAGTCTCAGATCGGGGATCCTAACTCAGACTGTCTTGTTCCATCCAGAGTCTGGGCTCCTTAGCCTTCCAGTAAACTGCTACAATACTCACCTGTGAGTCAGGATTTTTTTGATTCCGGGCAACCAAAACCAAATACGGAAATAAATTGGACGCAAAACCGATACAAAACAGCGGCTGTCATTCCTACCTCCTGATTTCAAATGCTTGTGTCTGTCAAGGCAGCTCCATTGTTCTTCCTAACTGGCTTTATGAATAAATACATGTTATCACTTAGCACTCCTTAGGTTGCAAGCAATAGAAAGCCCAACCAGCTGGGCATAATGGCTCCTGCAACAGAAAACTTCAGGGGTGTGCTGGCTTCAGGCACAGTGTGATTCAGGGGCTCTTGAGATGTCATTAGGGCTCCGTTGTTTTTGTTTTGTTTTGTTGCCATCTCTCAGCTCTGCCTTTAACAGGATTAGCTTCATTCTTAAGACTCCAAGGTGACCTCTGGCGGCTCTAGACTTATCCTACCCCCATCCCAGGCTCAAATCCAGGAGAAAAAGGAACCCTCTTTTTCTCTCCAGTGTTTTAAAAAACTTATTTTAGAGAGAGAGAGAAACATAGGTTTGTTGTTCCACTTACTTACGTATTCATTGGTGGATTCTTGAATGTGTCCTGCCCGAGGATCGAACCCACAACTTTGGCCTGTTGGGACAACGCTCTAACCAACCGAGACACCAGGCCAGGGCCCCTGTACTTTCCTCCTTGCCCGTTTGGATGCACAGAATTGGCTTCTATGCTGTAACCACCTGCTCTGCTGCCGTCGACTGCTTGGCCACACTCCCTCTGCCAAGTTTGGGTTTCCCACCAACTTCTACTTTGAGAAAGCCACCCGTCCAGCCCTGATCATGTGGGGGATGGCGTGAAGGAGCCGCCTCCTCACATTCCAGCCAATCTCTGCTCTGTCTCCTCTGAAGGTCCAGCTCAGAGCTCTCAGCATCAATCCATGATGAAATAATTTACATTTTCTGTTATTTTTCTTTTTCAGCAAAAAAGGGGCACTTAAAGTGAAATATCTCTTGCAGCACCGTTAACAAGGATTCATAAAAGTGAACTGTTCACCTTGTCTGTCAGCGAGTGGTTATGAAAAATCAATAGCACACAAAAGAACCACATTCCTCCTGTCTGATGTTGTCTATTTAGTGGTGTAGACAGGGGGAGTAGCCTGGTGTCCATAAACGCACCACTGGGAGCCTAGTGGGTCTGCAAACATGAGATCCCTGGGCCCCCGTGACAGCCCAGGTTGAAGGTCAATGCAAATGACTTGTCATTTGGAGCAAAAAAAGCTGCCTGGCCCTATACTCTGACTACTTTCTTCCTATGCTACCATAAGAGCATGGCTCAAATGTCACTTCTTCTAGGAAACCGTTCCAGATGGATGTGTTCACTCATTCACTCAACAAACACATACAGAGGCCCCCATGTGGAAGGTTTGGGCTAGGCACAGAGGAGGCTCCACATGGTCCCTGCTTTCTATAGTGGTGAAGACAGACAGCTAAACAGAAACTCACCAGAGACACAAAGTGGGTTGTGCTTTATAGTAGGGGATAATTGGGGCTACTGAGGCCTGGAGGGGGCCCCTAACCCAGCCCAGAGGTGGGGTACCCAGAGGAGGCTCCCTAGAAGACCTATGTCTATGCTCAAAGCCCAGGGAGCAGGGGAGCCAGCCAGATGAAGTATAGGAGGAAGGCCATGCCAAGCAGGAGGAACAGCATGTGCAAAGGCCCAGAGGCAAGTGGAAGAAGGGCAGGCAGGTCTGGGGCATTAGAGGTTTGGTCTGACTGCAGCACGTAGTCAGAGAGGAGATGGGGTGTGTAGATGGGTAGCACTGGCCATGGAGGGTCTGGCAGACCCCACTGAGGGATGAGGAGCTAATATGACTGACACTGCTGAATGGAGGTGGTATCTGAAGGTGAGTTTTAATTTGTCTTTGTAATGATCTCTAATTTCCTAATTTTTCTATAATGAACACATATTACCTTTTAAATGACAATAAAATCACTGCAGAAGAAAAAAAGAAGGCAGAGAAGTAGTAATAATCATGGTAACAGTGATAACAGTAATGTGAATAGTAGCAATAGTGGTAGGAATAGCAGTAATAGCAGTGCTAGTAATCATGGTGGGAGTAATAGCAGTAGCAGCAGCAGTATTGGTGGGAGGAATAGCAATGACAGTAACTGTGGCAGGAGTAACAATAATGGCAGTTACAGTGGCAATAATAGTACCAGCGGCAGCAACAGTGTTGGCAGTAACAGTGGTGATCCTAACAGCAACAGCAGCATTGACAGTGTTAGCAGTGATACTAAGGGCAACAATGGTAATAGAACTAGTAATAGTAATGAACGCAGTAGTAGCAGTAGCGGTAGTAACGGTAGTAACAGTTTGGACCCCACCTTGTGGACAGAGGAGGCGCCTGAAGGGAAGGGAAGGGTGAGAGTGTGTGGTCCAGGGAGACTGGGGAAGGTGACGGGTGCGGAGGCTCTGCCCCTGACCATCCCCTCTCAGGCAAGTCACCAGAGGTAAGGGGTCTGTTTCCAGAATGTCCCGCCACCTCCCTGGACGCAGGCTCTGCAGCCAGTCACATTCAGTCTGGCTGCTGACAGGGCGGAGGGAACAGCTGGGGTGACAGGCTTCTCACCACCACTGCAACATCCAGAACCTTCACTGTTCTCTCTCCAAAACTTAGAATCCTCAACAGTTCGGATTTTCTTCTTTCTGTCTTTTGTTTTCTCCATCTACTCATCGACCACTCATCTACCCACCTACCCATCCATCCACCTACCCAGCACCCATTCAGTCATCTATCCATCCCTCATCCATTCATCTATCCAACTACCCATCCTTCTATCTTTATTTTTTGTTGTAGAAAAAGTCCTTGATTAATTCCTAGACAGCCGAATCTTGAGTGGTTTCTTCTCTAATCTTTGTACCTTTTCTTATCATTTGACATTTTACACCACACATCCATCATTTGTGCTTATATAAAAACAAGGTATTCATAAAAACAAACAAGCTTACCAAAAAACACAAAAACAAACAAACAAACAAAAAACCACACACAGAGCCAAGATTTTGAAATGCTTACTCTGATGGAGCTCCGTCAGCAGCCACAGAAGTCTGACCTCTCTGAGACTGCCATGCTGTGAGGAAGCCCAAGCCAGCTAAGTGGAGGGGTCTCGTGGAGGGGAGGGAGACAGCCAGCCAGCTCCAGCTGTCTCAGCCATTGAGCTCAGGCATCAGATATGTGAATGAAAGAACCATCTTGGATATTTCAGCCCAGCATATGCAACTTGGAGAACCAAGGACTCAATTGACAGCTAGAACTGAGACCCCCCAGACATATTTCTAGTCATTCAAGACCCCCCAAATTGGGACCCAGTCATCAGTGAGCAAACGCAGGCTGTCCCTGTTATGCCCTGCAGAGGTCAATGTACTAAATAAATTGTTGTTTAAGGACACACAAACATAAACACACACATACACACAACCACTCACAGACCTGGCGTAAATAGAGTCAAAAGGGCAAGTAACATCCAGATTAAATATGTTGATTATGCGAGCTTGCACTCCTCTATTTCTCATAAATAAGACATGAGCTCTATTTTCTACCCCTCAACACACACACACACACACAGTTCCTGGGGGTGATATTTATTGTATGCAAATCAGAAGCTGACTGGGAAGAGAAGTAATCACCTGTTTATCAGATGGCCTGTGGAACAGGTGGAAAATAATAACCCAGGATAATAGTGTCACATTCATTTGAAGGAAGATGACATAAACTTGTGCTTTGATTCACTGTACTCTGGTGCCCTCTGGGCAGGTCAGCCAGGACCCCTCCGCTCTGTCCAGTGGTGTTTGCCTACAATTGGGGGTAGGATGGTTCAGGGATTCACAAAGCAGTGGGGGCAGGATGAGCAGTTGCCTACTGCCTGCCTGCCTCCCTGAATTTGAGCCGCTGCTTGCAGGAAGGATGGTGGGTGTCTGGCGGATGTGGTTCAAATGCAGGATCTGCTGCTCCTGGCTGTGTGACCTTGGATGTGCTGCCGCCCTTCTCTGGGCCTCCATTTCTTTATCTGGGAAATGAAAACAACCCTAATTCCAGTCTTGGAGGATGCTGGAAACATGAGAAGGTGCTCGGGGTCTCCATAGACTCTTCTTCGTCCACCATTTCTGCTTCCTAAACAGCCCTGTGAGTGGCTGATAAATGCTATGTCATTGTTCAGTCATTTCTGAGGCTTCACCATCTCTCGCAGACTGGTCACTTTGTGGGCTTCTCTCTGTCTTCTCCCATCTGTTCCTCACCCTCCAGGGCAGAGAGAGGGCACTTTCTAATGTCCAAGTCCCATCATCACATTGCTCCCCTGCTCAAGAGCCTGCTGTGGCTCCCCAGTGCCTCTAAGACTAGAAATCCACACTCTTGCCTACATCCCATGAGAACTCCTGTCTGGCTGCAGCCAACCTCAGCAGCCTCCTGGCCCCAGCCTCTTGGATCTTTTTCAAGTTCTTTAACATTCCACACTGGTTCCTGCTCAGGGCCTTTGCCCTTGTGTACCCTTTGTCTGGAACCTTCTGCCCCTGGCTCCTTTTCCATGAAGCTACTTAAATGTCACCTCCCCAGGGACACTGCTCCATCTAAATTAGGTCCCCTGCCGGCTATTCGCCCTCTCTGGGAACCTTGTCAGTTTCCTTCATTACACCGATCACAATTTGTCATCATGTTATTTCCTTGGGTTTACTGGATTGTGGCTGTCTCTCCAGTGGTCTGCTTTGCTCATCATCGTGGCCCCGTGAACTGGTGCACAAGCAGCTGCTTCATGGGTGTCCTCTGGAGGGTCAAGTGGCAGGGGGAGAGCCAGGGTAGAGGGGTGCTCTGGGCTTGGGGCTGTGTGCCCTGGAGGGGAGGGGGCTGCACACCTGGTTCCTTGCCCCCTGCCCTGGCTCCCTGGCCCCCCAAGGGATATTTTCTTGCCTTTCCCTAATGGCCTGACATACAGGGTCCCGGTGATAAACCTCCCTCTGATAAAAGATGCAAAACTAACATCTGGCGGTTAATTAATAAAGAGCAGCGATGTCTGGCTGGGGCATGCAGTTTGCTGACGCTGGCGTTTTCTTCACCTGCCCCAGGAGATGCTGACGCGGTGTGCGAAAATGGGGGGAAAGATCGATTTGGAGCGGGCCCTTGCTGACAAGGCTCCCGAGGGGTAGGACACCCCTTTGTCCCTTCCTTAGGGGGCTGATTCTCAGCTCCTCCACTGAAGGAATCTCATTTATTGAGTATGTATTCTATGCCAGACCCTGAATCTCCTTCATTCACGTCTGTTCCTATTTACGTGCAAAGAAACCAGGGTTCAGCCACCTGCGCCACCGCCTGGGCTCCTCTGCCCGCACTAGGAACCAGGGGTGCTGCGCAGTGCCAGCAGGAGTCACTGGGAGCACTAGTCACAGATGCAGACTCCAGGGCCCCAGCTTCCAGGTTCTGCTGTTCCTGGTGGGGCCCAGAAGTCTGTATTTGTAACAAGGACCCCATATGATTCTGGAGCAGGTAAAATGGGAATCTCACCTTGGTCTTAGGAATGCCATCAAACAGCTACTGAGCACCTACTATATGCCAGGCCCCAGGCTCATCCCATCAACATTGAGGCAAGAAGGACTGATGTCTCCAATGTATAGATGAGGCCCAGAGAGGTGGAGAGACCTGATTAAAGTCACACAGCAATGCAGGCTCCAACCTGGATCCTCCGAATGTCCCTGGTCCCAGAGCTTCTCAACTAGCCCCGCTGGCCTCCCTGGGAAGAGAGAGGACCAGGCCTTCCAGAAGCAGGAGTGCCTGCCAGCACTGGGCCACTGAAATAGAGCTAATGTTCCAATTACCAATTACCATTCGGGGCACCTTGGCACGCCTGGCCCCCGACTTCAGCTGAGCATGAGTACCAGGGTAACTTTAAGCAAGCGGGCGGGGGTGCTCCCCTAGGAGCCTGTGGCTGGTTCCCGAGGCTTCTTGGGCCAGGCTAGTGGCTGTCGGAAGTGACACCTGAGCAGCTCTCAGAGGTGACCAAGAGGCCATGAAGGTGGGGGAGAGGGAGGGTGGTCAGCAAGGTTGGCTAGAGCGTGGGAGGTTCTGATGCTCCAGGGAGGGGCCAACAGAGGGATGCATGAGACTGATACTAGAACCACCCCGGCCTGAATCCCAGCTCCTTCTTCAGCTCTCTGTGGGTCAGTGAGGGGTCACGCCTGGAACCAGGCCCCTACGGGCCGTGGTGGGGAGAAAGCAGGCACTGGGTGCAGCCTGAGGCTTGGGTGCAGTGCAGAGTTACTCCGAGGGGGGTGGATTTCAGGCAGACAGCTGCAAAGCCCAGGCTCACAGTTCTGGGCTTCATAAACTAGTCTTCTCACCGCTCTGTGCCTCTGTTTCCCCATTGTCCCTGATCACAGGACAGTGATCCCTTATGACAGTTAAAAGATATAAAATGCTCAGCACAAGGCTTGGTACAGAATAAAAGCCAATAGGCACTATTGTGCTGACTTATCACTATTATCTCATTACTACTCTTCTATTATATTGAGAGCTCATGAGAGCATGTCGCTTATGTGTTTGGGGATTTCCTGTCCCAGCTTAGTCCAGCCAGCACTGCTGTGGCCCCCCTGCTCCAGGACACACACTCATTTGTGTGTGAGGAGTGGCGTGGCCATCCACCATGGGAGGGGCGCCAGCCAGACCAGAATCCCTCAGCATAATTGAATTGTTACCGACTTGCCCTTGTGACTCTCATCCACAGACATGATAACGCTCCCTGGGGCTGAGCTGCTCGCACCTCACAGACCTTCTGGCACCCTGCAGGGTGACCTGATCAATCTGGGAGTGGGGGGCCCGCGAAGATTATAGGATGTGTGTGTACTTGGGGTCCCCAGCTCTGCCACCAACTTGTTATGCCATCTTGGCCAAGTCCCTTACTTATCCTGTCTGGGTCTCAGTTGTCACCTCTCAAGTCAGCTCCTATGTCTGTGACAAGGACGCAGGAAGGAAAAGGGGCCTGACTTGGGCTCACCGAGGTCTTTCTCCCACCTCCCTCAGCCATAGCCCATTTCCTTCCCTGACCCCATTCTCAGTCCTGCCTCCCAGAACCCTTCCCTACTCATAGTGGCTAACATTCACCGCCTGCAAAGTAGGCTTTGGCATCAACCCCATTTTTCAGCTGGACAAACTGAGGCTCAGAGTTAAGGTAACGTGCTCAAAGTCCACAGACAGGACGTCTCAGATCCCGGACTTGAACCCAGTTCTGCCTGACTTCTGAGAACCTGTTCCTACCTTCCTCATTATCTTGCCCTCCTTTCTACCCCACCTTCCCCTCATCCTGGATCAGAAGTTGGGGAGACCTCCCCCACCCCGATTTCCTGCTTTCCCAGCCACTACCCTCCTCCCCCACCCCCTCCTCAGTCCTGCTCAGGGCAATCAGTTTCTTCAGCTATGATTTGGGATTCTAATGAACGGAATGATTTGGCATTTAAATAATTATCCACTCTCTAACTGTTAGTGCTGCTGAGTCTGGAGAAATTTCCGCATCTTATTTATGAATATGGTTTTTCCCCTCGTCGGTGGAGATTTCCCAGCCCCCCCCCCAGCCTCCTCTCCTAAATGCCTTTTCAGCAAGCCTTTCCAGTAGAACCCCCCCCTGCAAGAACCCCTAAGTGCCTATTAACAACTTTTCCCTTCCCCTATCAGCACCCGTTCACGCCCCTTTTTATCTTTACATTTCAATATCATTACAAATCCTAGTGTTATTCAAATTGCATCAATTATTCAATTTCTCCTCCCCGAGTGGAGGCAGCAGCTTCCCGGTGGCTGAGCAGGATAAAGCAAAGGTCTTTCAAGGAGGGTTTGAAATGCACGGGGGATTCAGCCGTGTTCCATTAACCTGGGCTTTCTGCCTCCCACAAACCATGGAATTGATTAAAACACCCGCACAATTCCCAGTGTGGCTGGGGAGAGAGCCCGCTGCTGAGAAGGAGTGGTTTGGGAGATAAAACGCTTTTGTCACCCTGTGAGGTGTGCTCGCTGAACCCATATTGAGTTCCTGCTGGGAGAAACGCAGGTGCCATTTATTGAGCACTTACTGCATGCTGGGCTCCACGCCAAGCTCTTTACTGAAGATCCCGCCTCAGTACTCAAAACGATCTGATGAGGTGGTTATCGCCATAAACCCCCATTTTACAGAATTGGAGACCAAGGCTCAGAGAGGGGAAGGCTCTAGGCCAAGTTGGCACAGGGGTAGAGACTGGCTTTTGTTTTCAGGGCTGGGCCTCCTAACCATTATGACATCAGCCATGGGTTGGTGGGTTGGGGTGACTCCAAAGAGTAGCTAGAGAAGGGGTTGAGGGAGCAGAAAGAAAGAAAAAACTAACCTTTCTTTCCACAGGGCCCATTTTTGAAAAATCACATGAGAGATTGCTCATGTCTCATTACTAAGAAAAACTTATTTTTCTTTCTTTCTTTAAGAACTGGGAGTTTCTCAGCTTATGAACACTAGAGGTGACATCATGATCACATTTCTTGGTTTGTTTTGGCTGCCAGGAAATTCAGAGCCAGAGAGCAGAGGACCTTACACCACCGCCCCGTCACCCTGTCCCTCCTCCGGGTCTTCTGGCTCTGGCGTTGCGAAGTATGGCTATAAACCCCTTCTAAGTCTTTTTCAAATGAGTCCCAATATAAGTACCTTTTAGATGACTTTTAACCTGGCCCTGGCCGGTTGGCTCAGCGGTAGAGCGTCAGCCTGGCGTGTGGGGGACCCGGGTTCGATTCCCGGCCAGGGCACATAGGAGAGGCGCCCATTTGCTTCTCCACCCCTCCCTCCTTCCTCTCTGTCTCTCTCTTCCCCTCCTGCAGCCCCCTCCTGCAGCCAAGGCTCCATTGGAGCAAAGATGGCCCAGGCCCGGGCGCTGGGGATGGCTCCTTGGCCTCTGCCCCAGGCGCTAGAGTGGCTCTGGTTGCAGCAGAGCGACGCCCCGGAGGGGCAGAGCATCGCCCCCTGGTGGGCATGCCGGGTGGATCCCGGTCAGGCGCATGCGGGAGTCTGTCTGACTGTCTCTCCCCATTTCCAGCTTCAGAAAAAAATAAAATAAATAAGTGACTTTTAACCTTTTATTATGAACTGGGCATTTTACACAAATTCTCATTCCATCTTATAAACGATAAAACTGAGGCTCAGAGAGGCTCTGTGACTTGCTCAAGCACATGCAGTAAGTGGCAAAACCAGGATGGGAACGTGGTCTGTAAGGCTTCCCATGACCCAGGGGATACAAAAGGTCACCTATGTCCCTGCTCTTCATCTTGGTCTGCCAGGAAGGTGACATGGAAAAAGCATTCAGTCGGGAGTCAGCAAAAACATGGATTCGACCACTTCACTGTGTGATCTTCCTCTCTCTGGGCCTCAGTTTCCCCACTGCATACTGTTGGGCTGCCCTCCCAGGCTCCATACAGCTCTGACCTGTTGTCTCTCCTTTTCTGCCTGTTTTATCAATGCATCCACCAGCGTCTGAGCTTGGTGGCACCTCTGAGTCACAGCTGCCCCTCCCTGAGCCGGGGAGTTGTGTCACTTTGTTCCCAGGGTTTCCCGATTCCACAGACAGGAGGAGGGAGCAGCCATGGTGGTGACAGGGCTGTGACAAGCACCTTCCACACCAGCTACCTGCATGCTTCTTGATCCTTGGTCCCCAGTCAGGTAGCACCTTCCTGGCAAGATGGGACATTTAATGATGAGAAAAGAAGAGGGGTGAGAATGGCCAGAGGCTTAGATCTGGGTGGGGCTCAGCCTCTTCCTGAACTTGGGGGTTCTAGGTCTTGGGTCCCAGACTTCAGCCTAATCTGGGAAGGTCTGAACTTGAAGCAGGCAGGTAGCTCCATAGAGACAGGTAAGGAAGAGACTTTGGAGATGGGGCAGAGAATGACTCCCCAGGCAAAAGGGGCTCCATTTATTGAGCACCTACTAAGTGCATTACCTTCCATCAGAGGCTGCAAACTGATAGTCCACAGATCCAATTCAGGCCACATACATGGTTTCTCTGACTAACCTTGAGTTTTTAAAGCACTTGAATTACGTTCTAACACAAATAGGTAAATCCTACATAAAATCAGAACTTAAGGTTCTCTTGAGATGTTGCACTATCAGGCAATGCTGAACCCCCTTTCCCACAGATTTGCTGGGTATGGCTGCCCCTTTCAATGGAGCTCAAATTATCCTATCTCCACCTCCCACCCAGCCCTCCTTTCTCCTTTGTGTTGCCTGCCTGGCCCCTGTTGGGCATCTGAGTGTCCACTCCCTCTTATAACCATGAATGCCTTCTGGGTGGGTGTTATTATCCCCATTTTACAGATGAAGAAACTGAATGCATCTAGGTTGCACCCACATACCAAATCCCACAACAGGTAAGCAGTAGAGCCAGGATTTAACCCCTCATCTCAGCCCCCAAATTCCTATTATTTCCACTGTCGCACACCCTCTCCCACCCGAGGAGGCCAGGACGGGCAGACTCAGCAGCCGTCCTTTAGAGTGGATCTCTCTCAAGTCCCATCTATAAAGTGGATGGCCTCTGAAGTCCTTTTCAGCTTTAATGTGGGGTGTGGTAAATTGAATTTGGCCTCTCTTGGGTTGGAACCAGGAATCGAACCAATCGTCATGCAAGCCAGTGCTACTGAGTGCCCGCGCTCTGTGCTGGGAACTTCAAATACACCATCTCATTTAACTCTCCTAGCTCTGCAGGAGGTCGGTCCTACTATTATGCCCATTTAACAGATTACGAAGCTGAGGAGGCTCTTCCATCACTCTTGATGGTCGATTGCATCTGACTTCCTTTAGCTCTTTGATGGTGTCCTGTCCCCTTCCTACCTCAGGGCCTTTGCTCATGCTGTCCCCTCTGCCTGGAATGTTTTACACCCTTCCTCGTACAAGCCTTCATCATCTTTCAGGTCTTCTCTAGTTTTCTGAACAAAGTCTGGCTCCCCCTGTTATTGTCTCTTAGAGTGCCCTGTATTGATGACAGTAATGCTAGCTAGGACTTCTTGGACACTTTCCACAAGCCAGACATTGCTCCAAGCACTTTAATTACATTAGCTCACTTAATCCTCTCACAGCCCTCTGAAGTGGCTATGGTTATTACCCTCAATTTACAGATCAGGACACTGAGGCACAGAGAGATTAAATAGCTGCCCAAGGTCACACAGCTAGTGTTAAATTTTTTTTTTTTTACCTTAGGTTGTGTGATTATTTCATTGACATCTACAGGAACTATGTCATGGGGAACCTGTTCCTGAAAAATAAATATCCTTTAAATGAATGAACACACCAGGATCATGGCTCCAAATTCCATAACCACAAGGGCACAGAACTATCACCTCCCTCCCCTGCCAGAATGTCTCACCACTGAGCTGCCCCCAGCTCCCATCTGACTCCCAGGGTCAAGCCGAGCTCATCAGCCACCCCCGCCTCCACTCACATTGTCCTTATTGGAAAAAGAAGGGGCCAGTAGAGTTCAGCACCACGGACAGCGCTCCACACTTCCTACGTGTCTCTCTCCCCACTCCCACTCAAGTCTGGGGCTATGGACTGGCCTCTGGGGAATTCCCAAGGAGAGCCCCTCCCCGGCCCCCTTGCTCCCCTCCTTGCTCACCACCCTCTCCCTCGCCAGTTTACTACCAATGACATTCAGATAAATGGCTGCTGTCAGCCAGGCTGGTCCCACGGAAAGGCGTGTCGGGTGATGTATGGCACCATCTTCTAGAACCACAGGATTCGCTGCTCAGGAGCTTCGAGGGGGTGCTCACCCACCCCCGTCAGTCTCCGACCCTGGGCTACATCTGCGCTTTGGGATCCCCCTCCTATCCAGCCCTGGGGATGAGTCCCCCGTCAGACACAATTACTAGGGTCTTTAATCACATGCTGTTAGCCTGGCCCACTCCCCTAACTCTATGGGCTGCTATGCAACCCAAACCCAATGTTGCACCATTCCTGTTGGCTCTAGGTGAGCTCTCCTGGATTATTCCAGGGCACCGGGGGCTGCATTGGCAGCGGCCATCTGACTCTCAGTTTCTGGGCCCAGAGGGAGAAGACCTCGTCCTCACATCTCAGGGGGCACCAAAATGCCCTCACAAGCCCTTGGGTTTCTGCCAGCTGCCAGCTCTGGCACCTGATTTGTCATCTTTAACATGGCACGAACTCTAATAAGAGCGAACATTTACACAGTACTGTGCAAATGCTTCATATGAAGTAAAAACCCTGCCATAATATTTAACTGGGGCCAAAGTATTCAACTGCACACTGCACAAAGTCATATGTGGTATTAACCAGGTGACTACAACCAGCCAACAGGAAACGGATTCTATGCTATTCAAACTCACACCATCAGGATTTACACTTGGTCCTTACAACAACCAGTTGAGGTAGTTATCATGACCCCTTTTCACAGACAAGGTGGACTGAGGCCCAGAGAGTTTCACAAACTTACCCAAAGACACACAGCCAGCAAGCGGCAGGGCTGAGATTAGGATCCAGGAGACAGAACCCTGAGTCCCTGCTCTAGCCCCCAACCCAGGCGTCTCCCACAGCCGGGGTGAAGATTCAGGGCGGACCAGCAGGCACAGAGTCTCTCCCTGTTCTTCACTTGGGCACCAACATCACCAACGCCTCTTACGAGCACCGGCAGAATCTCTGGTCACCCTCAGTGCTATCTAGCCTATTTCTCTCCCTCCACCTCCTCTGGGAGAGTCGAGTGTCCCTTTGTACTTCGTAGTCCAGAATGGTAAGGGATCTGCTTCCTCACCCCTCAGGCACCCACCTGGCCACCCCTTCTTAGAAGAGGGGCAGACAGGGAAAAAGCACCACCACAGCTTTAAACTTTGCAGGTAACAAACAAGAAAACCCCACCAGGCTTGCAGGTGAATAAAAGCTAACGCCCCCACAGATCTTGTTCTTCCTTTGTAATGCTTTATTGAGCACGTACTGTGGGCCTGTGCTGCCCTGAAGGGGAGGGGGAAAGGCAGACAGCTCTAAAGTACTCTCAAGGGTGTATAGTGTGTCTGAGTCAGCTCATGCTGACAAAGCCCCAGGTGGAAAGGACCTGGGGCTGGCGTGGCTAAGTCCAAATACCATAAACTACACAGATTTATTTTTGCAAAGTTCTGGAGGCTACAGGTCCAAGATCAGGGTGCGGGCACAGCTAGGTTCTGGTGGGAGATGTCTTGCTGGCTTGTAAACGGCCTCTTTCTCACTGTGTCCTCATATGACAGAGAAAGAGAGAGCGCTAGCGTTGGTGTCTCTTCTTATAAGAGCATGAATCCCATCACAAGGGCTTCGTCCTCAAATAGCATCACATTGGGAATCAGGCCTTCAACACAGGAATCTAGAGTGGGGGGTGGCAACCCAGTGAATAGCACCATGTGCTTGGGAGACAAAACTTCCATGTGGGGCACTGGGCTGTTGGATTTCACTCTTGGACTCACGTGGACTTGCCAAAACCGTGTGGAGCCCCTGATACGAGCATGGCACCTCTGAGCACTGAGGCCACAGCAGAAAACAAGACAGACAGGGATCCTGCCTTCGGTGGAAGGAGATGACAATAAACAAGCAAATATAGGAGGGTCAGTACAGCACACAGAAAATAAAACACTCTACTGGCTCCTTCTTCTTAAGCCTTCCTAACAGCTCTATAGGAAAGAGAGTGATGGCGGGGTCAGGGAGGACCTCCGGAAGGGGAGAATCAGTGAGCAGAGCCAAGACGGAAGAGAAGCCAGCCCTGTGATGATCTGGAGGAATGGCGTTCCAGGTGGAGGGAACAGCAAAGGTCTTGAGGTGGAAAGGACCTGGGGCTGGGGTGGCTAAGTCAAGAGCAGGGGACAAGCACAGTCCATTGTCCCTTGGACTGGCCTTGTGTCTCCTGCCAGTGAAGAGGGTGGATGGCCCGGAATGAGAGAAAGGAGGGGTGGCTAGTGGGCACACTATATTGTGCCTGCATTAGTCTTCTCAGGCTGCAGAAACAGGCTGCGTGGCTTAAACAACAGATTTTTTTTTCTTTTTTTTTTCACAGATCTGGAGGCTAGAAGTCCAAGTTGGCAGGTTTGATTTTTTTGGAACCCTCTCTCTTTGGCTTGTAGACAGCAATCTTCTCCTTCCTGTATCTTCACATGGGCTCCCCTCCAGGCATGTCTGTGTCCTAATCATCCTTATAAGGACACCAGTCACATTGGAGTAGGTCCTACCCATAAAACTCATTTTCCCTTAGTTATCTCTTCAAAGACTCTAACTCCAAAAACAGTCACATTCTGAGGTACTGGGGATTAGGATGTCAGTATATGAATTAGACAGGGTTGGGGGAGACACAATTCAGCCCATAGTGGTGCCACACCCAACCCTCTCACCCTCACCAGCGGGGTACACATCAGAGCACTCTAGCCACCAGCACCTACATTTCTCTGCATGAGGGCTTTCTCTGAAGCCGACTTTGCCACCTGCATGCCAAGCTGGAAGTACCAAGGAATTCATGCCCCTGTGGTTAGTTACCCCAGTGGCGAGGAGAGTTGATTTGGAAATACCCCAGCTCCCAGCATCTTGAGTGGATGCGTGTTCCCCTTGTTGGCTTCCTCCCTCCACACGCTCCCCCTGGTGTGAGCTTCAGCTCCAAAACTGATGCTTGCAGACTTGCACTCAAACCCGTCTCAGGATTCGCTTCTGGGACAGCAGCAGCTGGAAACGGATAACTTGCTCCCTCCGTGTGGCTTGGAGCTAATGAAGACTGCTGAAGACCTTCCCTAGAAAGGGGCAGGCCAGCGTGAACAGGGTCCTGCTAATAAAGCAGTAATCATAGCTCCCATTTACACAACGTTTCCTCTTCCCCAGCCATCATGCCCAGCACTTTCCGGGGTTCCTCTTCTCAAGCCCCCAGCAACACTATGTGGAGCAGATACTCTTCTTAGCTCCCACTTGCAGACAGGGTAAACAAGGCACAGAGAAGTTGAGTCACTTCCCTGAGGATGCAGAGCCAGGCTCTCAACCCATATTCTATCTACTGCCCTATAAGGTTAGGACCTCAGACACCCTTTGTCCCAACTTCCCCAGAGTGGCAGCTGCCCAGAGCCCCTTTGGTGCTTGCCAGGGCCCATGACAACTCTCCACTCCATAGCCCCCCCCCCACTTCAGCACAGCGGAGACCCGTTATCTGTTTTGCACACGGCCTGCGCCCGTCAGGGTAATGGACTGTGCTTGTCCTACTGGAGGTGGCCTCTGGCAGGGATGATGTATGAGGCGCTATTGTTTGATATGAATGCATTAGGCGACATTCCCGATAAAGACTTTACCAGCAGAGCAGCCCTTGCTGGCAGCAGCCCGGGTGGAGGGAAGGGGACAGAGGCAGACGCCAGAATCCCCATCAGGCCTGGAGGTGCGAACCAGCCACTTGCAGGGAGGCAGAGAGCGGGTCACTCCTGCTTTCAAACTCCGGGGTCCTGAGCCCGACGTCTCACACCCTCATAGGCAGCAGAGTGCAGAGAGTGGGTCTCACACCTCTTAGTCACTTGGTCCTGTCCTCAATTTCCTCCACCCCCTAGGAGGTGCCCCACCCCTAACCCTCCACTTTGCAAAGCTTGCCCCTCCCACGTCCACATCTCTTTAACACCCGATTCCACCATCATGAAAAAAAACCACATTTTAGCAGAAGCTTCTAAGCACAGTGATGCTAACATCCGGGTTTCAGGCCTGTACAGGACCAGCGACAAGCGTCTGCCCTCCCACCCACCCCTGGCCCACCTAGGGTTCGGCAGGAAACAAGACTGCAGTGTGGTGGTTCCAGATGTGATTGTTAGAGCTAATTTATGCTCCGTTTACACAGGCTCCAGATGTCACGGGTTCCTCTGTGGATTTATCCAAATGCCAGAGAAGGAGGGGGAAGGGGGGGCTACAGTGCCCTCCCCGCAGCCAGCATCCTTTTCCTAGCCCATCTCTGAGGACAGGATCCCACCATCTGCTTCCCCGCTCCAAAACACTCACCTGCCCTGCTCAGCCCCTGCCCTATGCCTTCAAGTTTCTATCATGAGTTTTGGTCATAGACTATAAGCTCTGCACGACCAGGAGACCCATGCCTGGGCTAGCTTCCTGGGCAATGAGGTGCTTATTAAAATAACAGGATGACAGGCAGCATGTCTGGCTGTGGAGGGTAAAATTGTATCCCCCCCTCAAAAAGGTATGTTGAAATTCTAACCTCGATACCTGTGAATGTGATTGTATTTGGAAACAGGGATCCTTGCAGATGTAATCAAGTTAAAATGAGGCCATATTGGACTAGGATGGGTGCTAACCCAGTGACTGATGTCCTTAAAAGCTGACAGAAAGTTGAACACAGACACAGAGAGGAGAATGCCGTGTGACGACAGGTAGAGACAGGAGTGATGCGTCTACACACCATGAGACACCAGTTTATAGCAGCCACCAGAAATAAGAAAAGCATAGAATGGTTTTGATTTCAGAACCTCCAAAAGGTATGAACAATGTTGACACATTGATTTTAGACTTCTGGCCTCTATCACTTTGAGACAATTCTGTTGTTATACATTATCTACTTTACAGTCCATTCTTACGGCAGCCCTGGAAGCTCAATACAGAGGCAATGAGGGGGAGTTGGCCAGCTGGCCAGATGGGCCAAGGCCTCTTCTTTAGAGAGGCTCAGTCCTCTGCCCTAGGTGGGGCTGCCACTGTCCCCCACCCAGAGGACTGCCCAGCCTCTCCCTAGTCTCCCCAGCTCAGGCTTGTCCTCTGCATCCATTCTCCACCCAGCAAGCAGGGGAATCTTTCCAACTCCCAACCTGGTGTTTTCACTCCACTCCCACTTCCCATTCACTCCTGAGCCCACTGCAATCTGCTGTGGCCCTCCATCCCTGAGAATGAGCTCCCCAGCCTTGGATGTGTCTCAGCCCCATCTCACAGGCCTCTTGGGGGGCATCAGACACTGTTCTGACATCCTCATTGCATCTCTCTCTTCCCTTGAGGCTGGGATGCCTTCTCCTCCTGCCTCCTGAAACAAGCTCACTCGGTTTATGTGCAGCCTCCTTTTCTGTTGGCCTCTTGAATGCAGGTGTTTCCCTTCTCTGTCTTTGCTTCTCCTCCCACATGTGGTGGTGGAGAGGACAGAGGTCACAATGGTGATGGTGGTAGTGATAATGGTGATGATGATGGTGATAGTGGGAATGATGGTGGTCATGATAGTGATAGTGGTTGGGTTGATAATAGTAATAATGGTGATGATAATGATGGGAATGATGGTGGTCATGATGATGATTGTGGTGGTGGTGTTAGTGGTGGTGATGGTGGTGATGATGGATGTGATGATGGTGTGGTGGTGATGATAGTGACAATGGTGATGGTGGGAATAGTGGTCATGATGGTGACGACAGTGATGATGGTAGTAGGGTTGATGATGGTAATTATGGTGATGGTGATGATGCTGGATGTGATGGTGGTGGTGGTAGTCTTGATGGTGACTATGGTAACGATGGTGGTAAGGGATGATGATGGTAATAATGGTGATGGTGGTAATGATGGCTATGGAGATGTTTTGCTGCTGTTAAGAGACCCTCTCAACACAGAAGTCACACTAGGCCAGGCTATGCTGAAGCCTCAGCTTTCTCCATTTCTTGCATGACACTCACTGTGTTTCTGCATTTCCATTTCTCTTCTCTCACCTTCCCACTCTTCCTTCCACACACACATATGTGTATATATGCTTTCTTCATTTTCTAGGTCTTCCGTACAAAATTCCACAAAGCCAGATATTGAAAACAATAGAAATGTGTTCTCTCACAGTCCTGGAGGGCAGAAGTCCCAAATCAAGATGTTAACAGAGCCATCCTCCTTCTGAGACATTGGGTAGAATCCTTCCCTGCTCCTCCCAGCTGCTGGTGGAGGCCACAGCATTGCTTGGCTGATAGCTGCATCCCTCCACTAGCCTTTGCTGTCATATGGCATGTCCCTGTGTGCCTGTGTGTCTTTTCTCTTCTTAAAATGGCACACAGAGTCTGCCCTAATGGCTTCATCATACCTTGGCTATATCCACAGATTCTATTTCCAAATAAAGACACATTAACAGGTACTAGGGGTTAGGATTTCATAGATTTTTTTAAGGGGTAAGGAGTAGATAGAATTCAACCTACAACACACACAAACACATACATACACACACACACATACACACCTTTTTCTCTGCACCTCACTCCCAGGCTTCTATCATTCTCATACCCTAGTTCTTGAACTATGAGACTTTTCCTTCTGATTACCTCCTACGTCGTCAGTTTCTCTCTGCATTCTTTCTTTCTTGCACCTTTACAGTGTTTATTAAGCTCTACTCTCTGCAAGCTCTGTCCGGGGGAGCTGAAGACAGAGACAATGGTGACACACATCGTCCCTGTCTTCAAGGAGCTCACTGTCTAGAAAGCAGAGTGAGGCCGCCCAGGTCACCAGCTGAGGGCTTTGAGGAGGGGACGTGGTGCATTTGGCACAGTTGAGCCAGTGTGTCCTTGGCCCTCTGTGCCCCCTTCACCACTCAGGACATCTCATCTCCTGCCCACCTCCACCACTCCATCACCCTCCTGCCTCCTGGATGGTCCGTCCCCTCGGCCAGGCGCTAGGGCTTCTGGGCTGGCCACGCCCTCTCCCACAGGCGCCTCTCGCCACCTTCCACCCGCCCACTCCCTCCGCGCATCCCTCATTAAGGAGGCTGAAGATTGTGCAGCCTGTCTCTGGGCTCTGCACTGAAAGGGCTAAATGATATGCTGACACCTTAATTAAGGCCCATTGTCACGCAGCGCTGGGGAAATTGTCTGAGTGATCCCAGGAGAATGGGCGCTAACAGGCCCGTCAGAGCCTTTGATTCCTTGCTGCAGATTATAAAATGACACAAGCGGTGGCTAAACCGCAGCTCCTGGGTGACATGTGTGGGCCACCCCCTCACACATATATACCTGAGTGGTTGTCACGGTAAAGGGGTTCCTCCCTAGCCTCAAGGTGCGGGGTCCTGCTGTGGTTTCATTCACCCCTCCCCCTTCACCTCCCTGGGCTCCCACAACAGGCCTCCAGGCTGAAGCAAATATTTGCTAATATTTACTGAGTCTTGCTCTGTGTCAGGTATTGCACACGTGACCCTGACACAGAGCCTTACCACAACCCAGCGGGGTTTTTTTTTTTTTTTGCTCCCATTTTATGGGAAAGGAAATGGAAGCTGTGTGAGTTTAAGTCACCTGCCCCAGGTCACCTGCTTGTGAAGAACAGAGCAGGCAGCTGGCTCCCAGCCTGGGCCTGGGCCACTGAACAGATGGCAATGCAAGACCCAGAGGGGTGGGGTTTGCCGAGGTCACTCAGCCACCCGCAGCAAAGAGGGGCCTGGACCCAGAGCCCTCACTCCCATGCCAACAAGACTTTTTCCACCAGGGCAGCAATTTGCAAAGTGCGTGTGTGGGGGATATTGACAATAATAATAACACAATAACAGCCGTGACCTGTCAGCGAGGTTGACAAAGCATGGGCTCTGGGTCTTGCAGCCCCAGGGGAATTTCAGCTCTATAGTCAACTGTGCTGTCTTTGTGAGGACCCTGTGAGCTGGTTCAGGGAAAAGCAAGAGGTTGGGAATGGGGTGACCTTGTGGCCCCTTCTCCTTTTCATGAGCCCACAGCACCCAGAGGGCAGGGGCCAGTCCCTGGTGGAGCAGTACCTGGCCTCGGATCACCCCCACCTTGTGGGTACCCTCCCCTCTGCTACTAATAACGGGACTTTTACAATCTGGCTGTCGCAACAGTCACAGGTGAGAGGACCTTCTGACACTACTAACTGGCCCCGTCAGCTGAGAAATGAGTGAGGGCCTCTCTGCAGAAGAGCATATATACACTGATGGCACCAACTGCGATGACAGGAGGCGTGCCGGTGCACTCAGACTGCTAGAGCAGGACCTGCCATCTTCCATGACTGTCAACTCTCTCTTTCCAGGAGACCAGACTCAGGTAAGGGCTGGTCTCCCGCCCCCAACACCATTTCCATGGGGAATGAGAGAGAAGTGGGGACTCTATTGAATAGCTCTGGCCATGTGCCCTGTGTTTTCATAAACCTGAGGGGCCAGCTGTTACCCCCATTTCACAGATGAGAAAACTAAGTCACCAGTCTTGCATTTTTTTGGCAAAATTACAAGTGCCTGCTCTGGGTCAGGGCTTAATTAAAATGTCAAAGATAAAAACAAAGATAGGATATTAAAAGCAACAAGAGATAAAGTAGTTAGTTACCTACTAGGAAGCTTCCAGAAGACTGTCAGCTGATTTCTCAGCTGGGGCCACATCAAGGGACAAAATGGACAAATTCCCAATCCTTGGGGGATGCACACCCACAAATAGAAACTGGCTTCTTGTTCAATCTTCTACTTAGCCAGCAGGAGGCAAGACCAGGCTGGGAGCAGGTTGAAGGAAGGGACTTAATCAGACAGGCTGCAGGCTGGCTCTGTGACCTCAGCAAAAAAACTTTGTTCCCCAAGGCCTCAGTTTCCTCATCTGAAGAGTGAGTGCCTAATGCCCGCCCCCTCCAGGGCAACAAAGTCAGTGCCCGTGGAGCCTGACTCTTCCCACTCCAACCCCCGCAGGCTGCAACAGCCGGATTTGACAGTTGATACAGCATCCAGCAAAGGAAAATGATTCCTAGCGTGCCTTCTGTCTCTAGCCTCCAGCAATGCTGGGAAGTGACTTGATTGTCCCTGTTTGGAAGATGGGAGGCTAACACTCTGAGATGGAGTGTCTTACCCAGATGCCATGGCAGGTAGCCCAGAACTACTGTTCTTTCTACTATCCCCACCCCCTTCTACCATATCCTAGCACAGGCCCCTCCCTTGCTGGACAGCTGCCAAAATGCCATCACAAAACCCAATTATACGACCCAACAATTGCCCTCCTCAGCATCTACCCCAAGAAATAAAAACATGTGTCTACACCAAGCCTTGTAGATCACAGCTCATCACAGCACTATTTACAACAGCTCCCAAGTAGAAACAACTCAAATGTCCATCACCCAAGGAACGGAAAAACAAAATGTGGTCTATCCATACAATGGAATATTATTCAGCCTTAAAAAGGAGTCGAGCACTGATACATGCCGGATGAATGCTGAAAACATTCCGCCAAGTGAAAGATGCCAGACACAAAAGACCACATAGTGTGATTCCATTCATATAAAATGCTCAGAATAGACAAATCCATGGGAGAGAAAGATTTAGCAATTCCAGGGACTCTGTGTGTGTCTGTGTGTGTGCTACTGAGAAGGTAGTTTCCTTTTGGAGGAAAATAATTAAAATGTTCTAAAATTGTGGTGTGGGTTGCAAAACTCTGTGAATATACTAAAACCCATTAAATGATACACTTCAGATGTGTGTGATTCACATTATGTGGTATGTGAATTATATCTCACTAAAGTTGTTGCAAAAAACAAAACCAGTATGCACTGGTGAGTAAGTCTCTGTGATGGATACTCTGCACCTATGCAGAGGGGAGAGCCCAGTTGGCGGGCCCAGGAAGCCTCCAATGGGTGGTGGGGGAGGGGAGGGGCTGACAGGCAGAAATGACAGCCAGGTGTGACATTGCTATACCAGGGCAAACACAGAGAGGAAGGGCTCCTAACCTGGCTCAGGGGCTCAGGAGGAGAAATAAAGCAACGCAGGGACTGGAAAATATTTCAGGCAGAGGGAACAGCAGATGGGAAGGCTTAGAGGCTCAAGAGAGTGTGGCATATTCGGAGGGGAAAAAGGCGGACAGAGAGAGAAAGGAATTCAGGACAAGGACCAGGCTCTGTGAAGAGGAGGCTGGGAAGGGACGAGAGGGAGCAGCCCATAGGCCCACAGGGCCAGTCCTGGTCTCTGAGCATCCCCTTCCCAGAGGCAGAGCCAACACCGGGTCACCTGCCCTGCCCCATCCGCCCTTCCTGGGCTGGGGTGCCTGACATCCCACAAGGGAGGGCATCCAGGCCCACACAGCCAGGGCCCCCTGACCCGCATCCCACCTCCACGTCCCCCTCCCTGCCACCTCTCCCATGCCCTGTGAGCCTTAATCACAGCAGGTGGAAAGGCGAGACTAAATTTTAATAAGTCGTCTCTGGGATGTCTTAAGCTGCATTTAAAAGCTCCTAAGCTTCCCATGAAGGGGGGAGGGGGTACCCGTGTCAGGCAGGGTAAATATTTACGGCTCCACCTGAAAAGCCAGGCCCATTTTTCATGCAGGATTTTAACAATATAGATCACGCCGAGAGAGAGACGTAAAGGGAAGAAAGTGAAACCATGGGCGGCCGCAATGCTGGGGCCCTGAATTATGGATATGAACCTGTCCCCAACATCTTGTTTTTAATTAAAAAGCCCTTTTCAGTAATTCCATTAAGAGGCGGCTGTGGTTTGAGAGTCTCTAGCTTGTTCTCTTTAAATTATGAAATGTTCCGCTGGCCCCTTCCGGTTTCAGGGGCCGGGGATGGGAGTCAGGGAATGCAAGGACTCGGGAAGCCACAGGTCAGGCCTCGCAGGGTCTCTGGGCCCTAAGCCCCCTCACTGCCATTCCGTTTCTCCCCCGCTCCACGCCTCAGCCAGACGCATCACTGTGCACCTCCTGAGCCAGGATGTCCATCTCCACCATCTCTTTACCACCCTCGGTACCAGCGTGAGGTCAGCTTGCGAATGTCTAGTCTACAGAGCAGGGGAGGCTGAGTTGCAGAGAAGGAAAGGGCCAGGCCTGATGTCACACAGCAAGTATGTGGTGGTAGAACTGGATCTCAGACCGAGGACCAGCTGACTCCAAGTCTCCTGCCTGTGGCTCCTTCACCAAGAATGGAGCGAGACTGGAGTCCTCACCCTGTCAACTGGAAGGGCCTGGTGAGGGACTGAATACCTTGGGGCCTGGACCCCCAAGTTGCAGATGTGGGGTCCGGGAAGAGGGATCTCCGAGCAACTGTTCTGTGTGAGAACCCAGGTCAGGAGCTGGGGATTCAGAGCTGAGAGATGCACGCTGGCTATCTGTGAGAAGCACGCAGCTTACCTCCTCCTGGAAGCCTTCTCTGCTTACACCAACCATCATTTCTCCTTCCACCTGTTACCCAGAAACTCATCTCATATTCATCCACCCACCCATCCATCCTTCTACTCATCTAATGGCTTATCCATCCATCTACCCATCCACTCATCCATCCAGCCTTCCAGAAAAAAACAAAAACAAAAAACAAATGCATCTCAAGCCATTACTATGTGTCACTCTATGTGTCTGCCCCGTGCAATTCTCATAGCACCTCTGCCAAGGAAGGGCTGTCACCTCCATTTTACAGATGGAGAAACTGAGGCTCTGAGATGTCTAGATTGCTTGCCCAAAGGCAAGGGGATAAAGAGCTAGTTGCACACATTTAGGAATGGTGATAGTGATTGGCCACTTATGGTGGAGTATCTGGGCCGGGAAAGAGAGATCATCCAATCTTACCAGGTGGGTGGGCTCTTCAATCCCCCTCTCCCCCCACTGCCTGTATAAGCTCACCCAGCCCCTCTCCCCTTGCTCCTAAGCAGGGCGCTGGCTGCCAGGGCCACCTCTTGTCCCCAGAGTGGTTCAGGGAGAGGCAGGCCCCTGATACAGGGTGCCTATTGTGCCCCTCCCGGAGCACAGGCTCCCCATTGTCTGGAGGAGGCTGCAGGTGGGATCCAAGCTGCTCCTGAAGCCCAGCGACGGACATCTGACTTGGGCTGTCACCATTGTGTGGCCACAGCAGCCCTTTGTCTCAGACAGGCTCTTTCTCTTTGCCTGTCCAGTGTTCCCCTACCCCAGCCACGGTGATGCGCACTCAGCATGGTAGAGAGACTTGGGAGGGGTGGGAGAGAGCTCTGGCTGTTTGGGAGATCCCCAAAACATCACATCTCCTCTCTAAGCCTCAGTTTCCCCATCTGTAAAAGGGAGGATCACTCCTGCCATGCCTCACCTGTACTGGAGACAATGGTAGGGAACGTAGGGGGAGTTCTGGGTACAAATTTGGTCCAAACTCTGTTAGTCTCTTGCTGTGTGGCCTTGAGCAAGTCATTTGCCCTCTCTGAATCTGTTTCCACATCTGCAAAGTCAGAATAAAAGAAAAGCCTGCCTCCAAGGAGATACTGTATGCAAAGTGCTTGACACAGGGCCTGAGCTAAGAGACTGAAGTCGCCATTTCCATTGTCACCATGGTGGCAGCAACAGCCCTCTGAATGCTGCAGAGCTCCGTGCCATTCAGGCATTCTGCTATTTCTGCTGCTCTTTCAAATCAGCAAGCCCCTGCTTAGGTCGTCTTATGCCTCAGCCCAGAGAATTTGAGTAACACCTCTAAGGTCACACAGCGAAGGGTCATCAGTGAGGCTCACCGATCCTGCCCTGAGTTCCTTCTTTCTCAATATAGCCCCTCTCAGGGGAAGCACCTCCTGGACACAACAAGGTGACCCATCTTGTTGTAAGATATAGATTGTGTCACACAGACATGCACCAGCCACTCGGATGGTGACACAGGACATGGACTATGTCACACAGACAACTTAGAGTCACACAACTGTGTCCTAGAGTCATGGGCTCATGTCATCCCAACAGACACAGTGACCATGGCATTGGCTGGCACCCCATGCCCCTTCCCACAGGGGGAGGAATCTACCCAGGCAAGGGGACATGCCCTCTGGGAGCTTGTGTCTCTGCTGTCCACACTCTGGAAGCCAGAATCCCAGAACTCCCTCCTCCAGCAGCCTTGGGTCCACTTCCAAGGCCTGGAGGGCCCTTTCCCAAAGTCCATCTGAGGAGAAACCTGATAACTGTGTGAGCACCCCCAGGCCCCAGAAGGTGGTCGAGGAGTGGCCATTGAGGGAGTTGATGTGGATTAAGCTTGATCTGGAAGGCTGGTGTCTGGTGCGTGTGCATGAAGCCCTTTCCATTCTGGTCACAGCCTGTGTTGGGAAGAGAAGCCCTGGCGGTCTGGTGCTAGGGTCTCCGTGTGCACCCTGATCTAGACTCTGGGACTCTCTCCAGCTTCAGATTCCATCAGGCCCATGACAACGTAACCTGCCATAGGACCCCCTACATCACCCAGGCATTACAAGCCAAGCCCTGGACCATTGCAGGACTGAGCAGATGATCCTGCCTAGCCAAGGGCTCAAGTTCATCAGGAACAACTGACAGCGCAGAGGCCCTACCAGGCCGGGGTCCAAACCCTGACTCTGATACCAGCTGTGTGACATCTGGAAAGCTATTGAGACTCTCTCAGCCTTAGTTTCCATTCTTTTGAAAACTGGAGATAAACCTGCTTCCTAGGGATGTTGCTGGGATCTACTCTAATCATGGCTTTGTGTTCTCCCTGTACCCAAAGGCTACAAATATGTCCTTGGCCAGTCCTGGGGAAGCATTCATTGAATGAATGATTTTTGAAACAATCTAAAATGTGGGACGGAAGGAAGCCCAGCTCCCAGCTCCTGAATCCCTCCTTCCTCACAGCCACAGGCCCTCCCTGGGCGGGACCCTGCTCTGAGCTCCTCCCAAGCTGCAGGAGGCCCAGACACATGTTCTGAGGGGGCATTATCTGTGCTCAGTTGACTGTAAACGTTTAAGCAGAATTGACTGTGTACTCAGCCACTTTCAAACACAACTAATCTTCATCGGGGCGACGGGAAGTGAAATATGTTATTGTCGGCAGCAGTAAATTACCCGTGCCAGAGCTGGCTCGTGAGGCATTACAGGCCGTGGCCAGCGCACTCCTTCACCGGGCCGCCACCCATCCGCAATCCATTACGGCAAACAGCCCTGGTCACCTCCTCACCAGCCCCAGGGATATGGGGCCAGCTGCCAGCTGCCCACGCCTGGCCCCGCCCACCCTGTGCAGCTGGAGGAGAAGCAGACGGAGGGGGCAGGGCCTGGTTTTGTTCCCACCCTGCTTCCCAGATGCCCGGGCAAGAGACATGAGAAGACCTTTGCCCGGTAGATTCTTGAAGGTAGGCCACCAGATGATGGGGAGATGGAGGCCTACACAAGTTATGGGATTTGGTCCAAGGCCTCTGAGCCTCAGTTTCTGCTTTTGTAAAATAGGGTTCATTCATTGTTTTCTGTTTTTGCAAATCTCTTTAATGTCCGGCTTAAGTCAAGACAGCTGGATTCTCAGATCTGCTTCTGCATTCTATCTGTTGAGTCTCGGTTAAAGTAGGTGAAGAATACATGGCCTCATGCAAACATGTATCTAGATAAGGGGCGAGGATGCCAATCGCCTTCCCAGATCCCTGTAGATACTGACTGTTCTTGGATACCGAACCCAAACTCCACACGTGGTAGTTTACCATCAGCTACTATATGGTCCCGTAAACCACGTCAGTTAGCTTTCACACACTGCTAATTTAAAACCCATCTGTCTATTTTGCACTTTAAATAGCTCTTTTACTCATTTTGTAATATTACGCATTGGTCATTGGGAAAATATTGATTACTGAGTTATGCAGCTCCTCCAAATGTTGACATATTTCCTTATACAACATCAAAAAGAAAAAAGAAAGGTCACATTCGCTAATATTACTACCGATCTCTTCGGGAAAGTCTTTATGGAGGAAGCTGTCAAACCCACAATGACAGAGACAAGTTCTCCGAAATTCTAATTTTTGCTGGAAAATCAAATTTGAGCATCGGCAACAAATACTGTCAGTTGACAGGCAACTTTGTTCGTGTTCAAGAAAATATCTGCCAGTGGCCACAGCTGGAAAGGCTACCGCCGGTCTGTCAGCTGCTATTTCCAATGGAAACGATGTTGTGTGCAGTAAAGTGGCCGGGGGAGCTCGCAACATGGTCACATGGTGCCTTTCTGACACAACAGACGGTACAGTGAGGGCCTTTACGTGCTCACCTCCTCTTGTTACCCAGAGTATTTCAAAGAGGTGGACTCAGAGGTTGAGATTTTTTTTTTAATTACTGATTTTTACTTTTCATCAAGGACACGCTTAAGTGAAGCTGGCTTTTATGTTTTTAACTGAGAGAGTGTTTAAGTAAAGAATGTAACCATCTCTGTGATAGTCTGGTGCCTAGGTTAATCACCCCAGGGTGGCCAGGGCTGTCAGAAGACTCGGATGGGTGAAAGGACCTTCATAAACTGCTCCACATCCTCAGGCTCCTCCACCCCCAGCCCCATCATCTGGGGCCTCCTCCCCATGTGGGGACCCCAGGCTGGGCTCCTACCCTAATTCCAATTCTACTTGAGGCTGCGATGAAAATGTTTGGCTTCTTTAAAACCCTGCTCAAAGGCAGCTTCTTCCTGAAGCCTTCCTGAACAGAAGCTCTTGGCGGGGATCTTGTCTTTTTCCTCTGAACCTCCTGTCCATTCAGCAGCCCCCTTCCAGCCTCACGGCATTCTGAGCACCCTGCCTCAGACACAATAGCCCTCCACAGAGCCAGGCTGAGCTGAAGGAATGGGATGGAAAGTGTGACTTGGCTAATGGCTAGGGGTGGTTGGTGACACTGGCTAAGTGGTGACACTGGCTAACTGGCATATCCTGCTATGAATCCCAGAACATGGGCATAACCCCAAGAGCTGAGTACAAGGGATCAACACCTGGGTGGGCCTGGAACAGGTGGGGCCTGCAGGAGATGAAGGGGTTACAAGTTCTCTGAAGACTGATCTAGATTAATTGTGACCTTGATGAAACTTACCTTCAGGGTCCTTCTTGCTGTGCTTCCTTTGGCAAACCACTTAACCTCTCTGGGCTTCTGTTTCTCATCCTTCAACTAACGAGGTTAGACCAATCCCTTAGACTCCTTACAGCTCCAAAATTCTATGAGTCAATGATATTCACAAGCTAACAGTCCATGATGCTGACACTCCAACTTCCTGTGAGAGGAATATTCAAGCTTTCCGGTTCACTGACATTTCAACGCAGCATGATGCTGACATTGAAATGTTCTCTGACATCATCCAGTGATACTGACATCAAACAGTCTATAACGCTAACATGTGAAAAGACCCATTATGCTGACATTCAAACGTGCTGTTGCTGACATGGAACACTCTATGACATCAGTGTTAATTGAGTGCCAGTTATGTGCCGGTCATGCCAACGACCCGGGGAAACGTTTGAGTCCGTACATTGTCTTGTCTCAGAACTCTCCTTTCCAGGAATCGAGATTCCCAGGGTGGCACCAAAGAATGGCTTGGGGGGACTTTATCTGTCCCCCATTCCCCCAAAGAATCTTATACAAGGGATTGGTGTGGTGTCAACATAATACAAATGTAGCTTTAACACAGTCCTATGATCCTACTTCCAACCAGATTCTACCCCCCTAAAAATCAAGAGCATCATCACTATAGCCTCAGTTCCCTAAGATTCCCCTGTTCCCATTTTCCATCCAGGCCCACACCAACTGGAACAGGCTGGCGGGGGCAAAGGACATCGAGGAGAAATCAAGGTTCAGGGCACGACCCACAAAACGCCATAGGAGGCATGCCCTGGAACTGTGGCTCAGCCCCCTCCTCCTGCCCCCTGGTCCCTCTGGCTGTGGCTCCTGGGGGGCCTCCAGGGGAGGGGGAGTCACCATGGTGACACCTGCTCCCACCCCCAGGCCGCTGCCCAGACAACGATTCCGAGCTCTGAATTGGCTTTGCCTCTCTTAAAAAAAAAAAAAAAAAGAAAGAAAAGAAAAGAAATTCCTGCAAGTTGAACAATCCTCGTGTTGGATTTGGGAGATGTTATTCCTAGTGACAGACAAGGGCAATTATCTGCAATCCGCCAGCAGTTTTAGCCTAATTTCATTACTGCTGTGCAATTCTCCCTGAGCTGCTAGTCTATCAATGTCTTGCAGAACGGATTAGTGGGCACTTTCTTCATCTTCAAATGAATTTTAGCTGTCATGCCCTTGATGAATAGAGCAGGGACAGGCGGCTGACCTGAGCCAGGGTAGTGGCCAGGGGGCAACAGGCAGGTGGCCTCGGGGCCTGGCAGGAGGTGAGACAGTGAGGGGGAGACCAGAAAGTAAAAGGACAGGAGGCACCTGAGCAACCCAGCCTTCCTGGCTCTCCCACATCCAGGACTTAGGGCTGCATGGACCCACCTCCTGGGGCTTGGCGCACTGAGCCCAGCTTATAGGGACAGCGTTCCGGTCCTGGGCTGAGAGCACAGGAGGGGGCTCTTCCTCACCCTGCAGCCCTCTGGGTTGCACCCTCACCATAGCACCCAGACCTCTGGAGACTCCAGCTTCAGGTCTGCCTCCCTAAGACACTGTGGACCTCTCAAGATTAGAGTCCAGCCCTGTCTTGTCACCGCTGTGTCCCCAGGACCCAGCTCGGAGGAGATGCTCTGTTAAGTTATGTTGTAGGAGAAATGATTCTCAGTTTCGCTGCAGCTTGGGCTGGGGCCTGGCACGGGCCTGGCACATGGCAGGAGCCCAATCACTGTTGGATGAATGGGTGAAGCTTAATAGAAAGAGAGTGGAGAGGAGAGGAAGCAAGTGCTTTACAGAGCACCTACTATGTGTCAAGCACTGTGCTAGGGCCCTTGCTGATGCGGCCTCGTTTAATCTCAGCAGTGAAGCCACTAAGCCCAGGACAGAAGTTGGGAACTGATGAATCCAGGCCTGTCTGGCCATCCTCTGCAACTCCCAGGGAGCACTGTTTCAGGAGCATGAGATTCTTATGGGCAGAGTGGGGCCCCGTGTAGAGAGGGGAGAAGCCCGGGAAGAGGCAGGGTAAGATTGGCAACATGTGGTGAAATCCATGCCTGCTTCAGACCCCCTTTTCCGCACTCCCACCCAGAAGCTTCTCCTCCTCCCCATACTTATCCAAAGTCCTAGGAAGAGGGGCTGTGGGGTTTTATCCCCTTGACTCCCACCTGCTAGTCCTCCCTTTCCAGCCTGGCTCTGTGCCCCGGGAAGCTGACCTCCACGGGCTGCCCCAGTTTCTGGCTTCCAAAGGGATCATCCGACTGGAGGCTGGAGCAGGAGAGGGAGAGGCTGGGGTATGTGTGCCCAACTCTGCCTGCCTCAGCATGGCATTCCTGGCAGTAGCCAGAGACCCCTCAAGTCCACAGCCCCCGCCCAGAGGTGCTCCTTCCAAGGCTCCCTTAGTACCGGGCTCTCCTAGCTCCATTTCTGCTCCTTCTGGTCTAAAGGACTCTGCTGGGTCTCCACATCCCTGTCTGGCTGACACCTCTCTCTTACTCCCTTAACTGAACTCTCTCTTTACTTGTACCATTTCGGTGGCACGCCATGTCCAGCAGGATGCTGACGGATGCGGGTCGGGTGGGACTCTAGGAGCTCACTGGGACAGCAGCTTCCATTCCCTCCATCCCTGCTCGGTGCCTGGTGCTGGCTGGGCCACAGGCCCACTGGAAACTCCCAGCTGCTCAATGGGACAATTTCCAGAGGATCGAAGAGTCCAGGAGACTAGCCAGGGCACCCAGAAGGGAGGAGGGGCAGTCAGGATTTGAACCTTTGTTCGCCTGAGCCCCAGCCCTGTCATTTTAATCCCCACACTGCATGCACTCAACTCTTTGTCCAGAAACCGGAGCCAGCAGAAAGCTCTTTGGGGCCATATGCTGATGATGCTTCAGAAAGACCAGATGTTGTTCTTTGCCCTTGAAAGGCAGCCAGGGTGATTCCTTTACGCTTCCTCAGCCCCCAGCAGGCTGCCACGTCAGCAAAGGGAAGCCAAGACCAAGAGAAGAGGGGCTCCCTCCATCGCAGCCACCCCACTAGCCCCCCAACCCCTACCCAGAGAGGCTACTGCTCTCCTCCCAGATCTTCCAGGAGCAGAAGGAAGATCCCTGGCCCAGGAGAGCCTAACCCCCATTTTACATGTGGGCAAACTGAGGCTCAGAGAGGCAAAGGGACTTGCTCAATGCCAACAGGATGTCATGCAGAGCTGGCCCCAACCCAGGAAGCTGGCCAGCCTTCCTCAGGGCAGGAGAATGAAGCTCAGACCAGCCAAAGCCAGGCTTCCTTCCCCCACTTTCAAGTTCCAGCCCTCCCTGCAGGCACCTGAGAGACTCTCCCAAGTTATCGATCGCCAGGGCAGCCTCAAGTCAATAAGGTGCACTTTGCTAATTAATCTTTTCCAGATAATTGCAGGAAATTATTGGTTGGTGTGAAGTGGGGAAGGGGAGGCAGCCTCTGTTCCCCCACCTGCCCAGAACAGCTTCTGGCAGAGCCTCTGCCCAGCCTCCAGCTCCTTCCCCACCTCCCCCTCCCTGGAATCTAGGGCCGATGAGCCCTGCTTTCTCCTGTCCCCTGCCCAGCACCCCCAACCAATGTCCATAGTATAGGATTCCTACCAGGCCAGCTCTCATAAGGCTCTGGAACACAGGGGGAAACACTGGGAGCAGGGATGGCTCCAGGTTCAAATCCCAGCTCTGGCAATTGCTAGCTGTGCAACCTTGGACGAGTTACTGGCTGCTTCTAAAGACAAAACAAAAGAAGGCATTTCAACACTGATTGACTACGACCTCTAGGACTTTTGCTGCATTCCAGGTACTGTTCGGCATGTCTGATAGGTGCTATTATTACGATTCCCATTTTACAGAAAGGAAAACTGAGGCACTAAAATGCAGTTGCACAGAGAGTGAGAGGTGGAGACTGAATCCCTGTTCAGGACCCTGGATGCCAAGCTCCACCTCATGTGGTGTTGCCAAGCTGAGCATACACCCAGCATAGAGCCGAGTCACCGGGAACAAGCCCTGCCCATCTCAGAAGCCAGGGGCACAGCATGGGGTGGGAAGGAGATGGGAGTGGAGTGCTAGAGATGGCACAGGCCTCAGAGGCACCCATGGCTACCTCCTCCAAGCCCCCTCACCTCCAACCCTGGGCCCATCTCAAAGCGCCTGAGGGAGCCATTGGGCTGGGGTGGACTCAGGGCACCTGGGGCCTCCCCTTAGGTCCCACTGTAATTAATCAAAAGGACACTCCTGGATAGTTTCCATCCCTTTGGGGTTTTCTCCCTTTCTCCCAGATATCATTTAATATATCACCTCGCTGGGCCGTACATACCTGCTCCTAATAAACCTCTAAGACTTTAATGAACTAAATAGCAAATTACTTTTTTATTCAAGAATGAAATTTCATCATATTCATAATTCATATTTTATTTCAGACATCTGCTGCTGATTACATTACATTTAACTAAAATTAGATGATGCTCAGAATGCAATTAAGGTTCTGCCAAATTCTTCGGCCCACCAATGCCAGCGGAGCTCAGCGGGGGCCGCTAGGAACCTAATATGTAATTAGGAGCTATTTTCTAGCTGTTTTTAAAGTCTGAAAATTAGCTGCCTTTATTAATCACACAGACAAATATAAAGTGGAACCAACGCTCGCTGAAATTTCTAAAAGGGATTTTTTGTTTAATTATACACCACAGAGCACTGTGACTCGTTTTGCATGTTGATTTGTTGTGCAGTGACATTTTGACAACTGGTTCTCAATTTGTCTGTCGTAGTTAGGCAACAACAAAGCCGACGGTAATACTTTAACTTTCAAAACCTTCAGTGTGCCAGGGAGAGGGAGAATGGCATTCCTTGCTGTGGGCCCGGAGCTCAGGCTCTCGAAGCTATGGGGGTCAGAGACACAGGGGCCGGTAGGAGAGGGACGGAGGGGAGCTCATCAGACAAGCTCGGGGGGCAGGTAGCTGGAGCACTGGACCCGGCTCTGAGGGTGGCTAAGAGGAAGACCCCCTCTCTGGGCCTCAGTTTCCTCCTGTGCACCTGGAGGGGTTTAGATTCTGAGATCTCTAAGGAGCTTTCATAGGTTAAAATTCTTTTTTCCCCTGTTGGTCAGACCCTGTTCTAGTGTCTTCACATACTATCATTTAGGCTCTCGCAGCTCTGAGGGAGATCTTTTATTATCTCACTGAACAGAGGATGAAACTGAGTCTTGGTGAGATTTGATGACTTGTCACCAGCCATCTGTTAGATTTGATGACTTGTCACCAGCCATCTGTTGGACGCACCAGAACTCAAACTCTGATCCTGTTGACTCTATAGAGTCCCTGGTCTTAACTACTGTATTCACCGGCCTGGCTCAGCAGCTCTGAGCAGAGTGGCTCCCGTGGCCTCGGTTCCCATGAGTGCGGCTTGGACATGCTGGAGCAGCTTTTCAAGGCCTCGGTCTGATGCTGTAACCAGATGACCTTGCCCTTGCCCATCTGAAACTGAGTGCCCCACCTGCAGCCCTGCTGGGGCCAGGAAGGGGTGTGCAAAGGAAATTGTGGCAAGGAGCAGCTCAGGGTCCCTGAGAAGGTCTTCAGCCCCTGCGCAGCCCAGAGCCCACCCTATACCCTCGGAGGCCCCCTGTGCTGTCCAGAGAGTTCTCAGGACAGGGGACCTGCCAAGGGGCTCAGTTGCACAATAACAACAACAACAGCAATAATAAGAGCAGACAGCTTCACTCTACATGCTAGGACTGTGTGACACTTTGTGCCTGCACTGTCCCACAAACCTTACAAGGTAGTTTCACAGCCAGACTTGGGGTAGTAAACCCGGGTTCAAACCATTTCTGCCACTTCCTGGCCGTGGTGGTCTTGGCCAGGCTGCCTCACCTCTCTGAGCCTCGGTGTCCACATCACGTGAGGATCCTGACAGCCCCCTGATCTCCAGGCTCCAAAGAGGACAGATCAGGATAATGGGTACTCGGTCTGGATGAAGCCTCGACCAGAAGAAGCCACCTGTTACCACCCCATTAGACGCATGGGGTCACTGAGGCTCTGCAGGGTGACGTACTTGCCCTAAGGTGCATGTCGCTGAGCTAGCACTGTACCCAGGCGGTCTGATTTCACAGCCCATGCTCTCACCCTGGTACCCTGATGCCTCCCCCCTCCTGCCCAGGGAGGGTGGGAGAAGGGCCTGAGGGTCCCAGGTGGGACCCGGGCTTCCCCATTTGGCCAACATCCTCTCCTGTCTCTCATCTCCTCTTGCCCCCGGGAGGGAGCGCCAAGCAGGGCTAAAGCCAAGGCACGGTGGAGCCACCATGGGGGTCTCTGCCACCACTGACCCCCGTCTGGCGGAACCAGTACCTACCACCTGCCAAAACCTGTTCTCAGCAGCCAGCCCTGAGCCTTCCTCCCGCTCCCAGACTCGCCTGATGAAAATGCCAGCGGAGAAAAGGAGGTTTTTTTGGGTGACAATGAAACTGTCAATAAAATCTCAAACGCAAGGATAGGCAATGACTATTTCACTTACTCTGACAGTTGAGATTTTGCTGGGGAAGGAAAGTGACAGGCATCTGCTGACATCCACACCACTTCTTTAGGAGAAGAACCCATGGGACAGGTGGCCCCAGGGACCTGCCTCGCCTAGGTGCCATTCGGGCCGGGGTGCTGCGGTTGTCAGAGGAGCTGGGGTCAGCCACAAAGAAGAGGCAGGAGGCCCCCGGTTCTACCTACTCATTTGTTCCTCCTATGACTCCCCTCAGAGCACTGACATATCCCTGGTTCTGTGCTGGGGCCACAGAAACAGAGATGAATCAGAAAAACTTGTGCCCTTGAGTGTTATGGCTTCAGTTGTGTCCCCGCAAGAGAGATGCTGACGTTCTAACCCCTAGTACCTAATGAATGTGGACTTATTTGGAAATAGGGTCCTTGTTGTAGATGCCAGCAAGTTGAGGTTGCTTGGGTGGACCCTAACCCAGCGTGACGAGTGTCCTTATAAGAGCAGGAGATGTCATGTGAAGATAGAGACACGTGGGGAGAAGGTGGCCATGTGATGACAGAGGCAGGCATTGGAGGGACACAGCTGTGAACCAAGGGCCACCAAGCTGGAAGGGATGAGGAAAGAACGAGAAAGGATTCTACCCAGACTCTTAGAAGGAATAAGGCTCTACTGACATCTTAATTTCAGACGTCCAGCCCCCAGAACAGGGAGAGAACACACTTCTGTTGTTGGGAGCCTCCTCGCTTCGGTACTGGGTTATATCAGCCCAAGGAACTAATTCAAGGGCTTTCATGCCAACTAGGGAGTCAGCCTAAGGGCACCAGCCCTGGCAGGGGATTATTGAAGAAGGGGCATACCTGGTCCCTGAACAGGGGAGACAAGCTGGACTCCAAGACAGAAAGGCCCTCCAAGCACCCACATAATCCTCCAATCTGTTGCCTTCTCTCAATTGGTCCCCAATGCCACTGTCCTATTCTGGCCATTGCCACCTCTCACCTCTCCCTCCATCAGCCATGCTACAGCCAGAGGACTTTCTCAAGCACAACTGAGACCTGCTCTCAGGTGCCTGATACCCACTCTGGCTCCCTGGGACCTTCAGGATAAACCCTGCTTCTTGTCCGTGCCGAGGTCTTGCCTCATACCACGAGAACCATCTGAACACTGAACAATCTGTGGCTTCCTGGCACCTACCTGCTCCAGTACTGCTCACCTCAGGGCCTTTGCTGCCTAGAATGCCCTCATTTACCTTCCAGGTCAGCCAAAATTCTGCCCAGGCACTTCTTCCTCCAGGAAGCCCTTCCTGATCACCTTCCTATACTCCAGGCTGCCACCCTCCACCCACCCCCAGGCTCCCATGGAAACTTGGAATCAGCAGTTCTTTACTGTCATCGTCAGTTTTCTTCACTGGCTCTGCCATGAATCCTGGATGGTAGAGGCATGTTTTGTTCACCTGTGACCCCAGTGCAGAGCTCAGGCTCAGGTAGTACACTCACCTGCTATCTCAGCCCCAGCCATACTCAGGCCTTGGCCAGCAAGGCGGCTCTGAAAACAAATGCTGGCTTAGCCATCTAGACCAGGGCTTGCTAGTCTTCTGCTTGTGATGCTCTGTGAGATCGGCCAGGGTCAGGGAAAGGAATCTGGCTTTGTAGGGAGGGGGAGGTGAAGCGAGGTCCAAGGATCTGGGCTTGAATCCTACTTACCAGCTGGCTGGTCTTGGGACATCATTTCATCTCTCTGAGCCTCAGCATCCTCCTTAGTGAAGTGGGAACAGCAATACCTACAACATGGAGTCTAACTGTAGCCATTATCAATAGTTTTTATTATAATGATGTTTGATCCATTATAACAATAATGGTTATCTTGTGGATTTCTGTTTCCAAAATCCAGGTGTTGTTCAAGGCCAGTTTCCCTGACCAAGTCCTCAGGACCATGGATCATATAAGCACCTTGTGAGAAAGTCCAGGTTCTGTTGGCCACTTAATTCTTATAACTTTTTACATATTAATATATCAACCTCCCAACTCGATGATATCTCCCTTATCAGTAGGGACCATGTCATACTTCAGGGGCTCTGGAGGGACTCCACAGTGCTGGTTGAGTGATTTGACTGCCCACCCAGGGCCTAATAAAAACCTGAGACAATCCGGGCACTTGAGTTGAGGAGCCAACTGCAGAGCAATGATTGCAGACTGGAAAGGGGTCAGGCAGACCTGTGTTTCCACCGGCCGAGACTGAGGTCTAGCTAGCCATTTCACCTCTCTGAGTCTCGGTTTCCCCCTTTGCAAACTCAGGACAGAATACCCACTTCTCAGGTTGTCAGGAGCAGCATACATAAGGTGCCTGGCACACAAGACTGTAGATGAAAGAGCAGTCTCTAACCCGAGTCCTGGGTTTCACCCCAGCTCCATTCCCTACTGGTTGAGTAATGGTGGGCATGCCCTGCAGTAAGTGGTGGTTGTCATTTAATTGCACTGAGTTTTATAAATGTCTAGACCTGCACTCCTCCAGGGCTAAGGGGCTCCCAAGGTCTGGTAAATGGAGTGAGAAAGAGGGTGCCGATGGGTGCTGGAGCAGCACTCCCTCTGCCAATGGGGACATCTCCTATGCCTAGGGAACTTCCAGTCATCACTTCAAAGGACTTTGGAAACGCTACTTGGCTCACCAACATACTGGTTGCTGGGACAGGGAAGCTCTGTGGAGGCCTTTCTGTTCCTAAGTGAAGGAGGAAAAGACTGACCTTCTTGGTCAAACCCCATTGGAGGGCTGAAGAGGCGGGCTCGGGGCAGCCCGGGTTCCTGAGCTCAGCAGGGCAGCCACAGTGCAGCCAAGAGGGGCCGCTTTCTGTCTACTTTCTTTCTCACTCATTCATTCACTTATTTATTCTTATCATGTGCTGGCACTGTGCTAGACTTGGGGAGACCATCGTGAACAAGACAGCCACAGTGCCTGCCCGCAGGGAGCTGGCTGTTTACTGGGGAGACAGGTGATGTAACAAAAAATGAATGCACAGGTGGGAAATAAGACAAAGGAAAGATGGGGGGAGGGGGTTTCAGGCAGAGGGAACAGCAGACAAAGGCCCTTGGATGGTACATAAAGGTGACTGGCATCATCATCGTCGTCTTCACTCTCATCTGTCCTGCACTCCATGTGTCCTCATGAGCCACTGTGAGTTCATGTTTATTGTCTCCCACCCTGGAAGGTGAAAAGGCAGCCATGAATCTGTTTGGCCCACAATTATATCCTTGTCGCCCAATCATGTTTGTTGAGTGAATATGCAAAACGAATACCCAGGCAGGCACTGTGCTACCTGCCCTACATCCATTACTTTACTGAATGCCCACTGTCACCTTCCAGGTTGGTTGTCTCCATGTTCCAGATAAAGATACTGAGGCTCAGAGAGGTGAAGTCACTTGTCCAAGGCCACACAGCCAGCAAGCAGCAGACCTGGGATTCAAAGTCGGTGCTCTCTAGGCTCTTTTGCTCCACTGCCCAGGCATGAAGCAGGGTTGGAAGGCGTATGTGTGTGTGTGTGTGTGGGGGGGTGCAGCAGACAACAGGGCCCCCAGCACCACCTACTGAAAGCAGGTCAAGGGGGACAGCACTGCAGGCTCCATACATAACGTGGGTCCTGGGCCCTGTTGGTGGTTTAGCAGCCCGAGTGTGTGTGTGTAATACAAACAGCCCTAATCCCCTGTCAGTTAAACTGGATATCAGAGGAGACAAGCTTCCGAGCGGGAGGCCTAATTGAATCGAATTGAAAAGGCGGAATGGGCGGCCAGGCTGAGGAGGCGGGATGCCGGAGCGGAGCGAGCAGGTGCTGCTGGGCAGCTGTCTGGGTCTCGCCTGCCCTGGTCCAGGGGGCACTCCAGCCGCCGCTGCCGCAGGGAGCCGGGCCGGGGTGGGGGGCACACCGAGCCAGGGCACTCCACCCCTTTCGGGCTCCCCTCTATCTGCTGGCTCTGCCATTTTCTCTCCATCGCTGACCCTTTTTCTGTTCTCTGTTATCTCGAATAATGTCACTGCCTCTTTAGAATCTATTCATCAGAGCAGAAAGAAGCCAATGCTGACACTGATAAAAAAAAAAATACCATCTGTGCCTCATGGGGAAGAGCTCTCAACCCCACCTCTGGCGCCAGCCCCGCCCCCACCCGCCTGCCTGCCATTTCACGGGGCACCCAGGGGTAATCAGATTCCACCGGGGGCGGGGTGCCCTCCCACAGGTGGTGCCCCCACTCCCGCACCCAGGCTCCACAGCCAGGGAGACTGGCTCGGAAAGAGCTCTCAGCCCTGGGTGAACATCTGTCTGCCGATGAGCTCGATTTGGCCATTTTTTAAAAAAATTGATTATTCTTTATTGGTTGCCTAATTTAAAAACCACAGTATTTTATCAAACATCCAGATTTCTGAATTCTCTTTGAAAACCACATAGAAACAGTGGGTTATGGTGGGTCTACTACCTCACAGGGCGACAACTGGCCAGAGCTTTGGGGGGAGGGGTGGTACTGCCTCCTCCCCGCGCCATCTGCCATCCCCCATCCCCAGCCTGACTCCTGAACGCTTGCGCTTGCAGGCTGGAGACCCCTGAGTGGGTGGGGTTCCTCAGACTGGTGCTGACCACACCTTGGGCTGGAAATAATATCAAGAATGATAGGAGGCCAAGGCCTAAGCATAAGTCACATAGCATTTCAGAAATCTCTGACTCCTGGGCAGTGCTCTCCCAAGCCATACAAGGCAGGTGGGGAGATGGGGGTCCTGACTATATGGCCCTACCCACCCCTCCTGCAATCCCATTAAAGCCATTAGGACTCCTGCATCTGAGTGCCACCCCCCCACCCCCGGGAGCAGGCTCTCATCCGAGCTCCCAAAGGGCATTGGCAGAGGCACCAGCATCTCCAGGGCAAGGACTCATCAGGTCAATACGCTCCTGCCTCCTTTCCTGGCCTCGGAATGCCCACCTCCACCCTGCCCTCTCAGCTGGTCACGAACTGAGTCAGAGCCGAGTGTGAACCCCAGCTCTGCTGCAAACTCGTGTGAGCACCGGCAGGTCGCTTCCCTTCTCCATGCCTCAGTTTCTCCGTCTGCAGAATGTAGGTCCTTGTGGCACTATCAGGGAATGCTCTTGATGGAAGGACATTCCCTCTGAAATGGTGGACTGGCCTCTCTGAGGCAGATGGCAGGACATGGGACCTGGGGGTAAGTAAGAGCCCTCCAATGCCTGCGAAGACAAGGCCAGGTGTGCACTGACAGGTGCTGATGTGGGCCTGCAAGGGGGCCATTACGTACTCTCCGTACCACCCCAGCCCAGCTATGATACAGAACTCCCCTGCTCCGTGAAAGTCAGGGCACAGAGCAGACACAGCCATCCTGGCAACAGAAAACAAGTGCTTGTTCCAGCGGAGCTTCTCCTCCAGGGTCACATCCCCTACGTCCCATACCCATGATAACTACTGGATGGCACCATGCACCTGGGACCAACTCAGCCAAATCAGCCTTGTGACCCCAAGTCCTGCCCTATATTCTCCCTCCTGGGCTGGGTGGATGCGTCAGCAAAGCCCAGCCTTGCTTGCTAAGGAGAGGGGAGGGAGCCCAGGCTTTGGGGTCAGATCTCAGCTGGGTTCCAATCTCAGCTCAGACCCCAAAACCCACAAGATAGTGATCACTGGGAAGATGAAATAAGGGCACAAGGGTAAAGCTTCTGGAACAGTGAATGGGCAACATGATTTCTATGGATGAAAAAACCAAGGCCCAGAGAGGGCCTGAGGTCACACAGTAAGCTGCCTTTTGGCTTTCTTTACACAGCTGGGGTGCCACAGGAGCAGCACTGTCCTTGGAGTTCAGAGACCCACCTCCGGGTCTAGCTTCTGTACCTGCTGATTTTGTGGTTGGAGCAGGGACTACCCTTTGGGCTTTAGTGTCCTCACCTGTCAAGTGGGGCTAACCACACTATCCTCACGGGCTTGCTGTGGGTAGGGGTGGAGACAAGAGGTGTGGAAACATACAGAGCACAGGCTGGTGAGCCACAAGGGTAAGAGCAGCCCTACCAGTCACCTCACTTCCCCAGGGCCCAGCCTAGTTCCTGCTTTGCAGTCGTTGCACATTTCATATTTGCTGAATGAATAGTGACCGTGAGCTGAGGGGCCAGGTTTTGCCTGCGGCCCTTGGCAATCGGGCAATCGTGGGGAGGATAGCAGCCCTCTCTGGGCTGGGAGGACACCCGGGAGGCCCCAGGAGGCCAAGTGCATCCCAGCAAAGCCTCTGTGCCTGCCAGCACTCAGGGGGGTACCTTGGCCTCAGCCAGTACATTATGCAAATGCCTGGAAATGGATGTTTTCCTTATCAGATTTAAACACTGTGTGAGAAGAGACCCAGCTAATCTTCAGAGCGAGGGGGAGAGGGGGTTGGCAGAGCAGCCTGTGAAAGAGGCCCGATTCTGTCTCTTCTCCTGTGTGTGTGTGTGCGTGTGTGCGCGCGCACACATTTGTGTGGCTGCCCCTCCGTTAGCTCACGAATATGGTAAAAATTGATGCATTAGGGCCTCACAATCACTTCTGGCTGCTTGGAGTAGGGGGAGGCTCAGGAGGAGAAGGAGGCCCCCTCTCTCCCCTTCGGGCTGGGCCCACCCATTCCTGTCCTTTTTCAGAAAGAAACTGATCCCCAAGGAGGTCCAGGAGCTGGAGGCGTGGACAATCACATTACAAGTTTTATGGTTGGAAAAAAAAATAGAAATGGATGATTCTGATTTGACTTATCAGTTTGAGCCAATATAAGTGGGGCCGTGCCCCTTGCCTGTAGCCTGCACCATGTAGGGTAGCATCCAGCCCCAAGTGGCCAGTGCAGAGACTTCCCACCCTAGTGGACAAGGACATGCCCTGGTCAGCCCCTGCAGCATGGGAGGTCATCTCCAGCCTAATGGCTGGGGTTCAAGTCTAGGCTTTACCCCCTTAGCTCTGTGGCCTTGGACGGATCACTGAACTTCTCTGAGCAGCATCTGTCTGCTTCTCTGCAAAATGAGAGAATCACTCAGGCCTGTGATCCAAGGCACTCTGCAACCCAGAAGCTTGGCATCAAATGCATTTGGCAGTAAACACAACACAGGCTGACACATTATGCATAATCTTTACTCTTCATACCTTTCACTGCAGATCTGGGGTGGTGCTGCCCCAGGTGCCAGGAGGGATGGACCACAGGGTGTCTATCCCTAAAACTGCAGACTTCTGAATTCCAAATCCCAGCTGGACCCCAGAGTTTCAGATAAGGGACTGTGGTTCCGTCCTACCTACACTAGAGTCATTATGGGAATTAAGTGTGACAATGTCTGAGATGTTTAGCACCCTGCCTGGCATTTTACATGTGAGGAAACTGCCCAGAGGGAATTCCCTGCTCCAGGCCACACAGTCAGCATGTGCAGAAGCCACAGAAACATCCGTCTGGTTGACTTTGGAGGCTACTGCCCTTGTCCGTTTCAGTTTTGAGAAGACTTGGGGTGTGGTGCTTGTTTAGCCTGGCGCCCAGCTTTTTTCTCTGAAGTGGGGAGACGATGGCCTGGGCAGCTGTGATCTTCGGCAGTTCAATCAAGTAGCCCATTTGTGGCATCGGCAGGGCCACAGGGATCCAAGGTATGGGCAGCGATGAGGACAGAGGGGGCAGGAGACAATTGAGGGGAAATGTGACGATGGCCTGAGCATTATACATGAAAACATAGAACAGGACTGGATAAAGAAGATGGGGCACATATACACCATGGTATACTATTCAGCTAGAAGAAATGATGACATCGGATCACTTACAGCAGAATGGTGGATTCTTGATAACATGCGGAGTGAAATAAGTGAATCAGAAAAAAACAAGAACTGCAGGATTCCATACATTGGTGGGACATAAAAGTGAGACTAAGAGACATGGACAGGAGTGTGGTGGTTACGGGGGGTGGGGGGAGGGAAGGAGAGAGAGGGGGAGGGGAAGGGGGAGGGGTACAAAGAAAACTGGGTAGAGGGTGACGGAGGACGATCTCTCTTTGGGTGATGGGTATGCAACAGAACTAAATGACAAGATAACCTGGAAATGTTTTCTTTGAATATATGTACCCTGATTTATTGATGTCACCCCATTAAAATAAAAATTTATTTATTAAAAAAACAAACAAACAAACATAGAACAGGCATGTTGCTTAACCTCTTGGGCCTCAGTTTCCTTATCTGAGACAATGGACCAGGCACACAGAAGGTGCTAAGAGACAGCCAAGGAATTGGTCCTAAATGAGCCGGCAGCCTGGAAGGGCTGGGTCTTGGCCATGCCTGCCGACCAGCGGCCAGTGCCTAAACTGAAGAGGCTGCCGGCGGTCCACGGGAGAGGTTCTCGAGGACAAAAAGTCAGCACCAACAGAAAGAAGGTTGGTTACTCTGGCGTGAATCAGTATTTGCTGCCTGTCTCCTGACGGAGATCTCCGCTAGACCAGGGAAATTTCCCGTGAGCTTCAGGCTGGGAGGGTGGGTGTGAAGTCCACCCTCCCGCGGCAGGCGCCGGGAGCAGCTCCAAGTGCTGACTTGAGGGATTGCCGTCCTCCAACTGGCAAAGAGGGCACCGGAGCTACATGGCCACCTCTTCCGAGAGGAAGCAGTGGGAATGCCAGTCAGCATTAGCTGTGTTTCTCAAATAGCGACCCTAGGCATCTCAACCTGGGTAGTTTGGACAAACTGGGCTGGGCACTTGTAACCAGGTCTGTGTACCATCCTGAAATTTCTGGGCTCTCAGAAACATTCCATTTTTCAGCACAGAGCAGTTATAAAAACGAGCGTCTACTGAGTACTTATTCCGTGCCAGGCACTGTGCCAAGGGCTTCGCGTGCATTTTCTCACTCAATCTTCATGAAGCCTCTCTGAGCTGGGTGGGTACTACTCCTACTCCTGTTTCCATCTTCTAGATGTGGAGACTGCAGCCTCCAGAGGTGGCCTGGCTTGTCCAAGGTCATGTGGCTAGTGGGTGGCAGAGCTAAATGGGAGCCCAGGCCAAGGCGAGCTCTCTAGAACCGTAACGACACGCAGAAATGACCTTAGGGGTCGCCTATCTCAGTGTCCTCAGCCCTGGCTGCACATCAGAATCACCCGGGAGCCAAACCAAACAGGCTGCCAGCGGTCCACTGCTGAGACCACTAAAAACGGAATATCTGGGAGTGGGGCCAGGCATCATGGGTGGTTCTGCCGTGTCGCTAGGAGTAAGAACCCCAAAGCAGGCAACAAGCAGGCGTGATGCTACAAATGCAAATCGTCTGCAAATGTACTATCAAGGACAGGTGGCCCATATGGTGGCTGGTGGCACTGGGTAGGGTGAGAGGCTGTGCTGGCAAAGGCATGGAGTGATACCCAGTCCCTAGGGAGTCAGAAAGAGGGAGGGTCTTGGTGAGCAGACAGATTCTGGAGGCCCAAGCCTTACAACACCCCCTCCCTTGGACTCTATACCTGCCATGGCCGCCTGTGGGAGCCCCAGGGAGGATCCCAGGCCCATCCTGTTTAGGCTGGAAACACTGTCAACTCCCATCATCCCCAAGAAAACACCTGTCAGCCCTGGCTCCTCATTCATACGATGTGGGCAACTTCCAAAAAACACCCAGGCCCATGACCCGCTGTAACCAAGGGTATCAGAGACTAGTCCGAGTGTGGAAAGCAGCAAGAATGGCAGCAAATCTGCGTCCAGGCACGTAGGGGGCTGAGGGCAGGTGCTGGAGTCAGTGTCTGGGTTGGAATCCTGCCTCTGATGCTGATTAGCATGTAGCCTTGAATGAATTACTCAACCTGAGCTTCAGTTTCCTGATCTGTAAAATGGGGCCGAGACTAGCAATTACAATCCAAGTGTGGGGTAGGTTAAAAGAGATGATGTATGCACCATGCTCAGAACAGTGCCTAGCACAAGGGAAGTGCTCAGCATTAACACTGTTTTATGTATTGTTTTAAAGAGTGGGGGCAGGGAACTCCCCATCAGTGATGCTGGGGCCATTTGTACGAGTTCAGCTGGGGCAGGCGTCCTTCCTGTCACCCCTATATTCCTGGCAGAGCCCAGACAGGCCTGGCATGGGGGCTGGGGGGAGGGAGGCTCAGGTTCTGCTCTTCAGGCCAACTCCCACTCACCCTCTGTGAAAAGCACGAGCTGCCCCCTAGAGGCCAAGGGCAGAAGCTCACCGAGCCATTTTAACCACATCCTGAAACCCCTGCCCTACCTAGCCCCCACCTTCCCTCCATAAAGCCAGCTCTCAGGTCTGGGACGCCTGAAGCTTCTGTTGGCAGTGTGCTAGCTACATGGGGCTTTGATAGACTCTGGCACTTCGGGAAGAGCCTTGATGGTAATATAAAGTTCAAATCTGGCCAGGTAGGTGCCAGGCACTGGGCTATAAGCACTTGAGTGCTTTCCCCACCCAGTCAATTTCAGAAAGGAAGGAATATTCCAGGACCCACAGCAGGTTTTTGCTTCAATGCTTACAAAGGTCTATAAACTGATGAGTGCTTATGATTCTAGGAAGGAGCTAAAAAGCTTAAACTTCCCCTTCTTGGAAAAGAGCCTGGCGCTGTGCTGGCAGACGGAGAGCCTCGTGTCCTGGCACCCACCCAGGTCCGGCCAGGACTGAGAAAATCCCATCCCATCCCCAAGACACCCTACCAAGTGACCCCGAGCCCACCTTCCTTTAACTCCTGCAGAGCTCCCATGAGAAGGGACAGGGACAGAGGAGGCAGGTGTGCGGGTGGGCTGGAGACACCAGACCCTTATCCTTTCTCCTGGACACACAGTGAAGCACATTGACTCAAGATTTTTTTATTCTCCTTTTGCCATTTTTCTACAAAACCCCTGGTATAGACCAAAAGAAACTGCACATTGGTCCTGCCTTTGGTCAACCTTTGGGCCACAGAACAGAAGGCAAAGACCACCACCCAGATCCTCCTGACGGGGAGCCCACAGGGAGCTGGAAAGAAGGGCAGGCCACACAGTGCTGAAGGTTTAGAAAGACGGGAGGTGTGAAAGCAGGGAGGAGGGACAAAGGTGGCCCTGCTGGGGTCAGGGAAGGCTTCCTGGGGCTGGCTGGGGCCTGGCACCGAGGGACCGGTGGAGGTGCAGATGTGGAGGAGGGAGAGGCACGCTGCTCCACGAACCAGACCCCTGCAAGTGAGCATTCTGCCAGGTCAGCCAGGGAGTCTGAAGTGAAGGAGGCGGGTCTGGGGGAGCCTCGAGGAGGCAGAGAAAGAGCACCTCACGTCTCAGGTCTGCAGTCTCAGAGGACCATGCACAGCCCACTGCACAGCCGGCTCCAGAGACCACAGAATGCAGACCACGTCTTCTGGGCAGCCCAGCCCGCTGCAGGTTCCAGGTCCCAGCAGCAGCACTGCAGAGGCCCACAGTCACAGGGCGCTGGGCCTCTCTTGTCAGTGTCAGGAGCTGGACGCCCACTGGCCGGCACAGAGGCCATCCAGAGCTTGCCAAACGGGGGCATCTAGGGAAGCGGCCGTGTGGACAGAGACACCAGGGGCACCGATGCTGGTTTCCCAGCAGTCAAACCCACAGCCGGTCAGCGCCTGCTTCACGGCCTCCACCTCTGGCCCCGTCAGGTCTGGGGAGAGGGAAACAGCAGGTCACCTCTGACAACCATCTGCCTCCTCCCCAGGGAAAGACCCAGACAGAACCTTTGTATAAGCCCAGGCTGGCAACCCTGCCCGCCCCCCTGGTACCTGGCCTGAGGAGTGTGATGCCACAGCCACCGCCACCAGCGCCAGTGAGTTTGCTGTGCAGCCCATGGGCCATGGTCACCTGGCAGAGCTGGTCCAGTGAGGTGTGGCCCACACCAAGGGCATTCAGATGGTGCTGGTTCATATCGATGAGCTCCTGGAGGAGAAGACTCAGTCTGTTCCCATTTGGCCTGCCAGAAGCCGGGCTCTTGTGCCCGTGCCGTCTGTAACACTGGTTTGGGACAGCAAATGACTTTGACTACCCAGCACACAGTCCCTCTCTGCTAATGAGAGAGCCTCTCCTCCCTGTAAGACTCCCCAAGGATCTGGGATAGAGCTGGTAGTGAGCACATGTCCCAAGCCTGGCACAGATGCCTCTGGCCATGGTAACTGGTCAGGGTTGGGCATATGGGCCAATCAGGCCTCTCCCAAGGTTTTCTCTGCCTCCTTCCACTGGAACTGCTACAACTGGTCGACTTCAGCGGTAGGCTACCAGAGTTACCTACCCTGCAAATGGTCAGAGATTACATGGAAGACAGGTATCAGACCAGGTTGTTTTGGCCTCTGGATCCAGCTATGCCTGAAGTTGCTCCCTCTGGCATTCTATTATAAGCCAATAAATTCCTCTTCTGCTAAAGCCCAGACGAGATGGATTTCTATCATTTATAGAAGTCTCAAGCAATACACCATCCTAAAGATGCCTCAGGTACCGATATTCAGAATAAAACCTGGTTTGCAGTTCTAGCAAGGTCATACACAAGGGAGGTGAGAGAGTTCAGCTTTCCTTGATTATGTATAACAAAATTCCTTCTCTTCTGATGACCAGATGAGGCAGGATGAGGAAATAACTAGACTGATAGCTCCCACTACCCAGGCATCCCCTATTTACCTCCCATTTACTCCACGAGGGTTTGACAAACACACAAGTACCAGCCCTGCCACTTCATGATGGGGGTGTCCTTGGGTGAGGTCTTCCACTCTGAGCCTCAGGCTGCCTTCTAAAACAGGAGGGGAAGAGGATCTGCCCCCACTGCCGGGGGAATGAAAAGAGGTGAGCCATCTGTACAACACCTGGCACAAGGGGTGTGCTCAGCAAACATCTGCAGCCCTTCGTACTTTTATGGTTACAGTACCATCACCCCCATTTTACAAAGGGGCAAACTGAGGCTCAGAGAGGAAAGTAATTTGCCTAAGCTCACTGAGCTGGCAGCAGAAGCCAGGTCTGCCTGACACGAAGCTCGTGTCTACTCTGCCTAGGAAAGTGCCCTGGCGTTCCAGGGGACTAGGAGTGCCAATGTGAAGACTGCCAATCGCCGGGAGTCTGTGGAGACCCGCCTGGTTCTCCGGCCCAGGGCTGTCTGGCAGGGTGAGGCCAGCACTTCCCACGCAGCCCGCAGCCCACCACTCACCTCCCACCTCTGGTGCCCCAGCACTTTTGACAAAGGAGCAGACAGGCATGAGGGCCTGTGGCAGCCCCGGCTTCCTTTCCCGGCCCGGGGGCTGGATGTGAGGGAAAACTTCTGGGGGCCTCTCTCTGCGCCTGAGCACCAGGTGTCATGTTGCTGAGGCAGGTTCCAGACACCTGTCACATTCTGATCCAAAATCTGTCAAGGACTGGATGACAGGTTGTGACATAGGAGAACAGCTCGCTGGTTTGAGCGCAAAGCTGTCCGGGAGCCGAGCTACACATTTCAGCGGCTGCCACAGCCAGAAATATACACAATGTATAATCAACGTGCTGTTCTGGGGGCATTCTCCAGGGGCTCAACGGGGTGTATTTTAGGCAGTACTCTATCATTATTAATTTCCTACTCAGGAGGACTGTGTTCCCTCCTTTCTACGTGAAAGGAATTGAGAGCCAGCCAAGCGAAGGCTGGGGGAAGGAAGGCAAAAGCAAATAATTAGGTGGAGTCTTGCGCCTGGCAGACGCTCATTAAAGAGTTGTTGACGAAAGAAATAAATAAGTCAGTTTGACCCCTGGCTCAGCCACTGCCTAGTTGGAAAATCTTGGGAGAAAGTTGCTCCCTTCAGGCCTCAATTTTTATACTTGTAAAACAGGGACAATAGACCTACTTCACAGGTAGGTTGTTATAGGGACCAAATGAGAACTCATTTGTGAAATGACTTACAGCTTCCATTCGTTACAGGGGCTGCAGGTTCAAATGCTTATAGTAGGACAAGGAGGCACCAGGTAGACTGTAGTGGTGTGGGCACACTTAGGGAGTGGTGAGGACTGTGGAGAAATGGACACCACGGGAGGCCCCTCTGCACCTCTAGCTGACTGCCGCTGTTCAGCCCTGTCAGCTGAGGCTGCCTGATCCTGTGATTCTTCACAGGAAGCCAGATGGCTTAATGCCAGCCCACATCCACCAAGCCAGATGGGCCAAGTCTGAGGATGAGCTCGGGCCCTCTGGCTTACTGAGCTGGTGGCTCATCAGGCATTGTCCTTGTGCATCACCCAAGAAACTTCACTGCATTCTTAAGACACTCCAGGGGGTGAGGCCGGGATTCAGACCTGAGCCTGATTAAAACCAAAGCATGAGGTCTCAACCTCTGCACTAGAATTATGTAAAGGGTGCTGGGCTGGGGTGATGATGACAAAAGAACAATATAAGGCTCTGTCCAAGCCAAAGCATGCAGGTGATAAATAGTTACTGAATAAGCAAACACAGTTAACAAAAATAGCAGAGCCCTGGCTGGTTAGCTCAGTCCATTAGAGTGTTGTCTCGAAACACCAAGGTTGCAGGTTCGATCCCCGGTCAGGGCGCATACAGGAAGCGACCAGTGAATGCATAACTAAGTGGAACAATAAATAAATGCTCTCTCATTCTTTCCCTTCCTCACTCTGTCTTTCTAAAATCAATAAATTTTTTTTTAAAAAAAAGAAAAAAAATAATTAATAGTAGGAAAGAGGCAGCCAAGTAGGAAATCTTTCCTGCACCCATGGAAGACTATCAGAAATATCCCCGTGCTCCTTATGTAAACCTGGTCCATTGCATTTAGTCCATACCAGGCACTGCCCTTAGCGTTTTCTGTGTATTTTCCCTTAATTATTGCAGCCACCTAGAAAGAGGTTGAAAGATAAGGCATGCTTGCTCATGTGTGTGCATACACAGGACCCTGGGCCCAAGCCTGGCCCCCAGGGATTCTGAGCACAGGCAGATTGGGGGGCTCCACTGCAGTGGTGTGGGTGAGTGACCCCGGATCCCGCAGACGGGTTCTTACTTCCAGCGCGAGGTAGTGCTCTGGGGCTGGGACTGCTGTCGCCATCTCTTCCAGCACTCGTTCACACTCCAGGGAAATGGCATTTATGGAGGTCAGGAGGGGGGCCACGATCTTTGGGAACTAGGGGGAAAGGAAGCAAGGGACTGTGAGAACTAGGGGTAGGCAGGCACTGGACAACTGGTCCAGCAATGGGGTAGAGGAAGGTGTGCCCACTGCTTATGCCCACCCTCTGTGGAAACCACCTCTTCTTCCAGCCCGGTCCCTGCCTTGCCCAGACGTCCAATATAAGCAGGGGATTCTCGCTGCAAAGCCAGCATGACGGACGATCCCTGTCCCAACTCCCATCTGGAGTGTGAACAGACAACACCTCCTTTTTTGCCAAAACTGCCTTCCCAAGTCCCCACCCCTCACCCCCATTAACCCATGAGGCAGAGGGAGAGCTCCACCACATAAATGTGACTGTTGTGATCCTGCTAGACACCCATCAGGGCTGGGACAAGAAGCACCTTGAGCAGTCTGTTCCTGACGTTGAGCACAAGAGCCTTGGTGCTGCGAGGAACCTTGGTGTTGATCAGCAAGATCTTTAGAGCTGGTGGCCTGCAGGGTAAAGAGGGTCCAGAGTGAGCAGGACGGAGCTCGGTCAGGGCTGGGGCAATCCTGGACTCCACTCCCCTTCCCATTCACAGGCCGCAGAGGCCCAGAGAAGGGACATCAACAGCAGGCTGGAAATGAGTTAGGGGAGCACAGGCTCTTGACACCCAGTCCAGTGTGCCTGCAACTAACCACAGCTGCATCTTGCTTCAGCCCCTGGACAGATGGACACTTCCCGTGGTTCATCACCCACTCATTCATTCATTCATTCATTCATTCATTCATTCATTCATTCGACTGTGATGGGCACATGTGAGGCCCTAACCCAGCCTGGAGGTGGCAGAGCATGGCACATTCATGGAGCCAGAGTTCAAAGTCCCTATAGTGAAGAGTACAAGGGGCCAATATTCGGTCATGTGAGCCACTCTAGGGAGCTGAAATGAAGGGTGCTGGAGACTTAGAAGGAAAAGGCAACAGGTCCTAGGATGGACTGCAGACTGGGTGTACAGGGGTGGGGAAGATGCCCAGCTGGCTGGTTCAGCCAACACAGAAGTATGAGAGAGTCCCTGTTCCCAGCATGCTGAGCCCTCCTTGCCCTGCTCTGAAACCAGGTGTGTTAAGAGGGAGTCAGTCGCCCCCACCTGGCTGTCCCGGGTAAGAAAACAGAGGGTCAGGGAGGCCCCAGTAAACTGGCTTTCTAGCATGACCCTCACCTGCCCTCTGAGATTTATAATCCTTCTTAAAGCCACAATCCTAATTGTCCTTGTGCTTAGCTGTCTTTGGGGACTCAAGCCCCCATTTCTTGTTATCCCAATCAGCCTTGCATAGCACTGCTGGCCGGGGACAGAGGGTGGAGAATTTGGATGAGCGGATGAGCTCTAGCCCAAGACAGCTGGAGATGAGCAGACCCCTTGATACCTTTATTTGCTTTTCTTTTCATAGCTCAAGATTATAAAATCCAATAGGGCTGGAAAAGGCGGCCAGGAACCTGCTTGATCTCACCGCCCATAAGCCCATGAAATTAATATCGATTCTCAGCCTTGGAGGCCGGCTTTTATTTTTTTTAACTTTACAAAAGATGAACATTCTATTTGGCTTTTCTTTTCCCTTTAAAGACTAGCTGTTCCTCAAAAGGGCAGTGTTCTAGGAGGCTGCATCTTGATCCACTTTGCAAACAATGCCTTCTCTTTTTTTTTTTTTTTACAGAGAAGCACCATGCATGGTTTGGGGCAAAAGGGCTCCTCTGTAAGCCATTGCGGGATTAATTTGGTCTGGCTTCTCTGCCTCTCAGAGAATCTGCCATCTGCTCACCACAGCGCCCTGCAGCCAGCAGTGAAGGTGGTATGCTCTGTGTTCCTATCCATTGGGCAGGAGGAGTTTGGGTACTGCCTCTTCATGTTTTTTAGATAAGTCTTCTACAAACAAGTCTCCTGCTGGCCCCACAAAACTCAGGGCTCCTATGAAATCCTGTGTCCACCACTGGGGCTATGCCTTGTAAGTGCCTATGTGCACTTGGCCTGGCTACCTCCCCAGCCTCATCTCATCTCGTCATGTCTCTGCCCTCCCTGGCTGCTAACTCCACTCAGCCAACCTGGTCTCCTGGCTGCTGCTCAACACACCAGGCACACTCCTGCCTCAGGGCCTTTGCACTTGCTTTTCCTCTGCCAGCCCCCACTCCCGCTCCATCCTCAAAAACTGCATGACTCACCCTTATATTTCATTCAGGTATTTGCTTAGATGACATGTCATCAGAAACCTCCACTGATGAACCCATCCAACTAGCTCCCTCTTTCATCACCTTGAGTCCCTTGTCCTGCTTAAAGTTTCCTAAAAGCACCTAGGACTGCCTGGCATGCTCTTAAAGAGCAATTTGTTTTGTTGGTTGTCTCATCCCACAAAAATGTGAGTTCTGTGAAAGCAGGACCTTTTGTTCCCTGCTGAGGCCCCAGCACATAGTAGTTGCTTAATAATTGATAAAATGAGTGAATAAATTTGGTCAGCAAAGAGCTAAGAACTTTATAGAGACTGTTTCTGATTTCACGCTCAGGATCCACTGCATTAATAAGAGGAAGATATGACTCATCTAAGGGCACCTGCCTACCAAGTGGCAGAGCTGGCATCGAACCCAGGCCCATGGACCCCAGAGCCTCTGTCCATCACACTATCACCAGCTGGCCCCTGAGCATGCCTCGGGACCTCTCCCTCATTTCTGCCATGGAAACACTCCATCCCTCATTTCTTGACTCCCTCCAATAGAGTGCACACGTGCACAGGCTCCGTCTTAATGGGGCCTAGGTTAGTGATCTCAGGAGGCACTGTGTGAATGAAAGGCCACTACCTCTGTCAGCGTAGGCAGCTAGATATTAATAAGGGAAGGAAGCAAAGGGAATCAGACATTAGAAAGCCTGCTTGCTTCATTAGGAAATTACCCCCCTGCCCCAAGGAGGAAGGACCAGCTTTTCAATCTCTCTGGAGTACAACTGGTACACACCCAAACTATGGCGGCGGGCAGGGGGCACGTGCAATAGAAGCCAAGATGGCGGCCATCAAGGCCTGTCAGTCAAGCCTGGGAAAAGGATCAGATTGGTTATAGGGAGGAACCATAAGAAGCCCATAAAAGATTAAAAAGCTGATTGGTTAGTTTAAGGACATGGCTATCCCAAGATAATACAACACAAGCCTAACAAAGGAGCTCTCTCTATTCTTCCCTTGTTTGAACCAGCCCGGGCACAACTGAAAAGACTATGCTGGGCAGATGAGGACCGGGGCAAATTAGACTGAACCGTGACAGAGGATATCTGGACTCTGGTCTTCGTACTGGGCTTAATGAAGATTGTCTTTTTTCCTTGGAGGGACAGAGACAAGACACAGGGACGTCGTGGCCGCCTTCCATTTCAATCCCATCAATCCCTACCAAGCCACAAGCTCCTATGCGTCAGTCCTTTGGAATGCCTTCCCTGCGACTGATAAAGAACACCATTTCCAACGGCAAACACCTCTGTGAAGGAGCCCCAAATCTGTAGCTTGACCTATGACACTCCTTGATGTCATCCACAGCAGACCGAGAATGCTTTGGCTGCCTCCGTTCTAAATACAGTCCTGATTGCCTCCTCCGATAGACTGTGAGCCCTGAGGGTGGGCCCAGGCCCGGACAGCTCAGAATCCTCCGCTCTCTCGGGCTCTCACGGCATACACACCACACAAATTCAATGTACCTGGCAGAGCCAGCCCCCACCTGGGCCCTGAGGCCCCACTGCCAGGATGCCACAAGCAGCCAGAGGAAGCTGTTCCATAGTATTAAATGGCTCTGCCTCGTGTTCTGTGTAGAGCAGATATAGTCACCCAAGGGGATTTTGCCCTCTAGGGTCCATGTGGCAATGTCAGGAAATATTTTTGGTTGTCGCCACTGGGAGATGTGGGAGGTGCTACTGGCATCTAGAGGGTAGAGACCAGGGACGCTGCTGAACAACCCACACTGCACAGGACGGCCCCGCTCTAGAGAATTACGCGGCCCATGATGTCAATAGCGTGAGGTTAAGAAACCTTGATGAGCCTGACCAGGCGGTGGCGCAGTGGACAGATCGTTGGACTGGGATATGGAAGGACCCAGGTTCGAGACCCCACGGTCGCCAGCTTGAGCGCGGGCTCATCTGGCTTGAGTAAAAAGCTCACCAGCTTGGACCCAAGGTTGCTGGCTCGAGCAAGGGGTTACTCGGTCTGCTGAAGGCCTGCGGTCAAGGCACATATGAGAAAGCAATCAATGAACAACTAAGGTATTGTAACAAAAAACTGATGATTGATGCTTCTCATCTCTCTCCGTTCCTGTCTGTCTGTCCCTATCTATCCCTTTCTCTGACTCTCTCTGTCCCTGTAAAAAAAGAAAATAAAAAAAGAAACTCTGATGAAGAGCCTTGGAAAGGAAGACTTGGCTCTCAGAAGCCAAGGCGGCAGGGACAGGAAGTCCCCAGAGGTGCAGGAGAGCCACCCCACATCACCCCAGGTCACTGAACCACTAATGGAGTGGACTAGCTGGAGAGGTCAAGAGTCCAGGACCTGCTGCCCATCCACAAAGAAGACAGACCTGGGACCCTCACAACCAGGAAAAGGCCACAGAGGCATCACAGTGCCCTGGGACAAACACCACCCCCCGACTTGATTGAGGGCTCGGCAGCAGCCAGGGAGCACGTGCTCCTGCTTGCCCCACACTGCGTGCCCTGCATCTGACATTCCAACTGAGAGCAAACAGAACAGGGGACGTTGAAGTTGAATACAAATGTTTGTAATTCCAGTTACTCCAGAGGGAGGGTAGAAAGAAGCATATAAAACAGGCTGCAAGTTGCCAAACATCACCTCTGACCTGAGCCGCTCCTGAGCTCCCTCCCTTCTTGCTCCCGCCCTGGCTCTACCTTGCTCGCCTTCCTCAGGGCAACCCTCAGTTTCTTGTGGAGGCCTTTGTGTGTGTGTCTGTCCCCACCCGCCCAAAACTGTGTCCAAGATTCATCTTTATATCCCCTGTCCCCAGTGCAGTGTCATTGGGAACACAGACGATATCAATTCTTGTTTGCTGAGTGAATGAATAACTAAATGAGCAGCCACGTTGGGGAAGGTGAACAGCGCGGCCATGCATGACTTCCCCTTTAATCTCTGGGCAATTTAAGAGCTGACATGGAGAGGCAAAGAGCAGGGCTTTCTCATGGTGATGGGCTGCACAGGCCACGTGGGGGAGGGGAAAGCCCAGGGACACCTGCCTCACGTGTTACAAAACAAAGAAACAGATGTGCCCTGCCGGAAGGTGTTGCTCCACCCCAGAATTACCTCTTCAAGGATGAAATCTTTCCTTGTTGGTATCGGAGCGCTCCTCCTAAAGAAAAAACCAGTGGGTCAGGAAAGTGGATCTTTGCCTCTCAGGAGACGTTAGATTCTGGGGTAGTTTGCGTTTTGCCCCATCCAGGGAACAGTCTAAATACCACAACTATCGCCTCAGCTTCAGCTGCAAAAGCTCAGGAGGGCATGAAGGTGTACTGTGCTCAGCCAGGCAGCTCCTGCCAGGCCTTGGGCTCCAGGGTCACTCCCTTCCCTCCGGGCTGCCCAGCTCCACTGCAACAGCCACAAGGTGTGAAGGTGGGGCTCGCCAGATGTGGTCTGCAAATTCCACAGCAATGGTTCTGTAGCTCTAACTTCAGACACCTCTGGGGACTTCATTGGACTGCAACTTCCCAGGCCCCAGCCCCCAGAGACCTGCATTCAGGAGGTGTGAGGCTGAGATTTCTCCCATTCCCTTTAAATTAGGAAAATGCTCTTTTTCTCAGAATCCACTGATTCTATTCATCCCAAACCAACAGACCCTGGGCATCTACAATTGTCAAAAGAAATCTTAAGAAGGATAAAAATAAAGAAGACAAGCCCGAGGCAGCCTACCCCAGGTGCTGACAGCGTTGTCCACTCCGGAGGGGTTCCCGTGAATCACCTTCTCCCCCTGGAAGGCCCACTTGTTAATTAATTCCAAATCCTCCGCTCTCCACCTGAGGAAGACACAGAATTTCATCTTCACCACAGTGGTGATGCAGGCCAGGGGTTCCTACGGGCAGCAGAGTCAGGGGCCACAGGCTGGGCTTGGTAGAGACCAAACAGCAAAGGGGCTTGGGGTCTTGAACTGAGAGACCAACCACTCGGAACCTCTCCAGCTAAAGCACGTGTCGTACCTTCCCTTCCCTCTTAAACCCTCCTGCCTGGCCCAGTGGAGAGAGCCCCAGCTTTGGGTTCACACAGTCCTACTTTGCCTCCTACTAGCTGAGTGACGCTGGGCTCATTACCTAACCTCTCTGAACCTCGCCCCTCATCTGTAGAACGGTAACTCTGCTCTCCTCAAAGCTGGCTGCAAGTGTACTGAATGCTGGCCAGAGCGGCCGGCAAGGTGTCCACAAGCAGCAGGGGCAGCTCTATGAGACCCTTACAAAAGCACCCACTCCTGAACCAATGCCTTAGAGAAGAGCAAGCAGAGGGATGACTGTTTCCCAAAGCCCTGTCTAAAGGCCAAAAGGACAACTGTTACAAATTCAAATTCTAGATGCTGCTGGCAAGCCAGGTTTGCCCCAGCCACCTCTGGCTCTCCCCCAGGCGTGCAGATACACTGCCTGCTTTGGAAGGTGTGAGCTCACTGACACGTTCAGTGAAAAGACCCCAAACACATAAGAACCCAATAGGGACAAATGATCAGCCCCATTCTCCCACCCTCTTCTCTCAGCCTGTGTCTTTCTATTAATCCCCTTCCCTGCGACACAGAAGCCAATGGTGGTTTGGCGACCTCCAAGAGTGCAGGGCTGGCCTGATCTGTGGCGGCGCAGTGGATAAAGCGTCAACCTGGAAATGCTGAGATCGCCGGTTCGAAACCCTGGGCTTGCCTAGTCAAGGCACATATGGGAGTTGATGCTTCCAGCTCCTCCCCCCTTCTCTTTCTCTGTTTCTCTCTCTCCCTCTCTCTTTCTCCTCTCTAAAAATGAATAAATAAATAAAAATTAAAAATTAAAAAAAAAAAAAGAGTGCAGGGCTGAGTGGCAGGGCCATGGAGTCGGCAGGGGGCCTGGTCCGAACCTCATCCTGTGGCCAACCCACTGGGCACCCCTGTGCTTCCTCTAATGGTGTCTACCTCACAGAAGATATTGTGAGATGGAAAGAACGTGCAAGTGCTTTGCAAAAGGCCCAGGAGACAGCACGGGCTCAAATAAAAAAGGCCCCCTGGGATCACAACTCCTGGATTCACTCTAAACTCAGAGCACTGTGCTTTCTCTAATGGGCCATGCTCTGTAAGCCCCACAGTGACCCTATAGGGAAGGAACCACTACTATCCCCTTTCTTCTAGAAGAGGAAACTGAGGCTCAGATGGGTACAGTGGCATCCCCGAGATCACAGTGCTACTCACTGCTGCAATTGAACCCACGTCTCCCGACTGGATCCTGAGCTCTTAACCACTGAGCTTTGGTGCTGGTGAGCCGTGCTCACTCCTTCATTCAATAGCGAGCAGCTACGCGTGCCCAGGATGAGGCTCAGAAGAGAGAGCGAAGCAGACAGGGCCCCCGCCTGCTCGGAGCCTGGAGTCTAACGGAGACAGTGGATGTCAGTCAGCAATCTATTTAACTACAACCCAGGAAGTGCGTGGAGGCTGGAGGGAACCCCATTCTGAAAGGGAGGGAGGGCCGAGGGGGGCCAGTGAGGGAAGATGTGGGGGACAGCATCCCAGCTCGAGGCTGTGTAGCTGGTGCAGTGCCCGGAACTGTGCAAGAACTAGCTCTTGTCAGGACCAAACTGTGAGCGAGCGGAAGCAGGAACGGCAGCTGGACCGAACCCGCAGCCCAGGCCTCTCAGCAATGCCCGTCTTCCTCCCACTTGGCACACAGCTCTGTCATCAGGGGGCCGATTCCCAAGCCTTCTCATTTGGAAATGTGGGTGTGTGGTGGGGTTGGGGTGGCTCTCCCCCGAGGCTCTGAGATGGAGTGACTGGGTCTTTAGGGAGGTGGAGAACGGGCTGGAAGGAAGCAGCTGAGAAAGCCTCCCGATTCCTACACGGACACCTGACACACGTCACCCTGTGCCCTCCAGTCTGCTGCCCTGTGGGCAGGTGTCTATTCAGGGGACCCAGGGCAACCAGGCATTCATTGATCTGGGTTATAATCAGCGATCAGCACACAGTAATGAGTAGCTGTCTGGAAGCCTCTGTCCTGAGTCACCATTTTAGCACAGGATTACCAAATGTCAAGGCTGGAAGGTCCCCCAAGGGATCATAGGGGGCAGCCCTGCATTTTCAGATAAGGAAACAGAGCCCCAGAGATGAAAAGGGGTTGCCTAAGGCCACACAGCCAGCTGGCAGGCAAACCTGACTGAAATTCCTAAAAAGCACTTCCTGTTACTCACAGGTACAGGATCTCATTACCTGCTGGATTCTTCCCCTGACAAACAGCCACTGCTCCCCAACCCCTCCATCCCATCTCCACACCCGGGAACCTCTCAGGGCGACTCTGGGAAATGCTGACAGAGATATGACATCGGCAGCGCCCAGATCCACTTGGGCCACGAGGACCAAAGCGCCCTTGGGCTCAGTCTGGCACAGCTGTGTCCATCCTGGCGGCCAGCACCGCCTGAGCAGCTGTTTCTGCTGGCTGCCCAGAGACACAGCGAGGCCAGCAGGCCACCTGCTGCAGCACAGCTGCGCTCCACATGGCTGGGACCAAAGGCCCTCCAGTGCGAGAGCTCCCTTGAATCCCGCTTTTCCCGGGACAAGCCTCGACAAGAAGCTGCCAAGCTGGCTTCTGGCGTCTCATCCACGACTCCCGGGGTGAGGCCCAGGGGAAAGTGCGTCACCTTTGCGCAGAGGTGGTTCCTCAGGGCGTGTTCCCCAAGCCACAGAGATGCCTGCCAGCAGCCCTGCCCCAACAAGGCTGACTCACATGACAGCAATGACGCTCCCTCTGCGAAGACAAGATCGAGGGCCTGCAGGATAGGGGTGCCCTAATCTGACATACAGGCCTCCTGTGCCTATTTCTTGGTACACTGTACTTTTCCCATAACCATCAGATGCGACCTGGCTGTGCCTGCCTCAGCGTCAGTACTACCGTTTCCAGAGGAGGACGCTGAGGAGTCAGGGGTGCAGCTGCCTGGCCGAGGTCCCGCATGAGGCAGCGGCAGAGGTGGCCCAACGCCTCATCTAACCCATCACCCTCTACATCTGAGCTCAAGTTCTTTCTGGGCACTCGAACCCAAAAGAGGTGAGTTGGGGTGAAGGGGCGGGTTTGGGGAACGAATGTGGTGTAGTGCAGGGGTGGAGAGCTCAGGCTCTGGACTCAAACCCCTCTCTGCTGTCACGGGCCGTGTGGCCTGGGCCAGCCTCTCTGTCCCTCAGCTTCTCCTGTAAAATGGCCCGTGACACCTCTCACCTCACAGGTGAGCTCGTGGTAAAAGAACCCGTGCCCAGGTCATGGCTCACAGGAAGGACAACGAGTGTGGCGAAGGCCACAGATACCTGCTGCTGGCCTCCCCATCCTTCAGCGGGTTTGGGATCTCCTCGCACAAAGTCAGGAGGGCGGCGGCCAGACACACGGAGTAGGCAGCACTGGAGCCCAAGCCAGCCCCGGGGGGCAGCTCTGACCACACCACGATGTCCAGGCTGGGCAGGGCCCTGAAACACACACACAGGGCGCAGAGCGTGACTCTCCTGAAGGGCGGGTACCAGCTTCATTTAAACCGCCATGGTGTCCAACCAGAGCTCTTCCTAGAAGTGCCCCATGAACCACCACCCATCCTCTAACTCCCTCCTGTTCCCCACACAAGCAAGGCTCTTTCATGGCCCTTCTTGTAGCATAGGCTGTCCCCTGCCCAGGGGAGCTCTGCATCTCCTTCTCCCCCAGGGAAATTCCTACCCATGCCGCAAGACCGTTCTCAGGTGTTATTCCCATTGGGAAGCTTCCCCTGGACACCCTGAGGTCATTCCTTGCTGTCCCCACCCCAAAGACACCCCCCCCCAGCACATAATCTTTCTTCACTGCTGTGTACTGTGTGTCCACAGCAAGCCTCTTCCACCAGATGGCACTGCCCAGTGTGGGCAACAGGTGGGCTTTGGATCACTGGCAAGTTCAGAGTCACTGCTTCCTAAGTGTATTCCCCCAAGTGAGAAGCGCCAAACTTCACGTTCTATAATTTCCATTAAACTCTTTTCCTATTTTTCAAATATAAAATAACTACACGTGGCCACCCCACCCAGATCAGAAGATGCTGAAATATGCCCGCCCCCTGCAGAAGGGGACATACCCCCTTCAAGCTGAAGATCCTGGCTTGGCTTTGGACAGCAAGCGTTGAGACATTTGTAAATGCGTCCCCAGCATGGTGCCTGGCACCAGTGCTGCTTAACTTCTGTCTGCTGCACGAGTGAAGGGCTCTCCCTCTGGGTTCTGGACTACTCACTGTGTACCAGATACCATGCTAGGCCCATTTGTCTACAGCTGACCCTCAGAGGGTTAGGGCACTGACACCTGTACCGTTGAAAATCTGCATAAAAATTAAGTCAATCCTCCACACCCGCAGATGTGAAACCTGAGGGCCGACCATATACATATTTACTGAAAACAAATTCACATGTAAGTACACACAAATAGGTGGACCTGCATAGTTCAAACCTAAGTTGTTCAAGGGTCAACTGCATATTTCTTTTTTTTTTTTTTTTTAATTTTATTATTATTATTATTTTTTGTATTTTTCTGAAGCTGGAAACGGGGAGAGACAATCAGACAGATTCCCGCATGCGCCCGACCGGGATCCACCTGGCACGCCCACCAGGGGGTGACGCTCTGCCCACCAGGGGGTGATGCTCTGCCCCTCCGGGGCGTTGCTCTGTTGCAACCAGAGCCACTCTAGTGCCTGGGGCAGAGGCCAAGGAGCCATCCCCAGCACCCGGGGCCATCTTTGCTCCAATGGAGCCTCGGCTGCGGGAGGGGAAGAGAGAGACAGAGAGGAAGGAGAGGGGGAGGGGTGGAGAAGCAGATGGGCGCTTCTCCTGTGTGCCCTGGCCGGGAATCGAACCCAGGACTTCTGCACGCCAGGCCGACGCTCTACCACTGAGCCAACCGGCCAGGGCCTCAACTGCATATTTCTAATCCTCCAACAGTTTTCTGAGGAAAATAATAATTATCATTATTGTATTGAATATAATGGCTAACATTTCCCAAACAACATGCCATGCTCTATGTCAAGCCCTACAGATAAATGAACTAATTTAACCTCACAAGAACCCTACAACGTAGGTACTATTACTACCCCATTCTATAGATGAAAAAACTAAGGCTCAGGACAGGTAAGAACCTAAGCAAGCCACTCACTAAATGGCCGTGCTGCGGGTGAACCAACGCAGCCTGACTCTCAGGCCATGCTCTGTAACACCATGTCACACCACCTCAACAAGACTGTCACCCTCTAGCAGCTGGCTTCCTTAAGGACTGACGCTATCATAAGGGGCAAAGTGGTACAGGCTTCACTGTGCTAATCACGGCATTTCCCTAGAGCCGGCAGGCTGTGGAACAGGGTGCCTCTACGGACACGGCGTGGCAGATGGCACACAGTAGATCCAAGGATGGACTCTGGCTTGGGCTCTACTGAGTCAAGGAGGGCAGAGGAGGCCACTGGGGTTAGGAATGTCAGGATGAAAGTGAACTGAGTTAGCTCCACCTCTCCACTTCCAAACTAGCTGCGTGGCCTTGAGATAAGTGACCTTATCTCTCTGAGTCTCAGTTTCTCCCTGCACAAAACGAGCACAGTGCCTTTCTCGCAGGGTGGTTGTGAATACTAAAAGCAGGGTGTATCTAAAGAGGCTCACACAGTGCCTAGATGGTGGGGCAGTGACGGCTGCTGTTATTAGAAACCTGGAATGGAGCACGTGCATTCTCCAGCAGCCAAAACTAGAAACCGTCCCCCACTATCCAGGGGATACTGAGCTGGGACTCCTTCCCCAGGCCGCGCACACACCTCTGCTTCCGGCAGATGCACAGGTACAGGTAAAGGAAGGCCAGCACGGCCAGACGTTCGTGGTCGGTGCAGTCCTCAGGGAAGTCTGCCACCTCCTTCAGCTTCTCCAGTTTCTCCAGTATGGGAGATGTGGGGTCACCTTGCTCTGTCACACAAGCAAACAAGTACACCCAGATGGGTGAGAGAGCCTTGGATGCTTTCATAGACAACAGGACACGAAGAACTACGCAGTCATGGCAGTTGGTACCTGGGTGGACCTGGATTCATGACCCGAGCAGCACAGCTCAGTCTGTTAGTGGACTGCAGGCTTTGGATGCCGGTAGACTTGGCTTTGGGTCCTGACTGTGATGCTGCCTGCCTTTCTGGCCTTGAGCATGTGACTTAACATCTCTGAACCTGTTTCCCTCCTTGGTAAACAGGGATAACAAGAGTACCTCCTCATAAGACTGTCATGGAATAGAGTAAAATCAGGTACCTAAAGTCCCTAATAGCTTCTGGCACATAGCAAGTGCCTAATTAAGAGTAATATTAAAACTCACATACACACGAAAAGTGAATGATAGCTCAATCACTCAGAGGCCTGAGTCTGATCTCTATCTGTACAAAATCAGTACCAAAAGGCACTATTACATTATTCTCCAAATATTTCCCTCTTCCAAAACATAATTAGCAAGAATGGCACTCAGTAAGACCAGTGAACGTGAACCATGGAGATGCACTCGGGCAAGAGGGAGAGGCCAGGTGGCAGCTTCCTCCCAGTGCCTGTGAGAGGCTGGAGCACTTCGCTCTGGGAGGCTGAGGGGCAGAGCGAGTCTGACGAGCTTCCCTTTCCAAGTCACTCCCAGCCCTGAGTCAAATTCTAAAGGGACATGAAATTGAGCGGGGTGTGCCTGTGTTAAGAAACCTCAGGGTGGGGCCTATAATTAAGTGCCAGGCATTGACTGAATTAATGACACATGAAAGGCAGCCAAGCCAATGACAGTGTTGCTGAGATCCCGACATTTCAGAGCTCTGGAAGGGAGATGGGATGGTTCGTTAAGAACCCGGGCTTGGGATTTTAGGAAGACCTGGGTCTGAATCCTTTCCATATCACAGACAAGCTGTGTGACCTGAGCCACTTGGCCAGAGCCTCAATGTTCTCATCCATAAAATGGGGGCAAATAACACTGCCTACTTCCAGGGAAGGCTGGAATTCTAAGACTGTCAGCATACATGTCCCTACCTGATACACATAAAGGCCCACAAATACTCATTGTTTATTACTATTGGGAGGGAACCAAAGAACACTGAAAGAGAAAAAAAGGGGCAGATCCCTGTAACTGAATAGAAAATATTAAGTGTCCAAAGGGCTCAGACTCCCTTTGCCTCTTTGGACAACAACGGACAAGCCCTCAGGTATGTAGTCACAGCCCAGGGCCCAGCTCTGACCCTGCTGGATCCTCACAGCAACGCTCCCAGGTGACCGAACTCTGCTCAGTGTTAGGTGGCCTGCCCAGGCTCATGCCGGGAGTCAGAGTGGGCTGAGACTTGTCCCATCACCCCTGGTTGCTGCTTCTATTTGTGCTACTGACATAGAAGCAGCAGCCAGTTCTAAATGGGAACATTTCCAGCCTGGCTGGGCAGCCCTGTGCACTGTGAAAAGCAAAATTCAGGATTTAGGTTGCAGATGATGGCTGGTTTCTGAGGCACACTCCAAAGCAGTGGCTATTTTTTTTTGAGAACTATTATAAGGTTTATTTGAGCCAAACTGATGACATGTGCTGGGGAGTAAGACCTCAAATGCTCTCCAAAGCAGTGGCTCAGGTGTCTCTGAGATCACTCCGCAAAACCCCCTTCAAAATGCACATGGCTGGTCCCCTCCCACCAGTACCTTCCACTACTAATTCTCAATAGAAATGGGCAGGGCCAAGAATCCATTGGCATTACAAACAACAACAGAAAACCTCCCCAGGGGAGTTCAAGGCAGGACTGAGGTTGACAATAGTGACAACAATTGCTCCAAAATGGGGGTTTTCAGCTGTTACTCTGTCACCCCACAGTACGTATTTGAGAGTGGCTGAGTGGCCTGCTGTGGACTGATTCTCATGGGGGACAGAAACAGTGTGGGAGAAACCCTGGGAGGATTCTCATTTGTTCCACTCTGGCTGAGAAACACTGTTCCAAACAGCGAGGCATTCGTAGTCCAGAGAGGAGACAGCAAATTGGGAACAGAACACATGCTCCAGGTGAAAACACCTGGCCTGCAAATCAGTGGACATGACAGTCACACAGACATCAAAAACTGGCATGGAGACTTCTATTTACTGGAAGACAGCCCTGATATACTGAAGAAAAAAGACCTTACGTTTCTGAGGAGTTTATAAGGCCTAATCGATTTTAGTTAAAAAAACAAGATATCTCCCTCTCTCAATCAATCTATTAAAAAATATAATCCAGAGGGATTAACACCAAAATACTTAACAGTTATCATTAGGAATGGTGATAATACCGGAATTTTTCTTCACTGGCAATGTTCTAGTAGCAACTCTTACTTTCCAATGATAAGCATGTTACTTTATTGTGATTTTTAATCATATAAAACGCCAATACATTCTCTTTGTTAAAATAACATTAAAACATTTGTTCGCTCCTGGACCTTCGCACCCTTCCCAGAGGTCACTAATCGCCCTTGTCAGCCTTTTTCCATGCATTTACATACATACTGATGCTTAATCTGTGTCATTCCTCTGCTCTATACCAGCCTCATCTTTGCCCCGCCCTTCAGGGCCCAGGCTCAACCCACACTGGTTCCTCTTCCCCACACTTACCCAGAAAGCTCATGTCCAGCAGCTGAAGCCTGGCCACATCCCAGGCCCTCTTGATGCCAATGTTTGGTAAATTGAGGCTCACTTTCCCACTGCTGTGGGGTTGAAGCTGGAGAAATGTTCTCAAGTTCAAAGCTACTGCCAGTGCTACCTATAGAGCAGAGGGCAAAAGCAATTAGCCTGAGGGTGGGTGGCAACAAGCATGGCTCACATCTTAGGGAAAAGCAGACAATGTCAACGACCTAAGAAGAAAGAACAAATACCAGTACATAGGCCACCTTCACTCAGACCCTAGGCAGACACCGCTCATCAACCGTGGCACACTCTCCCACTAAGCCTGGGTACAACCACTACCAATCAGTTAGGAGTTAATATCTACTCATATTTGCCTTCCCCATACAAAACTTCAGACCTTCGCAACACCGAGGGATGGCTTCCCTATAATCACCATGTTTTCAAAGATAAGAATAAAGAATGACAAAGAGGAGGCGTGGAAAAAGCATGAGCTTTGGGTTCAGACAGTTCACTCCCAGCTCTACCGAGGAACATGGAATTGGTCAAGTTACCAATCCTCTCCTGAGCCTCTGCTTCCACATCAGTAAAATAGGATAATAAAAGTTCAACCTCAAAGGGCGGTGGTAAGAATTAAATGAGACAATGCATGTTTCAGGCTCCTTTGCTGGATCTTACCCATCTTCCTGACTTCTACATGGTAAAGTATCCCAGAATTCAACCCTCAAACCTCTTTTCTTCTCCACCGCACCTCACTGCCTAAGGGATCTGATTCCACACGCAGGGCTGTATACGTCTCTTCCCTCTGCAATCTCACTGAGGGGGCCAGAGGAGCCCTTCAGTGGGTACAAGACCTGCCTTTTCCTTGCCTGGCCGGGGAGAAACTGACCTCCTCTCTGATCTACTATCAGTCTATGCCCCAAGGCTTCCCTGTAGCTCCTTTTAAGACTGTCAGGCAGAAGTGCTGCCCAGTCCTTCTTGGAGGCTCTGGGGGCCTTTTACCTTGCCATGGACCACGGCGTGCTCGCCATGCAGAATGACTTTCCCTGGTGCAGAAACCAGCAGGACATCAGACAACATGGCTCCTGGGAATCCTGAAAGGGAAAGCCAGAGGATGGATGGTCCCAGGTCCTAGAAATCCTTTAATATAGCTAGTAACAATCTCATCATTATTTTTTTTTAAAGGCAGCTTCAGTGCTACAATTAACTAGACACACCAGAAAGACCTGGGTTCAAATCCCAGGGTTGTCATCCTAGCTAACTCACTTAAATGGCTTTGAACCTCTGTTTCCTCACGTTACACGGACAGTTGTACTTACTTCAACAGGTTCGGGGAAGTTAAACTACTGCAAAAGAAACACTTGAGCAGTGTCTGGCAGCTCGTAATCACTCGATTACTGATAGCTTACTGACTGGCTCCGTTCTGGGTTCCAGGTTTTATCATTACTACTAGTAACGGCAGAGATTTAAGTGAAATCATAGACCAGAAAGAACTCTTTCCAGGACATTTAGCTTGTCTCCAATTACGCCTCTATTTGTACAATGAAGTGAGGACAGCAGAGTCCTAGAAAGTAACTTGCTGGGTCTACGGGCGAGAGTATTTTAGATTTTAATAAATAATGCGAAATTACCCTCCACTTAAGGTGTTACGTGCTTTAATTACCTCAGTATAGTAAGACCTGGCCGCACTATGAGCTAAGTACTACCGGAACTCCTTAGCAGGGGAAACCACGGCTCAGAACGGGGAAACCTATTGCTTATTATCCGAAGCTCAAAATCACGTCTGTCAAATTCGAGGTTCTGGCCCCTCAGGACGGATTCTCAGAGTTGGTGAAACAGCCAGAGAAGTCGGGAGCCCGGCACAGGGTGGTCCTGTGTCTCGGCTAGGACCTCGAGGATCCCGGCCCCACAACCCATGCTCCTCACCTGCCGCCGCCGCCACTCAGCTCCCACGTCCAAGCAGCACCAGGACTCCATCCCCCACAGCGAACAAGCCTCTACACCCAATCAGAGCGTGCGAACATTGGCCAATGGGTGCTGCCAATCAAGTCGTCACGGGTTTCCCCGCCCACCTCCTTCCGTGAACCAATGGAAAATGTATGCCTGGGAGTGTCCCGCCCTGGGCCGAGCTCTACGGACCAATGGAACATAGCGGATGAGCGATGGCGCGGTCGGCGGTAGGTGGAGTCACCCCGGGACCTGGACGGGAACCTGGTGGGGTCAAGCCTGACAAGAAGCTTGGCGCATGGCTCTGTGGGTCTTAGGAGGCCGCCTTGGCCTTCGCAGGTGCTTCGGGGCTGGCAGGCTACCTTGTCCCCGTTTCCAGAGCCGCGGTTCCCCGGGCGTGGAAGACGGGGACAGGTAAGTGCCTAGCTGGGAGGGTAACTCGGACACCTGGAAGTGTGCCACAGTTATGTCAAACAGTTGTGAGATCAACGGGGCACCTGCCAGGTGTCATCCTCTGTCTTGACGTCACCATGGCAATGTAGGCACCGTGGAAGCCAGAGAACAAGATTTCTTTGCACAAGAAAAGTCCGAACGAAGCACAGGACAGGACGTGTGGGCCAGGAGGGCCCTCTTACCTGGCTTCACAGTCAGGATGAGCCTCAATTCAGATTTTCACCTATCCCCAAAGCTGTTTGTACTTCCAGACCCAGAGATACACCACATGATCTAAACACGGCTGTCATCATTTATCTTGAAACTTGCACCCGAGTCTGACCTGTGGTGGTGCAGTGGATAAAGTGTCAACCTGGAAACGCTGAGGTTACCCGTTCAAAACCCTGGGCTTGGCCCTGGCCGGTTGGCTCAGCGGTAGAGCGTCGGCCTAGCGTGCGGAGGACCCGGGTTCGATTCCCGGCCAGGGCACACAGGAGAAGCGCCCATTTGCTTCTCCACCCCTCCGCCGCGCTTTCCTCTCTGTCTCTCTCGTCCCCTCCCGCAGCCAAGGCTCCATAGGAGCAAAGATGGCCCGGGCGCTGGGGATGGCTCTGTGGCCTCTGCCCCAGGCGCTAGAGTGGCTCTGGTCGCAACATGGCGACGCCCAGGATGGGCAGAGCATCGCCCCCTGGTGGGCAGAGCTTCGCCCCTGGTGGGTGTGCCGGGTGGATCCCCGTCGGGCGCATGCGGGAGTCTGTCTGACTGTCTCTCCCTATTTCCAGCTTCAGAAAAATGAAAAGAAAAAAAAAAAAACCCTGGGCTTCCCTGGTCAAGGCACATATGGGAGTTGATGCTTTCTGCCTCTCCCCCCTTCTCTCTCTCTCTTCTCTCTCCTCTCTATAATGAATAAATTTTAAAAATCTTTAAAAAAATAAAAATAAACTTGCACCCAATTCCCGGACCTCAGAACCTGTAGAGTACCATCAATTACTAATGGAGTCATAGATTATTCATAGATCCAGTAATTTAACCTTTGAATAACCTGGAAATACCATATTTTAATCTTGTAGCCTGTATTAAAGGTGGTGTGTTGGTTTTTGAAAATGCTGGTTTTCGAACCTTGTTTTGGCAATTCTTTGAGTATCTTGAAGTTTCATAGAATGCAAGTGGCCCATGTTTCTCTCCCTCCAAGAGGCCCTGACTCAGTGGAGTGGTGGGTGAGAGTTTGGGTAGAGTAGAAACAACAGTAAGATGGTCGTGGGCATGAGTCTCAGCCCTACACTTCCTCCCTGGGTGACCTCAGAAGGTGGGTCTCCTCTTATGAGCTACAGTTTCCTTAACAGTAAAATGAAGGTCATAGCTAGTGCTTACCTTTGGGGCTGTGAGAAGACTCCAGGGATAATTTCAGGAGATAATGCTAGTAATCCTCTTAGCACTGTGCACTATTAATCACTGGGAAAAAGTGATTGATAAATTCTTTCAGTGAATACTTATTGAACTTCTGTGTTGAACAACACACTACATCAGCTACTCAGCAGATATGGATGTGGCTAAGACACAGAACTTGCCCACAAAGGGCACCCAAGAGGGTTATGGAGGGCAAAGATGTCAACAAGATAATTCAGCATGGGGTGGGGGGATAAGTGCTGCCTCTGAGGCTACGATCAACAAGCTGGGGCCCACGAAGGGAGATGCCCCACCCACTGTGTAAGCCATTCTTACTCACCACCTCTTGTTGTCTGTTTTCCCATTAGGCCACAGCCTTCCTCGAAGACACCCAAGATCCCCAAGATTTACACCAAAACGGGAGACAAAGGTAGGGTGGGGACAAGTGAAAGATGCAGAGACATGTCAGACTGGAAGTGTCCCCACAAAGTTCTCTCAAATTCTTTGCAGCCGTTAGAGTATGTGGCAGGTCTCGGTGTACATCACCAAAATGTGGTATGATAGGAAAGAGGTCCAAAATAGATTAAACAAGTTGTAGAACAATCCATATATTAAAAATGATTTGGGTAAAAGGGTGAGTGTGAGTGTGTGTGTGTGTATGTGTGTGCAAGTATGCATAAAACAGTATGAAAGGTTACACCTGGGAGAGAGATTGAGTTGTGGGGGAGGGGAATGGACAGAAAGGCTTTGATTGTTACTGTGCATACTTTTTTTTTTTTTTTTTTTGTATTTTTCTAAAGTTGGAAACAGGGAGGCAGTCAGACAGACTCCCGCATGTGCCCAACCGGGATCCACCCGGCACGCCCACCAGGGAGCGATGCTCTGCCCATCTGGGGCATTGCTCTGTTGCAACCAGAGCCATTCCAGAGCCTGAGGCAGAGGCCATGGAGCTGTCCTCAGCGCCCGGGCCATCTTTGCTCCAATGGAGCCTTGGCTGTGAGAGGGGAAGAGAGAGACAGAGAGGAAGGAGAGGGGGAGGGGTGAAGAAGCAGATGGGCGCTTCTCTTGTGTGCTCTGGCCGGGAATCCAACCCGGGACTCCTGCACACCAGGCCGACGCTCTACCACTGAGCCAACCGGCCAGGGCCATATACTTTTATTCTATTATTTTTTCTAATGAGCATATATCACTTTGATAATATAAAAGAATACCAGAACATAATGTTGTATAGAAAAAAAGAATGTATCAGTATAATACCATTTTCTAAAGATAAAAACATACAGATCACTAGTATATACTGTTTTTTGGATATACAGCAGGTCCTCAAATATCTTTGTTTCGTTCAGTATCATTAATTATGTTGATGAGATGCAGTGGAACTTAACTCTTGTTTACATTAAATAGCCTATGGTGAAAGTGGTTTCATTATACATTGTTTCCACAGTGCCAAAGCATGTAGAGGATGTACTTAATGCCACTGAACTGTACTTGTAAAAATGGTTAAAATAGTAAATTTTATGTTATTTATATTTTACCGCAATTAAAAAAAAAAAGAAAATATGCTTAGGAATGGTGTTGATGCCCTCTAGCCAAAGACCTCCAGGGACAATCTAGTCAAAGTTGGGTCAGTTAGCTCATTGCAGACCGGGAGATGGCACACCATGGGAACTGTGGGCAGATCACTAAGGGGATGCTAGAAAGGACTTTAGGATTTGGTTTATGTTAGGTGATTTGGGGAGAGTTCGAGAAAGTGGGGTTTTGCTCTCGATTGGATGGTGTCAGAAGCAAGGTAATTCTGTGATTAGGTATCTGAATCATTTCTATCTAGAAGAGGAGAGGGGCAAAGAGGGGCTAAATCTGTAATTGATAAAGAAACAGCAGTCTCATTAGCCAGGGAAGGGGGGGATGCTTGGTCATTTTGATAGTCCAGTGTTCTGTGCTCAGACATGATTAGGAGGGGTTCTGTTTTGGTCTTGATCTGTCATAATCATAGAGTGGCCCATTTGATAGTATTCTGTGAAATCATTTCTGTTCAAGAAGAGAATGCCGCAGTCTACCTGTGAGTGCCAGGCCAGCACCTGGCAGCACCAAAGCCTGTCTGATGTTGCCAGCCTGGCTCCTGGCTGTCAGGAGCAGGTGTGCTCTTCCTCCATGGTTGGGGAAGAAAGATGGGAAATGTGACCTGGACAGAGATATAGAGCACTCTTATTTTATGTGAAATATAATGTATACGTAATATGCACATATGTCATTTCTTTAGCAGGATGGTTAGTACACTATTGTTACATTTAAAAGCATAACAAGAAATAAGTGAGGAGAGTGGTGTTCCTTGAATGGTGGTGACTGAAAGGGGGTGCACACGGGCTTCTAGGGTGCTGGTCATGTTGTTTCTTGACCTGACTGCCAATCACAGAGGTATATTCAGTTAGCAGCAATTCATCAACTTGTACAGATCTAGCACTTCACTGTGTATATGTTATACTGGAAATAGAAAGTTTTCTAAAAAATGCATGTTAGGGAAAAAAATCTTATTTTGGACAGCTAAACATTCTCCCCCCCCACCCACAGGATTTTCTAGCACCTTCACCGGAGAAAGGAGACCCAAGGACGACCAAGTGTTTGAAGCCTTGGGCACCACGGATGAATTAAGTTCAGCCATTGGGTAAGGGAGACAGCACTGGTCTCCAGGCGGAGTTTGAATTGGGCATCCATAGATGTAGTTAACATGAAACCTTTGAGACAGCTGGCTAGTCTCTGAGGCCATCAACCCTTGATGAATTTTCCTGGCCTGGAAGAACAGGCCATGTGAAGCTGCCCTGCCCCCCATCTCTGGCACCCCTATTCTTTAGGTGAGTGCATGTACATGTATGCCATTGAGGCTCCCATACTAAGTGAAAGAGGTGAGTTGAGCCCAGTATACAGCGCATCAAATGCGATCCCTTTGGTGAGTCTTGTTTTTTAAATAAGCATAAACTCAACCAGGGTTTAGAAGTGGGCTCAGGGAATTAGGATCAACCAGGCCATGCTGCGGTGACAGACAACACCCAAATCTCATGACTTACAACATCAAAGGTGTATTTCGTGCTCTTACGTCAAGCCCGTCACAGGTTGGGTGTGTTTCTGTTGCACATGATGTCATTCTGGGACACGCTGACGGGACAGTGTCTGTCCAGGCCAACACCAGTAATTGTGGCAGAGGGAAAGTGATCATGCTAAAGCTCACACTGGCTCTTAAAGCTTCTGTGAAGTGACACACCACTTCTGCTCACATTTTGCTGGCCAGAGCCAGTCACGTGGACATGCTGGACTGCAGTGCAGTGGGAGGGGCAGCAAGTATTTGATAGTTGTCCAGTCAGTCCACCAAGCTCAGCAAGGTGTTGACAGTGTGAGTGGCAGTTATCTCAAGTGCTGGTTTAGGAGCTCTGATGTGGCCCCGAGGGTGAAGGTCGTGGGAATCAGTCAGACCTGGCTTCAAATTCTCTACTACTGTTGACTGGTTGTGTGACTTTAGGCAAATCACCTGGCCTCTCTGGGCCTCAATTTGCTCTTTTGTCAAATGATCATAGTAATAATGTCCATCTTGTTAGGTTCTTGTCAGGATTGAATAAGTTAATTCCATTTGCACCCTTAAGACAGTGCCAGGCCCTGTCTGGATAGCTTGGCCAATTAGAGCATCGACCCCATACAGCTGCGGGGCTCTGGCGTAGCCCCACTGAGAACCTAGCTCTCTCCAGGGTCCAGAGCACCTCTGACCCGCCCTGGCCCCTTTGGCTTCTGCTTTTGCTCATCTTTGCTATCCATGATCAGTTTCCATAACTCTTCCCATGATCTGTTAATAGTCCTTCTGCACAACTCTTCTCCGGGAACCCTTCGAGAGCACCACTGTGTGCGCCCTGCCAAGCCCCTGATGGTGAATGGGAGTGCAGAGTTCTGTGGGAGGCCAGAGCCAGGGTCCAGAGCTGCATCTGGGCGCTTTTCCTTCCCTACCCCACCTTACCAGGGAATTCCTACTCAGTCTGCAAAGTCTCACCTGCTATACTGCTTCCTCCAGGAAACATCCCTGAACCCTAGCCAAGATTAGGATTTTCAGGAATCTAGCCCTTTCCTTCAGAGTACTGACCTCAGTCTGCAACTTCACCTTGACTCGTGTGATGTTCAATTCAGGCCTTCCTCTCCTGCTGTACACAGCCTGTATCACCTCCGCTCACCACTGAGTCACCTGGACACAGCCACAGTGGGCACTGAAAAAGGAATTGACAGGATGAGTAATGAGTATAAGAAAGGGCATTTTGGAAAACAAATACTGTTAACAAAAAGAAGCTTATGATGTCTTATATCAGCAAGAAATAACACCGTGGCTCTTATAGCCAAATTAGCTAAATGGCCCATAACCTGAGAATCTATTGCCTTGCAGCAAACAGCCTGGGGACGGTGTATTGGAGTCAAATTCTCTTTCCTTTTCCCTCATAGGTTTGCTATGGAATTGATCGCAGAAAAGGGCCATCCGTTTGCTGAAGAGCTTGAGAAAGTGAGTAACCCCAAGCTGGAATTTTTTTTTTTTTTTTTTTTTGGTATTTTTCCAAAGCCAGAAACAGGGAGGCAGTCAGACAGACTCCCGCATGCGCCCGACCAGGATCCACCCGTCATGCCCACCAGGGGGCGACGCTCTGCCCATCCGGGGCGTTGCTCTGTTGCGACCAGAGCCATTCTAGCACTTGAGCCAGAGGCCACAGAGCCATCCCCAGCGCCCGGGCCATCTTTGCTCCAGTGGAGCCTCGGCTGCGGGAGGGGAAGAGAGAGACAGAGAGGAAGGAGAGGGGGAGGGGTGGAGAAGCAGATGGGCGCTTCTCCTGTGTGCCCTGGCCGGGAATCGAACCCAGGACTCTTGCACGCCAGGCCGACGCTCTACCACTGAGCCAACTGGCCAGGGCTTGGAATTTTTTTTTAACCCTTTGAGTAGTGAGTTTTTTCATGCTCGCTGACCCCCGGGAGTGAGGTTTTTTTTCAAAAATTGAAATTAGTTCCAGCCAGTTTTATTAACTTAAAATCGTGTTTGTTTAATAACCAGTTTATGGAAACAAAAAGAACTTATATTTGCCTTTTTTAAAGGTCTCCTTACACATTTTTAAAATAAAAATTTTGGTACGATTGTACTCTGGATGGTCAGGAGGCACGAGGATGTACATGAATGTTCGTACTACTCAAAGGGTTAATCTCCGAGGCCTGGTGACCATAACTGGATTTGCCATTTGATCATCACTTCTTCTCTGTGTCACCTGGGACTAGCACTCTCCTCTGAGCCTCAGCTTCCCCATCTGTAAAATGGGGACACGCAGTGATAGATAATCCACCATCCCAGAAAAGTGGTAAGAATTGCACTAAGAGAGGGAAATGGAAAGGGTAGTGGTCTCTGTCCCCCAGGGAACATTTGTGATGTCCGGAGACATTTTTGATTATCCCAACTAGAGGTTCTATGAGCATCTAGTGGGTAGAGGACAGGATGCCGCTAGACAGCCTATAGTGCACACGACAGACCCACCCCAGAGAATGACTGGCCCCAGAGACGGATTTAATGGTAGGTGCACTGGGTGTGCCCCTGGGCCCCGATTTCTGAAGGGCTCTACAAAACCCCAACTTTACACTTTTTTCTAATGTAAGGGGCCCAATATTTTCTTCTGTGCCCGGGGCCTCAACCGACCTTTAATCTGCTTCTGACCAGCCCAAAATGGCAGTAGCAGCGAGGCTGAGAAACCGGAAGCCGGGCCGCAGTACGCCCTGGGCGAGGGGGGCTGTGGTTGTTATAACTGTTCTGTTCCTCGCAAAGCACCTGCGGTCCGATCCACAGAGGACCCCAGAAGTGGAGACCTCCCTAGCACACGCGGGATGTGCCCACGGTTTTCGTCCACATGGTGACCTGCGTCTTTAGAAGCTGCTCCCTGGAGGGTCAGCCCTCAGCTCGCTCAGTCCTCCAGGCCAGGCTGGAGCTCACTGGCTCCTGGGAGCAGATGGAGGACAGTGAGGGGACTTTCTCCCATCCCCCAGAGCAGGGGTTGGGAACCTTTTTGGCTGAGAGAGCCATGAACGCCACATATTTTAAAATGTAATTCCGTGAGAGCCATACAATGACCCGTGTACATTACGTATTATCCAATAAAAATTTGGTGTTGTCCCGGAGGACAGCTGTGATTGGCTCTAGCTACCTGCAACCATGAACATGAGCGGTAGGAAATAAATGGATTGTAATACATGAGAATGTTTTATATTTTTAACGTTATTATTTTTTTATTAAAGATTTGTCTGCAAGCCAGATGCAGCCATCAAAAGAGCCACATCCAGGCCCTGGCCTGTTGGCTCAGCGGTAGAGCGTCAGCCTGGCGTGCGGGGGACCCTGGTTCGATTCCCGGCCCGGGGCACACAGGAGAAGCTCCCATTTGCTTCTCCCCCCCTCCCCCCCTCCTTCCTCTCTGTCTCTCTCTTCCCCTCCCGCAGCCAAGGCTCCATTGGAGCAAAGATGGGCCGGGCTCTGGGGATGGCTCCTTGGCCTCTGCCCCAGGTGCTAGAGTGGCTCTGGTCGTGGCAGAGCGACACCCCGGAGGGGCAGAGCATCGCCCCCTGGTGGGCAGAGCGTCACCCCCTGGTGGGCGTGCCAGATCCACCCGGTTGGGCGCATGTGGGAGTCTGTCTGACTGTCTCTCCCCGTTTCCAGCTTCAGAAAAACACACACACACACACACACACACACATACACACACACACACAAAGAGCCATATCTGGCTCGCGAGCCATAGGTTCCCGACCCCTTAGAGATCTGTCACTCAGGGTCCTGGAGTCATTCCAGCAGAGCTCAGCAGGCGCCTCTGTTGTAAGCAGCCCCCCCCCGCAGAGCACGCCCCCCCCCCCCCCCCCCCCCGCTTCCTGCCCCTGAAACACCCACTCACTTCTGCTGACCACGTTCTCGCAGGTTCTGTCCTTCGTAATTTAGAAAGCACTGACAGGTGTGGTCCCTTGGCTCAACTATTATAGGATAGAAAAACAAAGCTGTCAGTTTAGAGAAAAGAAAAAACCTTACAGGGCCCAGGCACATGGGAGACCAGGGTCGAGGGTTGGGGTGAGAAGTTTCCTCTTGACCATCACTTAGCACTTGACACTCAATTGTCTTCATAACCCAGCTGTTCACAAGGGATCCAGGTCCCCTCTCAACAGGGCTGGTGCCCAGCATAGAGGGTCAGACAGTTTGCTAATTAGCCTTTCCACGCCAGCGAAGTAAAGGTTCTGATGGTCCCCAACAGGCCCGTCCCACACGCCTTGCTCACTGCAGTGGCACCTCTGCATGTGGGGAAACCATGTTGTCTCTGCTTGGCCCCCAACAACAGATCTTCATTTGAACCTTCTGTTGCTTCCCCAGATCCAGTGCTCCCTGCAGGACGTCGGCTCTGCCCTGGCGACACCGCGTTCCTCAGCCAGGGAGGCTCACTTAAGTAATTCTCTGAACCCACTGTGTGTGTGTGTGTGTGTGTGTACACTCAGCAGGTCCTGTGGGGTGGGGACTCTCCTGGGTGCCGGCCTGATCCACAGGCTCTGGCAGGGAAGGAACCTTTAGAGATGGTGGACGTGGTGTGGAAGGTATCAGGCAGAAGGGAGCTGGGAGCTGTTCCCTTGGTGATCCAGTGGGCAGTGTGCCTCACTGCTGTGTCCTTGACTCCTCAGGGCACACTGCATTTGAGACGGGGCCCATCCTGGAGCTGGAACAGTGGATCGACAGATACTCCAGCCAGCTGCCCCCTCTCACCGCTTTCATTCTGCCTGTAGGCGCCAGGCAGCCTCAGCCAGGGGGCAGGGGTCTGGGCAGCTGCAGGCCAAGTATCTTGGCAAAAATTTACAGACGCAAAATCAGTCCCCCTCTTTAATTTTATATAGTAGCAGAGCTGTCCGCCAAGTCCCCTGCCCTCCCAGCCCTGTCCACTCGGGAGCGGGGTGCCCATTGGGTGCTCCCCTGGCAAGGCAACCTGCACGCAGAGCTGCCTGCTGGGGGCAGGGCCCACCTGTCCTCCCGACAAGCTCCCCGTCTGCAGTGGGCACCCCCGCCTGCCCCTCTGCCCCAGCCAATGCCCACTTTTTCCCTTCAGTCAGGAGGCAAGAGCAGCTCTGCCCTGCATTTCTGTCGGGCCGTGTGTCGCCGAGCTGAGAGACGGTAAGGAGCCCAGGCTGGAGGGACAGAGCTGGGTCAGCGCAGGAGGCAGGCTGGCGGGGTCGCCTCCAATGCTGTTTAGCCTCCCATCAACAGGTCTCCTGGCAACCTCACTGCGCCTGGTGGACACCAGGACAGACCAAGTCCCTGTCTTCAGAGCCCTACATTGTGGAGGGGAGACAGTGACCTGTGACCAGACAAATGACAGATGACGTAACTGTACACCAAGATCAGAGCTTGTGGAGAAACTAGCAGTTATGGGGTGGGGAGGGTCATCCTGGTGGGTTTAGTTGGTCATTTATTATAACAGATGGTATGAAATTCAAGGGGGTGTCTAGTGAAAATTCTCACCTGGGCCCCAGTTCCCTCGTTCCCGGGGTTCATTGAAGCAGGGCGGTCAGCTGAGCAGTGATAAGGGCTGTGAGGGAGGCCGTGGGGCGCCGGGGGTCCCAGCCCGGGTGCAGGGAGGGTCTCTCTCAGTCATGCTGTGGGAGCCAGGAGCTGAAGGATGGGGACGGGGCAGGAAACCGAGTGTCCAGGATGAGGGGACAGCAAGGGCTTCTAAGGAGCAGGCCTCATTGAAAGGATAGAAATGAGGCCAAATGTCTGGAAGCAGGGTGAGGGGCGTGGGGCACAGTGAGGCCAGAGGCTGAGCGGGGGCCGGGCCAGGCCGGTCCTCACAGGCCCACAGGGGTCTTCCTTTATCCTGAGAGCAACAGGAAGCCATTGCTGGGTTTTAGGCCATGGGGTGATGTGAAAGGACTGCTGGGGAGGAAAGGCCCAGTGGGAACCACATGGCCGTGGGGGTACAGATGGAAGAACTCAACAGACAAGCCACCTGCTACCCCAGCCCCTCAACTCAGAGTCTGGGAAAGGAGGGACCTGCAAAAGCTAGTGTCTACCTTTTCAAGGAGACTATAAAGTACTTACAAAACCTCTATTCACACTAGTCTCCAACCGGGCGGCCACCCAGCTTCACAGAGACGTGGAAGTGAAGCCTGCTGGACTGATCCAACAGTCAGGGTGGTGCTGGACACTTCATGTTCATTGTTTCATTGATTCCTCGTGATGACTCTGGGAGAGAGGTGGTGGCAGCCCTCACTGTATGGGTGTCAGGAAATTGGGACTCAGAGAGGTGATGTTATGGCCCAGGTCACCTGAGGGGTTCATGGCAAGGGTCTGGAGTTGAGCCCAGGTGTGCCTGGGCCTAACCTAAGCTCTGTACAGAGCCCTACATCATAAAGGAAGGTTTCATCCTTCGTGACAGTCTCTTGGGCCCAAGTTGTCCCTAAAGGGATCCTGGTAGCAGAAAGGACTTTGGCTTCAAAAGGAAGTAGTCATTTATACAAAAGCCATCCACATCAGCCATGCTTATAATAGCAAAAAGTTGGAGGCAACCCCAAGACTCAACAGTGGGGAATGGCCAAGTGGTGGATGGGCCCTCAGTCCACCAGACAGGAGACGTGCATTTGGGACGCCACTGGGTGACAAAGCCCCCCTGGGCAGGGGACACAAACCCAGAGCTGCAGTTTGGGGAGAGCATCTCCTGGCAAGGGTTAGGCAGCAGAGGTGACGCGCATGAAGGCTCCCGGCAAGGGCCTCCCTCGTCATTGGTGCTCAGCAGACAGCAGTCCACTGTCCAGCATGTCCAACAGGCTGGCAAGGACACTAGGTCAAGGTGCAGCGGCTGTGACATGCTGGCAGGGGACACACCCCAGGGTCCTATAGTGTGTTGATCCTGTGTGATGCTGTATCTCCTCTCTTTCCAGCGTGGTGCCTCTTGTCCAGATGGGTGAGACAGATGCAAATGTGGCCAAGTTCTTAAACAGGTACTTAGATGGAATTTGGAGATCACTCTCTGGAAAATGAGACACCTTATGGATAGTAACAGTAATAGAGTGGGCCTCGTTCATTCACTTCCTATTCACGGAGGAAGTGCTGTGTGCTAGACACTGTACCAGGCACACGGATGCAGCTGAGAATAAGGCGGGCACCATCCCTGTCCCTCACTGGGGAGTGAGGTGACGATCTTGTTGGGATAGGCTGCTATAAAAACCAGCAAAGAGAAACATCAGAACAAAGGGACCATGCCGTAGCAAGGGGCCTGCTTTGAGGCTGGGTAACCAAGGAGGCCTGGAGAGGTGTCATGGTGGGGCCCAGGCAGGAGTCAGACCCGCTCACAGCCAGTCCTCCTCCCTGCAAGGCCCCTGGCCAGTGTGAGCCCAGAGGAGACAGCCAGACAAAGCGAGCTCAGGACCATCCAGGCTCAGGACCCTGGCAGTGAACCTGCTTAGCCGGCTGGCCCAGGAGGGCCCCTGCTGCCCACACTTGGCCTCCACAGCCAAGGCTACAGCAGGCCAGGGGCCTGTTCCACTGGGTTCTATTCCAGCTTTGGCTTGTGCAATTTTAGTGTGGGCAAGGCCAGCACCCAGGGGGGGGCAGTCCAAGAGCTGGGGGACCCTTGGGAGCTGTCCTAGGCATCCAGAAAGTGGCCTCATACTCAGTGGCTGGCCCCTTATTGTGGTCACTACTCCCACAGGTTAGACCTCCAGAATCCCAGGCCCGGCCAGCTCCCCCAAATCAGAATCACCAGGACTCCTAGGGACTTGTGCGCATGCTGCAGTTTGTGGGGGCACTAACCCTGGTCCCTGAATGGTGCAGAAAGCAGCCCAGGGAATGGCCCAACGTCACCAGCCCTGTGCAGTAGTATGGGGGTACTGGCCTTGTCCTGTAGGAGCCACCCAGTCCTGGCGCCAGAGCCGGGCGCTTGGCTCTCACAGAAGCTGGCTCCGAGTGCCATCCATCAAGGCCAAGTCGGCCGTGGCACATCGTCCCACCCGACGCTCCCGGGGGCTCATGATTTATACTTCCTCCTTGAAGGCTAATAGGGGAATGACCCAGTTAGCATTGATTGCTCCTCTCAGATCATTCTGCCTGCTTCTCTCTGCCCCTCCAGACTCAGCGACTATCTCTTCACATTAGCCAGATATGCAGCCATGAAGGAGGGGAACCAAGAAAAAATATACAAGAAAAATGACCCATCGGACTGAGCCTGAGCCGCTTGGAAATAGTGGAAAGAAGGAACTTCATAGACCCCCTCGCTGGTGACCCATGGGAAAGGAAGAGTTTGCCCTTTGTGTCCTGACTCCTGAGGGTCTCTCCCGGAGGGGCTGGAGGCCAGGCTGTCATTCAGAACCCCCGCCTTTCTGACCTCCTGCCACTTCCCTCCAGGAGCTGGGACCCCTGGACAAGTCTGCCCACTCCCCGCTCTCCCCTTGGTCTTAAAGGGAGTGGGAATGAATTCAGTATTGCAGGAAAAAAAAGGTAAAGTGATTGTTGTAATGAGGAGCCGCACAAAAAGAATAAAAGTGGGAAAGGCTTGAACTGAGTGTGTGTGTGTGTGTGTATATGTGTGTATATGAGAGAGCAAATGCCCTTCCCTTCCACTGCCAGCTCGGCTTGTTCAAGGATTTGGAGTGGTACCAGAGGCCCCTGGAAATGTAATTGTGATTTACCTGTGCCAAAGGGGCTTTAAATGTCACATTTATAAAGGGGGAAGGCAGACAGGATTTGGAAGTTTAGTCACCTCTGAGCCACCCATCAGCACCTAAATGTGCACGGAGGACAGCTGCAGATTGACAGGTGAGACCTCGGGAACACTCAGCCTGGAGACTCCTCTCTCAAAGGGGAACCTTCCCCTTCCGCCCCCCTAGGGACCAAGACCCTGGCGAGAGAAACACCTCGGCTTAAAGGAAGGCGTGTCCTGCCCAGGCAGCTGGTGTCGAGGGGCTGATGTGAACCGATTCAGTCTGAGATAGTAAGATCTTCCGTTCTCCGCGAGGCCAACCCAGACGAGACTTATTTCCCTGATGTTGCACTTGGCTGGTTTGTGCCTCCAAGATCCATGCCATGGCAGTATTTTATTTCACTTGTCACCACTGCTCCCTCCCGCGATGAAGCGACACTGCCAGTGCCAGCTGTGTCCTTGGGAAGGGGATATTTATGAAGGGCGCGGAGGCAGCCCTGAGAACTCGAAGATGCCATGCTGCTAATTGCAGGAAATGACTTCGGAAGGGCAGGCTTTTGCTAGCTGTCGGGGCTGCAGCACCTGGTGAACTCCATCCAGCAATCATTTATTTACTGAGTGCCTGCTTAGCAGGAGGCACCAGCAAGGCCCAGGAAGGCTGGGCACAGCCAGCTGACCAGCCACCATTAAAGCCATCGGTCACACGCATATTTTTGTCTTTATTCTCACCACTTCACCTGCTGACTTTGCTGGAGGAACAGGCACATTGCGTCCTTTCTGGGTCTCTTCGTTCCCAGCAGGCTGCGGTGACCTTCTTAAGCCTCGGGCAGAGTGGCTTAGGTGTACATGACTATGATTGAAAGTGAAAACCCTCCTGGAAATAGCCATGTCCGGTTCCTCCCACAGAGCTCAGTGGTTAGCGCCGGGTCTGGTACACAGCAAGTGCTCAGCGACTGTGGACAGAGCTGGAAAGAGTAAAAGCACGAACCTTTCAGGAGAGGCCTGCGGTGCTGAACTGCCAGCTGTGCTGGCACTCGGGGTGGGCCGCAGGGGACTTTGTTCCAAGAGCTTGCAGCAATCGGCTCCGGTGCACTCAGTTCTGCCCGCTCCTCAAAACCTTCCAGGAAGGAGCAGGACGCACCTAGTAGAACAGCAAGCAGTCCTGCACTCCTAGCCATGGTGAAACCCACCCCACAGAGGACGAAAGGCGCTCTTTGAGTAAATATAGCATCCTAAAGTGACGCTTGTTGAAACAAGGCAATTTGCCTGTTGCCAAATCCCGACCTCACCAGCTCTTGCTGGGAGGGGCTGTCATGGGCAGTCCAGTTCCCAGGACCCCCTCTGCATCTGCCCTCCACCAGCCAACATTCCCCCAGAGACAGCCCAGGTGCAGAGCAGACTTGGCAACTTTGGAGGTATGCTCTGGGCCGCCAACCTGGGAAGATGGGTTCTGCTTTGCGGGGCCCTGAGGATGGTTGGCTTGAAACCTTTACTCTTCTGCAGCGCCTGGTGAAGCCGTACTGGAGCCTGAGGCACAAGGCGGAATGCACACCCCATGTCACATACTGAGACATCCTTCTCTGTCCTGAACCCATTTGAAGAAGTGAAAGCCTTACTTACCTTGGCTACGGGGGTTTGGGGCACGCCCATCCATTCTGCACCCAAGACAGTGCCTCACCTGCCTTGCCCTGGTTCAGGTCCAGTTCTCAGGGTTGCATTTAGTACCACTGCCAGAGATGAGCTGGTGATTGGACGTCCCATCAGAGAGAACCCCTCTATACTAATGATGCCACCAGAACCATGCCAGGCCCCGAGCTCCAGACTTCATCTCCTTTAAGCCCCCAGCAACCCTGAAGGGGCACTATCGACTCTTAAAAAAAAATTATTTAGTTTAGAGGGGAGGCGCAGGAAGCATCAACACATCGTAGTTGTTTCTTGTATGTGCCTTGACTGGACAAGCCCAGGGTTTTGAACTGCCAACCTCAGCGTTCCAGGTCGACGCTTTATCCACTGCGCCACCACAGGTCAGGCAGCACTATCTACTCTTGTTTTGCAGGTGAGGAAACTGAGGCTCAGAGAAGCCCACTTGTCTCAGGGAGTCGGCACCAAGGTGTGGGTGGGCCCAGGATGTGGCCTTGTGACTCCCAGCCCAGTGCTCCTGGCCTCCTTCCAACCGCCATTTGACAGTCGTTTTAATCACGGCCTGGGCTGCCGAGATCAATGTCAGGCACTAATAGATTCCGCTGTCTCATTTCTCAACCTAGTTTCCCTTAACTGATATTTCATGGCTATTGTTAATGCGCATTTTTCACTGAGTAATTTTCACAGCCCGAACTTGTAACACATCCCGATGACAAACGTCCCCGGTTTCGAATCCCCCATCAGCTGCAATGTCACCCTCGCCTCCTCCCCAACACCTTCCTCCGACAGCCCATCCAGTTTTATGATCGCTCTGTCCCAGTTATCACTACTGAACCTTTAAGAATCCAGACGCATTTCAAGTTTAATTGAATAAAATTCTTTGTATAATAAATTCTGCAGGAATGCTACATAAATCAGTGTGTCTGGGAGGATTTGTGGCCCACCCCTCCCTTCAGACCAGGCTCAGGAACCTCACTGGCAATACTGGACCCGGGCTGGTCCAATCTTCCTTATTGAGGGGACCAACTTCACCTTTACAGCACAACTTGGGGTGTAGCTTTCGTTCACCTTGACCTGTTGTGTTCTTCTCTGGGGGGTCCCTAATGGAAGACAGTGCTTGAGCCCAAGAACAGGCAGGTTGGAGACACCTAGGACTCTGGAGATTTCCCTTGTGTTCTCCCATGCCACAGAATCAGAAACTTCTGATGAAGGCCACCCTCTCCCTGCGTAGACACACACACGTGTCCATAGGTTGCACACAATTTGAGGAGGTCTGGAAGCCCCAGGTAAGAGTCCGTGTTCTAGAATAACCAGTGCCGCCCCCTCTTCAGGAGTGCATCGAACTCACAAGGCAGCCTCTTTGTGGGGTGCGCACAGCTCCAGCCTTCAAGTGTGAGAGGAGCATGCGGGACTGGCCGGGGAGGCTGCCGGGTGACCTTCAGTGCTTGTGAGACTGCAGGACCGTTAACAGCCCCAGGCAGCTGAAGACTAGCTCTGTCCCTTCCTAGCTTTGTGACTCTGGGCAAGTCATCCCTTCCTCCTCAGACTTGCTTCTCCATCTGTATAATGGGAATAATACAGCAGTCCCCCCTTATCTGTGGGGAATATGTGCCAAGACCCCCAGGGATGTCCAATTCCAAGGATTGTGCTGAGCCTGATATATACAATGTTTTTCCTATGCATACATATCTAGGATAAAGGTTAATTTATAAATTAGGCACAGTAAGATATGAACAATAAAAGAACAATCACAATAATATACTGTAATAAAAGGGATGCGAATGTGGTCTCTCCCGCTCCGATAATGGAGATGCCTACTAAGTGACTAATGGGCAGGGAGATCTACAGCGTGGACATGCTGGAAAAAGGAATGATTCACGTCCCAGGTGGGAGAGAGATGGCACAAGATTTCACCATACTACTCAGAATGATGCACAATTTAAAGTTTATGAATTATTTTTAAAGTTTTCCATGTAATATTTTTGGACCATGATTCACTGTGGGTAACTGAAACCATGGAAGCAAAACCTCAGATAAGGGAGGACTGCTGTAATATCTATCCAACAGGGCCATCGGGAGAGCTTGATGAGGCTTTTTTGTTGTATTTTTCTGAAGTGAGAAGTGGGGAGGCAAAGAGATAATCCCGCATGCGCCCAACCGGGATCCACCCGGCATGCCCACTAGGAGGCAATGCTCTGCCCATCTGGGGCGTTGCTCTGCTGCAATCAGAGTCATTCTAGCGCCTGAGACGGAGGCCATGGAGCCATCCTCAGTGCCCGGACCAACTTTGCTCCAATGGAGCCTTGGCTGCAGCAGGAGAAGAGAGAGATAAAGAATAAGGAGAGGGGGAAGTGTGGAGAAGCAGATGGGCGCTTCTCCTGGGTACCCTGGCCGGGAATAGAACCCAGGACATCCTCACGCCGGGCCAATGCTCTACCACTGAGTCAACTGGCCAGGGTGACAAGGCGGTATTTAAAAGGACTTAGTACATTCCCTGGCATATGTGAGCTGCCACTATTATTATTATAATTAAATGTCTCACCCTGCCACTTCTTTGCTAAGTCACCTGAAGTGAATTGTTTAACCACTCTGAGCCTTGATCCTCACCGTTTATAATTTGGGATGATACCACCTTCCAGGGGTTCAGGGAATAAGTCCATGGACCTGGCACGTGGTAGCAGCCCAAAAAAACAATGTAGCTGTTGTTGTTAAATCCCATTTTGTCAGTTTCAAAGCACTTTCAAATAGCTCAGGCCCAGATGAAGCTCAGAGAGCCACAGAGCAGTGCATCTGGTTTGTTTAGACTTCCTGGGGGCAGGGGAGGCCAGTGGCCTCCAGAGGGTCTGGTCCCAGTCAGACAGGGGCATATGGCTCTAGGAAAATCATTCCCAAGGGAAGGGGAGAGGTGACGGTCACAGAGCAATGAGAGCTGAAGGGGATCGCAGAGATCATTGCCCCATTTTACAGATGAGGAAACTGAGGCCAGAAAAGGATAATTTGGTAAGTAAATATTAATAATGATCACTATTTGATCACTGGTCTTTCCAGGCATCTTGCTAAGCCTCTTACATGCAATAATAGTTTGTTTTATTCTTTCAACAGCCCATGAAGGCGATGCTATTATCATCATCCTCAACTTACAGATGAAGAAACTGAAGCCCAGAGAGAAGAGATGATTCAAGGTCACATGTCTCCAGGAGGTGGACCTAGGCTTTAAATCCAGGCACTGTGCCTCCAAACCCCACAACTAGCATTTACTTAACACTTAGCTATACACTCAGCTGTACCACAACCAGGTTTTTATGTCTTAGTTCTCAGAACCCTATGAGCCATGTAGTTATTCTTCCCATTTCACAGGTGAGGAAACAGGTTCACAGGGGTGCAGTCACTTGCTCAGAATTGCAGTGTCCTCTGGGATGATGAGGATGGTTATAATGATATCATAATAAACAGCAGACATTTACTGAACTCTTCTTTCGTGCAGAGCTCTTGAAACCCCATCACCATGGTGATACGAGGGCAGGCTCCATGTGCACTTAGCATTTACTCCTACGGCAGCCCATCAGGTGCATATTAGACTCTGTGTTTCAGATACAGAAACCGAGGCACAGGGAGACCGCACCTTGGCCAGTGTCACATAGCACAGAAGAGGTCAAACCTGGATTCGAACTTGGATCTGCCTGCCTCCAGCACTCTCACCTCCCCAGTGACACAGGTTGTTTGAGTTCTCCCTGTGGGCAGCAGCGGAGCCAGGACAAGAACCCTGGTCTTTAGATTCCGAGGAGGGAAGGGGCACCTTGGGACAGTGGTGATGAGGACATGATTGACAACTAGGTGGGACAGGGGAGAAGAGGGTACCATAAACCCAGGGGGACCTTCCTGACCCCACTACAAACTCCCTCCCCCAGGAAGGGAGAGAAGCAGGCACAGTTCAGGGGACATGGCGATAAAGGCAGCCTGGAGAACTGATTAAAGAAATGGCAGAAAGGTATGCAGCTGACTCAGGACCTGGGGGAGGCTGGGGGACCTCTCTCCCCCCCCACCGGATGCTCCCAAGGCACGAATCTTTTGGCCCACATCCCTCCCCAGCGAGCGGGTGCCTTATTTACGATCACCTTGGAAGGGTCGAGCAGACATATGTTGCTAAGGGTCGTTTATTCTTGTTTATAAAATTTATGGCTTCACCTCGATTACACACTGTCAAAACGGGAAGGATTGGCCCCAAAGTCTCTTGCCGCATGACTGCCTCAGACGTGCGTACATCTGTTAACTCTGTAGGAGCTGTAGAGGGAAATAAGGTTGGCGATAACTCACAGGCTTGCGGTCCCGTCACAGGTGTGGGCGGCAGGCCTCGGGAAAAGACGTGGGAACGGAGCTTAGGATCTGCCAGTGGCCACTCCAGGTGGCATTGGATCCTGCCCCCCGCCTGGCAATGGACTCTGTCAGGAGGCTTCGGGTAGGGTAGTGGGAGAGGAGGAACTTGATTCTGATGGTCCCCGGGGGTCCTGCCACAGGACCGGGCAGCTGGAGAGAGTACAAAGCCTGTGGCTCTGCGCTTGCAGACTTTAGTGTGGAGAGAGAAACATCGACTCTCCCCTGTTGGGGACTGGAGATAGGTATGACCTTTCAGGAGGGCAATCTGGCAGTGCAGACGCAAGCCCCAGAAACGTGCCTCCTTATGGCCCAGCAATTCCACGGCTGAGAATCTCTCTGAAGGAAATAGATATGTATGTCGGTGGAGCCATTAGGAATTTTTTTTCCCAGTGCAGTGCTGCTCATTATGGTAAAAACTTGGAAACAAATGTCCAACAATAGGGAGCTAGTTAATAAATAAATAAGGGACACTCAGAAATAGCATAAAGATACTGAAAATGATGGTACCTATGGATTTATTACTGTAGAAAATTGTTCACAATCTATTAAGTAAAAATAAAAACAGCAAGTTCTATAATAGTATATAATGGGGCCAAATCCTGTAAAAGAGATACGTGTGAATATATACCACAGACAAAATGCACAGAGCCGTTCCTAATGTTCATAATACTTATGTCTAAGTCATGGTATTATGGGGTGTTTTAACTTTCACTTTTGTTTGGATTTTCCAATTTTTTTAAACAGTGAGTTAGGGTTGAACTGGACAAAGGCTTACCTGTGTAACAAACTTGAGTGAAACAGAAAAGGAACAGATAAGTGCTTTCCCTGCCTGTAATAAATCACCTACCTCCCTTGGGATGTTTGGAGCCAAGAGGAGGGTGCCCTCCAGTTGCCAAAGCCATGGGGGTCCCTCCCATGTCTACGACCCTGGAGACCATGCCCTGTGTTGCTTTTGCCGGAGACGGCTGGCTGTTGAGAGTGTTGCCCCTGGTCAGCCCAAGTCTGGATGCTTGGCTTCCATCCATCACACTACGCCAGCTTTTCACAAGAGCTGAGGATGCTGGCATTCTTCTCTGGCCCTCGGGATCTGCTAGAGAATTCCTTTCCTGTCCATGTGAGGCACAGCTCGTTCCCGCTGCTTGCAGCTCAAGACCACTCGCTGGTGGTGGGCAAAGGTGGGCAGCTTTCAACCTCCCAGTTCAGTGTGACCACCTGCTGGGACAAGCCACCCAGCTCATTCACCTGGGGCCACTGTTACAGCAAACCAAGAAGAAAGACAGACCAAGGGACTCTGGCCATTGCTGCAGAAGCAGTGGCAAGTTCACTGTCATTATTAAGGTGTTTTGGAGGTCGAGGGACAAGGTGACAGTATATGCTCATACATCTCCTTGGATTAGTTCTGCCTCTTCCCCTCTTCCCCTCCTCCACCCCCTCAACCCATACTGAGCTCTCTGTAGGGTGGTGTCCATATTCTTCCTGCCTGTATCCCCAGCACCCAGTCCAACCTGGAGCATGGGTAGGTCTCACATGCCTATTTGCTGGATGAATGGACGTGAGCCTTGACTCCCCGGCAGTCAGGCTTCCTGGGCCAGCTCCTGGCTGGGACACCGGCCAGCTGCCAGGCCCATCTGGCTGGCACCATCTGTGATGATGACAAAACCATCGGGCTGCATGGCAGACTTCATGCCGTCCCTCACCACCCTATGCAGGGTGATGATCCTTTTCCTGGACAGGGTCCCTGGGTGGGGCATAAGCAGGTCAGGGAGTCAGTGGGGCCAATCCCTGTAGGGGAAGGATCTCGGGGCCTGATGTCCGGTATAGGTGCCCAGAGCAGGCAAAACTGTCAAGAGGACAAGGCATCATTGTCCCTGTTCCCTCTTTGCCCTAAACTTCAGGCTCCCCCTCTCCCCTTGGAGAGCCTTCTCCTGCATCCCACCTTGATTTGTACCCAAATAACTTCTAGCCCTCTTCACTGAATGGGACATCTGGCACAGAATGTCACAAAATAAGGCTTCTGATTTTTAGGTGGGCGTGTCTCACATAGGAGGCCACCAACGTATTTTGGGCACTTTGCAGTATCTTTTCCTTTGGCAGTACAAAGGAAGCCTTCTATGCACGAATTCCTCTTGGGTGCCCAGGCTTGGTGCCAGCTGTTATAAAAGGGCCGGTAAGGCTTTGAACACTTCTTTCCGGAATCCCTGGATTTTTTTTTTTTTTGAATCTCTGGATTTTGACAGGCCAGTGTCCTACCATGACCCTCAGGCACTCCCAGGCCAGGGGTGGGGGGAAGTAAGCCCTCACAGATGAGGAAAGCCACGCAAGGCAAAGCTGGAGAAAAGGGCAGGTTTGAGATGGCTTTCCTGCTGGCTGTAAGGCTGTTTGTCAAACAGAATGAGACAGGGCCATGTGTCCTCAAGTCTGATCCTCACAAAGGGACAGGAGCCGAGTGTGTCCAGACGGAGTTGCAGAACATTACTTCATACACTGATGAATTGTCTGGATTCTTTTCAACCGCACCTACCACTTTTTATCGATTACTGTGTAGAACATGCAATGTGGCCCTGGCTGGTTGGCTCAGTGGATAGAGCGTCAGCCCAGTATATGGACGTTCTGGGTTTGATTTCTGGTCAGGGCACACAAGAGTAGCGACCATCTGCTTTTCTCCGCCTCCCTCTCCCTTTTTTCTCCTCCCTCTTCCCCTCCTGCAGCCACTGGCTCAACTGGTTTGAGTGTTGGCCCTAGGCATAAAGAAGACTCCGTTGGTTGGAGTGCATCAGCCTTAGGTGCTAAAATTAGCTCAGTTGATTCGAGCATTGATCCCAGACAGGGTTGTTGAGTGGATTCCTGTCAGGGTACATGTAGGAGTCTGTCTCACTATCTTCCCTCCTCTCATTTAAAAACAATAAAACAGCCTGACCTGTAGTGGCACAGTGGATAAAGCATCACCTGGAATGCTGAAGTTGCTGGCTCAAGGCCCTGTACTTGCCTGGGTCAAGGCACATGCAATAAGCAACTATGAGTTGCTTCCTGCTCCTCTCCTGTCTTTCTCTCCTCTCTAAAAAAACCAAAAACCAAAACAACAGAGAAACATGCAATGCAGAGTGATGGCTGCCTCTGGGAAGTGGGTAAGAGGAACAGGAGCCTGGATGGTGCAGAAGGGGACTTTAGTTTTATCAGAAACGTGTGACTTAAAATCAGAAGCAAATGTGACAAATTGTCACCCGCTATCACCTCTGGTTAGGCAGTGAGCAGTTAGACTCAGGTTCTGTTATGTGACTTTTTTTTTTTTTTTTTGTATTTTTCTGAAGTTGGAAACGGGGAGGCATTCAGACAGACTCCCGCATGCGCCCAACTGGGATCCACCCGGCACACCCACCAGGGGGCGATGCTCTGTCCATCCGGGGCATCGCTCTGTCGTGACCAGGGCCAGTCTAGCGCCTGGGGCAGAGGCCGAAGAGCCATCCCCAGTGCCCGGGCCATCTTTGCTCCAGTGGAGCCTCGGCTGCGGGAGGGGAAGAGAGACAGAGAGGAAGGAGAGGGGGAGGGGTGGAGAAGCAGGTGGGCGCCTCTCCTGTGTGCCCTGGCCGGGAATCGAACCCGGGACTTCCGCATGCCAGGCCGACACTCTACCACTGAGCCAACCGACCAGGGCCTTGTTATGTGACTCTTTGTATCTTCTTCCCACTGCGGGAGCCCATGTCCTTAAGCCCCAGCCACCCCATCCTGAGCTACCCAGGGATGTGGTCGGAAAGCGCTCCTTCAGATAAAAAGCGGAACACAGCCATCACGTGCTGAAGTACAAATTTAATAAAGCCTTTGACTACATTTTAATCCATAAGTTATCTGTGAAAACAAAAAAACCCCAAAACTAATTAGAGCCATCAAGAGCCATTGCGGTGTCCCTGAACACCTGCTATAAAAGTACAGATTTAGTGTTTTAGATAGTGCAATATTTCCAGCTGTTGAAGAGAAGGATTTAAATGAAATTACAAACTACCCCTCCTCGTCAAAACAAAGTTGATGTGGGTGCTCAGGAACCTCTCTCGGCCCAGTCCCACACAGGACAATCCTCAGGTGATCAAGACGGGACATTTTTTTGCGCACGCTAAGATTCTGTGGGCCATTCACTAAACGCACGGAACCTGCTCAGTGCACACACAATGGGACTGAGCATTTAGAGAAGGGCAAATCCACAGACTCAGAGATAACAAATCCTAATGATAAGTTCCTGTCTGTAAATTCTTTGCTGTCCTTCCATCAAAGGAAAGCCCACACTGTTCTCTAGCACAGGGTTCCAGCATAGCCAGACTCAGACCACAGAACGCTGGTACCCCACAGAAATGCTGCCGGAAGCCACGGAGACAGGTCCTGGCCACTTGGCCGCTGAAATGGAGGTTGTTGCTGAAAGGTGCTTTGCTGTTGGGAAGAGAGTGAGCAACAAGCCCGAAGCCGCTCCACGGAGCAAAGGGACCAGGCACTTCTGGCTTCCATTCTGGCTTCCGTCTCCATGGTCGGGAGACAGGAGGGGGTGATGAGTGGGCGAGAGTGGATGGTTGTCAACACAGACCACTAACGTGGCCTTTGCCTCGATTCCCTGGATCTGAGGTTCTCATGATAAAGGTGAAGAATGAGGAAAGAACACAATGGATTGAAAGAGAAAAAGTAGTAAAAAAATAAAACACAGATAACCAACCCAGAGGGCCGTGAGTCCGGAGCCCCGTGAGCTGTCAGTGCGCAGGGCCCCGGGTTCCCTGTGCTGAGGAAGGATGAGTGCGAGACCCTAGTCTCCTGGGACTTTACAATCAGTGGAGCAAAGCCGCGCCCAGACGGGACAGGTACCTTCGCGAGTGTTTGTTCCTTACTAGGTAACAAGTGGGCAGACAAGCAGGAGAGAGCTTCAGGTAACAGCCAGAGCCTTCTAGAAATGGAGCTGCTCTTAGGACCAACAGGTTTTTTTCTGGCAAACCCAGGATGCCCACGTGAACACACAGCCGGGAACAAGCCAGTAGAGGCTCCCTGGCAGCGCAGCCCACTGAGGACTCGTGGTTTCCTGGTGGGCACAGCGCCCCGACCTTTCTGTGCTGGTGACCTCCCCAGCAGGCATCTACTTCTCTGGGGGGCCGGGGACTCGGCTGGCTGGAGAGGCTGCTGTGGACGGCATGGAGGCAGAGGCTTTGTTGGGTGCATAGAGACTTGGCAAGGCCTTACCTGAGTAGTTTTCAGAACGGAAGGAGAGCGTCCCATGCGTACTAGGCTTCGTGCACTTGGACCCTTGTCACGAATGCCACTCTGGAGCCTTGGAGCGCCTGGGTCTTGTTCATGCACATCTCACTCAGAAAGTTAAGGAAAGAAAGAGTCACAAAAAGACCAAACTCTCAAAAAGAGAAGCCCCTCTGCAGTCACAGGCCTGGGCTTCAGGCCACTGGGATGTAGGAAGAAAGGACCAATGCTGGCGGACTCCAGAGGTTTATTTCCGATACCCTTTCCCCTTCAGTGTCACCTGGAGAATGCTGTGCAGAGTCGTCATGTGCGTCTAAAGTTCTTGAGGCCACAGGGGAGTGTCATGGCTATAGAGAGGGCCTGGGGGCCACTGTCTCCTGGCATGTTGGTCCCGCTGCTAGGGCAATGCAGCCTTCTGGTGCGGGAGGTCCCTGGCGGGCCAGGCGTCTGTGGGGCAGGCGGCGGGGTGGGGCTAGGACAGCTCGAAGCCCGTGTTCATGCTGACGGCATAGCGCAGCTTCTCCCGGAGGACGCTCTTCTTGCTGTAGTTGGGCAGCTTGAGCAGGTTGAAGCAGGTGGAGGAGGTGGGCAGACGGCCACCTGGCTCCCGCTTGCGGATGGTGAAAAAGCCCCGGAGGACGCTGCCCAGGGTGTCGCCGGTGTCCTGCAAGCATACATCACAGCCTCGGGTTGGGAGCTGTCTGGTGTGGGAGCCTGGGCATGTGCCAAAACGGGAGGCCAAGGAAGAGGACCCAACCAGCACCAGGGTGCCGAGCGGAGTGGGCGTGCGGCCCCGGTGTGGCTGAGCCTGAGTGTGCATCCCAGTGCCGACGTCAGGCCCCAAACTGAGAGCAAGCCTCAGGGGCGAGCACACCGAGGCAGCCCTGGCTCTGCGGGCCTGTACAGGGGATCTATATTAAGCTCTAGGAACTGGGAACTCTGAATAACCACTAATTATCAAGTAACCAATTTTCAAAGAGCCAGAATACTGTAAAAATCATGTAGGTCCCAAACCTTTTCCTCCTTGACCTTACCAGTGCTGTGGCCATGGCAGACTGTCACTTGGGGCAGCCTTCCTAAAGCAAGGAGGCTAGTGTCACCCAAGAGAGACTGGAGCCCAGACTGCAGCATCCTGAAAGGGGTGACGCTCAGGGGCCACTAGGATGTCAGGAGTGGGGGGGAGAGGCACTTTTAACAAGGGCTACTATTTGAGCACCAATCCCACAGAGCAGGAACACCCCTAAGGCATTCATTCATTCATTCTTTCTTTCTTCACAGATGACAAAAGGAAGTCACTTGTCCAGACATGCAGATGGAGGAGTTGGCAGTCAGTCCTTGCTTGTTCAATTCCTAGGCTCCTAGGCCCATGTCCTCAACCCCCTCACACTGCCTTGCCCTGGCCAGACCACCAGCTACTAAATGCCCCCAGCTAGTCTCCCTGAGGCAGCAACAAGAAAGGGACTAAGAGCCAAAGAGGCAGGGCCAGCCTGTTCTCCCCGCAAGAACTGTGGAACTTTCTCACTGGCTCCCAGGAGCCCAGCTGCCTGCCCTGTGGCGGGCACAGCAGACAACACTCCCCCCAGCAGCGGTACCTGGTCATCTGACACTTCGACACAGCGAATGGAGAAAGGAGGCTTGAGGTAGGCGAATCCCAGGAGTGGAGGCCGGGAGCAGCTGGTCACAAACTGCAACACAAGGCATGGAATCAGCAGACAGAGGGGCTCGTGCTCCCCCAGAAACGGGCCCTTGCTGTCTGCTGTGCTGTTTTATTTGCTCCAGTCTCAGTATCGTTAACTGCTGTTCAGCTGGCAGGTTGAGTCACAGAAGGCACATTCAGCCCAAGAACTGGGACACATCTCACATGGCTCTTAAGGGCTCTCTCTGGGGCTAAAGCACATGAGATCCCCAGCAGCGGACACGACTAGTCATTTGTGGGTGTCTGGTGGAGAATGTGTGGCTGAAGAGTTAGGACCAATGCAAACGGCCAGCAGGGGAGTGGTCTCCAGCTGGACTGCCAGGAAGGCAGAGGAATCACTCTGTTGACAACTCTTTTCAGGGATGCCATGCAGCAAAGGCACTGAGAGGACAGCAACCAAGTGTGGCATGGGAGAAGGCTGTGCCAAGGGCTGCAGCCCCAGGGCTGGGGGGCAGGGAGCCCTGATGCAGCCACACCGCTCTGCTTAGCTTCTTAGCCACGCAGGGAGGACGCACAGGTGTGCTTGCCCAAGCCCCCACCTGCTAGTTTGCAGAGCAGTCTGTGCGTTTGGCTCCAGGGGGCCCTTCTCTAACAGACTAACCTGCTCTCAGCACACTGACAAAAATCAGGCCTCAGAGCCAGCAAGATGGAGGGGCAGACCAGGGCCCCGGGCACACCAACTAGGACCTAAGGGCAGGCAGCCACACTTCCCTGCTACACTCTGGAATTCATTTCTAGATGGCAGCACCACTGTCATTTCTCACAATGTGCACAGGGAAGTCCTAAGAAACCATTTGCTTCCTTTAGTTCAACAGTAGCCAAAACTGTTCTCCCTTCTCTGGGGGATGCAGGGAGCTGCTACTCACAACGAGCTTGCTTCAAAATTCTGTGGTGAGTTCACTGTGTAGGTCTTTTAATAAGCACTACTATTTAAACAGTTATAACTGGGTGTGAGATTCCTGAGGTCATCTGAAGATGGTTTGTGTGTCATGCTTCAAAAATAGTTTTTTATAAAAATATTGACAAGACAGATTACTGTTCTAATGTGTTTTCTTCACCATCAGAACCGTAGAACAGTTTCTATTTAGCAAGCACTGTGGAGGCTGCACACTGCCAAGTGCTCCGTGAACCCGACCTCATCTCATCACTCTGCAATGCTGTGTGGTTCGACCTGGATTAAGGAGGAGGAGACAGACCCGAAGAGCCTGTGCACATTCCCACTCATGCTGCCCAGCCAGGCTTGCAGCCAGCCGCTGCTGGGGAGGGTAGGAGGGAGGGCGCTCCCACTCTCCTGGGACAGGAGGAGGAACGGAGGCACGGGAAGCCCCTAGATGTCCTGCTGTCATTGCAGCTCAAGAAAGTAGTCACGTCCCCTCCCGCACAACAGTTCTGTGGCTCCCACCTGGCTCTGGGGACTGTCTGAAGCTGCGGCAAAGGGCAGACTCATGACAGGAACTGCAGGTGACAGGCTCTCCAAAGACACCAGACACCTGCCCACAGAGGGGACCAGGACTGCATGGTGAGAGACACTGGCTTTCCTCTCTAGGAGAGGCAGGAACTATTTTTCCCACAAAAGGCACTGCTGGAAAAACAGAACTCATCTCTTAAGAACCAACTTCTGGAAGTGTGTCTGCTTGCCCACCGAGTCCCTCTAGATCTGCGAGGATGACCAGTGTGTGTCTACATCTGTAGACTGAAGGGAGGGCCTCCCTGACCTCTTCTTGGAAATACAAAACAAGGAGAAAGAAACCCATTTCAACTGGTGATGATATTGTCCCTGAGGTCACATGGGACTACATGAAACCCAAATGTCTACAGGAAAATATTTCAAGAAACTTAAATTTACCCCCAAGAGTATGGCAAAATGTTCATGATGAAATAGCAAATAGAAGAGCAGATAGCAAAGTGATATGATTCCATTTCTATAAAAATAAACACATAAAACACAGCCATGTGTGTCATCTGGTGTCCTATGAAACACTTTGCTGGTGTCAGTAACAAAAACAACATGGTGGCACTGGGGGAACATTTTGAACGTTATAACTTTAAAGACACCATACAGGAGTCTGGGTTAATGTCAGCCATTCTGTTTGCAAAATATACATTAATACTCGTCTACTTAATTGTATGCATTTTATTGGGACATCATATGTATGGTATTGCCTGTTCATACTCTTGAGAAAAAGGGTACACAGAGGTGGTCCCTGGTGAGCAGACATGGAGACTGTTTAAAGCCTACACTGTAGGAACACAGACTGTTTAAGAGCTTGTCTCTATTTTCTTGAGATAAGGTGATAAACACTGTTTACTTCTATAATGACAGGAAAGCAAGAAAAAGGTTTGGCAAGGCCAGCACCAGCGAAGGGCAGATGCAGGCCTGTCCCTGCACAGCGTCCGCAGCAGGCTCACTGGCTCACTGGCCTCAGCCTCAGCCACCTCGCAGCCCTCTCTGGTTACTACCTGACCCACCACCTAGGTCTGCCTACGGGAAGGACATGCTGATAAGATGAGGTCCTCTTGGTAACTTAATTTTTTTCAGTATAAATTATTAATTAGCTTCTAGATTTATGAGAATATCCATGTATGCACGAATGCGTGACTAGGTCACATGTACAATACCTTCAGAAACATGGCTCTCTCGTTGGGGGTGAAGTCAGAGGCCAGAATATCCCAGAGCCAGATAATGACCCTGTGACTTCCATGGAAACCACCATAGTACACTGTGTGCTTCCTGAAAAGAATCCAGACAACGGGCTCAGCCACAGACACAGATAAGCACGAGATTCAGACAAGTGGCACTACTAACTAGTAAGTTCTCTTAAAGCCAGGAGTTCATGCCTTAATAACCCAATGTCCCTGGAAGCTGAATAGGCGGAGGTTTCATGAGCTAGCCCTTCTGTTCCCAAGCACGAGCCAACAGGAGATCCTGCAATACTGTTTCCTAGAACTTCAGAGCCCAGCAGTCCTCAAGATCTGCTTCCACTTCACTCTCCAGGCAGACAAGTGGTTGAGCTTTTATCCCACAGCAATTCACCCATGGCTAGGGAGCATCTTTGGCGATGGGCTCCTGAAATAACTCCGAGAGGAACCCAGCAAGCGAGCAGCTAGCTTTCTAGGAGGCCCAAGTCTTTCACCCTCACCCTCTCACTCACTCCTTACTTTAAATCTTCCAGATCAATCTCAGCATTGTCACCGGAGATGAGGCGCTGAAGCTCAGGGGTTGAGAACATCCGGATCCACTCGGGTTTGATGATAGAACGGAATCCACTAATGAGGGCAGCTGTCTGGTTTTTGATTTGCGTGTGCATTCGAAAATGTGCCATCAGATGGATGTAGCTAATTCTGTTGCCAACAAAAGAAAACAATGGAAATTAACAGGACAGGGCAGGCTGTTCCCAGTGGGCTGGAAGATGAGTTGTCACTGATGGACCATTTTACAAAAACACAAATAGTACCAGAACATTTCACCAGAACAACGGAGATGATGATAGCTCTCCTGAACAGTAAGTACACTGTGCGCCACTGTGAATGCATTAAATGTTCAAGGACATGCCCTCATTCACTCCGCCAAAAAAACACTTGGGTCATACATTAGGATAACACCTACCCAACGTGTCAGGAATCAAAGCAAGACATTCTCCAAGTAAGGAGAGAACCCTTCTTGGTACAAAGGATATTTTTCAGACTTGTATTCACCCTTTTGTAAACAAACCAATTAAAATATAATTCAGTCCTACAATAAGCTTTAAAGCAGAGAAAAACAGTTTTGTGTTGAAACTTCAATCAGAACCTCACTAATGTGGACCAAGAGTCTAGACCATGAAAAGGTAAACCTGCAGAAAGTTCTAATCAAACGCTGTTGGCTTAGGTTTAGTTTCAACTAGGAAGTCAGAGCACTAACAATGGCTCCAAGCAGACGGTGTTCTGGGTCTGGTTTTTTTTTTTATTAATTGATTTTTAGAGAGAGAGGAGTGAGAAAGAGAGAAGGGAAGGAGCAAGAAGCATCAACTCCCATATGTGCCTTGACCAGGCAAGCCCAAGGTTTTGAACCGGTAACCTCAGTGTTTCAGGTCGACGCTTTATCCCACTGCGCCACCACAGGTCAGGCTTCTGGGTCTGTTTTTATGAACACAATGATCACATCTACAACTCTGTAGTATACTTCAATGTTTTGTTTTTGTTGTTGTTGCTTTTATGTATTTTTTTTTCTTTTTCTGAAGCTGGAAACGGGGAGAGACAGTCAGACAGACTCCCGCATGCGCCCGACCAGGATCCACCCGGCACGCCCACCAGGGGCAACGCTCTGCCCATCAGGGGGCGATGCTCTGCCCCTCCGGGGCGTCGCTCTGCCGCGACCAGAGCCACTCTAGCGCCTGGGGCAGAGGCCAAGGAGCCATCCCCAGCACCCGGGCCATCTTTGCTCCAATGGAGCCTTGGCTGCGGGAGGGGAAGAGAGAGACAGAGAGGAAGGAGGGGGGGGGTGCAGAAGCAAATGGGCGCTTCTATGTGCCCTGGCCGGGAATCGAACCCGGGTCCCCCGCACGCCAGGCTGACGCTCTACCGCTGAGCCAACCGGCCAGGGCTACTTTTATGTATTTTTTTTTCTGAAGTTGGAAACAGGGAGGCAGTCAGACAGACTCCGCATGTGCCCGACCAGGATCCACCCGCATGCCCACCAGGGGGCGATGCTCTGCCCATCTGGGGCGTTGCTCTGTTGCAACCAGAGCCATTCTAGCACCTGAGGCAGAGGCCATGAAGCCATCCTCAGCGCCTGGGCCAACTTTGCTCCAATGGAGCCTTGGTTGCGGGAGGGGAAGAGAGAGATGGAGAGGAAGGAGAGGGGGAGGGGTGGAGAAGCAGATGGGCGCTTCTCCTGTGTGCCCTGGCCAGGAATTGAACCCGGGACTCCTGCACACCAGGCCGACACTCTACCGCTGAACCAACTGGCCAGGGCTTGTTTTGGTTTTTTTATAAATAAATTTTTGTTAATTTTAATGGGGTGACATCAATAAATCAAGGTACATATATTCAAAGAAAACATGTCCAGGTTATCTTGTCATTCAATTATGTTGCATACCCATCACCCAAAGTCAGATTGTCCTCCGTCACCTTCTATCGTTTTCTTTGTGCCCCTCCCCCTCCCCCTCCACTTCAATGTTTTTGAACAGTTAAAATCATTCCAACAGTTTTGCTAGCATTGCTGATTTCGTAGCAAATCATTTACTCAGAGATAAAAGAACCTGAACCCAGAATTCCGAATCAGTACAGCTCAAATAGATCCGTTTTACTCCACGGCACTCAGATCTAAGTTACTGACCTGGAGAATATCTCTATTTAAAAAAATTATCCAGCAGCAAATGTGCACATTAATATACTTCAATACAACCTTTTCTATTATTTATTATCTGTGACTCTATCTGATACTCTTTGAAGCCACATACTAACACTGTTCCATTTTGCCAAAAGAAAGAGAGGGACTTACCCAGTTAACAACTAGGAAATGCAAGATCAAAGATCACCCTGAAGGAGGGAGAACTGGCATTGCCAGGCCTCTAAGGGTAGTTTACAGTACTGAATGCCCTCGCTCTTACACTGCGGTTTTACGCTGAGAACACATAAGGGTTTGTGAAATAGTTTCCTACATAGGTTTCCGGGCAGTGCAGGCATCTCACTCAACAAAGGTGTGCTGATCCACTTCCTCTGGCTGTCATACAAGCAACTCCTACCATCACCCCGTGCCTTCATGTCTGGCAAAAAGAATGCCAATCTCAGGGTGGCTGGCTGTGACGTGTCAGGTTTGATGATGGTAACAATCACTGCTCTCCTTTATTAAGGCCCTTCTTTGAGCCTGATACCCTGGAAGGTACTGTTCATGTGTCACCTCACATGAAGCCCTCTGAAGGGAAGGTTAGAGGGCACGTGGTGGGCAGTACCAGGATCCACTTGTTCTGATGCCTCCAGGCAGATCCTCCCAGCCAGGCTCTCTGTTCTTTCTTAGTTGTCAAACCAACACCTTGGGGTCAAAGGTCAAACTGCTGTATTTTAATCCTGTTGAGAACTGGGTCTGTTCTTCTGACTTCAGACAGTCCAAATACAAGCTCCCACGTAAGCACACTGACCAAACCAACCAACCCGAGAGAGAAGTGATGCTCAGGAACACCGGGCCAAACGACTCACCAGGTGGGGCTGAGCTCACACTCATCACTGAAGAGAGTGACGCTCAGGTTACAGTTCAGATGCTCAGCCGAGCCTGGTGGCAGGAGAAGATCGACAGATTGACAAAGGGGCCAATATCAACTCCTCGTGCTGGGTTCTGCTGTTTTAATTAGGTAGGAACAGGGCCGGGTGGAGACAGTGCATTGAAGGATTTTGCTTCTAGGGACCAAAGAGGTTGACGCTTATAGATTCCTAAAAGCCTGTTATCTGTGACAACAGCTGCCAGGCCTCCGAGTCTCCCCATGTCTAAGGACCTGTCTGCTGCATTTGAATTCGTCACTATGTGATCCCCAAAACAGTGTGCTATACAACTGCCACACACTATTATTCCAACGTGATCTGCCCCCCGAGGTGTCTTTCTGCCTCGGAGCCCTCTGGGTTGAGACTGCATGCCCGAACGGCTCAGAACCCATCTGTCTGCATCTAGAGCCGTCATTCAATTCCTCCAGACACTGTGGCCTGGGCGCCTCTGACCTTAGAAGTGCTACTGCAAAAAATAAATTGTCAATTCTTATTTTGCAAATCGAATTTAATACGATTTTGGCCTATGAACTGTAACCAGTAAATTCCATTATGATATTTATGGCCTCTTTCTACTTCAATCTATCTTAATAAATTCTCAAAGTAAGCCCAGGGAGCCGGAATGAAGTCTTTTCAAGTGGTGACCTTAAAAATCGAATTGCTATACTCACTTATTTTCATTTGTAACAGGAATGGTCTTCCCTCCAGGAATCAGTTCATGGCAAACAAGCTGGGGAGAAGATGGGGAACAATTACTCGCGAGAATTCTAATGGGGGAATAAAGCTCCTGGAGATGAGAGGGTCCGATACCAACACCCACAATGACAGAATTAAGATGAGACACGTTTGTGATTCATTATTTTCACAAAAAGCCTGGGCTTAAACATCGACAAGCAGCCCTGGCATGGTCAATATGGAGGGTTTCCTCTCATTGGGTCCTTGTTCAAACATCTGTATGAGGCTTTGAACGCGTTAGCATTTAAGCACAGCAGGATGATTAAATCAATGCTGGTGCACTCACACCTTGGAACACTGTGCAGCTGTTAAAAAATATGATAAAAATGTATATTATTGAAAAGGTGTGTGCATGGGGGAAGCACGCATGGCATGGTTTCATTTCTGCAAACAGAATTACGTGCGTGCCCAGGGAGGAACACCTAGGAGGACATGCACGTGTTCTCAGCGGCACTCTCCAGGCCCGGCGTGGTGCATGGTTTCCATTTTCATCTTTATGCTCATGTTAGAGTTGATATTTGGTTAGGAGTCTGCATTATTTTTAAAGTCAGGAGAGAAAATTAAGAATGTCATGAGAAAGTCTCAAAATCTGATTTAAAGATTTGGAAATGCTATACTCAACTAGTTGCCTCAACTTCAGTAACTTCTGTGAGTTACCTATAAAAATCAAAGAATGCATCCTTCTAAAGCTAACTTTAATAGAGATATTATTAATATAACTCTGAAGATGTAGAAAGTTTGGAAAACAGTGACCTCTAGAGCCACTGCTGTGTAAAGCTTAGGGCACACCAGAGGATTTTAAAACTACAAGGGCCCTCACGAGTCGCTCAGCATGGTGTTTCCCACAGAAGGTTCCAGGGAACACGCTGTCCGTGAGCTATGATCTAAGAAGGCTTCTGTGAGATGGCATCTCCCTCTCTGAAAGGAGTCCCATGACCAAGAGGGCTGGGAAAGCTGAGGCTAACATACCCACACTAGGTCTCGTTCTCACAGGCCTCTCGGAGCCCTTCTGTGCCAGCACGCTTGGTGCTCTCAGGGGGTGGGGGCATGCAGGCATTTACAGAGCATCTGCTGACAATGGTTCACATTTGGCAAATGGTGCTTTTTGAGACAAGAAAATTGTGGCTTAGACCTCTCCAAGGCAACACAGGCTGGGCTCCACAAGCCAGCCCCGCACTGTTGAGCTCAGGGCGTGGTATCTCCAGAGTGGCCCTCTGACCACGTGCACACAAAGGCTCGTCAGTGTCCACTGGGCCACAACCGGAAAGGACGGAGGGCACTTCCAAGAAAAGCCGAAAGGAAAAACTCGGGGAGGAAACAACGCTGCTGCCACGATTCCCAGGGTCCTTCTCTCCGCTCTTCGAGATGAGTTGGAACAGGGTAGCATTCTGTTAGCGGCACGCCTCCTCAGTGCTGTACCCCCCCTTTCTAAGTCACACCCGTCCTCGTGTGTGATGGCTAATCCTCACCATGGTAACAAAAATCTACAGACAGGGAGGTACGGCTTTCATCAGGAATGACCCAGAGTGCAGAGCAGGGGATCTCGGCAGAGTGGGGGCCGAGCAGACAAAGGTCAGGTCAACTGGGAACGGAAGGAGAAATGCCTTCCTTCCGGCCAGGTGGGTCGAGGGGGATGGACACGGGACCCAGGGGGCAGAGAGGCCAGACAGACAGATCGCCATCCGTGGACCTCATAGGGAAGCAGCAACAGCAGGGTGGGCCTCAGGAAGCCAAGGAGGGAGAAGATGAGTTCAGCCAGAGGCCGGCCTACCTGACCCATGACGTCCTCATCATACGACAGCGTGAGGCCCAAGTCAGCAATGTCCCCATCGTAGCGCTAATAAAACAGAGAAGGAGAAAGTGTTGGGACCAAGGAGAACTATGTCCTTGAAATACTGAACACTCCTGCCTACAATGTCTGCTTGAGCAGTAACTGCTGCGGCTGCTGTACAGCTTGAAGCAAAGCAAAAGGTCCCTCATCACTTTGAGGAAGGAGGCCATGATCATCAGTCCCGAGAGGTGTCTCCAGGGGCACGTGGGGGCCTGCGGTGATGGCACAGAGGGCGTCTCCACCATGGCAGGAACCCTCCTGCTGGCACACCACACCCTGCAGGGCCTCACATCTCTGCTTTCATGTTAGTGCTCAGCTAAGCCCTCCCACCTTTCCACACTGACCTTAATGGAAGTGAGGTTTTTATAGAACTCAGAGTCCAGGGAAGGCAGTTCGTCCACAGAGCTATAGAAGATACTGTGGTGGTGCCCGAGCAGCTGGCTCAGGAAGAAGGATGCAAAGGGCACGTCCACCACAATTCCCTGGGAGAGAGGAGAGAGAGAAGCTTGCCATCCGCCGTCTGTCTAGGATTCCGTCTCAATAATCTCATCGGGGCAGTTCAGGCTGCAGACGGTGCCAACAGCACCTCTAAGCACTTCCTCGATTTTCAATCTGGACAAAACCTCCCATCACTTAACACAACTGAGTACCTCTCGGGGACATGACAGCAGTGGTTAGGGGCATAGGCTTTGGAGCTACACAGTTCAGGGATCAAATCCCAGCCCTGCTGCTGCCGGGCCACAAGGCCTCGGTTTTTACACCTGAGGATGGGTAACAGCACAGCCTGTCAGCAATAAGAATTACAGAAGCAGGAAGTAGGGGAGCACAGAGGACAAGCTCTCCCCCGGGAGGCAGAGTGGGGGAAACTTATAGGAGGAAGAGACATGTAAGCCAGACCTAAAGAAGCACAAAGCCTTTATATGAGGCCCCCAGGCATGCTCTGGGAACAGAACACAAATCTATCACAGCACAGTGAGAGGGACGGAAAGTGAGTGCAAGGCCAGGGAGGCAGGCAGGGCCAGGTGAGAGGGCTTCACAAGCCCCTTGGGGCCTGGATTCTATCCTGAGGGCAGCAGGGCGTGCTGGCAGGGCTCTAAGCGGGAAGTGCTACATTTGTCTACTGCCAGGGAGAACTGCCTACAGTGTGCACCAGGGCAGCGGCTGAAAGGGTGGAGAGAGGTGTGTGAACTGGACAGATTTAGATGGAGAGTCAACAAAACTCAGTGATGGCCCGTCACAGAGGATCAGGAGGGTTACGTGAGTTAACAGGTGCTGCTCCTCGCATAGGGCCCAGTATGTCCTAGTTTTTTTCTTTCACCGGTACTATTCTCATCGTTGTTGGAGAGGGAGACAGAGATGGGAACCAGGAAATATGGGACGATATTTACAACAGCTGGGAAATCACGTTTCCCGGCCAGCCTAGATTCTTCTGGGTCTCACCACAGCTACACATTTAAAGGAGAATCATGGCATATACCCAAGTAGGTCCTCATGGATTTTTCTTTTTAATGGGAATCAATTGAGAAATTGTTTCCATTTTGAGAACATGAAAACAAGCATTGAGAATGAGCCCAGGCTCCCCAACTAGTCCACAGCAGAAGGAGGACTCAGATGGGGCACCTGACTTCACCAAGGCCAGGGGCTGAGGCTGTGGACGGCAGCTGTTTACACAGAGAGGATGATGGATTACGTGAGAGTCAAGGATGTTCGCCCCACACGGCCTCCTTCCCTCCTGGCCCAGCGTCTGGCTCCTCGCCTTTGGAAGCATCCTGGCTTCTCTGGGCTCCCGACAGCATGTGAGCTGAGTGGTGCTCAGGTGGCTCGCTTCCTCACCGCCTGGACAAGCTCAGCAGCGGCTGAGTCCCAGACAGGCCCCCTGCTGCTTTGGAGCCCAACGTGAAGGCCATGAAGACTGGCCACTGACCAGCTCATGCTGCAGGTCTCTCACAGTGCGGGGTCACGTGCCGCCTGGAGGGAGTTCTGCCAGCGCCGTTCTCAGGGGACGGGGACTCGGCCTCACCAGGGCCTGCACAAGTCCACACAGCCCTGACCCCATGGCACTAAGAGGAAGTTCGTACACCCTTCCTCTTAATAACAGCCAAAATGGCAGCTCTACTTACCCATGACCAAGTAACAGGCAACACAGGTGTTTTACCTGTACTACCTCCTTTACCATCTACAGCAACCCAATAACATAGCCTGTGTTAGTCCCACTTCACTGAAGAGAACAGCGACCTGATGGAGAAAAGCGACTCACACGTGCAGTCACATGATTAGCCGGGAAGGCCCGTCTCCACCAGCTGCTATGGGCCACGTCCTACCTTCATGTTCTAGTATATAGGCATCTCCCAGGAAGCTCTGGCTCCCTTTGAAGCACTCACTCAAATAACAAAAGGTTTTTTTAATTGTTAACAACCATCAAATTCCATAAAATGCTGCTCGCCTACAACTGAGACCAAGCCTCCATGTGGAGACCTGGCTCTGATGCACCACCCCTCACCCCTCTGGGACGCAGAAGGCTGGTTTAGGACTCAGGCTACCTGGGTTCAAATCTGGATCCTACCACTTAACTGTCAATGAGACTGCGTAAGAGACTCCTTGCAGCCCCAGTTCTCATCCCTGCATGAATAGGACAGCTGCGGCCAGGCCACAGGACTGCAGGTGATTAAATGGGAGAACACATGGAAGCACCAAGCACTTGTGGACAGTCATTTTGGTTCCTGTCCTCTTTCCTTGCCTTTATCCTAATGACAGGTAGTTCGCACGGCCAGGCCCGATCACAGAAATGCCCACAAAGCCCATGGTATGTCTTACATGCTATTTTCCTTTCTGGTTCAATGCTCCTTAACAGCCTACCTCATACACAGCCTTCCCCAGCATCTTGCCCACGAACTCAAAGAGCTGCAGGTAATTCTCATGAATGTAAGATGTGGGTGAAGGGTAGAGTCTCTCATCCCCACTGGTTGTCTGCAAAGCAAAGAGACAGATAGAGGCAGGGAGGTTAAAAGCCTCGTAACGAGCAAGCCCAGCCCTTCACAACTCGTTTGTCACCTTGAATTTGGCTGCTGTCAACCCTGCTCTCACTCCCCTTAAGTACCTTGAACAGGTTGAGTGCCGGGTCAAATACTCTCTTGATGATCTCTTCCAAGAACTCCTTGAAAACCCCGTCTTGATCAATCCCTGCCTCGTCCACCCCGAGGTCGTTGACGAACTTCACTCGGATCACGCCCTTCATAGCATGCTGGGAGAGCTGCCGAAGCTGCTCGTAGCCGTCCTGCCAAGGGCAGAAGGGAGCCCGTTAGGAACCCAAGGCCTGCTGCGTAATCAGGGCTCCCTCTTTGGCTCCTTCTCCCCGTGCGAGGCCTCCTAGTATCATAAACGTGCAAATAGGACGCACGGGTGCATGAGAAGAGCAGTCCTCACTCAATGTTAAATGGGAGCCTGTTAAAAGGAAAATGCATTTTGGGGGATGTGACTTTACCACTCTTGGGCAAGGGGACACTGCCCTCGAGAGGGGCAGAGCAGCGAGACAGGAAGTCAGACAAGATGAATCATGATAAGTCCTCAGCCATCAGACAAGGGATGAAAGAAACCTGGGCAAGATTTCCCCCACTCTTTTTTAATGCTAGAATTATCTTTTAGCTCATGGTAAAAATAAGTAAATCAATGTAAAATAAAAATACCCTCCCCTCTCAACTCCTGGTACTTAACCCCTAGATCATGAAAAGCCTTGTGAGTCACACTGAAGAATTTAAATTATATCCTCTGAGGGCAATGGGGAGTCACAGAAGAGTTTATGCAAGGAGCAACATGGCTGGCTCTCTGTCTTGAAATGATCTGTCTGCTGGCAGCAGAACAGATGGTGACAGGGGAGAAGGCAGAGCGTAGGGAGACGGGGTGCTGGGCATGGATGAAGGCAGGAGCTGGGGGGCCTCCGTATGCCTCTGGTTGATGTCCAGCTCTCTCGAGGCACCCAGCCAGTCAGCACATCTCCCTGTCCAGACCCCCTCAGACATAACTCCAGAGTTCTGCTACATCGTCATGCTTAGTTTGTCTCTGGATTATAATCTTTTGGGGTCTCCCTGGCTCCTGATTTGGCCATCTGACACGCACTTCCGGCATGCGGATGGCAAGCAAGCTGCTGAGCTTTCACTTCAGTGATTATAAGCACAGCTGTACAAGACAGGACGCAGGGAGGCGCCCTTCGGCCCAGCAGCGGCCATCACCAGGGTGAAATCTATGTCTGCAGATACTGTCCCAACCGCAGCGCTGCCAGATGTTCTGCTGACATTAGAGACGCCATCTCCACAGCTTCCATCCACTCATCTGCCCTTCTGGTCCCTTGTCACAAAGTGAACAAGGCCAGTCTGGCGAGACCTGTTTTGGGGAACCCTTGCTGGCTTCCTGCTAATCACATTTCCCATGTGCTCACCTAGGGATCCAAAAGACTGTCCTATAGTAGCCCCCAATTCTATTCAGAGCCAGGCTCCAAAGTCAATGAGCACGGAAAAAAAGTGATCCCTGAAGTCCCCTAAGTCACCTGAAGGAACAGGAACACGATTTTGAGTGCACAATCCTGAAAAGTACTTTCACGTATACAAAGTTTGGGAACCATTATGTTGGATGAAAAGTAGAGAAAAATTGGAAGTCGCCATGCAGCTGCTGCAGCATTTAAACCATTTAGTCTAAATTTTTTTGTTTGTTTTTATTTTTTAAATTTATTCATTTTAGAAAGGAGATAGAGAGGGAGAGGAGAGAGAGACAGAGAGAGAGAAGGGGGGAGGAGCAGGAAGCATCAACTCCCATATGTGCCGTGATCAGGTAAGCCCAGGGTTTCAAACTGGCGACCTCAGCATTTCCAGGTCGACGCTTTATCCACTGCGCCACCACAGGTCAGGCCCATTTAGTCTAAATTTAAGATAATTATTTTGGCACTGAATTGGGGACCAGTGGAGAATACAAACGTGTCCCCGTTTGCCTGCAGATTGCCTCCATTCTGCTTTAAAACGGTGCCTCCTTGACCTTAGTGCACATTAGCAGGTGTTTGGGCAACGCAAAGTCAATGAGAAGGTGTACGTGAAAGCACTTGGCACACAGATGAACACACAGCAGGTAGCCAAGGAGCATTTGCTGGACGCAAATTTCCATTTGGCTTGATCAGGCCCATGTTGGCCTCCTCTTTGAAAAGTTGAAGAGAGGGATTTGCCACCTGCCTCCTCTGATGTATTTCCTGTTGTACCCACTGCACAGTGGGCACTGATGGCATTAGGTGAAGACTAGAACTTGCCCCTTGGGCGGGTGAGCGGGGGCAGGGCATTCCTCTTCTCTACTGCCCCTCAATGAGCAGACGCAGACCCCTGACCTGGGGATGGGAGAGCTGGCTTTGTTCTTCAACCCCTTCAAGGCCTGATACCCAAGTGCCTCTGACCAAGAATCAAAATTGCTCTGGCCTCAGTTTGACCACTGACAGGGTGAGGGGAAAGGGCTGGGCAAGAGTTTGTCTAACGTTCCTCCTAGTTCTGAAATGCGCAAAGTTCCAGCTCCAGTTCACCCTCTGTGAGGGGATGCTTGCCCGCAGAACTAACACCTAGGCCTCATGCTGAAGCACAGCTTTCAATACAAACCACAGAAAAGGAAAGAAAAAAAGCTTTGGACATCAGGAGTCTATTATCAGCTTATGATGCCCCCTTGTGTCCAAATCAAGCAAAGGCTCTCATGACCCAATAATCAAACCACCAGATCACAAGACTGCAAACTGAATAAACGACCCTCTCACCCACCTGATTCAACAGCAACACCAGGAATCAATTTCACGACAAGATATTTCCAATGGGACATAACAAGGGAAACAGACTTTGCCTACAACCTAAGACAGACATCTCTCCTTTGACATCCCTGAGAGTTGTGTTTTAAGAAGTAAATCAGTTAACCGGGATGTCAAGTGACGTTTCCATTAACAATGACATATAAGGGAGGAGACATCAGACACTTGACTGCCTCAGACTTCCCATGGGTGTTGGTCACATTGGGGTGGGGTGTGACAAGTGGTGGGACTGGGAACGTTAAAAGCTAAGGGAGCTGCACCTGAAGCAAACGCTGGAGAAGTGAGTTCCTACAACACAACCAGACTTTTTCGAGTCAAAGTAGAGGCTGCAAGTCGGCTGGATGTGGTTGGAAGACAGGTGTTATCTGACCTTTCAGGTACTTTATAAAATTTCATTAGTTCCCAACATAAAAGATCTGGGGATTGCATACAAACCCTCAATTCTGGCCTTCTCTTAAAAAAACAAGTGTCATGGAGCCCAAATCTCCAACAGTCAGGTGGAGCCGAGTGCTCTGCGGGACACGTGTTTTCCCTTGCCCACTCTCTACTGCTCCCCAGCTCCGAGGCTAGACGTTGGTTGTCATTGTTCAGCTCATTCATGGGCTGTTTCTTAGGTAGCACTGCCGAGACCAAGGGCTGTGTTCAAGAACAGTGGTCATCAAGAATGCTTCCACTTGTTTAGCGTGCAAACAAGGCACTCCTGTGCTGAGACTGCTCAGCCAGCTTTCCCCATTCCCATGACCTGCAGGGTCCCTGTGGGCACCTTTCGTTTCTTATCGCTGCTTTTAACAATGTAGAAAGTATCACCTGTTCATGACATGACACCTTTCCCCGGCAGTCCTCAGTGTCAATCGCCAGCGGTCAGGGGAACTGAAACAAGCTCTGCAGGAAAGACCATGAGGCCCCAAGGGAGAGAATGAAAACACGCAGCGGGGAAGGCTGGACCGCCATGCGCTGCCCTGGGACCCCACGACTGCCCTACATTGCACAGCACGACCTTATAATGAGGACCTGGGGCTGGAGTGGGACAAAGGGTCTAAGGAGCAAGCATGGAGAAGTAAATCAAGCCAAGCCTCTCCTGGGAAAGGATGTTTGGGGCTCAGTCACCACATCCACACTGCACAGCCCTGGGGAAGGGTGTGGCACGCACACGGCTACATTGCAGGCATGTACATTCAGCATGACAGTGTTCCTGCAGGTGGTAGCCAGTGTTTTGTTCCAACAAAATCAATGTATTATGACAATCTTCTGACACATGGAGGTACAGTGTTCTGAGACCAGGCCACCTATTTCTAATTCACATTAAGTTGACACAAGTGGTAACTGTGGACACCGGCTTTGACTTCAGAGGGCCACTTCCCCTATGTCTTAAAGTTTATGTCTACAAAGAACTTCTAGCTCCGTGATAAATGCATTTCCCTGTATGGCTCTGTAAGCTCAGACCTACACTACAGCCTCCACACTCACCACTGGGAGTCTGGGTGAAGGCCCACCGGGACAAACGGAGTTCACAGACACGAAACTATATGTACCCCGCACTTCCTGTCCTCATTTCAGGAGGCACGAAGTGTTTGATGCTCTAGCCCAGGGCCCTCCCGGTGATAAGGAAAAGAAATATTACACTGTGGTCCCCAGCCCTGAGGACACGTTCAATCAAGCAGCCCTCAGAGCAGGAAGCAAGACAAACGGCCATTCTCCTGCTCCCAGAGCCTCGATCTCAATGTCATCAGATCAAGGAGTGACAAGAATAAGGTCAGAGGCAACAGATCATCCACTATACCTCCCACATTTCACACAGAGCACACCCCTCTGTGGGCATCTCACCTCCAGCATCCGGGACCGTCGGATGGTGATGTGAGTGACGTGAGGGGAGGCGGAGCTGGTCTCCACAAGCCCCAGCCTCTCCTTCTCCTTGGTAACCATGTTTCGGAACAGGAGAACTCTCTGAAATGAGCAAAGGGGAGGCCAGAGACACGGTCAACACTGCTGATTCCCTAAAACACGCTGTGTACAAAATGAATAAAATTTAAGTCGTACGAGATGCTACCAGAGCGGGATGTTTCCGTATGTGCTGCAGGTTAGAAGGGACTTGGGGGAACAGGAAACATTCCCCAAAACACTCCTGGGAATTAGACATATAGCTGAATTCATGCCAAGGAATCAAGGTTCCGGAGAGAGTGATCTGGCTGCGGCTCGAGTCCCAGTTAAGAACAGTTGGGGAGAAATCAGTCTCCCTGTTCAGTCAATAACCCACTATGAAGGCCTGGCAGTGAGACAAGTTCCAGAGGCAGCTTTAGACAGCCGCGCCTGCTTTAAAGGAAATCAATATTACAAATTTAAAAAACAGAAACATTTCCAAGGTAATTTTTTCCACTGTCAGAATTTTCTTAGATGATCCTACAGAATAAAGGCTCCCAACCTTTTATCTGCCTCCTCTGAGCCCTCCGGCATACTGTGGTCCCACTGGTAATATTTCTCAATTACTGTTTGGAAGGAACCTTCTCTCTCCTTTCTCAAGATTCTGATAAGGCCCTTCAGGTGAGCACTGACCTGCCCCATTCCGGGTTTGAGGATCACTGCTGTAATAACATTCAAATAATGCCACCTGAATGAATAAATAAATCCAACCACAGCTGTTTTTTTAAAAAAATCAGAGTCCCCCCCAAAGCCAAAGGTTTTGTTAAACACAAATAAGAACAGTAATAAGAATGAACTATATACAAAGGGAGGCTGGTGCATTGCATTCGATCATTTCTTTTAACTTAGGAAGTAAATACGGTTGTAATAGAAAAAAGCAACTGCCAACAGCCTCCTAAAAGGAGAGATGTATTTGGTGGAGGTGCCACTGTGGAGTGAAACAGCTCAGTGCGGCTGGTGCATGAGTCTAGAAACAAGGACTGAGGTGCTCTCAATAGTATGATCAGTTTTGGGACTCCGGGCCCACGTGCACGGGGCAGTGGGCTGAGGACAGTGAGGTGGGTGAAGGGCACTCTTGCGTCTCTTCTACGGCAAGGAAACTGGAGACTTTGAGAAACAGGTATTTAACATGTGTGGAGCCACATGGCACAAATGCTTCCTGTACCCCAAATCTTTAGCATGATCTCCTAAACAAGGGGTGCCATTGCACGGAACATGAGTGGGTGAGCTTCACATCCGGGTTAACTGGTGCAGGGCAGAGAGCACACATGGAAGCAGAGCTGCAGAGGTGACCACAGGGAAACCAGCCTCCCAGGAACCAAGGAAAGACTGGATGGGGCTGGGCTTCCATGGGGTGTGGAAGGTCTGAGGCAACCATAACCAGCTTTCAAGGGACAGTGACCTCAGCAGCAGCAGAGGACATCTGGGTGAGAATCATCATCCTTACCCAGATAAAAAAACTGACTCACCCAAGGACACACAGTTGGTGGGCAGGGGGGTGAGTTTCAAACCTAAAGCTCATGCACAGAACACTGCACAGCCGCTGTCCATCCCACATGGCACTAAGCCTTCTAGGGTAAAACAAGAGAGAAGCCTGAAGTCCTGGTTAGGAGATGAATTGCATATTAACACGTAATAGCCACGTAAGAGAATGCAGAGAATGAAGTGTTGTGTGGGTGAAGCAGGCAGCTTAGGCTCTTAAAAACATTAAGGAAATCAAGAAAGGCAGGAAAAGCCCCCTACTTGAGGGAGATCAAGAGCAAGGGAGAGGTTCAACATCATGGAAAGATGCTGAAACTGCTATCTTGGCTAGTACTTTGTATAGTGTCCAACAGATTTCACTGTGCTCCCCATAAAACTTCAAATACCCTGTGGCAACCCAGGGTGCCCCAGCAGACCATCTGTGCGCTGCAGATACACTGAGTGCAGATTCCAGGCTGTAAGATACGGGAGCGCTATGGTCCAGGGCTCAGTTCACGGACACACAGATCCAGGAGGTGGCATGGCGTTTTAAGTCCGACTCTACCAAACTGGACTAGGCCCAGGAGACAAGGGGCTGAAAACTGCTTTAACGAGTAACAGTTGGAGAAAGCTGCTAATCCTTGAAAACAGGAGACTCAGAAGGCAAATGAGAGTTGCCTGCAAACCTCAGAAAATTATATAGATTCTACTGTTAGTGGCCAAAGGGCAGAATTACAGAGAACTGAATCGTCACAGAAGAGAACAGCGACGGAACAGCCTGCTCTGCAGAGTTGAGTGTTCTGTGAGCAAGGTCAGGGAGACTGCTGAGGGCCTCTCTCCCCGGGGCATGTGACTAAGCCACCTCCACGCGGTCCCTCATTTCTGAGGCGCTCTGCTGTCAGGGGCAATAAGCATTTAAGCAGGAATGCCCATTTGTGAGCCACCGCTGCAGGGTAAAGAAGGACTACCCTAAGTATTCCCGTCAAGGTCAAAACAGTATCAGAACTGTGAGAATTGCCTCTAAAAAGCAAAATTTAATTTGTAAAAATGCAACATAAAAAAAAAGAAATGTGACAGGCTTTTCTAAAAATGTCTACTTTGTCAAAAACAAGAAAGGATAGGAAGGGCACATCTAGACCTGTCAGAGCCTCTCCTAAAGGAGCACAGCGCTGTCACGGCACCCAACAGACGTTTCTAGAGTGTCCATGACACACGAGAGGTGAGCAATGCTTCCCGTCGGCCCCTGGACACTCCTGCCACAGTAGCTGACCCCTCCCAAGTCTCTCATGTCCCTTGGGTCTGGGATACCACACTCTGCTGGTGTTCTCCCTGATTACTCTTTGTACTGGCCCTTCAAGGGACAAGTTCCGCAGGGCTCGAGCCTCAGTCCCCGATCTCCTTACTCTGATTCCCTCCACACTTCACCCATGGCCATGCACGCAGTTAGGAGCTTTGGGTGCTGTCTTGAGCCCAGTCCTCTCTCCTGAGCCCCAGACCCATGCGTCCAATGGCCTTGAGGAGTCACAGACACCTCCCATCCTTACCTGCTCAAAGCTGACCTCCCCAGCACACCCCAGACCTGCTCTTACCATGTTCCTACCATAGGGAAAGGCTCCCCCAGGCACCCAGGCCAGAAATTTGAGTGTCACCATTATCCAAAGCCTGTAAGTGTCACCTCCTTCAAAACCTCTTCATCTTATTGTCTTTCTACTCCTGCAGCCCCACCCAAGTCAGGCCAGGTTGCCTAAACACCTCTGCCTCTAGCCAGTGCCCCATACTATACCCACAGGAATTTTCAAAAGCATTGCTTTCACCAGGTGCCTCCAAAGCTAAAAACTTTCCAGTGCCGTTGGACAAAATACAAGTTCCTGCCCTTGCTCGACAAGGCCCTTCTTATTACAGTTCCTATAAACGCTCTGAGCTGCTTAGCTCCCCCCTTATGTTCTCTGCAGCAGCCTGCACACCAGGCTCTCCAACAGCACTGCACTCGCCCTCGCCGGAAGCCTGAAAACACTGCCCACTTCCGCCTGTGCTCCTGACCCTGTCCCTGGACCCCCACAGCCCACATCCCTGCAGCACACCCCCCACTCCACCAGGACTGCCAGTTCACGTTGTCTTCAATCTCTGTATTTAGCTTCCTACCCAACACAGAGTAAGATCCCATCACGGTTTGCATTTGCCGAATGAATGATCTCATTTATTTATTTCCAATTGCGGTCACAGAGATGGAGAGTCTGGAACCATGTGATGGGTCAGAAAGACACATAGGAGCCCAGCTCTGGTGTGACTCACGTTTTTGTGAGGAATGACATGAGGGATGTACTGCAGGATCAGCTGGGCGCGTTTTCTGTCCTTGTCCAGTTCTTGGAAGAGCACACTAGGTTTGAGATCCCTTAAAAAGAAAGACATCAGTTTGGGATAATTAAAAATACAAACAAAAAAACTTCTTGGCAAACTATACCCTGCCCTTCAAATCCAGCCTGCCACTTATTTTGGTAAATAAAGTTTTAATGGAACACAACCACACTCATTCATTATGTACTGTCTCTGGCTGTTTTCATGCTACAACAGTAGAGTCGAGTAGTTGCAACAGAGATTGTCTGGTCTGCACGGCCTAAAACATTTACTGTCTGGACCTTTACAGAAAACGTTTCCCAGTCCTGTTCTAGGGCCATGACTTTGAGATGACATGTCACTGATAAAACAATCTGGAAATGATCTTATATTTAGTTGTTGCAAAAGGATTCCCCAACCCTATCCCCCAAAAGGACCTAGCCACAGTTTTTATCCTACTAATTCTGATTTTTAAAAACTGCCATTTAGCTAACATATCCTGTTGCTCAATTCAGCTGGAAACTTTTCTTCTTCCCAGTTTGGATAAGAAACATTTGCTAAATGGCCTGGCTTTGCACTATGGTGAGCTCCGCTCCAATCATCTTCAGCGCTGGCACACTCTAACAGAAGCGATGCTAGGTGATCGCCAGCAGGTGCTTCCCAGGAACGACAGCAAGCACAAGATAAAGCAGAGGGACAAGTCTCTCTCGGCCCTAGCACACACGTGCAGAGCACCCGGGCAGCTCTGCCACAGGCAGCGTGACAGTGGGGACCGGCTCACAGCCCTGCTGCCCCACCCGCCGCTCACTTCCGCAACCAGTGGTCCTCAGGGGCGAAGCGGCGCCGACAGTCCCGCTCGTACAGCACCATCAGCCAGCCGTGGACGGACTGGAACAGCTCCAGGGTCTCGCCCTTGGCGTTCTCTATGGGGCACACAAGCAGGAGCGTCACACTCACAAAGCTGATCAGAACTGGAGAGAAGCTGGGGGACAGTTCTCGTCAACAAATCCCGTTATGGTCTTCCTCTCCCTCACTGAATTTTACACAGAACCGCAGAATTCAGAGGCACGGGGTATGTTCGAAGTGTCTACAGGCCTGAGGATTGCTTAGACACACCACTCACTCAGGCTGCCTCCCACTAGTACGTCATCCAAGGACCTTTTAAAGTCTAAGGGGCTTTGTACTGAACCACTGGAAACACATCAGGAGGTAGACTCTAATCTGCGGTATGACCCAGCTCACGTTTTATCTTCTCAAAGATAAAATCAACTCCAAGATTTGAGGCAGAATTAATCATCATTAATAATTCTTGACACATACACGCAAATCTTGTAAGGCTAAGAACCAGCTGTGGTTACCGACTCTGGCCTTCCTACCAGTAGGGTAAACAGAACAATGGCTGCCTTCTCTGCTTACCTACGATCCCATCCCAGATCATCTTAAACACGAAGGAGTTCAGGAAAGAGGAGATGGTGACCAGCTCTTCCAGTTTGAATGAAATTTGTTCTTCGTAAACTTCAATGTCATCAAGGATCCTAAATCAGACAGAAAATGATTCACAACTGTCTGCTGAGGAAAGGGAAAAATGAGATCTGTACTTCTCAGAGGACAAAATAAGGTTAAGAAATAAGCTCTACCTTTTAGATACTGTAAAATTTACAAATAAAGTGATAAAAGTCTAGGACTTATTTAAAAATAATGAGTGAGGAGAGCGGGTGGGGGCATAGAAGACTGGCCATGAGTTAACTGCTGAGGCTGGTGATGGGCACAGGGGCTCACTGTACTGTATTCTCTCTACTATTGACTTGAAATTGTCCACAGTAAAAGGCTAAAAACACAATTAAAAAAACAAAGCTCTCCTCTATATTTTTCTTACTCATAAGAATTCAACTGTAACACTTTCTTAATTCATGCCTGAAATCACACCCAAATATCAAGGAGTCTTGACTGAGTGTCTGTCTACTGAACAAAGCTGTGGACTCTTATCTGCACCCACAATTGGCACTAGCAGCATTTAGTATGCACTTGAGAAATACTCATGCATGAATGAATAATGTCTGAAGGAACATAAGAAAAAAAAGAACCATTTAAGATACAGCTCTATTGAAAATATCCTAAAGCTGCTCCATTCATTTCATAACATGACTCATTCTTGGCTCACCCTTGACCCAGCAATCCAGGGCACCTGCACAGCAGCTACATACCCTGTTCTTGCCTCTAACTCCTCCGTAAGCCTTTCCCTCCACAATTCTTACCCAACCTACCACCTACAAGACCCTGATGCCCTCCTGCAATGTCTTCCATTCTAGCTTATAATTCTTCACCAACCTTTTGGGGAAAAGTGGAATTAAACTAATACCAAATATACCAAAGACGAACTGGGCCCTGGCTGGTCAGCTCAGTGGTAGAGTATCGGCCTGGTGTGTGGAAGTCCTGGGTTCGATTCCCAGTTAGGGCACTCAGAAGAAGCGACCATCTGCTTCTCTACCTCTCCTCCTTCTCTCTATCTTCTCCTCCCACAGCCATGGCTGGGTTTGAACAAGTTGGCCCTGGGTGCTGAGGATGGCTCTGTGGCCTTGCCCCAGGCACTAAAGTGGGTCTGTTGCTGAGCAACAGATCAGTGGCCCTGGGTGGGTAGAACACCGCCTGATGGGCTTGCTGGGTGGATTGGGGTTGGGGTACATGTGGGAGTCTGTCTCAATCTCCCTGCCTCTCACTTAATTAAAAAAAATTTTTTTTTAAAGAACAAAGGAATTGAATGGGACTAACGTTTGTTAATTTCTCATGCTGGGCCAGGCACTGCAATAATTGTCATTCGTTTTCTCATTTAGTCCCTAACACACTGGTGATGTTATCTCCAGTCTACTAATGAGGAAACAGAGGCTCAGGGAGGCACAAACTCTAGTGCCATGGCCTAGGGTATCTCAGTAAGTGGTGGAGTCACGTTCTGCACTTTGGCTCCCCGGCTCTGAAACGTTGTGGTAAACAACTAGCACAGTAAGGAAGTGGCCAGAGTAATTTGGACCCAGGTCAAAGAAACCCCAAAGCCCACATTCAGTGGTACTGATCCCGCTCCCCTGAAAGGAAGGGAATGGACACCTGCCAAACCCCTACGACATGCCACCTACTTTGTAAATGTTTCCTCATCTAATTCTTCCAAAACTTAATTTCAAAATCAAGCGGCGGGCCCTGCCACACAGGCCCGAATGTTAACAGTAATCACATCAGTGATGGCTTCCTTCTTGACGCTGTTATTTGGTTTCTCCATATTCCAGGAAAGGCATTCAGGACCACAGCAGTCAACCTACGTGATGAGGTGCCGGGAACAGTCACAGAACAGCATCAGCATGGCCAAGAGCTGCTTAGACTCCTCAGTGTCGTTGTTGAGGCACTCCAAGAAGAGCTTTAGCCCTCCATGAGGCCCCAGCTCACAGATAAATGCCCATAGTTTGGGCAGCAGGTCATCAAGGTAAGTGAGACCTGGAAAATAGAGAAACCCAAGCCTAAGGTGGGGGCACCTGGTCCATTATTTCTTTATCCATAAGGAAAACAAAACATACCTGCTAGTGAACATTTAACATGTGTGAGAGAAAGAAGGGGTGCACTTACTAAGAAAATCATTATCACCATGAGAATAATGGAAACAGCTAACATTTGATAGGTGCTTACTATGTGCCAGACACTATTCCAAGTACTTACACACACTATCTCCTTCCCAGTGTGAAACCCAATGTTATCTCCGTTTTTGGGGAGAGGAAATGGAAGACCAGAGAGGTTAATTGGCTCATCATCACACAGCCAATAAATGTCAGAGCCAAGAACATAACCGAGGCCTGTGTGATTCAGTGTTTATGTTTTAAATCAGAGATCAGCAATTTTTCTGGAAAGGGCCAGAGTCAGTACTTTTAGGCTTTGCAGGCCAATCTCTGTCACAACTACTCAATGCAACCATTATAGCACAAAAGGGGCTACAGCCAATATGGATGTGGCTTTGTTCCAACAAAACTTTATTTAAAAAAGCAAGAGATGGGCTGTATTTGGCCCACGAGCTATAGTTTCTCAAACCCTAAACTATCTTGTGGGCTTACCCACCTTAAGCAAAGCCAAATCAGAACTCTCCCGCCCCCAGCCAGTCATTCCCAGCCCAGCAAATGGCACCACTATCAACACTGTTGTTGCTTGGGCCAAAAATTGGGCCTCATCTTTGAAACATGTAGAGTCCAGCGGTAGTCAACCTGGTCCCTACCGCCCACTAGGGAGCATTCCAGCTTTCATGGTGGGTGGTAGTGAAGCAACCAAAGTATAAATAAAAAGACAGATTTAACTATAGTAAGTTGTTTTATAAAGATTTATTCTGCCAAACTTAGCAAAATCTGACATAAGGTATTTGGTAATAATTATTATTATATGCTTTAACTTGCTGTAACTCTGTTTTATAAATTTTATAAAGTTACTTCCCTACTTTATAAATCACCATTACTGTGGAACCGGTGAGCAGTTAGAAAATTTTACTACTAACAGATACAAAAGTGGGCGGTAGGTATAAAAAGGTGGACCATCCCTGGTGTAGACCCCAGTCTCCCAAATCCAATCTGCCTCTGAAACATATCATAAACCCTCCCACTTCCATCTCCATCACTACACCAGTTCAGTTGCTCTTAACCAGGATGATTCTATCCCCAAGAGCATTTGGTAAAATTTGGAATCATGTATGGTTACCACACCCAGGGGGCAGCGGAAGGTGCTACTGGCACCTGTAGGTAGGGGCCGGGGCTGCTAAACACCCTACAGTGGACAGGACGGCTTCGACAACACAGGATTATCTGGTCATTATCTTCACTGTCACAGAGCCCAGCATCACATTTATTTTTCCCTAACTTATGACTGGTCTCCCCCTCCTGGAATATAATGCTCTTGGAACACAGACTATGGTTGTCTTTTCAAAAAATATAAAATGTAGCTGAGAAGTTCTTAATTCTTTATGTAATAAACAGCTTCATAGCTTATAGACTTCTTGTCTTTATAATACCAATTCATAGTAACTCCTGCACTGCCACCTGAAAGACCCTGGTGTCCAATTCTTTGCACACAGAGGGAACTTTCTTGTCAGCTAAAAAGGAAAATGTTGGGCATATCCATGCAATGACATATTATGCAGCCTATACAAATGAAGTTTTTGACATCATAAAATGCTTACAAGGTGACTAGTGGAAAGGGAAGGAAAACACTACATGTTTCAATCTAAATATACAGACAAGTAGCACACTCAGGCACAGGTAGTTGCGTCTGGATTGTGGGATTAAGAATGGCTTAAGTTTTCATTTTTCTGCTTCCTTGTCTTTTCTAGTTTTCTGTTCAGAAAATACAGTAACTTTTGGGGAAAAAAACACACAATAAAAACAAACCCTGTACTTCATAATAAACATAAAGAGCCAGGTCAGAGGAATGAACCAGAAGGGCAGGACAGAGGTTAGTTTGATCTGTTTAACTATTTGGTCTCTAAAAATGGCTCAGAAATGCCCTCCTTGAAGGAAGCCAGAAGAAAACCAACTTGTCCAAGCAAAATCGTCAGCCAAATGTGAGAGGCAGGAGGAGATGCCTCAGGTCTCCAAACCTGTGAGTATCTGCAGCCGGATCTGGGTCAGAGTGGTCAGCGAGGTCTGATAGAGGACACAGATGTTGCAAACCTTCTGCACCTCTGCAGAGTCAACGCGTTTACCCCCCACGGGCTTGAGAATGTTCCGCACCGACGCAGACTTCTGAAACGCCCGCTTCAGGAGATCTGGCAGTGAAGAGGAGAAAGAACGTGTAAGCAGAAGTGTAGCCATCTGCCACGTTCCACCCTGTAGAAGGAAGAGCACTTCAATAAAGCTCCTAATTTATAACCACAACCAGACAGTGGGGGTTGCTGCTTGATTCAAGTCATCTCTTTGGGATAAATTAGAAACACATTAACAATAGGTTTTTAGGTAAAACCGCAAGACGTCTGCAGAAGCAGAGAATTTCTCAGAAGCCAGACAGTCTGATCCTCACATGGGATCCCCAACTTTCTGTGCTTTTTAGATGGAAGAAGGGACGTCAACCTCAAGTAGTGATGTTCAGCTGGGGCTTGTGCTCCACTTTTGTGTTAAGCCTTCCCATTTATATCCCACTGAAGTTACATGTGTTGAGCCCACGCTTGCTGAAAGCTACAAGATGGAACTCTGTAGCACACTGGCTGCCAGAGAAAAAGCCACCTTGAACCGGGATGTTTGAATTGTGTTAGCAGCATTTCCTTAAATGCTATCAGAGCAGGCAACAGGAAATCTTTCCACAAAATCCATTACTGACCCTGCCATGGGGACAATGCTGAGCTGGTAGCCCGGTTGGTGACCCAGTGTCCCCTTTATCAGAAGCCCTATAGGGAGATTTCTTTTATGATTAGGAGCTCAGAAAGCTCTACTCCCCCTAAGAAACAGGTCTTCCTATTTATGAGAAGAATGGGTCCCAAGTCCCTTTTCCTTTTGGCTACTAGAAATTCAGAGCCAAATGGAAGTTAAGAGAAAATGGCAACAGCCCTCATCAACCATTTATCAGTGGACATTGTCTATGTGTGACCTTGATTTTGTTCACCTGTTTCTATTTCCCAGGTCCTTGTTTTCTATACCTAAGGGTTTTCTGTCATTGTTTTGCTAGACGCAAAATCGATTAGCAGTCTCAAAATCTTTGCAGGAGAAGTTAGAGCATCACAGGAACAGGGAGGCAGGCACCCGGGAACACGCATAAGTGGTGCTCCGGCCCAGCAGAGCCACGGCCCAGGCCTGCTCCCGCCACTCACTCTTCACGGGAAGCACGTTCTGGGGGGAAGCTGGCTGCATGTGGGCCGCCGGCTCCTGGTTCTCCAGCAGCTTCTTGCTCAGGATGTCACTGAAGAAGGTCCGGATCAGAGGCACCCCCCACAGAACCTGCAGCTGTTTGGTGATTAAGGGCATGGACTCGTTAAGGCTGGAAGGAAAAGGAGACCAGGCGTGTCAGTGCCCCCTGGTGGATGGCCAGGGAAAGCCCTTGTGGCTCCCGAAGACCTTCCACTTGGAGGTGTAGCGAGGGTCTGCCAATCAACATGGTCAGTAAGATCGTCATAATAATTTTAAAAAGCGGATCCACAAATTGCAGCTGAGGCCTGGATGAGGAAGGCACTGACCCCCTATCTTCCCTGTGGCTCCACCAGACTTCCTGTGCTGCCTGTAGCCCTGCTGCTCTCCGAGGTCTCAGGCTCCATTCACCACAGTCCCCTAGTCACCCTGTATCTGCTCCTCCTCCTACCCCGTCCTGTTCACTGCGCAGTTGACAAGTGCTCTCTCACGCCTGCTGTGCTGTCTTCCCCTGCACAGCCGGCCTACAGGGATGGCCCACAAACCTCGCTGATTCTCCGGCCCGAAGAGTCTCCCTGCCTTCTAGTGCTCCTTTCTCCACTCCACACCGTACCCCAACATCAGACTCACACCCGAAATCTGCCTTCCTCACCTCCCTGCTCGGCACCCCGTATGGCTTCCACAGCCTTTTGGCATCAGTGGACGGCCACCCCCCACTGAGTTTGGGCCAGGCCAATGGCAGCCTTGGACGTGCATTATCTCATTCAACCCTTTGAGCTATTCCTGCCCCTATATTTCAGATGAGGAAAGTGAGGGGAAGCGACTCATCCAAGGTCCCCCGGAGGAGTACAGCTGAGACCAGGCGGTTCGCCTCTCTGACGTTCTGCCCACCCTCTGCCCACAAATCCTGATGCCCAACACACACGCCCCTCTATCCTCTTCAGTGGGGCAGCACACTAGTCAGTTGATAATCACTCTTAACTGGATACCACTCAGATACAAGAACAAAGGGAGAAACCTGGGGATCTCCTTCCTTGGCCGTCAGTTTTCTGCATCAAGAGCACCTGCCAGGGACCTGGGCCTCAGGCAGGCACATGAACAGGAGCACAACCCAGCGAGCGGCACAGCTGGCACAACTCCTAAGACTGCTTCCTGTCACCCGGGGGCACATCTGTAAACCTGTCATGCCACCTCACTCAATCTCTATCTTCTAGCCTAGTGAGTTCTTTTTTAATTAAGTTATTAATTGCAAATTTTTAAATTTATATTCCACCTCTTGAAAAGGATCTGAGCTAACATCTATTCCCTTTGAATTATGTGCCTTATTTTAGTATCTCCAAAACATGGCAGTCTTGGCACTCAATAAATGATATTGACGAAGAGAAGAATACTAACAGATAAGGTTCATAATTGACTGAGAAGAACAAAATACACATTCACGTGACCTCATTTTTGTGGGACAGGAAGCAGGTGAAGAGGGCAGGAGGCAAGAAGGACAGTGATCTGCCCAGGGACTCACCCATAGTCCACAGATTGGGAGAACCAGCCCAGGACAGGGTGCCAGTGGGTCAGGTTGGACTTCTTCTGGGACACGTACTTCTGACAGTAGCACAGCATCTGGGTGAGCAAACTCACGAAGCCATCTGTCTCCTCCTCTAACACTCGGGGGCTGAGGGAGCCCAAGTGCAGGAGGTTGCCTACAGAGAGAGAAGGCTGAGTGCGCCAGGCGCAGACAGATATATGCCCGCAGACAGACACGTGCCGCCACCTCCCAGATCTGCTCTCTGCCCGGGCTGGAAGGAATTCCACGCAGAGGGGCACCCGTCTGTGTGGGGACTACGAGGTGAGGCAGGACTAAAACATGCGCCCACCTGACTTCCAGTCCTGGCTCTGCCTCAGACCACCACTGTGACCCTCAACCTGCCTCTCGAATCTTGTTTCCTTATTTCTAAGACTGGAATCCCTACTTGTGGTGTGAAAGTTGTATAAAGTAGCATGTAGAATGGCTAGCACACAGAAATATGTGAGATTTAGCTAGTATGACATTGTAATATTATGTTGAGATTTTAAAACCAAGGGTTAACATCAAAAATGACCTTCTGAAGAGTATCTGACCTTCCTGGAAAATCACTGTTATTCAAAGTTCACCAAAGTTACTTAACCTGCCTTATAGGAGGACTCCCTAAAAACTGAGCCCCAAGAACATTGGTCTATGTAAAATAAATAAGGTGATGAAAATTGTGTATGTCTGCTGTTTTCACATGCCTCCATCCACAAAGCCTTTCATCTACAGTGAAAACGCAGTGAAACAGACAATGCAGGTCTTATTCTCACCTAGCCCCCCCCCCCCCAACTGCGCCCTCCCTTCTCCCGAGGTGGGAAGTATCCGGGTAACCCATCATGTCTTCAATTCTCCCTTGGCCTCCAGGAAGCTAAGGGAAACTTAACACTCACTGGCAATCACTCAGCTGCTTAGCCAAGATGATATATTTTCCATGTGACTTTCAATTTTATGTGTTTACTTTAACTGTCTGATTACACATTTTTTCACTATAAGCACTTCTAATCGTTATTAAAAACAGCTCTCGTGACCTCCAGAATGGCGAAGAGCAAAGCACTCACGACGCCTAGTTCCCAGTCACATTCCAGCCACGAACACTCACCCATCAGACAAAGCGTATGGCATCCTTCTAAACTTTCACAGACATCACGGCATCGATCCTTATCTCTTAAAAAGGTGATGAATTTATGAAGCATGTCATGAGATTCTAAGACGGTGAGGCGCTGTAAACAATCGCAGACTGTTAAAACAGAATCTGGCAGGAAGTTTCCCACTAAGGCATTGGTCCCCAACCTTTTTTGGGCCACGGACCGGTTTAATGTCAGAAAATATTTTCATGGACCAGCCTTTAGGGTGGGACGAATAAATGTATCATATGACTGAGACAAGCGTCAAGAGTGAGTCTTAGATGGAAGTAACAGAGGGAATCTGGTCATTTTTAAAAAATAAAACATCATTCAGACTTAAATATAAATAAAATGAAAATAATGTAAGTTATTTATTCTTTCTCTGCGGACCAGTACCAAATGGCCCACGGACTGGTACCGGTCTGCGGCCCAGGGGTTGGGGACCACTGCACTAAGGCACGAACTTGACCGCCAGATTACTGCCTAGTCATCAAACATGCTATTGATGGCCAAGAGCAAAATGAACAAAGACGAGAACATGGTTCTTTGGGCTATGCACAGAAGTGTGTCTACAGAGGCTACTGACTTTGAGGAAAAATCGGGGGAGGGGTGGTAGTGGTAATTAACCGAGAAAACATTTTACGCTCTAATTTCTAAGAAAGAAGACAAAAATGGAATTGGGAGGAACTCCCAGAGCCCACTTACCTCAGGGGTCACCACGCCGAGATGAGTCACGAGAGCAGGCACAGACATGATGTGGATAAGGAACGGCCGAAGCAGATTGTCTGAAAACTGTGCAGCAATCACAGGGCTAGACAGACAGACCACCGTACTCAGACAGGTGTGCACGTGAGCCGGGAACAAAACAACCCTACCCACGCCCCAAATTATGCTTCACAGGACTTCTAAAAAATGAAAGACAGGGATGACTCTAAGGAAATGGTTGGGTCAATGACAGTAGACATATGACACAGCTATAAAAAATCAATTTCGACATTTTACTGACATGAGATAATGTTCAAAGTATATGGTAAACTTAAAACAAAAAACCCCAGCAGAATAGGAATCTTTATATGCATGGGAGAAGAGAAGAGAGGAGTTAGTGATTGGCAGGAAGAAAAACAGGATTTCGGAATGCTGGCACTGTTGTTCTATTTCTCAACTAGGGGTAGTACTTACATGGGTGTATTTACTATGTGATAACTCACCAATAACTCATACTTGTTAAGCTACTTTAAATATATAAGCAGATGACCCTTGAACAATATGGGGGTTATAGGCACTCACCCCCTCTCCATGCACAGTTGAAAATCTGCGTATAACATTTTTTTTTTTTTTTTTTTTTTCTTTCTGAAGCTGGAAACGGGGAGAGACAGTCAGACAGACTCCCGCATGCGCCCGACCGGGATCCACCCGGCACGTCCACCAGGGGCGACGCTCTGCCCTCCAGGGGGCGATGCTCTGCCGCTCCGGGGCGTCGCTCTGCCGCGACCAGAGCCACTCTAGTGCCTGGGGCAGAGGCCAAGGAGCCATCCCCAGCGCCCGGGCCATCTTTGCTCCAATGGAGCCTTGGCTGCAGGAGGGGAAGAGAGAGACAGAGAGGAAGGAGGGGGGGGGGTGGAGAAGCAAATGGGCACTTCTCCTATGTGCCCTGGCCGGGAATCGAACCTGGGTCCCCCACACGCCAGGCCGACGCTCTACCGCTGAGCCAACTGGCCAGGGCCTGCGTATAACTTTTTTGATTCCCCAGAAACTTAACTGCAGTTGTCCTCAGAATCCATGGGGGATTGGTTCCAAGATCCCTGCTGCTACCAAAATCCATGGATGCTCAAGTCCCTTATATAAAATGGCATAGAACAATGCATACCATAGAACAATACATATGTGGACTCCCAACCCTGACTGAGAACACACACAGTTTTCGATCTGTAGTTGGTAGAATTTGCAGATATGAAACCTGTGGATATGGAGGGCCACCTGCATACTTATTGAAAATATCTGAGCATAAGTGGAGTCACACAGTTCAAACCCATGTTGTTCAAGGGCCAACTTTCTTATGATATATTATGTATTAAATATTCAGTATTTTAATATGTATGTATAAACACACAAATACATGTAAATTAAAAAAAGACCAAGAGGAAAGATTAAAGAACTGTTAACATTGTATCTTTGGGTTGTAGAATAATGAGAAACACTGTTTCTGTCTTATTCTTTTCTATTTTATCCAGGTTTCTTACAATAAGCATGTATTACTTCCATAATCAAAGAAGGTAATGACCCCTACCTCACACCATATACAAAAATTAACTCAAAATGGATCACAAATGTAAATACTAGTTTTACAACTAAAACTATAAAACTTGTAGAAGAAAATGCAGGAGAAAACACAGGTCATGCATTAAAAAAAAAAAAAAAAGAGGCCCTGGCCAGTTGGCTCAGCGGTAGACCGTCGGCCTGGCGTGCGAGGGACCCAGGTTCGATTCCCGGCCAGGGCACATAGGAGAAGCGCCCATTTGCTTCTCCACCCCCCCCCTCTTTCCTCTCTGTCTCTCTCTTCCCCTCCCGCAGTGAGGCTCCATTGGAGCAAAGATGGCCCGGGTGCTGGGGATGGCTCCTTGGCCTCTGCCCCAGGCGCTAGAGTGGCTCTGGTCGCTCGAGCGACGCCCCAGAGGGGCAGAGCATCGCCCCCTGGTGGGCAGAGCATTGCCCCTGGTGGGCGTGCCGGTTGGATCCTGGTCGGGCGCATGAGGGAGTCTGTCTGACTGTCTCTCCCCATTTCCAGCTTCAGAAAAATACAAAAAAAAAAAAAAAAAAAGATAATGAGAACAACTTACAGGAGAAAAATGATCCCTTCTGGCTAATATGCTCTAATAGCAATGAGCAGATAAGTTACAATTAGAATTTATATTATGATCTTTTACTTTCAAAAGTATAAGGTCTACTGGAAAGTTCTGTCCGTTTTTGGAATAAAACAAAATACAAATTTTTCTTACCATCAATAAACTTTATTAAATAATATAATTGCTATTATTATTAATGATTTCTTGCCAGCATGAGGGCAATTTGTATATCCCATTTTTGAAAAATGTTTTATCTTTTGATGCGAAAAATTGAACCAGTGCTTGATTGATATCTTCTTCATTTTTGAATTTTTTGCCCTTCAAAAAATTTTGTAAGGACAGTATCTTCTTCATTTTTGAATTTTTTGCCCTTCAAAAAATTTTGTAAGGACAAAAACAAGTGATATTCGGGGGTGCTAAGCCCGGGGAATATGGTGGATGCGACAGACATGCTTCTTTAGCATTTCTTCCTTGTTGAAATTCGTAAAAATTACAGTGGTGTAAATGAACTTTATCAGTAGCCATGGGTATACTATCGCTTCACACATAAGACTAATGTGAATCAACTTTGTTTTAGTTAATTTGCTATGTCAGTATGTATACATTAAGTGATAAAAATAGAGAGGCACACATGCGCCAAATAAACATGTGCTTACGTGTCGAAACTTGTGATAGAAATGGACAGAACTTTCCGTTAGACCTTATACTATTTTGGGGACAATAACATTTTATAAGGCTGACGTGCTCAAAATACAGGTGCCTATGTCAACCAAATGTCTAGAGCAGTGGTCAGCAAACTCATTAGTCAACAGAGCCAAATATCAACAGTACAACGATTGAAATTTCTTTTGAGAGCCAAATTTTTTAAATTTAAACTATATAGGTAGGTACATTCCTTATCGAGGTAGCGTCTGTACGTGGTATCTTGTGGAAGAGCCACACTCAAGGGGCCAAAGAGCCGCATGGGGCTCACAAGCCGCGGTTGGCTAACCACTGGTTACAGGAAGCTGACCAATCACACTCAACTCATTGAGCAGAGCCAGACAAAAGAGGGAGGCCTGAAGACAAAAAGAAGTTGTGTTCTCAGTAGGAGGCAGAGCTGCACCTGTGCTTTAGACTCAGGCACCTGGTCGACCTGCCTTGACTCTGACCGAGGAGAAGAGTGGGCGATGCTGCTGCTGCTGCAATGAGCTGCCCCAGAAGGTGACTCAGGAAAGGTCACACAGTAAATCTGTTACCAGGAAAACCTGTTTGTACCTAGATGTTATAACTCATTAAGTATGCCTTGATGTGACCTCTCTCTAAGGGTGAGACGAAGGTCTGATGGTTTGCTAGGTGATTTGGCCTACTTCTATAACTAGCTGCAGCATTACTGGTAAGATCCTGTTCCTCTGTTGGGTGTCTAGCTTCTGGAAGCGTGCCGTCAAATACAGTAGCCACTGGCCACATGTAGCTCCTGAGCACTTAAAATGTGGCTCATCTAAATTCAGATATGTTGTGTCAAACCACACACCAGGTTTTGAAGACTCAGCAGGAAAAGAAAAAATAATAATAAATTTAACTAAGAGAGATAATTTAAGAATACTGACTATATGTAAATATGATAACATTTTGGATATATTGCTTTAAATCAAATATACCATTAAATAATTTTTCCTTTCTTTTGACTTTTTACACATGGTTCTCACTGTATTTCTTTGGACAGTGCTGCCCTAGACCAGCCTTATCCAACAGAACTTCCTGTGACGGTGGAACTACTCCAAACTTGCAGTCCAACACGGTGATCTAGCAACACTGTCACTAGTCACATGGCCCCTGACCAGCTAAAATGTGGCTAATGCAACCGAGGAACTGAACTCTTAACTTTATTGAATTGTAATAAATTTCTATTTAAACACCCCATCTGGCTAGCAGTTAGCAGAAAACATAGTTGGCAAACTATGGCTCACAGAACAAATTCTGCCCACTGCCTATTTTTTGTAAATAAAGTTTGATTGAAACATAGACACATTATCTATGTCTGCTGTGTGCTTCAATGCCAGGGTAGCTGTAACAGAAGCTACGCGGTCCTCAGGACTGAAAATATTAGCAAGCTCTGACACATTTAGAGAAAGAATTTGCCAACCCATGCTTGAAATCATCATTTACCAAACTGGTATTCCACAGAAATGACTGACTGGTTATTAATAGACATACTCCACCATCTGAACATCAGGCGAGGTATTCCACATGCAGATGTGTTTGGGCCCACGTCAAGTTAACCATGCCCAGGGACCTGTGCTACAGTGGGACCTGCCGGAGTGCCGGCACACAGTGCACCAGGGGTCAGCAGGAGGTCATAGAGCAGGGAGCTTTACCACGCTGTCTGACCATGGCCCTTCTTCTTGCCCAGGTTATTATCTGGGGGGATTAAGATAATCAAGTCCCACTAAGTAGCATTCCTCTAAACAGCTTAAGAATGTTCTGGACCCATGAATAAGCACAGCTTTTCATACTTCGTGGTTTTCAGAACTGTGCGATTTCTATTAGGAAATATTTAGTTTCTCATGTGCTGTCTCTTAATTGGCCTTTCAAAATTTTAAGCTGCCCTCCTCCCCTCTTTGCTGGCCCTCTCCCAGCTCTTAGGTTGCCTTTGTTTTACCAACTAAAAGCTCAAAAGGAGAAAGTATCTCATCGTGGCTGCTGGCTGACTGAAAGCAAAAACATTCAGGGATACAGAGGGAAGATAAGAAAAAGGACAGGCCCTGGCCGGTTGGCTCAGTGGTAGAGCGTTGGCCTGGCGTGCAGGAATCCCAGGTTCGATTCCCGGCCAGGGCACACAGGAGAGGTGCCCATCTGCTTCTCCCCCCCCTCCCCCCTCTCCTTCCTCTCTGTCTCTCTCTTCCCCTCCCGCAGCCAAGGCTCCATTGGAGCAAAGATGGCCCGGGCGCTGGGGATGGCTCTGTGGCCTCTGCCCCAGGCGCTGGGGTGGCTCTGGTTGCAACAGAGCAACACCCCAAATGGGCAGAGCATCGCCCCCTGGTGGGTGTGCCGGGTGGATCCCAGTCAGGCGCATGCGGGAGTCTGTCTGACTGCCTCCCCGTTTCCAACTTCAGAAAAATACAACAACAACAAAAAAGGACAGTCATAGAGGTGCCTTTTTCACCAAGACCAATACTCCCTGTGACTGCTGACCAAGTGGGCAAACCCACACACAACATGAGTAACGAGAGGAGAAAAGGAGGAAGAAGCCCCCGTCCCATGCCACCCTCGCTGCGGCCCCTCCTTACCGCAGTGCCAGTGAGAAAGCCGCAGTCAGAGTGCCCCTGGACAGACAGGGCCGGGGCCGCGCCAGGCCACGGGTCAGCAGGGCCTGAAAGGGACATTTTCACTGGTCAGGGAATGAGGTCAACTTTGCCTTCATTTGTTCATAAAAAAATAATCAAGTGTAAAAGATGAGTGCCTCAGATTAAAACAAAAACTATATTGAAATGTTTTTTACAAAGAGGGGAGAGAAAAGTAATGGGTATGGAGGTCCATTATACCCTCCCTCACCTTTAAGTGATACATTTAATTTTTTTAATAATAAACAGTTAAAAAATTAACAGCCGATAAAAATACCAGATTTAAAATGTCAAGACAAGCTACATGTTAGAGGCAGTCTGAACTACGGTGCCAGCAGACACTACCTTGCTGGGTGAACTGCGGGTAATATCACCTTTGGCCGTCCCACCACGGGGCTGGTGTGAAGATAAAATGAAGCCACACCAGGCCAGACCCCACCTCAGTGCCGGCAGAAGGAAGAGCTAAAGCAATGTTACTTCTCATACTCGAGAATTCCAAAGTCCTTCTACACAGCAATAAGGCCCTGACCACCCCTTGGATATATGGGCCGGCACAAAAGGTGCAGTGTGGACAGAGGCTGTTTGAGGACACAGAGGTAGGAAGTTCATTCCAGACACTAGCCAAGAGGGAACCAGCCCTGGGGCCTCCGCCCTCAGTTTAGATTTCCAGCAATTGGATTACACCTGAGGCCAAAGACAGAGTGCATTACAGAGACCCCAGAGCCATTGCCTCCCTTTACACACACCGCAAGTGACCCAGGCAGGGGGATGGAGGAGAGGACGCTGAGCGTTCCGCCCTTCCTGCCAAGTGTTTCTGTGAGGAAGGCATCAGATATGCCAAAGGCAAACGTGAAACTCCAAGTTCAGGTTTGGAGAGCAAGGTCACGTCTGAGGGGATGGGGTCACAGACCTGCAGCACAGAATAAAGTCCGTGCTGGTTGAGATGTCCCATTATATTTGCGCAAATGTGGTTCATGGCTGGTCGGAGACTCTCACCTAAATAAAGAAAAAAGTGTGAGGAGAAAAAAAACCTCTAGACACAATACAAACTGCTTAGGTTGGACAGAAAATCCTGTCCCAGGCCCAGGCCACAAGAAATGAGACGTTCTCCACTTGCCTTCCTGCCTCCCTCAGGTCTGGGGCCAGTGCACACGGAGACACCGCATATCCGAGCTCTTGCTTCCCTGAAAGGCCAGCTCATGTGTCACCTCTCAGGTGTGAGGCCCACTACATCCCTTTCCAGAAGTACCACCCCCGCCTCTAAGCTCCAATAGCACTTTTTAAATCCCCTCCGAGGGACTGGCATTTTCTATTCTCTGTGGCTGTTTCCTCTCTCCTATGAGATACAAGCTCCCTGGCCGGACTCAGAAGGCAACGTATTTTAAATCCTACCCAAATCCAGGGTAATGCCTTAAAACAAACCCTCCTTCCTGACCTGGGCCCTTTCCACATGCAATTTCCTCTGCTTTCAGAGTTTGTCCCTCCTCTTCCATCTGTGAACTCTCACTCTTCCCCCAGCTCTAAGCTCAGACACCACCTCTTCGAGAAGGCCTGAGCCCCTGACAGAGCAAGGCAAGGCTGTACCTGCCCACTCGACTCTCACTTCTCTGTACTCTTCCTTCTGAGCACCACTTCACACACTTTTGTTGTGATGTGGCATATGCACATGACTTCTTTACTACCTGTCTCCCTCCAGTGAGGATGCATGTGGTCACACTGCAGGAGTTCAGCAGGTAAAGCCCCTCACGGGGAGGGACCGTTTTTGTATCTCTAGTGCCTGCATGGTATATGGCCCATAGTGGGCTATTTGTTGAATGGATGGACTAAGTGTCTGAAAAACGTAAAGCTAAGTATAATATTCAGAAAAGGAGGCAGCATTACAATGCAAATTTTATGGCCAAAAGAGAATCATTTGCTGCCAAATGATTCGCCAAATGAAATGACAAGGCTTTAATAAGCAAACATCACCGCTTGGTGCTGTGGGAGGAATACAAAATCAGATCAGAGGGACATGGATTTAAACATAAATTCCAAAAAGGGAGAGACTATCACACACAGCACTGAACATATTCCGGTCACTACAGTGCAACCTGACGGGACATGCGGAGGGCACCTTTGTCTGTATGGTGGCAGGGCCTTCCCTGAGGCTCGCGGGGGCAAAAATGCTTCTTAAAAAAATGAGAGGGTGCCAAAGTTCTACTGCTTAGGGAGGATTTTGAAGCAAGTCCCCCAGACCTTTTCCCCGGAGAATTTTCCACGTTGAAGTGCCTGTGAAGGTGACAAGCATCGTGAGGTACAGGGTGATGAGTCTGGAGTCTTGTAAGATTTCAGGCTGCAAACAATGAAGGGAGTAAGATTAAGGCACACGCCAGCCAGTCCCAGACAGGAAGCACCCATTTCATAACTTTTTCAAGTGTGCTCAGGCTCAAGTAAGGGAGTCAGGGTTATAAGTAAGTATTCTTTTTCTCTCTCTCTTGGGGAATGACCACTTTTAGGAGTTAAATGAGAGGGATTTTGAGCCACTCATGCTTGGGACTGTGGAATCTGAAGCACTCCTGGGAATGGAGAATAGGGACCCCTGAAGAACAAGATGACCCACGCTGGCCTGCTGGTTTTGTGCACACTTAGGAATATACGTATGTTCACAAGCACACTGGAGCGAGAGTGGGAAAGTAACTGAGCCTGACAGGGACCTGTGCTCAGACCTCTCCCTTACCACCTACTCGCTGTGGGGCCTTGGGCAAGTTCCTTAGCCTTCCGTGCCTCGGTTTCCTCATCTGACTAGGGACAGTATGGTTATTGTGAAGAATAAACAATTCATGTACATAAAGCACTAAGAACAGTGCCTGGCTCAGAGATACTTCTGTGTAATACTGCTATTATTATCGTTTCAACAGACCAGGTTGGGAAAAAACCCTCACTCTTTTCTAGGCTCAGAGGCCTTTTAGCACGTACACCTGCAAGGGACCCTGAAGACCATCTAGTTCAAACCCCTAAGCTCACAGAGAATGAGAGAGGGGAAGGAACTTGTTCAAGGCCACATGAGAAATCGGCAGCAGTCAGGACTAAATTTAGATCTTCCTGGCTCCAGGTCCAGTGTTCTCGTCTAATGTGTTTCTTTGCATAAACTTAAAAAAACTTTTTTCAAAACAGAAGAGCCTTTCACCTCTTCTCAAAGAGAAGTCTGTTGTGGAATGCAGACACAGAAACAGGTAAAAGAAGAGACCACTACTCTGCATCATAATGCTCCCCCCCCCCCCCCCCGCACCTGAAAAGCCAGCTGTGGCAGGGTCAAAAGAGCTGTTCACCAATGCCCAGAGAGAGGTGGCTGGGAGCGGGTTGCTGAGAGCCCTGCTGATACTCGCTCCACTGCTCCGCTGCCTCGGAAACCCCTTCCTCCTTACATGCAAAATGGAACAGTGCCTGCTGTTTGTGTCTGCTCACACCTCTGTCCACCTTCTCATAACACAAGGGTGGGCAGAGAGCAGGCTGGGTCAGTCAGTGGTAGTGGCCCAGCTGCACGCTACTATAACCAGTCAAAGGTTGAGACCAGGATCCCACTGAGTCTTTGTGAGACCCTCCCAGATTTTTCAACTGCTGGAGTAGTCTGCTCTTCTCTTTGGTCAAGACGGAGTAAGAATGTGAAGCTAGAATTGTGGCTGCCATGATTGTAACAGAAGAGGACAAAGTGACTCCAAAAGGCGTTAGGGATGAGAAAAAATGAGGGGAAGAATCCAGAAGCCCCTGGCTGCATGTTACAGAACATATTCTATGACAAAATGTTCTTTCTTGCTTAGCTAGCATATATTATTAGCTGTGCTCTTGTTGAGTTTCTGCATTTATAACCAGAGACCTGACTAGTATAATATGAAGTATTCATTATACCAAAAGCATGGGTAGGAAGATAACAGATTCCCTGGCATTTAGACAGTGGCAAGCACAGGTCAATGTTCAAAATACTGCATATCAAAGGAGGGCTCATATTGAAGACAGTATGTAACTTGCTCTCTCCTAGAAGGGGGGCTCTAATAATTCTGTCAGACCCTGACTGACAGATCACCAAAAGTAAAACCTAGGAGGGAACCATGGGGACTCTGAAAATATACTACTCACACAAAAATTAGGGGATATTTCAAAAATGAATATGAAGCTATAAAATATCCCCAATTTTTATGAGCAGTATACATCCCTAAGGCCTGAAATGGGAAGGACATATTCACAGTGTTTCATTTTTACCTTGAGCTGCTCAAGAAACTCACAGCAATACCACAGAATGCCCTTGATCTGTTTAATCCATAAGAGGGTGAGATCCTTGGAGAGAGCCAGGGACACATACCACACCTACAAGCCGGAGAAAGAGAAATGTAACGGGTAGGTATAGGGATCAAATTACCTATGTTCTAACTACTGGCATGAGACCAATCAGCTAGGTCCAGTGCCAGATGATGCAGTGAGGCCCAGTGAACAGCTAAGCAGCCAACAGGACTTAACACTAACCCATCCCGCTTACCTTGGGTTCATTCTCAGTATCCATGCTGCTCAGGATGCAGCGACACAACTTTTCAAATCTCTGCAGAGGCAAAATAGGGGTTATAAGTTCCTGTAACTAATAAAAAATGAGGAAGAAGCAAATGTTTTGCGGGCACCTGGCATGTGTAGGCATTATGAGATCATTTAAAATTCCTTCTTACAAACAGATGGGGAATTGAGAATCAAAAAGGCTAAACAGCCTGACCTGTGGTGGCATAGTTGATAAAGCGTCAACCTAGAATGCTGAGGTCACCAGTTTGAAACTCCGGGCTTGCCTGGTCAAAGCACATACAAGAAGCAACCACGAGTTGTGTTTCCCGATCCTCCCCCTCCCCCCTTTCTCTCTCTAAAATCAGTAAATAAAATAAAAAAAAAAGGCTAAAGAAAGGCTCTCAAACTAATAGCCCACTGGCTCAATGAGCCCTACATTTGTTTTAGAAGCTGGTATATTTCATATAAAAATCCAGACTGGGGCTCCTTTTGTTTTTTTTTTTTTTGCATTTTTCTGAAGCTAGAAACAGGGAGAGACAGTCAGACAGACTCCCGCATGCGCCCGACCGGGATCCACCCGGCACGCCCACCAGGGGCGACGCTCTGTCCACCAGGGGGCGATGCTCTGCCCATCCTGGGCGTCGCCATGTTGCGACCCTCCTGGGTGTCGTCATGTTGCGACCAGAGCCACTCTAGCGCCTGGGGCAGAGGCCACAGAGCCATCCCCAGCGCCCGGGCCATCTTTGCTCCAATGGAGCCCTGGCTGCGGGAGGGGAAGAGAGAGACAGAGAGGAAGGCGCGGCGGAGGGGTGGAGAAGCAAATGGGCGCTTCTCCTATGTGCCCTGGCCGGGAATCGAACCCGGGTCCTCCGCATGCTAGGCCGACGCTCTACCGCTGAGCCAACCGGCCAGGGCCTGGGGCTCCTTTTGAAAAACAAAATCTGGCAAAGCTGGGCTTGGATTCCTGTGGATGAGCAGCTATCTCCTACATCATGCTCTCCTCTTCGCCATTTTGTACGCATCATGTAGCATCACTGTAATCTTGAAATGCAAAAGGAAGAAAAGTGGAAGCTGGAAACCAGGCTACACTGTGGCATTACCAACCCTGGATCCACCCTTAACAGTGGCCTCATTCTGGGTGGCAAAAATGAACACATAACCCCAATCAGCCAGAGGCATTCCTCAATGGGTTGTTAGTACTATCACAGATAACTAGTGGCTTCTGGAATTGTATTTTCTGGGGTAATTCTAATCCCAAAGGTACAACCAGCATGTTTTGTTTGGTTTACAGGATTTAAAAGGAATCTGAAATTAGCTACCAACTTTTTACAAAATAGAAAATGGACTGCAAAGAAGTCCAATGCCTCTTTAAAAACACCAGAGGCTACCACTGGCTGAAGCTGAGGAGAGGCTGCCCCTCTGGATGGGCATGCCACAGACCCCATTACTCCTTCTGACGTCCTTCCCACCACTGTGAGTTACCGTTTAACGTGACTTGTTTTATGTTTTGTCTCATAAATGGCTGCTTTCATTCATTTACCTAACCTGTCTGGCTCCTGTATGCATCTAAGTTCAACAAGTGCATGGAACAGTCGATGAGAAAAGAATTGTTTTCAGGCCCAGAAGCACTGGGAGTTATCCCTGTAAAACAGGTCCCAAGAAAACAAAAGGGCGGGATGTGGGAGTGACAGCGAGCTGCCACCTCAGGAAGTTGCTGTAAGGGTTAGATGATGTAATAGTTACAAAAGACCTGGCAGACAGTAAGTATGATGGACATTTGCTCTCATTATTTTACCTCATTGTCCTCTTTAATTCTGAACAAGAACAGCAGTTTCCTGGCAATCTTAAAAATACAAAGTGCGCTTCTTTTACTGGGCCCAGAGTCATCTGCTTTAAAAAACTCATCGATCTCTCTCCTAAAGGAGGGAGGGGCAAGAAAAACAAAACAAAACAAAAGGCATTCTTAATTCAAGCTCACAGGAGCTGGCAGGCTTTTCAGGAACTGTAGGGAGAATGTGCTGAGTCCCTGGCACCCACCGGATCTCTCTCTGCAGCCGGCTCCGACAGAGAAAACTCCGGACATGGGCCTGAATCCCGACAGCGGCCCGCTCCCGCTCCTTCTGCACAAGTCTTTCCTCTCGGGCCTGACGGGCTCTGTCAATGAACCAGGCTCTCGAGGTCTGAGAAACGGTGAACATGTTTACAAACTTGCACAAACCCTGCAAGGAAGGAAAACGTCAAACAGTCGGTGTAGATCATTATACGAAAAACGCACACAGAAAGGGGTTCAGGGGCAAAGGGTGGGCAGGGGTGGGGGCGGCAGCAGAGAGCTACTCGGGCCCTCCAGCACCCTCCGAAGTGCTAATAGCTCTCCTGGCACAAGTCCCAACTTTCCCTTGGCTCTTTTCATGCAACTCCCAAGAGCAGCGAGGCTCTTTCCTACATTAAATAATTACATTTTCTTAAGAGAAGGAGCACAGCGCCTGGCATAGGGTATGGGTTCTGTAATTGTTTAACGAATGAACAAAGCATGACACAGTCCCATTTATAAAGCACTAATGCACCAGTAATGCAAACCAGGCATCCTCTAAGTCAAAGCTTCCTAGATATTTTAATTTTTTGCAGCAGTCCACAGTATCTGGGAAGCCAGCATCAAGCAATTCACTTTTATTTTGCCAAGAGAAGATGTAAAAGAAAAACCAATCATGAGTATTTACTGTCACGGTTAGTTTAATCATCCATTCAGTCAACAACTATTTACTGGTACATACCTGTGCCTAGCGCACACACACAAATAAGCCCTTTCATTTTTTAAAAGCATTATTTTCATTAAAAAAGCCAAAGGTCCATGATCCCAGAACGCACAACAACCTGCTAAGTTGAATATGTTCTGTTTTATGTGTAACTTATTCCATTGTCCTTACTGATCCCATTCTGCCAAAAACCAATGAAGTCTTGAAAGCGGAACGGCTCCCATCCCTGGCCCGTACTTTCTGGACAGAGGCCCTGAAGGATCCATTCCACATTTTTACCTCAATCACCAGTAACTCTTTTCCCAAAGGGATGGTTCTAGCTAGCAGCCTCAAGCACACAGTTCTGGTCCAAAGTCATTCTATCCAAAATCTGAAATCAGCCCCACTGACAAAAAGCACTGAAATGAGTTATTCATAAATCTAGACTTCCAGAAAACAATTGCTTTGCTAGGTTACTTCCCTCAAAGCAGCACTCATGTGAAAACATCATCAAATAAGAGGCTCATGCAAGGCTCCTCCCATGTCCACATAGTAAGGGACTTGTGTCCCCTTTGCAGTCCTGCTTCATACCTGCTAAACAACAGGTCTTTCCCAACATGGCCATAATTCTCTCTATAAATTAAAGCCTGCCTGACCACAGGAGGGTGGGTAAGATTAGCGGAAAAAAGGTCATCTGACCATTCACTTCCAGCCCCAGCAGGGGAAGCCCAAAGAGCTCACCTGAGGACCTGCCTGTGTCGCGGAAATGCCACGTAATCATTAGTGATCTTGCAGAGGACTCACAGCCAAGGTAGCGTCTCACTTCTGAGGGGCTTGCCTGCTCTGGAAGGAGCAGAAGGAAAAAAAATCCTGATTTAGGGTTAAGTTGTATAGGTAGGGCATCATGCAGTCCTTCACTGAGTAAAAGTAATACAGTGCCCCTGGTTTAAAAAACACCACTGTGTTCTCTTTAGCTTTTTTGTTTGTTTGTTTTTTGTGACAGAGACAGAGAGGGACAGATAAAGACAAGACAGACAGGAAGGAAGATCAGAAGCATCAATTCTTCATTGCAGCACCTTACTTGATAATTGATTGCTTTCTCATGTGCCTGGACCGGGGGGCTCCAGCAGAGCCAGTGACCTTGGGCATCAAGCCAGTGACCTTTGGACTCAAGTCAGTGACCATGGGGTCATTCATGTCTATGATTCCATGCTCAAGCCAGTGACCGCACACTCAACCCGGATGAGTCCATGCTCAAGCCAGCAATCTCCGGGTTTCGAGTCTGGGTCCTGTGCATCCCAGTCCAATGCTCTATTCACTGTGCCACCGCCTGGTCAGGCACTGTGTTCTCTTTAGTTACTGTCTGGTCTAAATGTTAAACTTTACCTCCATAGCACTCCCAGTTTAAAGGGAATTGGTTGAAAATACAGTTGATTCTTGAACAACACGGTTTGAACTGCATGGGTACACTCACATGTGGATTTTTTTTCAATAAACATTGTAAATGTCTTTCCTCATTCTTATGATTTTAATATTTTTTTCTAGCTTACTTTATTGTAGAAATACAGCATAGCCCTGGCTGGTTGGCTCAGTGGTAGAGCGTCAGCCTGGCGTGCAGGAGTCCCGGGTTCGATTCCCGGCCAGGGCACACAGGAGAAGTGCCCATCTGCTTCTCCACTCCTCCCCCTCTCCTTCCTCTCTGTCTCTCTCTTCCCCTCCCGCAGCCAAGGCTTCATTGGAGCAAAGTTGGCCTGGGCGCTGAGGATGGCTCCATGGCCTCTGCCTCAGGTGCTAGAATGGCTCTGGTTGCAAAAGAGCAATGCCCCAGATGGGCATAGCATCGCCCCCTGGTGGGCGTGCCGGGTGGATCCTGGACGGGCACATGCAGGAGTCTGTCTGCCTCCCCGTTTCCAACTTTGGAAAAATATAAATAAATAAATAAATAAAAAGAAATACAGCATATAATATTGTTTATGTCATTGATAAGGTTTCCAGTGAACAGTAGGCTATTAGTAGTTCAAGCTTTGGGGAATCAAAAGTTATATATGTGGATTTTCAACTTCATAGCAGGGGGTGGGGGGTTGGTGTGCCCCAATCCCTGCATTGTTCAAAGGTCAACTATAATTCCAAAGTTACTCAGTTAAAGCTTTACATGCTGTGATGTAAGCAAGAATAACATAGGGGAACATTAAAAAGCTGCTGAAAATGTTTGACATTTTTAATACTGAAAAATGTTTATGCCGAAGAAATTCTGTGAACCACTTAAGATCTCAATTACGTGAAAAAGAAAATTTTCCGTGCACAGATACAAAACTGGGTGAAAAATACTCCAGCATGTTAAATAAGAGTCGTTTTGAGAGAGTGGTATTGTGGGAAATTTCTTTAATTGGTCTGTTTTCGAAGTTTTCCACAAGAAGCTCATGTGGAGGCAGCACTCCCTATGTCTGCCACATACTGTTGGCTAATGTTTCAGAACCTTTCTGTCTCCCTTTGTTAAATGGCTCAGAGGCTACGCATGAGCCAAATAAGGATGTACTTCAAGTACCTACTGAGTGCTGACAGAGCAGTCAGTAAGTCTGATATTATTTTTATTGACATTTTTTTCTTTTTAAATAAAGTCTTCAGCAGAGGCTCTTGTCCCTAAGGTTTCTGGGTAGGAAATAATGTTGGGACCTTTACATACCTCACCCATTAGATTTTTCCCCCTTATCCCAGGGTACACTAAGATTCGCTAGTCCTGTCATGTGGGCAATGAACCCCCGGGCCTGTTTAGATTGGGTAACAGCTTCAAGCTCCTGAAAGCTGCAAAAGAGCTGGGCCCAAGCAGCGAGCACAGTGGTATGCTCTTTGCTTACAATGTAGAAGGTCGTCAAACTTTTTATAAAAACCTCCCACTTTTGCAGTGCTGGTCAACCTTATTATTATTATTATTTTTTTTTTTTCTTGAAGCTAGAAATGGGGAGAGACAGACTCCCGCATGCGCCCGACCGGGATCCACCCCGCATGCCCACAAGGGGGCGATGCTTTGCCCTTCCGGGGTGTTGCTCTGCCGTGACCAGAGCCACTCTAGCGCCTGGGGCAGAGGCCAAGGAGCCATCCCCAGCGCCCGGGCCATCTTTGCTCCAATGGAGCCTCGGCTGCGGGAGCGGAAGAGAGAGACAGAGAGGAAGGAGAGGGGGAGGGGTGAAGAAGCAGATGGGCGCTTCTCCTGTGTGCCCTGGCCGGGAATCGAACCCGGGACCCCTGCACGCCAGGCCAACGCTCTACCGCTGAGCCAACCGGCCAGGGCCCAAAACAAAGTTATTTAAGGACATGCTATATCTCAAACTTTTACTTCTCCCAGGGGGCCTCTCAGGATAAGATCCTTTCCTTGTGATTATCACCCCCTCAGCAATATTATATGTTGGTTTCTGTTTGCAACATATGATCATCTATACTCCACAGTTTTCCTAATTCATTCTTATGCACCTCATCTATTTGCAGTCTGTCTACTACAATTCATCAATAAAACATGTTATAAAATATTTATTAGGTGCTTACTCTGCTAAATGCCATGGAAAATCAAAGAAAAGGCTGTAACAGAAAAAGCTCTGGATCAGACAAAGTAGTCCTTGGTTCATTTTAGTTCTGATTCTACCTCACTTGGCCAAGTTACTTACCCTCTTTAGGTCTCAGTTTCCTTATCTGTACATTGCGGATAATAATATTAGTGTATCTACTTCTTAGGGTTGCTGAAAGGATTAAATTAAAAGGATTAAATAAAAGTTACCCTTCTTATACCTCAATTTAGTCATTATGACACTGTAAAGTTAGCATTAAATGGGATGTTAAAGAAGCACCTGGACGCAAATAGCGCTGACTATATTGTCCTTAAGCAGCTAAAAATCCAGTTAGGGAAACAACAGAGATATAGGTGGGAAGATTAGGAAACAAGAGGTTGGTGATAATCAAGATCATGCAAAACACAAAAGAAAAACATGTTGACTGCGTACCCACTATCGGCCAAGCTAAGTGATTTCCCCTAATAAGAAAAGCAACCCTGTGAAATGATTTAGTATCTCCCATAGGACAGGTTAGACCACTAGTAAGAGTTAGAGCCAAGATTTTAACATGAAGAGACAGGACTCAGATTCTCCTTTATTTCAATATTTCCAAGAGATCTGCTCGAAATCAGTCTTTTCAGGATAAGGCCAACTTCACTGGGAAGTGTGAAAGAGCAAGAGAATCCAAGGAGTATTGTCCAAAAGTGAAACGCCATAAACGCCCATTGCTGACTGAGCCCAAAAGGATTCTATTTGGTAGGAATAGCTGGGTAGCCAGATTTAATTACCATCACCACCACCTAGGTGCGGGCTATTATCAATCTCACCTTCACAGGGAGAAAATGAAATGTAGAGAGGGAACAGGACTTGTCACAGGTCACTATGCTCCTGAATTTGAACTCAGGTCTGACTCCAAAGCAATTATTTATTTGTAAGTGAAACACACAAGACCCAGAGAGTACCCCAGCCACAGGCTGGCAAAGAAAAGCTGAGACTGCAAGGCTGCCATGGAGCTAAGTTACAGTCAAATTTCGAACCGGTATCATTAACTCCAGCTGCCTCTGATAACAGCGGAGTGTCTGGAACAGTACTAAAAGTTGCATTATACAACATCCCCTGTGAAACGAGCTACACCATTTCACAGAGGAGGAAACTGAGGCTCAGATAGGTGACAAAAGGTTACATTGCGAGAAAACAGGATTCCAACAACGGTATCAGTGACTCCTAAGATCCTCGGCAACAAAAACTACAGTAAGAAATCTTTTTCACCCAGCGTTAAAACGTTTATAAAGGCCCCAGCAACGAAAAGAGATGGTAAAGGCTAAGAGAGGCCACCCTGAAGCGCCAAGGCAAGCCTCTAGCACCTGCCCCTCGGACCAGGTGATGCAGGGACCCGGCCCCAGGGCCACCTCCCTTAAAGTCCCGGCCCCACCACCGGGTGAACCCACAATCCTGTTCCCACTCGCTACCCGCAGGCCATAGACCTTTATCCGCTCGAAGCCCCCGCGCTCGGGATCGGAGCCGCGCAGGTACTGTCGCCTCAGCCCAAAACCCCTGAGCTATGCCGGACCCGGGGCAGCGGCCGAGACTCCACCGCCATCTTGCCCCGGGATGTTCTTTCTCAAAGCTCCGGCGGGAAACAACGATCCATTTCTTGTCAATGACAGTTCCGTAGAGCTTCTCCGCCCCGGGAACGACAACCTCCGTGAATCTTTTCCTCCTCTCTGGAAGCTGAAAAAACCGAGCATTCAGAAGCGGGATAAATGCCTGATCCATCAGAGAGGAGGTGCGACCCAATCCAACCCGGCATGCTGAAGGAACGTGGCCAATGTTTAGGAGTACAACGGATCCTTTAGGAAGGCGCCCTCCGCGGAGCGGAAGGGCGGTACAGACAGCGGAAGTTTCCTCTTGGCCCCGCCTCCGCCCCTGGCTTAAGCAAGCTGGGTGTTTCCTGCCTCTTTCAGTCCGGGTTGGGAGACTCCGGCGTCCTCCGACTTTTCATGGTAAGGAGGGCGGTGCCCACCGACTGGGGACTCCGGGCGGCGGAGAGCACGGGGCAGACCCAGAGTAGAGAAGGAAGGGGTCTATAGGAGGGGGTGCGGTAGGGAGTGTCGCAATAGGGAAGAGGCATTTGGGGGATAGGATGGGGGCGAGGCTGGAGGTGGGGGAAGGGCATTGAGTGGAGAATTTGGGGAGGGGGTCCCTGGGTGTTGGGAATCCAGGAAAGGGCATTTGGGCTTGGGAAGTAGATTTGTGTTTGGGGCGTATGGGTGGGTGGTGTCTGAATCGAATGCTTGTTTGAAATGGGAATTGGTGATTGTGAAGAGAACAAAGGGCTGTCATTGAAGACGGGCATTTGGGGTGGAAAATTAGGGTTTGGAGAGCTGTGTGGGAGAATAGATAGGTTATGAGAGGGTGAAGTGGGATTCCTTGGGTTGGAGAGTTTTGGGTTTTTGGAAGTTGTAATTGGAGTCGCTGGGTTCTGGGAAAGTGGAGAAGGGACTTCTATTCTAGGTGTGTCTGAGCACACAGGCGAATGTAGGAGAGGATTAGAGGTAGCCGGCCGGCAGGTGCTTGGAACTTCCCGGAAGGATGCAGGGGCCTGAGGCCAGGGTACCTTCGCCACGGAGTCCAGCGCCTTAACTGGTGCTTGGGTACCTGTCTAGTCACTTCCGTTGAGTCCCGAGGTACCCACACCTGAGGAGCTGGAGATGTCTCACGTGCAGTCTCCTAGCTGTGGGAAGTTTCTGTGTGCTTGGGTTCCTTCAGGAGTCTGTTGCTTGAATAGCTCTTTGTCCCTGAACAGGGATGAGCAAAGTTCACCCTAGATCCTCATTTTACTTGTTTGCCAGTATCTCTTCCCTGGGAAGTGCAGTCTTTTAAGGAAGTCCTGAGGACACTGCTAAAGAAAAATGAGTCAACCTGTATCTTAGTTTGATCTGCACCATTTTGTGTACAATAAAGACCACCTGAGTGGAAGAAGGCATTAAACCAGTAGTTCTCAAACAGTGGTTCCCAGACCAGCAGCCTTAGCTGGAACTTGTTAGAAATGGCCAAATTTTCAGGTCCTACCACAGACTATTGAATCTGCCTGGGGTGGGGCCTCGCAATCTGTTTTAACCAGCCCTGTGGGGGATTAGAGCAATGATTTCTTGTTTGGGGCTTTATAATGAAAAGGACATCAGAAGACCTTAATAGCTCTTATTCTTAATTTTTTGCTTTTAAAAAATGGTATTGATGACAACATTTTACTCACTGAACTGGTGAGAGAAATAGGCCACTAGTTTGTGTACGAAACACAGGAAAAGAGTGTAATTGGCCCAATGCTTGGAAATAGCAGCAGCTGTCCTATAGGTTTTGGATGCAAAACTGTAATACACTTCTGTAGCTGATTAAATTTAGTTTGGTTGAAAGGGAACCACAGGCTTTTCTGAGTTGTAGAAATGCCCTCCATTCGAGGGGTGGGGGATGTGGTGGGGGTAGGAAGGAGTTGTATAATCAGCTTCAGGGCAGCCACTCTTAGATCTAGCTGGTTAAAAAGAAACCGCCTTGTCGCTTAGGTCTGGCCACACATTAGAATCACCCGAAGAGTTTTTGAACTCTGGTTTCTGAGCTGCCATGCTCCTCCTTTCCCCTCCCCAAATTTGATTACTTGTTCTGAGGCCTGAAGGGGGTGCTTAAAAAAGAATTTCCATTTTGGAGCAAAATTTCTTAACTAACTCTACCCTCCCCCAATAAAAAACCCACAACTGTAAACCTTCTCCTCTCCACCACCAAGTTTTCAAAGTTTTTAGAAACTCTTTATTCCCATAAGCCACTTCTATTATCCCATGAACAAAGAGTTTCCTGGAGCCTCTCCTAGTGTTGAGGTGAGCGACCTTTGGGAGAGTGGGCTCCGGAAAGGCTCAGAGCTTTCTTTGTCTAGTCTGGAGTCTCCATCTAGATCAGGATGGTTTCTGCCTTTATCTCTTAGTAATTCAGTCGCATGTCAATAGAGCTGGGACCAGCCTCCAAAGAGAAGGTAATCTGAGACTTTGGGAGCATTCCCAAACAGTCATCCTTTGAGTGTTTCACATTTGAGTATTTGCCCTGAGCCAGGGACCGTGCAGAGGGCATCCTTCATAGCAGACCCGGGAGGCAGGCCCCGCTGTTGTCCCCACCTGAAAGACTTAAAGACCAGACTAAACTCAGACAGATGACTCACCCAGGTTCCCACAGCTGGTAAATGGCAAGGCTGGGGACTTAAGTTCAGGTCTGCTTCCAAACCCAAGCCCACAGCCACACTTTGCTTCTCATCTTTTCAGAGCTTTTTCGTACTTTCTGAAGCAGCAGCTATGGCCCTCCTTTCTCAATTTATATGTCATAGCTCTATACATAGTAAGCATGACCATGGATAAAATCATGGGCTCAAGGCCAGGCAGGACTGGCCCACGTCCTTCCATGCCTCCCGTCACCAAGCCACCTCCATCACCAACTCACTTTGGGGAGTGTCTGAGCTGTGGGTCGCTTTCTCGGTGATATGCGCAGATTCAGGAAAGATTCTGCCCACTCTTGGGCATCTTCTCCAGCTAGTCTACCTATTCAAGAAATGTTTTCTTTGAGTACACTTGTGCCAGGTACTGGTCTCCTTTCCTGCGCCAGCTTAAATCTGGACACAGCGTTCATTTCTCTCATATGTATGTGAGAGCTGGCAGTGTTGCCACAGAAACTGTTATCAGATCCTGCTGTTTGGAGCAGCGCTAGTACAGGAAGTTTCTAATTTTGCAATAACTTGCTTCCAAGAGTTTTCATATAGTTTTTTAGTCTTCAGGAACACTTTTCTTCTATAGGAAGTATTAGGAGTGGTAGTCGGGATCCTACTCACCTTCAGAAAAGCTTATTTCATCTGTAATTCAGCTGAGAGGTGGCACGTCTAGCTGTTCAGTGTGCATGGCAATAAGGAAAGAGCCCTGGACAGTGCTCCAGGCCACAGCCTGTGTTTGCTTTCATGGGTAGTGGGCAGAAAGGAAGTCCTCCTAACCCGGGAGTTTGTGGCAAAGTTGTCTCTCTAGGGTCAGCAGATGAGGTCAGTGTATGAGGCCATCTGGGTGGAGTTTAGGGCAGATTGGGGAATACATGCCCTTCCCAGGGGGCAGTCAATACTCAAATTCCTATCAGTTGTTGCCCCGCTGGCCAAGTTGGCTTCTGATTTTAAGAGAAGCCAGAAATCCATACTTTTTCTGTGAACTCTCCTGAGCTGTCATGTCAGTGTTGCGAGTAAAGTTTGTTTTAAATGCAGTAGACACTTGGTCTAAGCAAAGTTTATCTGGAGGCCAGATGCAGCCCAGTGGCTTTAAGAAGTAAACCAAGCCTGGTGCCATGACCCTGGTGACCGTGTGTCTTCTCCCTGGCAGGAAGAGATGTCAGGAGAAAGTGTGGTGAGCTCAGCGGTGCCAGCGGCTGCTACCCGCACCACTTCCTTCAAGGGCACGAGCCCTAGCTCCAAGTATGTGAAACTGAATGTGGGCGGCGCCCTCTACTACACCACCATGCAGACGCTGACCAAGCAGGACACCATGCTGAAAGCCATGTTCAGTGGGCGTATGGAGGTGCTCACCGACAGTGAAGGTAAGCCCACCTTCAAGGCATTGGGAACATGCTATGGTCGAGTGCTCAGAAGGCCACCGTAAAATGCACAGTTGTCCACATAGCTGCAGATCTCCTGTTGTGCTCAGTGTTATCATGGTGTGTAGGGAGACTGGATCTAGTCTGGGCTGTGTGGTCAGGAGGGCTTCGTGGAAGAAGTGACATTTAAGCTGAGACCTGAAAGTGAGTAGGGGACAGCTGGACAGACAGGGACTCACAGTCTTGAGTTAGTTGTTGATTTGCTGTGTGAACTCACTGATTTGCTGTGTGACTTTGAGAAAGGCACTCTCCCGTGCCAGGCCTCAGCTCTGTAAAATGGAAGGTGGACTAGCTACCCTGTTTGGTTGGTTCCCTTCCTGTTCTTGCAGTGATGAATCTCAGATGTTAGAGTATAACGCAAGTGTGAGTCATAAGCATTTTCTTCGGTCACTTGTCCTCCTAGGATGGGGTCCTGACAAAGACCCAAAGACCTGGAATTGAGTCACAGCTCCCTGTTTCGTAGCTGGCGGGGCGGTCCTAATCAAGTTGTGTAACTTGTTGAGATCTCATTTTCCCCATCTGGTGAAATGGGCACAGTGATGCCCACCTCGTAGGGCAATGAAGACGTACTAAGTATTCAATCTATGTATATTCATTACTTTTGTTTTAGCTTGTGGAAAGTCATGTTACTAAAAGGCAAAGGATTGTTTAAAGTCATCTTACCATAACTACTTCCTACCCACCTGGAACAAAGAGCACCTGACAAAGCAGGAACATCCTTACCTGTCTGGGTTCAGGGGGCAGGTCCAAGGAGGTTTACAGATGGCCCTGTCCTACGTTCCTCGGGCCTGAGATTGCTTGAGACCAGGCCAGACCACAGCCCGGCTTCCCTGGTCCTGAGGCGGGCCTCTGTGCTGGTGCCCCTTCCTTCCTTCCTGACCGTGGTTCCTGACAAGGTGGGCGTGTTTTGACACAGAGGGTGGGATTGGGGGTTCTAAGCCTGGTGTACACAGTACATTCTGCGATCCGAAGGGGCTGAAGCGTGGGCTGTCACTGTGGAGTGCCACCCTCTACGTCCTGGAGAAGGCCCGGCTGCAGGCTGCGGTTCTGCTTCCCTGGGCGTCCTGAGAACTTGGCTTTCCAGAACTGCCCCCATCTTCGGGAAAAAAACCCCAAAACGAGTTCTTCATGAGTGGGAGGATCTCCCTGGCCATGCCACACCCAGCATTGCCCAGAGTGTTTTTAGAAATCAAGACAATGGCACCCAGCTGCAGGAGGAAGCAGACCTTATCTGAGAACCCAGGATTGTTGTGGCTTTTCTTCCGCCCTTCTCGGTCCCCGGTCCCTGGTCTCCGGCAGGGCGCAGGAAAAGCTGAGTCGCTTCAAAAGCAAAGAGGAAGCCTCGGCTTCTTGAAAGCCTTTGCCTTAGTGGCCTAACACTTGTCCCAAAAGAGCAGCCCTTGAGCTCCCCGTCCCCGAGGTGCAAGGTGCATGGCAGGGGTACAGGGTGCTGGACAATGTCCTTGCCCCTTGCTTCCTGGGGACCCAGCACCTCCGGGCGGACGGTGCTGCCGCTGACACTCCAGACCTCAGCTGTGTTCATTTCACTCCAGAGCCAGCTGCTCCATGCCCTCAGGAGTAGCTCACAATGTGGCATTTTAGGGGTGTTACCACACTGATGCCTCACCTTAACCCTTTGAGGAGTGGGTGCCATATGGTTACGATTTGATAAGTGAGAGGCCCACTCTCATGTTAACCCAGGACTTATGGCTCTCATCATCTGCTCTCTGTGGTTTGATGGAGTCCCAGCCCCCATCCAGGTCGCTGTAGTGTGGCAGCCTTGGGGCTCAACCAGTGGCTTCATGCTGAAGCCCTTTGGGTATTGAGTGAGGGCCTGGCCGACACTCAATTCTAGTCCCCCAGCCTGTGCTGTGCCTGGCATGGTGTCCCATTGGCAATCTGGTCCCCCAGCTTGCACTGTGCCTGGCATGGTGTCCCGTTGGCAATCTGGTCCCCCAGCCTGCGCTGTGCCCGGCACGGTGTCCCATTGGCGATCTGGTCACCCAGCCTGCGCTGTGCCCGGCACGGTGCCCCATTGGCAATCTGGTCCCCCAGCCTGCGCTGTGCCCGGCATGGCATCCTGTTGGCGAGTCTACAGCACAGCCTGACCTGTTGCTTTGAGAACCCTGTTGGGTCCATAGATTGGCAAGATTCTTGCACAATGCTGGGAGAAGCAGGTCTTAGCAGCATGGAAGGGAGAATGGGTCACCTTGGCCTTGAGGAATGAGTGAGCTGCAGTCCCACAGCATCCCCATAGGGGTGGCTTTCTTGAGAAGCCAAGGACACTGTGGCAGTGAGCGGGCCTTTGCGAGACTCCTTCACAGAAGGAGTCAGTTCTTACAGTTCTAGAATTTTTACCTGAGCCCTTAACATTGCCATTCTTTTACACAGTTGCCTGTGTCATCCTTGTTGCTTAGTGCAGTACTTCCCCCCCTAAAGTGGTTTCTGGGCTCTTGCTATGTTTCTGGAATGAGGGAGTATGTTTCTGGAAAGAAGAGAGTCATTCATGTTCTGTACACACATTCCCTAGAAAAGTAGTAGGGACATTAGGGTAATAAGAGAAAACTGCAGTACCTGGGGGGTTTCCCCTGAAATCTTCCAGCCTCCTACCTTTTGTAAAATTCTGAAATACATTGAGAGCTTTGAAATTGTGGGTACTGTAACAAACTGCCCTGTGCCCTGCTCAGGCAAGGAATAAAACGTTCCCTGGACTCATGGATCCTCTCTTCACCTTTTCTGTTTGCCACTCTTCTTTCCAGAGGTAACCACTGGCCCAACTTCGAGGTCTCTGGTAGATTTCAACGTTGGTGGCACAGTGAGTCACCCTCAAAGCTAAATCCTGATGCCTCGGTATTCCCTCAGAGAGCCATATGAACTTGGGCAGGGTGTAGTGGGGCCCTCGGACTTCTAAGAGCTCTCTGGGGGTTCTCATGTGTAGCCAGGGCTGAGAACCACTATGTGGATCTTTCCACCATTTACTTTTACTGCAACTGTTGCTGTCCCTAAACAATGTATCATTGGTGTTTTCTTTTAAATAACTATTTTGATACTTTTATTGGTTACTTTATACTTTATTTTTTAATTACAGTTTTTTGTTTGTTTATTTGTTTTTTGTTTTGTTTTTTGTATTTTTCTGAAGTTGGAAACGGGGAGGCAGTCAGACAGACTCCCGCATGCGCCCGACCGGGATCCACCTGGCACACCCACCAGGGGGTGATGCTCTGCCCATCTGGGGCGTTGCTTTGTTGCAACCAGAGCCATTCTAGCGCCTGAGGCAGAGACCATGGAGCCATCCTCAGCACCCGGGCCATCTTTGCTCCAATGGAGCCTTGGCTGTGGGAGGAGAAGAGAGAGAGAGGAAAAAGAGGAGGAGGGGTGGAGAAGCAGATGGGCACTTCTCCTGTGTGCCCTGGCCGGAAATTGAACCTGGGACTCCTGCACGCCAGGCTGACACTCTACCACTGAGCCAACCAGCCAGGGTTTTTAATTACAGTTTATAGTTAACATTATTTTGTATTAGTTTCAGATATACAGCGTAATGGTTAGACAATCATATACAATACAAAGTGTTCCACTCAATATTTCGATTTCAAGTACCTGCCTGGCGCCACTCATAGTTATGACAGTTTTCTTGACTATTAGATTCCATATATAAGTAAAATCATATGGTGTTTGTCTTTTCCTGTCTGCACACATTTTCCATTTCTTCTTGACTCAGTCTTGGAAGAGTGTATGTTTCTAGGAATTAACCCATTTCTCCCATTGTCCAATTTGTTGGCATATAGTTATTCATAGTATTTTCTTATAATTCTTTGTATTTCTGTGGTGTCAGTCGTTACTTCTCTTTCATTTCTGATTTTATTTGGGTCCTCGCTGTTTTTCTTGATGAGTCTGGTTAAAGGTTTATCAGTCTTGTTTATTGTTTCACACATGATCTTATCCAAAAGGCTGAGAAGCGATGCTATCTTTTCAGAGAATCACCCCTTGCTTTCATATTTCCATTCTGATCTTTATTATCTTCTTCCTCCTACTCACTTTGGGCTTCATTTGTTTTCTTTTTCTGGTTCCTTTACGCATAAGGCTAGATTGTTTACTTGAGATTTTTTTTGTTTCTAGAGGTAGGCCTGTATTGCTACAAATTTCCCTCTTAGGACCACTTTCCTTGTGTCCCACAGATTTGGGGTTGTGTTTTCATTTTCATTTGTTTTAAGGTATCTTTTGATTTCTTCCTTGATCTCATTATTAAACCATTCCTGTTTAGGAACGTGTTATCTAGCTTCCATGTATTTGTATGTTTCTTGGAATTGATTTCTGTTTTCATGCCATTGTAGTCAGAGAAAATGCTTGCTGTGATTTCAGTCTTCTTAAATTTGTTGTGACTTTTTTTGTGGCCTAACATGTGGTCTGTCTTGGAAAATGTTCCATTTTCACTTGAAAAGAATATATATTCTGCTGCTTTGGGGTGAAATGCTCCGAAAATATCAGTTAAATCCATGTGATCTAATGTGTCATTTAAAATTCTTTTTTATTTTTGCTGCTCTGATTGGGTGTTTTCTGCTACTTTGTCTTCTAAATTGCTGATTTGATAACTCTGTTTCATCTAATCTGTTGTGTCCTTCTCATGTATTCTTCTTCACTTCAGATATTGTGTGCTTACTTTCTGACTTGTTCTTTTTTTATGATTTCTATGGGGTTTTTTTTTCATGCTTAATATCTGCTTGTTGAAATTTTCTGTCACTGAGTTCCTTCATTCTCCCCCTAAGTTTCTTGAGCATTCTTATAACCATTGTTTTGAACTCTGTACCTGGTAGATTGTTTGCCACCATCTCCTTTAGTTCTTTTTCTGGGGTTTTCTCCTGTTCTTTCATTGGGGTATGTTTCTTTCCTCTCTATTTGTTTCTGTGTATTTGGTAGGTATGCTATGTTTCCCAGTGTTGGTGTGTTTTTAAACATGTAAATAGTGTTACATTGTTTGTAGCCTTTTTGCTTTTGCTCTACTTAGTGTTAGGCTGGTGAGATCAAGCCATGATACATACAATAGTTCTAGGTCAAATAGTTCCCTGACCCAGAGTGTGCTATTCTTGGGATATATTGCAGTTCTTGGATTCATATTCTATTGATGGCTATTTAGATTGTTCGTATCCACAGTTAGGAATCGTTTTTGTTTGTTTGTTTTTTTACAGAGACAGAGTCAGAAAGAGGGATAGATAGGGACATACAGGAACAGAGAGAGATGAGAAGCATCAATCATCAGTTTTTCGTTGCGACACCTTAGTTGTTCATTGATTGCTTTTCTCATATGTGCCTTGACCGTGAGCCTTCAGCAGACCAAGTAACCCCTTGCTCGAGCCAGCGACCTTGGGTCCAAGCTGGTGAGCTTTTGCTCAAACCAGATGAGCCCTCGCTCAAGCTGGCGACCTTGGGGTCTCGAACCTGGGTCCTCCGCATCCCAGTCCGACGCTCTATCCACTGTGCCACTGCCTGGTCAGGTGGAATATCATTCTTGAACAGTCCCCCTGGCACGTGTGAGTTTCCTAGGCAGCCTTTGTCACACCAGGGCAGCCCCAGAAAATCATATATTTTTACTTTGGTAAATGAAGGGCCTCTGAACTCCCCAGACCCTACCCAGCTGCCCCAGGGGCTGCAGCATAAAGATCTTATACACCTGGGAGCTCTGTCTTAGAGTTTATTCCCAAGAGAGGAACTGGGGATAGCACCTTCAGTTCAATTAGATATTAACAGTTGTGTCAAGTTCCATTCCCCACAGAGGTCTGAATTTTTGCCGTCACTGGGCAATGTCAAACCTTTTTATTCTTGCCAATTTGATGGTTATGATATGGTACTCTGTTGTTTTAATTAACATTTCCTAATTTCTAGTGGGTTGAGCATCTTTTTATTTATTTGTATTTCACTGCCCGATTACATCTTACTTACACAATTTCCCATTTCCCTTTTTGCTCTGTAGAAAGAAGTGTGTATTTTAGATTTTAATCTTTTATGGTTTTATGTCGTAAATATAAACAACGTAAGTCTGACTTGCTAGCTTTCTGTTGTTGTAGATTTTTTAATGGTATCTTTTGGTGCCTCAGTTTTTACGTTGTTTTTTCTCCCCCCCGCTTTGGTCTCCTGTCTGCCATGGTGGCATTCAACCAGGGAATTGGATCCCCGGAGGACATTTGGCATTGTCCAGAGACATTTCTGGTTGTCACAGTTTGGGAGTAGAAGTGCTGCTGGCCTCTAGTGTGGGCCAGGGATGTTGGTGAATCCCCTAATACGCGCAGGACAGTTTATTCATAGTCAAGAATTGTCCAGCCCACAGTGTCAGTAGTGCTGAGGCTTGGAAATCCTGCCCTAGGGATTCTGATTTGGGAATGAGGCAGCTTCCTGGAATCTGAATTTGTGACAAGTGCCTCAGGTGACTTATGATCAGGCATGTTTGGGAACCACAAAAATATGGCCTATAGACACCTTAGTAAGGAGAGGAGAGCTCAGTAGAAGCTCCTGTATGAAGGGGGAGGGAAAGGAAAGAGGACTACATAGTATGCTGGTGGGGCCACAAGAGGGCCAGCCCAGTGGCCCAGGCCCTCTGACCCTGAGAGAAGCCTGCCAGGTCCCCCGAAAGCCACACGCTCCCTCCAGGGGGCAGAACATGCCCCCTCTGGCTGCTGCTGCTGCTTTGTCCTCAAGTAGTGATGATGAAACGTGCAAAGGGCTTACCGTCAGAGACCTATTTTAAGTGCTGCCAATAGACTCAGCCTTGTGCCATGTGGTTCCCGTGCATACTGCCCTTGTACCTCTGTGCCAGCCCCGCCAGGCACCGTTCCAGAAGAGGAAGCTGCTGGAGTGGGAGGTTAAGTGAAACACGTCATCCAGCAAGTACGCAGAGCTGGGTTTCCATCGCCGGCCCACGCTCTTACCCCTGTGCTGTGCCGCTCCTCCCACACCGTCCCAGAGCCTCTGGTCTGCACCTGGCCTGTTCTCTCCAGCCTTGTCCAAGGGACTGCCGGACCCCGACTGCCCCGACCTGTCCAGCTTTCCGTGGCCCGAATGCTCGGTGGCCGCAGGAAAGACGCCCTGTGGGCTTGCACTCCATTTGCTTTTCTACCTGCCAGGCTGTTTCAAAGGGAGAGATTCCTGCTTTGAAAGCAACTAAAACTCTTTCAAGTAAGAATGCTAATTGAAACCTCATGGAGATTGCGCCTGGCTTCTTTGCCCTTATTTGTCCAAAGTATGATTCCTTCGCCACAAGCATTTCCTGACGACATTCTTGAGCTTGAGCCCAGTGTCATGGTCCGCCTGTTTATGGAAACTGTGACAGTCTGGAGTAATTGAAATCACTTGAGTAATTGATTTCAGGGGCCTCGCTCTCTGCAGGCAGCTGAGTTGTCCATGCGTCAAAGACGCAGTGCTGACGGATTCCTCCCCGAGCCGCTGGGTGGAAGATAGTGACCATTTCTTTAAAGACTGAAGTTCTGCTTGTTCTCTCAATTCCTGTGAAAGTAGTTTTCCTAAGTTTCTTCTTTATGGTCTAGTTCTGCCTCCCCAACTTGGGGGGATGCCCCGAACTTCTCTGAGCCTCTGGGTTCACTTGAGGAAATTCAGGGGATGAGCCTCGCTCAGGAGGATTGCTGGGAGGGTAACACTGTCTTCCCATGCCATGTCGGCTGTTGGAAGACAAGCACTAGATCAGGGTCATGCAGACCTAGAACAGCCTGCAGGTGTGTATGTTTACCCTATAGTTGATTAATGGCAGGGTTGTTGTTTTTTTCTGAAGTTGGAAACGGGGAGGCAGTCAGACAGACTCCCGCATGTGCCCGACCGGGATCCACCGGCATGCCCACCAGGGGGCGATGCTCTGCCCATCTGGGGCATCACTCTGTTGTAACCAGAGCCATTCTAGGGCCTGAGGCAGAGGCCATAGAGCCATCCTCAGCGCCCGGGCCAACTTTGCTCCAATGGAGCCTTGGCTGCGGGAGGGGAAGAGAGAGACAGAGAGGAAGGAGAGGGGGAGGGGTGGAGAAGCAGATGGGCGCTTCTCCTGTGTGTCCTGGCCGGGAATCGAACCTGGGACTCCTGCACACCAGGCTGACGCCCTACCACTGAGCCAACCAGCCAGGGCCTGATGGCAGGGTTTTTTAAATTCATTTACCATTCTTTTTTTTTTTCTTTTTTTTTTTTTTTGTATTTTTCCAAAGTGTGGGGGGGCAGCAGATAGACAGGCTCCCGCATGTACCTGACCAGGATCCACCTGACATACCCACCAGGGAACAATGCTTGGCCCCCTGGGGCGTTGCTCTGCTACAACCTGAGCCATTCTAGTACCTGAGGCGGAGGCCATGGAACCATCCTGTGCGCCTGGGCCAACTTTGCTCCAATGGAGCCTTGGCTGTGGGAAGGGAAGAGAGAGACAGAGAGAAAGGAGAAGGGGAGGGGTGGAGAAGCAGATGGGCTCTTCTCCTGTGTGTCTTCGCCAAGAATCAAACCCGGGAGGGACTTCCACACGCTGGGCCGATGCTCTACCACTGAGCCAACCAGCCAGGCCTAGTTTACCAATTCTTTAAAAGTCATATTTCACAAAAATCTGCATTTTGGACTCTGCTTAGATTAGAACATCAGAGGCTCATGCAACCCAGACGCACATTTCTGCCTGGCCCTCTCCCTGAGAATTTTTCAGTGCCTGGTTCCAGTCCACAGGGATTTTAAATAAAAGCAAGTTCTGGTGGCCCTGCCCTTTTTTATTTTATTTTATTTTATTTATTTATTTATTTATTTTTGTATTTTTCTGAAGATGGAAATGGGGAGGCAGACAGACTCCGGCATGCGCCCAACTGGGATCCACCCGGCATGCCCACCAGGGGGCGATGCTCTGCCCATCTGGGGCATTGCTCTGTCTCAACAAGAGCCATTTCCATTTCCCCGTGGAGAGTGAACCGTTTGAGGGCAGGGTCTTGTCACATTGATGGCTGTCGCTAGCCAATAAGTGCGAGTGTGGAAGCTAGGGATGAAATTTCCACAGTTTCCAGTGGTGGTGCCTGTATGTGTGGGCTCACCCGCAGGACATCAGGGGCCCTGGCACAAGAACCTGACACCAGATGCATCCGGGGTGTGGCTGTTTCCAGCCTTGAGGGTCTGGAGGCTGTGATGGTGCTGCTCAGGCAGGGCCTAGTCAGCCCTTTGCTGATGACTCTGTGGTCCTGCCCTCCCTGGGAGGCGGAGGGACCCAGGAGACACCCCGGTTCTCCTCAGTGCCTTCCAAGAGAGGAGCACCCACGTAATCAGCCCTTACCTTCCTCCTTCTCCCACTGCAGGCTGGATCCTCATCGACCGCTGCGGGAAGCACTTTGGTACGATACTCAACTACCTTCGTGACGGCGCCGTCCCCTTGCCCGAGAGCCGCCGGGAGATCGAGGAGCTGCTGGCAGAAGCCAAGTACTACCTGGTCCAGGGCCTGGTGGAAGAGTGCCAGGCCTCCCTGCAAGTAGGCATCACCTTTTCTTCCCATGGGGGGAGGCCCAGACCCACCTGCCCCCACCACACCCCAGCAACATGGGGCATTTCCTACCTCACTGACCTCTTGTGAGAGTTGATGGGATTTATTAATTCTGGAGCCTCTCACCTTTGGTCAGAGTGACCCCTGAGAGGCTTTTCTGTAATGTTTAGGCCACCTAACTACTTTCTGACTTCTTTCAGTCTCCATGGTGTTGGGTCAACTCACATATACATTGAATTCGAAACCCTTTAGTACTGAGCCAGGGGTTGTAATACTTCATCAGTTTTTTGGATGCATCTTGGGACTTATTCTTACCCCATGAGTTACCTTTAAGAGCCTAGCATAACCTCTGCAGACACTGACACCCCTCCATCCTCAGCTGGGTTTGGGGCAGGAACATCGGGGTCAAGTCTAATGACAGCAAAATCCCTATAAAACCAAAATGCTTCTAGACATAGCCAGTGGTCATGTATGTCAAAGTTCCAGCATGGCAGAGAATCATGAGTCCCTTTGGGTCGTCACAGGAGTTGGATCTGTATACTTGAAGCTGTTATTTGGACCTCTCCGAAGCCATGTGTCTGGCCATGCACTGGAGCAGTACCCATAATGCCTAGCTCCTCAAGGAATTGTTTCCAATAACCACCTCTACTCTGAGAGTCTGTGAACTTGCTGTACATCTAACAAAATATTGTGTAGCCTTTAGTATTTTTCTTTCATTTTTATGTTCATTAAAGTAATTCATGTACATCATTTTAAAAGTCACACACTATTGCAGGGTTCATGTCCAGAATACCACTCGAGGCCTTCACCCTGTTATCCCCCACCCCCGAGGCAGCTTCTTAATGATGGATAAAATGGCTACTCAGGCGCTCCCACAGTTTCTGCCTTTCACTTCTCATTCCTTCAGCAGGGATTTGCTTTCATATTTATTATACTGCTATTTATTGACATTTCCGTTGTCAACATTCTCTGGGATTACTATAAAAAATTTAAATTTAGCTCATGCACTCCGGCCATTTCCAACCATTAGCAAACTTACACATGTTTCTCTCCTGGTCTCCCCACGGAGGTTATCACAGTTTTGGAATAGGTATTCAAATATTACCCTAGGATGTCTATATTGTCAGCAGTTGAGCCACAGGGCATACAATGACTATTTTCTTTGTCACGTAACTTTTCAGTTTCCCAGAATGGGCAAATGCTTCATTGTTTTGTTTGCCTGTTTTTCTAAAGTACATATCTGTAATTCAGCCCTAAATTCTCAGAAAAGTTCGTCTCCTGTCTGTGGGTTCGGACACATCAGGGAATCTCTGCTTCATCTTTGTCGTGGAGACATGCCCTTTGGGTTTCCGCTCTGTGGTTTCCATTAGTCTGAGGTTAAACTTCCAAGAGGACCTCCTGCCAGTTTCTATCGCTTTCATCTCCCTGTTCTACTTTCTCTGAAGTTTTTAAAATTTTTCCTTTAGTTCTATTTTTTCAACCCTTTCATTGAAATTTTCTCCTTCTGTCATCATATTTCTAACTCCCAAGAGCCCCTCCTTGCTCTCGGAGTAACCGAGCGGGCTGCTCCTGTTTCAGGGCTGCGACGTCGGCTCACGTCCGTCTGATGATGCTCGTTACCTGAAGTTTCCTTTCTGCCGCCTTCATCTTCTGACTCCTTTTCTTACTTTTCCCCTCTTTGTTTGGTCTCATGTGTAAGAGAGGCTCTCCCATGTAATCTGATGATCCTTGGGCAGTTGAAATTTAAGAGTAAGGCTCTGAAAAGCTGTATGCGTGTGGGTGGTCCATGTTGTCCAGTAGGCTTCAGTGGCGAATGATAGCCTGACTTTCCCAGTGGGAACACCCAGTGTTGGGGCCAGAAGCCTCTTTTTAGACAGGTCAGTTCCTGGTAGAGGAATCCTCCACTCTTGCCCCGAGGGGCTAAGCCTGGCTGGCCGCCTTTTGAGATCTGAGTAGGGGGAGGAGCTGCTCGGGGTGGAGGTGGTTTAGCATTGCGTGTGTAGACTCTTAGTCCTCCTGTTTTCAGAATAGCAGCTCGGCCTGGCCCTATACAAACCACTCCAGGAAAATGACCCGTTCTTTTGCCAGGCTGGGGAAGGGTATCTATCTGGGGGCCACTCCAGTGCTTCTGCAGCCTGGCGAGCAAGCCTCTTCTTGTGCCCTGTGTCCACCAGCCTCACCCTGTACCCACCTGCCTTGAGAGCTGCTCTTTGAAAATCCCTGGGACTCTTTCCCATCTGCTGAGTTCCCCTGGGTTATCACTCAGCTGTGATCTGTTCTCCAGCCTCAAATTTGTTTATATTTTTTGTCTGCTGACCTCACTGCTTTCATCCTTTTTTTCTTATGAGCTTATACTTCTTTTTTTTATTCCTCTGCAGTCATGGCCGTGGGGTTTTAGGAGCTTTGGTGCAGTCATATTTTATCTACCATGTTTAGGGTTTATTTTTGAATGGCTCCCTGGGCTGTGGAAATGTGTCATCGTTGTTAGTATTTACTGAGCGCCTGGCATATAACAACAGCCCTGGCCAAAGAGCAGACTTATCGGAGAACTCGGCTCCTGGTCGTTCCCCCGTCCTAACTCACTGGTGGTAAGAATCCTCCTCTCTTCCCACCCATGAGTGCCCATCTGCCCTCGCCAGAGCTTGCCTTCGCCTGGCAGGCCAGCTTCAAGAACCTGGTGCTGGGCAGGCCTCCTAGGCTGAGAGCGTGTTTTGTTCCAGCAGAACAAAGATGCTTATGAGCCTTTCTGCAAAGTTCCTGTTATCACCTCATCCAAAGAAGAACAGAAACTTATAGCGACTTCAAATAAGGTATGTTGGAGGCACCCTTGTGGCATTCTTTTTGTTATCAGAGATGTTAGAGGTTCTTCTGAATAAGTTTTGAAATGAAAACTTGTGTAATTGCCTGAGAAAGACCTGAGGAGGGGTTAAGATTGGGAACCTGGCTCATCTTGTGTCCCTTGCTATTGGGTCACACCGTCTGCTCCTCAGGCCCCCTCACAGCCAGCAAGCAATGCTGTCTGCTTCCCACCTGTGGGAATCTAGTGGTTTATTGCATCTGCACTCCAACTAACCCTCTTCTTCCTTTTTTAAAACAACCCACAGCCAGCCGTGAAGTTGCTTTACAACAGAAGTAACAACAAATACTCATATACCAGGTAAGGCGTCAGCCAGAAGAGCCATGTGTACTTGCTGGAAGGCCTCCACTCACACTGGCCAGGCGGGCTCCTCTTGTTCCTTCAGATGAGGGTGGCTCTCCTGCACCTTGAGGATGCCCACGTAGAAAGAAAGAGTGATGATAGCTAGGAGCTATACTTCACCCTGTTAAAGTATATAATTCAGCAGTTTTTAGTATATTTACAAAGTTGTAAAGCCACCAGCTGAGTTTTGAACATTTTCATCCCCTCTGGAAGAAACCTATACACAACTCCCCCTTTCCCTGGCCCTAGGCAACTACTATTTTGCTTTGCTTTCTGTCTCTATGGATTTGCCTACTCTGGACATTTCCTATAAATGGAATTGTGTAGCCTGGCCTGTGGTGGCACAGTAGATAAACTGTCGACCTGGAATGTTGAGGTTGCCGGTTCAAAGCCCCAGGCTTGTCCAGTCAAGGCACATAAGAGAAGCAGGTCTGTGTTGTTCGCATTCATTCTCTAGCTGTTGCACAGCACAGCCAAGTGGCCACTCTATCACACCAGTTAGGAGCACAGAGAGTGGCCACTCTAGCACATTGGTCAAGAGCAGTGCCAAGCAATCGCTCTAGCACACTGGTCAGGAGCACAGCAGGGTGGCCACTCTAGCACACCGGTTAGGAGCACGGCCGAGCGGTCACTGTAGCACGCTGGTTAGAAGCACAGGCTGAGTGGCTAGAGCTGTCTTTTCTGGGTTTGGCTCTGCTATTTATTCATTTTTGACCTTGGGCAGTTATCTAATTTCTCCAATTCTCACTTTCCTTCTCTAAGCATTGGGGACTGGGGTGCCTTTCTCATGGGATTATTGTGAGGTTAAGATGGCAGAGTGGAGAAAATGGGCCCAAAATGTGGAGAAACAGCTAGTGGTGGCAGTTATTACCAGGTTGTGACCACCTTATCAAATGCTCTTTTGCAGCAATTCTGACGACAATATGTTGAAAAACATTGAACTGTTTGATAAGCTGTCTCTGCGCTTTAACGGAAGGGTCCTGTTCATAAAGGATGTTATTGGGGACGAAATCTGCTGCTGGTCCTTTTATGGTCAGGGCCGCAAGATTGCTGAAGTCTGTTGTACCTCCATCGTGTATGCCACTGAGAAGAAACAGACCAAGGTAAGGGCTTTGAGCGGACGGTTCTGAGCAGCTAGTCTGACATTTGTACCTATGCAGCTTCTGTCATCTTTTGGGTCCCGGTAAGGTCCAAATGTAGGTCTAGAGAATCAGAATGGCTTTCCTTTGGTGATGCTCGGCAAGCAGAGGCAGTCACATTGCGTCTGAATTCCTTCGCCATAATGTTGGTTCAAACATATCCTTAAACCTGTGTGTCGCCCGCTGCCAGCACTGTCTCCATCCCTGGTGACCCGACGCTGCCTTGGCACACCCTTGCCCTCCACACAGCACGTTCCCTCCAGCATGACCCCGTCCCGTCTGGATCATCAGAGGAACAGTGCTGTGTTCAAGACCTTGGCTTTCTAGTCATGACCTACTACTTCCATCTGTCCGTCTTCCTCCTACACACTGACCCAGAGCGGTCCTCCACCCTCACAGGGCCTGCTCGGCACTCCCTAGCGCCCACTCTTACTGGCTTCCTTCCAAGCACACGACTCCCTGACTGATCCATACTGAATCCATTCTTACATCATCTGCTCCAAACCTATATATATACTTGACCTCTCCCTCGACTCCTGTCTCTGTGCCGTTTCACAAAGCTCATCCATGCTGCGAAGTGCTGTTATGACCTGGTCCCCCGGTAGGTGAACTGTACTCCATTCGCTCTTCTGTTCACTTGCTCTCCTTGGCCTCAGATGGAGTCCCAGGGGCCTGAGTGAGCCTGAAGGTTCCTAGGTGGCGGCAGAGGTGGTAGACTGTGTGATGTTAACTTACCTCCTGTATTTTGTGGGGGCGCAGGTGGAGTTCCCAGAAGCCCGGATTTATGAGGAGACCCTGAATATTCTGCTGTATGAGGCCCAGGATGGCCGGGGACCTGACAATGCACTCCTGGAAGCCACAGGTGGGGCGGCCGGGCGCTCCCACCACCTGGACGAAGACGAGGAGCGGGAGCGGGAGCGAATTGAGCGCGTGCGGCGGATCCACATCAAGCGGCCGGACGACCGCGCCCACCTCCACCAGTGAGCAGGGAGGCAGCCCGAGCCACCCCCCCTGGCCTCCTCCTCCCTGCTCCACACTCAGATCCTGTGCAGGCTCCCAGGCACCTTCCACTCCCCCGGAGTCCAGAGATACTTTTGTAACAAGCCAGATGATTATTTTGATATTTCTCGACAAGGTGAATTGATTTTTACCCAGGTGTATGCTCCCTGTTGCTGATAAGCTGTGTCAAGGGCTCTGCTTTCTGTGAGAATCTGCAGCCTTAGAGCCAGGCTTGCTGGGTTCTCAAAGGAAAAGTATGAATGGGTATGACGTGTACGCGAGAAATTTCGTATGCAGTATTTATTTATGTGGATGTGGACGACCTATTGAGTTTCTTGGTTGGCGTTGCCTTTGTTCGGGGTTCAGTTTGACAGCTCTGAGAGGGATCCTGCTGCTGGTGGCCACCGGGGGTGTCTTCAGGCTCCATGTTGCAGCCCAGCACTCTGGCTCCGGTCCCCGTGCACTGCAGGGGGCAGTTTGCAGACATGGCTTGGCTAGATTTCCATTCTGCAACGGGATTTCATGCCAAGAGCTTACTGGTAAAGAATCACAGCTTGTAGCAGTGGAGACAGGGCCTGGGGCATTCTGTGCCTCTGAATCGTTGTTCCTGTGTCACTCTGGTTGCCTAGCTCTGTTGAGGAGGCAAGCCTGCTGCTTCCTTGGCTGGTCTGTTGTCTGGTGCTTGTTGGGGCCCCACATGTCTGGCTGAGGGCAGAGCTGTCCCTGGTCGTGAGTGCTCAGCTCTGTTCCTGGCTTTCCTGATTCCTGCCTCTCCCAGTCGCCCTCCTCATTGGCCGCTGCATTCCAGGAAGGCTGTCTGGCTGGTTAGGGCTATAGCTCACACACTGTGGGATCCAGTCCTTCCCCCTTGGCCTCCTTTCCTGTTAAGCTGGGCTTACCGCCGCAAGTAGTAGGTGCCCTGCTCTTTGCTTAGAAATTCAGTGTGGCCCCAGACTCTGTCCTCCCAGCTCGGCTCCATGGAGGACCACCACTCACCAGCAGTCTCGGGCCAGTTTGCCTGCTGTAAACGTAGCCATCGCATGGAGACCCGCTTGGTGTCTTTGCCTCTGACTACAGAGTGGCCATCAGTGAGCAGTGAGAGGACGTCCAGAGCCTTTCTATTAGTGTCCGTGTTCGTGTTGTTTAAGGGACGTGTGCGACTGTTGATGAGGATGTGTGCTCGTGGGCGCTGGTGCTCGTGCAGGATGGATATTCTTGGTTACCTACCTCCTCTGTGCCTATCAAGGGGCGGAAGTGAGTTGTGACTAATGTGGGTGGTTGAGACTAGATTAGGTAGAGTAGTTACAAGGTGATGTGCATGTGTGTAAGGTAATGGATGGGTTTTGTCCGTTTTTCAAGGGAAACGTTACTGTTTTATACCAAAGGTATTAACATGGACAGCCTCTGACTCAGTGTATTCCAAAAAACGAGTTTATATTTTGAAATGGTTTTTACAGACTTTGTACGTACTGCCCAACTTGAGATAGTTGTCTGCCTTCATTTTGTATCCAGCAGCAAAGCCTCCAATAAACCTTCAAAACAATCGTGACTGAACCCAGAAATCAAGTATTGGGTAGATGCTTTTTAAACTACTGTGTGGGAAACTTTCTTACGAGACCATTGGAGTTTTATTAAGTGCTAAGGAAGGGGGTGGGGCTTAAAGATGTTTCTACTTAGTTTCAACTTTTTTAGAAAGTTAAATTGAATGTCCGTTCAGATGTTTGCTGTAGGAATGGAAAAGCCATCAAATGTATTGTTTCTTTTTTTAAAATGTTTACAGGAAGAGTACATTTGTGGAACAGCCTGACTCATTTGGGCTTCAACACCTTATGATCCAATGTTTCTGACAGCCTACTTACTTTTCCTCCAGTTTGACACTGATAGTTTTGAGTCATTGCTTTCCTGGGCTATGACAGGTCCCTGAAACATTCCAGGTTAGTGAGCCTGCTAGCTGCACCCAGCTGTGGGCTGACAGGACGGTTTGGCTGGTCCAGTTTTTACCAAATGTATTCTATAAGAAACTCATTTTTCTTCTGCTAGGCCTAAGGCAAACAACAGTCAGTCTTGACACATAAGAATCAGCCACACAAATCACAGGCCTGAGACTTGGTAAAAGAGTAAAATTTTATTACATTACAATATTTAAAAAAAAAAAAAAGGTGGAACAGCTTTTGGTCCCTTGTCTTCAAGTTCCTTCAGATACGCCACCTGGTTGTGGTGACCAGGGCGGGGACCTGTGCACAAGACATTCCCGGCACAGCCTGGCGTGCACAGCCTCGCACGCTGCTGCCAGGACTTAGCTGATTGGTCGCTGGGCAGCAGCTCATCCGGACCCCGGTGTGAACACTCGGCCCTGACTGTGTGTGCTCTACACATCTGTGCCTCACTAACCTTTCTGTCTGTGCTATGAAAAACAGTGCTGTACGTTTTAGAAGTAGTCTCTGTGTGTTGTATGAGCATTTGTGGACATATGTAAAATAAAAGTTATATAAATGCTCTACTTCAGTCTGTTTTCTGGGTCTTTTCAGAGCACCCAGCTCAGTCACACCCCGAAGTACAGTTTTCAGCAGGAGAGCTAGGTGGGGGTCCCGCCTTCCACCTTAGTGTTGCTCAGAGGGGAGGGATGAGTCGTTTCCCTGCAGTGCTGAGAGCTAAACACCACAAGGAAGTCAGGCAGAAATGCTGCCGTGCTTCTGAAAAAGCAAAGTGAATCCTCCGCCGCCCACCGCCGGTTCCCTGTTGGGGAGGGGTGTGTGGAGACACGGCGCCACCAGGAACCTAAGGAGCCTTTCGGAAATGGTGAGGAGTCGGGTACGTTTCTAAGTTCCACCTGTTTAGAGCAAAACTCAAATTCTGCAGCTTTATGAAATTTCATTTACTTACTCTCAGACCACATAGGATACTTCTCTGTGCTTTGGCGGCAGCTTGACAAAGGTTGAGGGTCTGTTGCCTCCCTTAACAATGGCGGGTTCACACGTACATCCTATCAGGGACGTTTGAAAACACGCTCTTGGGTGACTTGACTCCCCGGAAAGGACATTTGAATCTCGTGCCACGGGGCAGCTCGGGAGCTGGGGTTGACTCTGGTAGGGGGTGCCACTTGGCCTCTGCAGAGGTGAGGATCCCCTGCCTAGGGCTGCTGCTGTCACGGTCCCTGACAGTGTAGCATACTGGGTCACATTTCCCACCTCCTGAGCAGTCCCTTCAGCTGGGCGCCATCCTCTGTCAGGACTTCATGCGGACAGACACCTGGGAGAGAGAACACATCGGCTCAGAGGCCGCACCTCTCCCCGCACAGGAGGAAGCCGTCCTCCCTCTCCCAGCCGTCAGCATCGGCCCGGGAGGCATGGCGGAGCTTCGAGAAGCCCTGTTTAGAAAAGTGCTCATGGAGGGCGGCCTGTTCGCATCTTCAGCCCGATGCAGGCAGGCAGGCTGCGTGACTCCCGAAGAGACACTCGAGCTCTCAGCTTGGACCCCACTAAGCTCTGTGGACTGCTTGCCAGGGAGGGCTGGGGGGATCAGCAGGAAGGGCACGGCACTCGACTTCTTCCTGAGACGGCAGTGGTCCCCACGCCTCCGCTCCTCAGACCCGGTGCTGCTTATAGGCTTATATTCTAGAACCCAGGCCACACCCCCTCGTTACACTCGGTGCCTGGAGGGGGGGCACCCACAGATTCCAGTGTGGAGTTTGAGAACCGCTGTGATGAGGTTCTTCGCCACCCAGCGGAAAGTGGGAGAGGGGGCACCCACAGATTCCAGTGTGGAGTTTGAGAACCGCTGTGATGAGGTTCTTCGCCACCCAGCGGAAAGTGGGAGAGGGGGCACCCACAGATTCCAGTGTGGAGTTTGAGAACCGCTGTGATGAGGTTCTTCGCCACCCAGCGGAAAGTTGGGCTCTGTCATTTAAAACTGAGGGAGGCTTTCGTGTCAACTTTCTGGTTTCCATTAAATAGGGCAGGTAAACTTGCTCTTCAATTGGTGTTCGAATCTATACCTCCCATACCAATCAGGTGTAGAATCAGGACTAGAGAGAGAGCAAGCTTATGATTCCAGACCGTCTGTAGAAGGACCAGGGTGGAATTCTAATCTTCATCTTCATCTAAAACTGCTCACCCCCTGCCCCACACACAGCCACTCACCACTGTTAACTGTCCGTTTTTATCTTTATAGACTTGTTCCTCTGGTCCGGTGTCGAAAACTATTGTGCCTTCTCTTCCAGGACTAATATAAAACTGTAAACTTGAAATACACAAAACAATGAATTACTGGCCTATTCTCTTCTTTTTCTCTCTCAGCCTTTGGTCTGCGAAAGGAATTTCCTTAAGACATTTGGCTAGTTTTGAGGTTGAATCCTGTTTTATTACTGAGTTTTATTGCCTACGGAAGAAAACTGTTTCCACAATTGGGAAACTTACCTCCTGTTTCTGCAGTTAATACTGAGATCAGTGTGGCCCATTCAGTTCTTCAAGGGACCTATTTGATGTCTGAATACCCACTTATACGTGTTGTAGGACAACTCTCACCGGGGCCGGGTCTGCCCCCGCTGGTAGAGCAGAGCAGAACCAGCACTTTCCAATGCCTCCAGCTCTCCCTGCCCCACATATGAATTTATTCATCTGGTTATAAAGACTGGGACATAACAAAAAAGAAGGAGGGGGTGGCCTGCTGTCCCATGGCCTTAGGAAACCACGCACCCTCCCTGACCAGCTGCGTGACAGTCAGCTCACTAGTTAACTAACTGCCTTGCACCCGTGAAAGGGCAAAGGTGACACCTACTTCAGAGCTGGTGAGGGAACTGAACAAGTACTCTGTGTATCAGGGTACTTTTCTTTTATGTCCTAAAGAAGTTTTTAGCACTTTTCTCTAATCAGTCTGTAAGCAGCCTACAACAGCATTCCAACTAGCTGTCCCAAAAAACAGGCTTCAACGACAAAAGGTGTGGCTGCCACCTGCTCTGGCCCCAAGGTGCGCCCTTCACTTTGTGGCAGCTTCCCTCGGGGATGTGCACAGCTCCCTCCTTTGAATACTGGATGGTAAGGCCCTGCTCCCTTAGGTCAGTGACTTCATATTCCCAGAGCCCCCGTCATGGGGGTGAGGGAGGAAGTTCTTTCTCAGGAAGGCAAGGGGACCCACTAGAGGCTTCTTCCCCACCCCCTGTCGGCGGGCAGCGAGGCAGGCATGGGACACACGTTTGACAGTCACTTCATCCTCTGTCCTCGATCGTGAGTAAACATGTAAACACTGAATTACTTCCTCAGCTAAAGGTGAGGTCACTTACCTCCCTTGAACAACATTTACAATGTTTTCTTTTTTAACCAGCATGACCAGTTTTGTAACAGCTTCAAACACATGTTCACACTGTAGGACGGCATCCCCCTGGGGCGGGAAGGAGAGGACAGGACAGTTTCAGTGGTCGTGATTTACAGACAGATGCTCCCCAATACTGCAGTTTCACGGCAGTCCCCTCAACATTGTGGCTGTGTGTCATTTCCCTGTGTCAGCAGAGACTGGTGGCCACCACTTACCTTTTGCTTGTTGGCTTCGGGCGAAACATGAATGACTAAGATTCCATCACTCAGGTTGCTCGTAGAGACACCTGAAGACAGACTCAAAGTTAGGAGCCAGGAACTAGACAACTTGACATTAATACAGATAAAAGAAGAGGTGCCCCGGGGGGTCCCCCGCCAGGGGGAAGGCCTGCTCTGTCAGCATGCTGTCGGGAGGTAGTGGTTGTGCTCTGAATAATACACGGCCTTGTCGAAGGTGGCTACTGTCCAGCCTGGACACTTGAGTGAAGGGGTACCACTGATACTTAACGCCAGAATAACAGGCCCAGACTGGGTCCGAACACCCTACACTGCCTTCCCATTGAGGGCTTCTTTGTTCCTGGGGTGCCCGGGAGCTCAGTCTACCCAGTGAATTGTCTTAAGACTGCCTGTGCCTTACCTTTGAGTGTTGAGTACTCTATTTTCTGCTTGATCTTGGCAAGTTCCACCACATACGCCGCCTTCTGGGTGAGAATGAGTTGCCGCTGTCGCGCCTTGAAGCCTTTCCGGTCGTATTTAATGACCGGGATGCCATACTGCAAGGAGGTTACCGTCACTACGAGGGGAAGGCCATCTCACGGCGGGAGGGGGCAAAGCACCGTGTTCCTGGTTACTCGGACCCTGGCCCAGTGAGTCCATGCACGCTGCGGCACAGCGGATTGTGCGGGCTTTTCCCGCACCCCGGCCCTCAGCCAGGTAGATTTTGATTCCTAGCTCTGCCTCTGGTGTCACCCTTCTGACAGGGTCAAGGCTGTGGCCACCAACCGCCTCATGGATCTGCTCTGAGCTGTCGACAGAGATGCCCTCTCTTTAATGCTCTGTGGGCGAATGAAAGACCTCAGCCAGAGGATAACTCAGGTTTCTGTTCCCCAGGGGATCAGATGTGATAGAGCAGCCGGGGGAGCCACCAGGAGCTTACGTAACCTGTCCAGCCAAGTCATGAAGCCCGGAGAGCACAGGCACCTCGCCGTACTGCTCACGAATAGGGGATGTTTAATGATTAAGTGCACACATTTCACTCCATTTTACAGAAAATCAAACAGTTCCTAGGATGGACTAATGAGGGACCATAAGAATAGCTACAGGTCTCTAACAATCATGGTCCCCCCATCTTAGCTAATACTCAGCATCACAGTTGCAAGCCCGCTCACCCCATACCCCTGCATGAACACCCTGTTCCCAGACTCTCCACACAGAGCACACCCTGTTCTCAGGCTCCGTCAGGGAACCCTGTTCCTTACCTGGATTTTCTCGCTGCCAATGAGTTGAAGCACCTTGGGGTTAATGTCTCCTTCATCTAGGGAGGGAACCAGAACCCAGTGAGTCTCCACCAAATAGCACCTTGTGCAGAAGCCGCTGGCATCTACTGGCTTTATGTCCCTCTATGAGCAAGACCACCAGGAAATGCTACAGAGTTGAAAATTTTCCTTTGACTTTTTTTTTTTAAATAGGAAAATGAGTCCTCAGGTGAAAAATGGACTTACCTATCCGAGTGTTAGCAAAGGGCTGATTTAAACTTTCCGCGTAGCCTTCTTTCTTTCCCCTGAACACCGCGCTGGTGATCACCTTCTGCTGCATCTGGTAGCACAAAATTCAACATACAAAAATGGCGGCCACAGTACCCTTTGGGACAGAAGAGCTTTAAGGGCCACTGTATCGCACACTTTCCTGGACAAGCTGTGGGACCTGTCACACTCCCACACAGAAATCCGAACACATTCCTGGCTTTGGCCAAATGCCCTAAAAATTATACTGGTAGAAACGGAGCTGACACTTAGGCTTGCTTTTTCGCTTGCACTGGCTTCCTGGAAGTGGAATTTTCAGAGTTTAAGGGAGCAGTTTCTGTCTCCTGGGTCAGACATCTGCACACCACAGCCCACAGGCCAGATCCAGCCTCCTGTCCGGTTGTGTGAGTCAAGTCATAATGGAGCACAGCTAGGGCATTCGGTCACACGTTCTCTCGGCCGGGGGCCAATGCAGAGCTGAGTAATTGCAGCAGGGTCCTAGGACCCGCAGAGCCTAAAATATTTCCTCTCTGGCCCTTATGGAGAAAGGCTGCTGACCTGCAGATAAGCATCAACAAAACCAGACGTCCAGCATCTAGGGGTCCCGCAGGGGCCATCTGGATTGTGTTCTCACGGTGACAATGTAAGTAATGCCGTTTTTGACAACTGCCATTTAACAGGGCTCTGTGCTATGTGGTCTTCATGTTTAAGCCTCAACATGTGCAAGGGGTATGGGCCATGTGTGACTCTTGGTTTACAGGTGAAATGGGTGAGGACTGGGGCCCCTCCCGCCCTGCCACCCACGTCCCTACCAGCGCTCTCCTCTCCGCTGTGATCCCGCGGCAGTACTTCCGAACCAGGTTCCTCGTGCACATCTTCCTCAGCAGATCCGATGCCTGTGTGGAGAACACACTTCTTCTCCACCTGCCCCACGCATACCCTGTCTCGGACCATGGCCTCCAAAACAGAAGCTTTGAATGCATATCTGAATTCAAAGGACAGCATTAATACTTTACAAAGAAAGTAGCTAGTCTATCCAGTCTTGCATTAACTTTTCGCCACTGCAAAGCTAGTGGTTCTTAAATCTGAATGTATTTGAGTCACCCTTTGGAGCTGTCCGAAGGGAGATTCCTGCAGGTGTAGACTCAGTGGGTCCAGGTTGGAACCCAAGAATCTTATAGTACGCATAGGGTCCTTGGGCCATCTTTAGAGAAACACTCTTGTAGGCGACAGTCACCTAACCCTTCTCGAGGGCTACATCAAGGACAGATGCCATTTAAAAGCGATATGTATAAACAGACCTCCAATGGCTTTATACATCTGGTAAAAATATTAGGGATCGTGAGGAGTAAAATTTCTTATACAACACCCTTATATGGAAGTGCTTTGTTAAGGCGGCCCTTTCAGAAGCTCCATGAGTGCCCTCGTCACCTGCACCATGAGTCCCAGCAGAGTCCTTACATTTTGCAAGATGCCAGGAGGCGTCAGCCAGCTCTTGTCCAAGACATTCGTTGGGACATGATACCGGAGGTTCAAGATGTAATTCTTCCGCACAAACACGACAAACTGCTCGTTGTCGGGGCACAGAGGCTTGTCTCGATTGATGAATCCCTTTACGAACCTAAGTAGGAAGGAGTTTCATTGGTTTTCTGACCTGTTTCTTCACTGAGTTGTGGGTTCTCTCCATTCCTTTAACTCAGAGGAGACCAAATGGTAGAGATCATGTAGATCAGTGGTAGTCAACCTGGTCCCTACCGCCCACTAGTGGGCGTTCCAGCTTTCATGGTGGGCGGTAGCGGAGCAACCAAAGTATAAATAAAAAGATAGATTTAACTATAGTAAGTTGTTTTATAAAGATTTATTCTGCCAAACTTAGCAAAAATCCAACATAAAGAACTTGGTAAGTAATTATTATTATATGCTTTAACTTGCTATAACTCTGCTTTATAAATTTTATAAAGTAAAGTTACTTCCCTACTTTATAAATCATTATTACTGTGGAACCAATGAGCAGTTAGAAAATGTTTCTACTAACAGAGATATAAAAGTGGGCGGTAGGTATAAAAAGGTTGACTACCCTTGATGTAGATGGTCACATAGGTCAGAGCCACTAATGTCGCCTGCAGGCCAGATCTGCTCCAAAGATTTGTTCTGTTTTATCCACACTAGTTTTTTTTGTTTGGTTTGGTTTGGTTTTGAGTAGCTTGAATCAGTTGCCAATAACAACCACAACAAAAAGAAAGATTTACATGGAAGCCAGATTTCCAGCTTTCCTGAAAAATCCCAGGCTCTGCCTGGCATTTCTCCACATCAGCCAACTTCTGAGATGGAATGAGTGTTCCAGTTGGCTGCAGTCCCTACCATGCCTTATTGTCTTATCCCAGCTCACGAGACTCCCTCAGGTGACCTGCCTTGCACCGGAAGGCACTGCACTTTGTGAATTTTGAGCTAGACCAAGAGAAACTACAAATGGACTAAGTTGTGATCACCATCAAATTAGGGTGCCCAGAGGAAAGGGAGCTGAATTCCTAAGGGTTGACATCCCAAAAGGGAGATTTCCATTCTGCACAAATCCCAAAAACTCAACCAAGCCCATGACCACCTCCACAGCACACTGGCGCTGAGTGGCCGCTCCTCCCTCCCGTACTCAAGCACTTACTTCCTTACAATCTCCACAGCCCTCTTCCTCCTCTGGGCCTTCCTCCGAGCCAGAGCTCCACGCCAGTGGGTTTCAAGTTTGATGGCTGAAAGAGTTCACTGCTAGCATTAGGGGTCGAGTATGGTCGTATTAAAATGCAAAAGGCTTTTTCAGAATTAGTCATCCACGCCACAAACGTATCTGCACACCCATGACGGCACTTGGCCAGCCCCAGAGATGAAAAGTCCGATGACTGTCATCAATTCTTTCCTGGGGGAGTTCAGAGGAACACTGAGCTAGGGAGACAGGGACACGGTGCTAGAGGAAGCTTTGAGGCAAGACCCAGAATGACACAAAGGGACCAGATAGAGTTTCCCAAGCTCCTTTTCAGGGACAGAGTGGTGCCTGTGATGGTATACATTTGTCTTCCCACTGTGTTTGGTCTGTTTCACCATGTTTGCTTTGATTTAGTTGTCTACATTGAAAAATTGGGATACATGGGTCCATAAGATACATGGGTGGGTAGCTTAGTTGGTTGAGCATTGTCCCAATATGCTAAGGTTGTGGGTTCAATCCCTGATCAGGGCACATAACAAAAATAAGCCAATGAATACAGAAATAAGTGGAACAACAAATAGATATTTTTCTCCCCCTCCCAATTTCCCTAAAATCAATAAATAAATTTAAATAAAAATTGGAATATATAATCAAATTGGGACACAAAAATTAGATTTCTGGCTTATTTCCCCACTTTTAAATGCTTTTCAGATTTTTCTCAGTTATTCAGATTTTTTAATGCTTTTCTTTTATTCCTCACTACTACCAAAACAAAAAACAAAAAAACAAACAAACAAAAAAACCCCAAGTGGAAACAACTCAACTGTCCATCAACAAAACAGCTAAATCATATATACTTATCAGCAAATACAGCCCTCGAGCTGGCCACGTGTCTTTGTAAAAGAAGTTTAACTGCAACACTGCTGTGCCCATTCATTTATATACATAGTTGCATAAAGTGGCTATCACTCATGATAGCAGAGTTGAGTAGCTGCAACAGAAACCCAAGACTCACAGGTCTGAAATACCATCTGGCCCTTTAAAAAAAAGTTTGCTGCCCTCTGATATAGTGGATTACTATGCAGCTATGAAAATGAGTAACTATACCCATTTACTGACTGAATTTGAACAACAACTTAGTGCAAAAAATGTTGCCAAAAATACAGTATAATTAAGTTCAAAACGTGCCAGCCTATAACTACATCAAAAGGTGCATCCATAGATGGGAAAAATATTTCTAAAAACCCAAGAGAGGGCCCTGGCCATTTGGTTAGGTGGAAAAGTATTGGCTGGCATATGGAGGTCCCAGGTTCCATTCCCGGCCAGGGCACACAGGAGAAGCGCCCATCTGCTTCTGCACTGTTTCCCCTCTTCTGTCTCTCTCTTCCTCTCCCACAGCCAGGGCTCCACTGGAGCAAAGTTGGCCCAGGCACTGAGGATGGCTCCAAGGCCTCTGCCTCAGGCGCTAAAATGGCTTCGATTTCAGCAGAGCAACATCCCAGACGGGCAGAGCATCGCCCCCTAGTGGGCATGCCGGGTGGATCCCAGTTGGGCTCATGTAGGGGAGTCTGTCTCTCTGCCTCCCTGCTTCTCACTTCAGAAAAATACAAAAAAAGAAAAAGAAAAGAAAACTCAAGAGAATTATAAATGCAACATTCGGAAGAGTAGCAGGGCTGGGAAGTGACCAGAGAGGGGCAGAGAAAACTCATGGTGTTAGTAACCTTTTAAAAAACTTACTCTTTAAACATACATATGTTGTGGATCGAATAAAATATGCCCATGGAACAAATAGAGACCACTGTGTTATAATCTCTGATCAAGAGAGTAATAATGAGAAGAGGCCCCAGAATTGGACCCCCAGGCCGCCCCACAGCAGGTTTCAAGGACGGGCAGGGGAGGGGATGCACAAAGGAGCCTGTGTGTCCAGGATTAGGGTTGGGGGAGAGACGAGAGAGAAATTGCAGGGGGGCTGTTGCACATTGCAAGGTTTCTGTTTCATTCTCACCTGCTTGTCTTTTTTTCACGTAGGCTCTTCTTTCTAGGCAGGCTTTGTATGTGGCTTGAATTCTTGCAACTTAAAGTAAAACAAAAGTTTTGGTGAAATGACTTTTGTGTGTGTATAGTCGTAGTTGTGACCTTGGGGGATGTTAGAAGTGATCTTTGGGGCGTGCAGTGCAGAGGGGGCAGCGGGTAAGGACCAGAGCCCCCATCTAGCGAGCCTGCTGGCCCCTGGTCCCATGTTGGGCATTAGATTTCACCCTCACACCTCACCCTGCAGGGCAGACATCAGCACATTGTACTAATGAGCCTGCACGTCACAGAGTGAGGAAATGAGAGGAAATGTGCTCACTGCTAAGGCAGTGCAGGTACCAAGGAGGGGTACTACCCCAGGGCTGCCGGATCACACCCCACCCCACCCCCTCCTCCTAGTGACTGAGGTCCCACTAGCTCCTCGAGGGTCCTGCACACCATTAATATCACAGTCCCTGGGAGCTGGCTTGAAATGCTGGCTCAGGGCCCCCGCAGCCAGCACCTGCCTAGGAACCAGATCCCAGGGACTGCTGCCCACATTTTGTAGGGGTCAAAATGTCAGACCATTCGGCCCTGGCCGGTTGGCTCAGCGGTAGAGCGTCGGCCTGGCGTGCGGGGGACCCGGGTTCGATTCCCGGCCAGGGCACACAGGAGAAGCGCCCATTTGCTTCTCCACCCCCACCCCCCTCCTTCCTCTCTGTCTCTCTCTTCCCCTCCCGCAGCCAAGGCTCCATTGGAGCAAAGATGGCCCGGGCGCTGGGGATGGCTCCTTGGCCTCTGCCCCAGGCGCTAGAGTGGCTCTGGTCACAACATGGCGACGCCCCGGAGGGGCAGAGCATCGCCCCCTGGTGGGCAGAGCATGCCCCTGGTGGGCGTGCCGGGTGGATCCCGGTCGGGCGCATGCGGGAGTCTGACTGTCTCTCCCCGTTTCCAGCTTCAGAAAAATAAAAAATAAAAAAAAATAAAAATAAAAATGTCAGACCATTCATCTCAGTGGTTAAGATTCCAAGCCCTGAAGCCAGAGAGGCCCACATTCAAACCCCAGCTCTGCTGCTTACTATCTGCGTGGCCTCTGGCAAGTTCCCAACATCTCTGGGCCCAGTGACCCTGACTGTAACGTGGAGATGATAACATCACTCCATAGGTTTGTTCTGAGGATACAATGACATCATGAGTGCAAAGGACTTAGCGTGCACTGGCACCCAGCCAGCACTCAGGTTACTCAAGCAGTGTCTTCCTCAACAGGCCAGTTCCAAGGAAGGGGCCCCTCTGCCTCTGTAGTTTTAGTTTTTCATTGTCTGCATTTCCCCACCATCTAACTTTTCCCGCCTGCCATTCACAACAAACACCCAGGCTGTAGGCTTTGAAGCTACACGATCCAACATCAGATACATGATCCAACATCAGATACGTATACAAATAAATATTCATTTAAGGGGGATGGACTCCTGTGGGATGACAGAGTTGGATCCAAACTAGAACTGAGTGTCACTACAACATTTAAGGTTCCATGTGCATCCATGATGACCTCCAAACACTAAGGCATAAACTCACATGTATATTATCATAATCCCATATCTTTTTGCTGGTTTCCCAAAGCCAATGCTTCTAACATTGTATCAAATGCCATGTTTAAAATGTATCCCAAGTGAAGCTTTTTTATTTCACATTCTATGGAAGTCAGGACAGGGAAAAAAAATCATACCTAATTGATGCTTACTAAATTCAAAGGCATCTTCAGTAGCAAAGAGAGTTCTGGGGAAACGAATGAATATTTTTGTTCTAGAAGTGAAAGGAAAAAAAAAAGGTGCTTTAATTATTAAATGGTCAGTTACCATCTGTAGTGGGTTGAATAGTGCCTTCCCCCAAAAAACTCACATCCATTCAGAACTTCAGCATGGGATTCTTATTTGGAAATATGGTCTTTGCAGATGTAACCAAGGGAAGGATCAAGATGAGATCATTAGGGTGGGCTCAAAGTCCAAGAGTGTCCTTATAAGAGACAGAAAAGTACAGAGAGATACAGGGAAGAAGGCCATTGGAGATGGAGGCAAAGACTAGAGGGATGTGGCCACAAGCCAAGGAATGTCAGGAGGCCTTGGAAGCTGGAACAAGCAAGGGATCCTCCCATAAAGCCTTCAGAGGGAGCATGGCCTGCCAACACCTCAGTTCCAGCTTCTAGAACTGAGAGAATAAACTTCTTTTGGTTTAAGCCAGCTAGTTTGTGCCAATATTTTAGGCAATGATAGGAAACTAATACACCATCCTAACTTACAGTTACTTCCCTGAGCTTAAAAAAAAAAAAAAAAAAAAAAAAAGATGATAAAAAAATATGGGTCTAATTTTAAAAGACAATTCCATCAACTAGTAAACTAGAAAACTATTCAAAACCACGGAGGGACTCATGGGAAACTCCAATTTATAGCCGGCTAGTCAGAAGCAAGGTAACAACCGAGACTCCCAAGTCTGCTGTGAGGAAGAAACTGTCTTACAGGACTGGGCTGTTCACCCGTGGGATCTGACACTGTCTCCAGGTAGTGTCAGAATTGAGTTAAACTGTGGAACTCCCAGCTGGTGTCAGAAGTGCTGTGGCGTATTGTTTTGAGTGAGTCAAGTGCTGAGAGTGAAGACCCACCAGAGAGTTTTTTTCTTTAAAGAGCTGCACTTAAATTGAATGGATGGAATGCTCTGCTTGTAAATCTACACAACTTCCCGAAAAAAGTAATCTCTGGGCTCTAGGTGGATACAGATCAATGCCGGAAAGACTCTGGCAGGGACTTCCCAGCCACTTACCTCCCTAACTTGTACTCTTCGGGTTTGTAGCCAATATACTTGATCAGCCGCTCTACGCCCTCTGCTGGAGGCCCGCGCCAGTGCGGCCAGGTGTCTGGGCACAAGGACTTGTACCTAGGGAGAGGAAAGGCATACCCAGAAAGCCACGGGGCCCTACTCTATCCCCCCACTAGGGGTCGCTGTGCCTGCTGCTCAGCGTACTGTAGACGTATTACCTTCTTGAATTCAACAATAATATGCTTGGCAAAAGAAGAAAGAGAGGAGCTATTTCAATTGGGTGGGAGGTTTGGCCTGTCTTCATAGAACAATGACATCAGCAGATACCTCAAAGAAGCTCAATTCCACTCCTAGATATACAGGATGAGGCAAAAGTATGTTTACAGTTGTGAGTACATGAGTTTATTCTTCTATTTTTTAAATTATTGTATTATTTTCCATACAAACAACTGTAAACCTACTTTTCGTGTCAAGAGACACAAATACATACATCTGTGCAAAGCTTATATAGCAATGTCTGTAGTGTCATTATTCATAATAGACAAAAGGTAAAAACACATAGATGTCCATCAGCAGACGAATGAAAAGAAAAACGGATGTGGTCCAGCACGGAAGTAAAGGTGCCGTGCCTGGTAAGGGACCGGGGATTTTTCCCCCAAGGGTAACTTGGGCTGCAATGTTGATTTAAGAACCTGATTTCAGAATAAAATGCAACTCTAACGGGCAGTCACTAGGAAGATAGCCATGATGTTGGTAATATAATGAAATAAAGAAGAGAATCCAGAATTCAAAGAGCCTGTGGACCAAAGCAGGAAGCCAACAAGCAAAGCTGACAGATTGGAGTCGCACTGCTGGGATTTGAGTCGGCTGGTGAGCTGGACAAATCAGTCCTCTCTATGTGTGCATGAGAACAGTAACAGGACCTTCCTTGTGGGGTCACCAGTGAGACTGCAATAATTCACTGACGGTGCCTGGCACAATTCAAGACTTCAAAAAAAATATTAGCTATGGCATTCCTAGTAAGCTTCTTTACCTTAATGTCATTATATGGTCTATAGTATTTTAAAACCAAATTTTAATCTGTTAAGAGCCTTTATTTCCCTGGAACAAATCTATTAAGGGCATTGCAATGAACTGAATCCTTGTGTTCTCCCGCCATTCATACTTGAAGCCTAACCCCCATGGGAGGCCATTTGGAGGTGGGGCCTCTGGGCAGTGATTAGGTTGTGAGGGTGGAGCCCTCATGTGTGGGATCAGCTCCCGTAGAACAGAGACCCCAGAGAGCTCCCCAGCGCCTTCTGCCATGCGAGGACACAGCCAGGAAGGAGATGACCGTGTACAACCCGGAAAAGAGCTCCAAGCAGAACCTGACTGTGCTGGCACCATTCAGAGTCCCAGCCTCCAGAACCGTGAGAAATGAGTTTCTGTTGTTCATAAGCCACTTGGTTACAGCAGCCGGAACTAAGACCGGCATGAAGTGTCACGTGTTCTTCCCTGACTCCCTCCATCCGCCCGCCCACACGCACAGGTGCATGCCAACCCCAGGAAGCGCAGTGCAGCCACACGCCCTGCACTCGCCCTTCTGGCCCACACCCATCACTGGCACACGCCGTCAAATCTGTCCAAACATGGGCTACAGACACAGAGGCAACGAGAAGATGCCTTAAATGTCTGTAGGCTGGAGGAAGTAGTAACTGCTGTCCCTTTCAGCCTGCGACAGTGCAGCTTCCTGACCGTCGGAAGCGGTGCCGGGCGGGGTGCATGCAACGGGCATCTCCAACCTGGCCCTGTGACCCACTCCTGCCTTTCTCCCCAGGGCCACTGACCCGCACCACGCTGGCCTTCCAGCTGGTCCTGGAGGCGGCCCATTCCCACCCCCAGGCTCTCCTGTATGGATTGCTGTCCCCAGATATTCGCAGGGCTCCCTCCCTCACTCGGAGAGACCCTTCCGGACCACCTTACCTAAAGAGGCCACCTGCTACTCTTCCCAGATTCATTTTCCTTCTAAGAATGTACCCCAAACCGATCGCCTGTCTCTCCTTGTTATTATTGCCCGTCCCTCTCACTAGAAAGTAATCACCATGCTGCAGGCATGGGGTCTGTCCTGTTCTCCACAGACCCAGCACCCAGGATGGCGCTGGGACACAGCTGGTGCTCACTGCTATTTATGGAGAGAGTAAACGAGCCTCAGAAAGCATCAAAATAGAAAAAAAGATGCATAAAGTTTAAAAGTGCAGGAAGATGGGAATGTCAAGTGTGTTTGCAGGGGCAGTGGCCGCTACATCCTGCCATCTTCAGCAAAAAAGAAAAAATGAATGAGGGTGAATGAGTAAGTAGCTGATGAGCAAAAACAGTATGTGCCCATTTTTCAGATTTTGCAAAGGGATTACATTAAAAAAAAAACAAAAAAAAAACCAGTGCAATGGATAAAGCACAGACCTGGAACACTGAGGTCGCTGGTTCGAAACCCCAGGCTTACCCAGTCAGGGCACATCTGAGAAACTACTACTACTACTACTAAGAAGTGATGCTCCCCACTCCTCCCCTCCCCACTTTCTCTTTCTGCCTAAAATTAATAAGTAAAACCTTACAAACAAAACCTGGAAAATAGTCTGACAGTTCCTCAATTAAACATTGAGTTATCATCTGACCCAGTGATTTATTCCTAGATATATGCCTGAAGAAATAAAAACATATCCACACAGAAACGGCATATGAGTGGTCTTAGCAGCATTAGTCATAACAGCCAGAGACTGGAAACAACCCCAATGTGCATCAACAGATGAATGGATGATTCAACTGTGGTCTGACCACACAATGAAATACCGTTTGGCCATAAAATGGAACAAATTATGTATGATCCATAACATGACATGGAAGAACCCTGAAAACATCATGCTGAGTGAAAAATGCCAGTCACAGAAGTCCCCCTATTTAATGACTCCATTTGTATAAAATATCCAACTTAGGGAAATCTACAGAGACAGTAGCATCCAACTGGGGGTCTCGGAACATATCCTACATGGGTAATGGGGGACTGCTCTAGATGTCTGACTTTATGGCTTCAGATCAACAAAACAAACTTTACCTTTGCAGGAAATGCTCATATTTCCGCCGGTACGCAAAGCCGGCCCGTCTCACCCGCAGGTGTTCCATCAGCCCCAGGTACTTGACCTGATGCCTTATGAGGAAGTCGTCAAACTTGCCTTCGGAAACACAGAAGGGAGGGTGGCAGTAAAAGGACCCCATGGCTCCATTTCAGCCAAGAGAGACCAGAGGAGGGCCTGCAAGCTGATCGTCTGTGAGCTGGGTCCCCGATGTGCTTTCTTAGGCCCTAATTGTGTTTTATTTCATGGGATGGGGGGGATTTTACAAAAAAATCTAGATCTCCGGTTTCTCTTGAAAACCCATGAGATCTGGCCATTCTGGGCCTAGGGTCCCACATGACAACAACAGCAGGAAGGAAGTAGTGCTGCCCCTTTAGACAGGGTGTGCCCTCTCCAGTTTGCCACAGTCCCCTCCACTCTCTATTGCCTTATGCCCAGTCTGCTTCACTCGTTTACACTTCCCGCCTGGCCCCTCTGTAAGCCTTTGACTATGACTTTGTTATAAACCATGGCATGAGTTTAGAAAATAGATTGTTTTTTGTAAAACTGTTCACAGTTTGGAGAGAAGCAGCATTGCTTCCCCTCCATTCTGATGCCCGCCTGGCTCAGCTGTGTTGCTCCTAAAATGAGCCAAAATCTGAGCACTGCTCACTCAGGACCCCCCCCCCCTTATTTACGTCCTATTATGAAAATGAAAACAATTCCTGTCTAGAGGACAAAGACAAGCCTGTGTCGGGTTTTTAGGATTTTCACCCACCGCCATCTTGGTTTTCCTCCCAGCCTCATTTCTCTGAACTCCGCATTCAGAACAATTCACAACTCACTGGGTTCCTTCCTCTCATTGGGCTTGATGCAGCGGATGTACGAAGGTTCCTTGGAGATGAGAATTTCCAGAAGGCTGCTCAGGCTGTTTTTAAACTGTGTCCCCACCTTCAGGGAGAGAGAATGAACTAAGTTGACATCGCTACTCCCAATTAATACCAAGAAGACTGGTTAGGGCATGAGAATCCGGCCCTTTAGACCCAAACTCTTGATACATTGTTCTACCTGTTGCATTTTCACCCATTAAGAGAAGGCTTTAGAGCAGGGGTAGTCAACCTTTTTATACCTACCACCCACTTTTGTATCTCTGTTAGTAGTAAAATTTGCTAACCGCCCACCGGTTCCACAGTAATGGTGATTTATAAAGTAGGGAAGTAACTTTACTTTATAAAATTTATAAAGCAGAGTTATAGCAAGTTAAAGCATATAATAATAATTACTTACCAAGTACTTTATGTCGGATTTTCGCTAAGTTTGGCAGAATAAATCTTTATAAAACAACTTACTATAGTTAAATCTATCTTTTTTATTTATACTTTGGTTGCCCCGCTACCGCCCACCATGAAAGCTGGAACGCCCACTAGTGGGCGGTAGGGACCAGGTTGACTACCACTGCTTTAGATGCCCTGGCCAGGCAGCTCAGTTGGTTACAGCATCATTCTGATATGCCAAGGCTGCTGGTTCAATCCCCAGTCAAGGCACATACAGGAAACCAATGAATGCATAAATAAGCGGAACAAATTGATCTCTCTCTCTCTCTCTCTCCCCCCCCCCACCCCGCTTCCCCTCTCTCTAAAATTAATCACTCAAAAAATTTTTAAAAAGAAAAGGTCTTGGATGTCCTGGCCTTTAAGTCCCACATTCTTGACAGATTGTCCTATTATATTTTGTCCATTAAGAGAAGAATTTGGATGTCCTGGCGTGAGAAACCCAAGCTCAGGATGGTTCAGCAGAGGTTAGACAAGCATCTACCCAGAATGCTTCACTCAGCAAGTACATAGTACCTGTTAGGAACCAGCATCACTAGAGAGCCCATCACCCCCACCACACTCCCCTGTTCCCTTGTTACCAAGCTTCCCTTATGACACTCATATTACTTAAGTTCTTTGTCAGATGGCATTTTCCTATGCCCTCCTTGACTAGACCATAAGCCCTGTGAGCTGAGGGACCTGTTTTCTTCTTGTTAAATCCCCTGTGCCCAGCCCAGGGCCTGACATAGCAGGTGCTCAATGAATGTCTACAAATGAACACACTGGTTGCCAACCTTGGGAAAATATATTTGACAGAACCCACTGGAGAGTGATACTCCCAGGAAAAGGGAAGGACTTAAACAAGGTAGGTAGCTGGAGCTCACTGCACTCTCCGGGTAATGTTTGCTGTCTTTTCCATTTGCATGGGCATTTTCCCCACTCACCGTTGGCGACCTCCTCCGGTTTTCCAACTCGGCCATCCGGAAGCATTCCTTTAGGATGCTGTTTCTGGACTTGCACAGCACCTGTCACAGAGAGAAACGAGCGCCGTGCATGCTGCTTCAGAAGTCACTATGGGGCCTTCAGGAAAGCTCATGTGAGTGTGCATGGTGGACCAGGGCCATGTGCTTCGGGAGCACTTGAAGAAGAGGACGGGAAGAAACATAGGAGTGGAAGGAAACGGTCAAATACTATATCCACTGTTCTATTTGGTGAGGATATCCGACTGTTTTTCCTCTGACAGGGTGAAGCCATAATTGTCCCCAGTCCAGCCCAGCTTCTCCTGAATAGATTGGGTCTTTAAGAATGATCTCCAGCCTGACCAGGCAGTGGTGCAGTGGATAGAGCATCAGGCTAGGATGCAGAGGAGCCAGGTTCAAAACCCCGAGGCCTCCGGCTTGAGCGTGGGCTCCTCTGGCTTGAGTGCAGGGTCGCTGGCTTAAGCGTGGGATCATAGACATGACCCCATGGGCACTGGCTTGAGCAAGAAGGGTCACTCGGTCTGCTGTAGCCCCAGACAAGGCTCATATGAGAAAGCAATGAACTAAGGTGCCACAATGAAGAATTGATGCTTCTCATCTCTCTCCCTTCCTGCCTGTCTTTCCCTATCTGTCCCTTTCTGTCTCTATCACACACATACACAAAAAAGAATGATATCCAAAGGCATGTAGATGGCCAACAGTCATATGAAAATATGCTCAACATCACTAACCATATGGGAAATGCAAATCAAAACCACAATGACACCACCTTATACCTGTTAAAATGGCTATTATCAACAAGACAAGAAATAACAAGTATTAGAGAGGATGTGGAGAAAAGGGAACCCTCACACAGGGCTGGTGGGAATGTAAACTGGTGCAGCCACTATGGAAAACAGTCTGGAGATTCCTCAAAAAGTTAAGAATACAGCTACCATATGACCCCGCAATCCCTCTTCTGGGTATCTAAAAAAACTTAAAAAGTTATCTGTAAAGATATATGTTCCCTTATATTTGTTGCAGCATTATTCATGGTAGCCAAGATATGAAAATAACTTAGGTGTCCTTGGATGGATGGATGAATGGATAGAAAAGATGTTGTACATTCATATGTGGCCTATTCTCCATGACATGCTGGAGTCCTAACACAACGCCCAGAGGAAAATCCAGAAGAGCAGATGTACTCAAATTCAGTCTCACAAGCAGAATCCCATACCATCACAAACACACAGTTACATTTCAGGCTGACTTACCTCTTTCAGATGTCTGTACAGGATATCATTGTTTTTTTCCAAGAATCCTACAAAGCATTGAGTAAAAAGGAAAAAAAATGAATCAATGGCTTTGCCTAAAAATGCAATTCCATCCCAACTGATTGCAAAGGGAAGTCCTAAAAATAATCTCTTTCAATTAGATGCGAGTTCTCAGCCTGGGCATTATGACCTTGGAGGCTGGATGATTTTGTGTTGTGGAGACCAGCCTGTGCATTGTAGGACATTGAGCTGTGTCCCTGTCCTCTCCCCGCTAGATGTCAGGTGCACCTTCTCCAGTTGTGACAATCATATATCTCTCTAGACACTGCCAGATGTCCCTGGGGGAGATATCTGGGGAACCAGGTCCTCATGCTACACTAAATTCTGGTAGGTGACCACAGGAATGTGCAGCCTTTATACTAAGTTCATATATGTGACCACCCTTGGCTGGTAGCAAAGAACACCACAAACAATGAATGACATTGACACAATGGAGGGGGCACGGACTGTCAAGGGCCACCTGGGGAGGCCATGCAGAGGGATGAGAAAATCAGCCCCACACCTGAGGAAGCTCAAACTCAAGCGCCAGGGCTTGTGGTGCCCGAGAAAAATATAGCACCATTGTTCATAATAGCCAGCAATTTTGAACAACCCAAATGCTCATCAACTGATAAACGGATAAACAAATGCAGTGAACCCATGGATAGAATATTACTTGGCAATAAAAGGGAATAACAATATGGATGGATCTTGAAAACATCATCTTAAGTAGAAAAAGATAAGATAGACTTAATAAAAGTTAAAAAAAAATCTGTGCTTCAAAGGAAAACATCTGAAACGTAAAAGGACAAACCACAGATTAGGGGAAAGATGTGTAGCTCCTATACTGGTAAGGGACTTGTATCCAGAATATGTAAAGAATTTTAAAATGGCAATTTTAAAAATGGGCAAAGGATCTGAATAGACATTGCTCCATGGAAGCTACGCAAAGGGTTTGTGGGGCTAGGGAACCTGTGAGATGAATGGGCAGCCCTTCTTCAGTGAACACAGAGGCACCTGCGTGGCTGTGACCTGTGCCCATGGGCACTCACCCTTGGTGCAGTACGTGACTGCTCCCGCATAGTGGAAGAGTCGGAACTCCATCCAACCAATCCTCTTTCGGCCCTTTGGACCCGCCAGCTTCCGGCTACAGCAAGACGGGAAACAGATACGAGCTGAACCTTTCTAACTCTACGGCAACAAAAGGCACCAACATATAAAGCAAAGAGAGCGAAGCCTTTGGCAGGCATTTAGTACCCGACAGTCAACCGAAGGCCAGCAATGCAAGCTGACCGCGTATGGCAGCTCCCAGGAGGCCCTGCTGCCTATTTTACCACGGCCACAGATTAAGGTCTAAAATTAGACCTTCCCTTCTCATAAGCACTGAGGAGTTTAAAGACTTTATTTATTCCATTTTTTTTTTTTTTCAGAGAGGAGAGAGAATGAGAGAGAGAGAAGGGGGAGGATCAGGAAGCATCAATTCCTGTATGTGCCTTGACCAGGCAAGCCCAGGGTTTCAAACTGGCAACCTCAGTATTCCAGGTCGATACTTTATCCCACTGCACCACCACAGGTCAGGCAGCACTGAGGAGTTTAAAAACATACATGAACCATAGAAACTCATTTATTTTTATTATAAAGCAACTTCCGTTTCTCTAGGTGACAACTAAAAAACAGTTTTACTACCTTATATTTTTATGATGTTGAGAGACTAAAATACTCATGAAATAGGATTTTTCAGATTCTGGCAATTCATAATTTTTATTTATTTATTCATTTTAGAGAGAGGGAACAAAGACAGAGAGAGAGAAGGGGGGAGGAGCAGAAAGCATCAACTCCCATATGTGCCTTGACCAGGCAAGCCCAGGGTTTTGAACTGGCAACCTCAGCGTCCCAGGTTGACACTTTACCCACTCACTGCACCACCACCTGGTCAGGCTACTCTTCCACTCTAGATTCATTTACATATCCAATCCTAGTACATATCCCTTCCATATTCTACAACAGGTTTAATAAGCCACTACCATTTATTGAATCCTCACTGTGGCCAGAAATGGCACTAGGTGACTTGTGTAGTCATTTACAATTCTACATGGTGGGCATATTAACATCCCCATCTTGTAGAACAAGAAGCACAGACATAGGAGTGTTGCTTGCCCAAGGTCAAGTGTCTAATAAGTGGCTGAGCTGGGATTCAAACAAGGCCTTTATGACACTAGAGCATATGTTCTTAAATTCTCTCCTCATCTCAAAGACCAGGTTAAATTTCTAGTTGATGTTCCGGGATACTGGAAATGCTCTATCCTTGGATGTGTGTGGTGGTGATGTGGTTATATGCAGACATAAAAATTCATCAGGTTGGGCCCTAGCTGGTTGGCTCAGCAGTAGAGCATTGGCCCGGTGTGTGAAAGTCCCAGGTTCAATTCCCTGCCAGGGCACACAGGAGAAGCACCCACCTACTTCTCCACCCTTCCCCCTCTCCTTTCTCTCTGTCTCTCTCTTCCTCTCCTGCCGCCAAGGCTGGAGCAAAGTTGGTCCGGGTGCTGAGGATGGCTCCATGGCCTCCACCTCAGGCACTAGAATGGCTCTGGTTGCAACGGAGCAGCAGCCCAGCCCAGAGAGCATCACCCCCTGGTGGGCATACCAGGTGGATACCAGTCGGGCACATGAGAAAGTCTGTCTCTGCCTCCCCCTTCTCACTTCAAAAAAAATACAAAAAAATTTTTCATCAGGTTGTACACATCAGATCTACACATTGCTGCATGTACTTTATATCTGAATTTTTTTGTGTGTGTGGCAAAGACAGAAAGAGTCAGAGAGAGGGACAGATAGGGACAGACAGACAGGAAGGGAGAGAGATGAGAAACATCAATTCTTCATTGCAGTTCCTTAGTTGTCCATTGATTGATTTCTCATATGTGCCTTAATGGGCTGGGGGGGGGGCTACAGCAGACTGAGTGACCCCTTGCTTGAGCCAGTATCCTTGCGCTCAAGCTGGTGAGCCCTGCTCAAACCCGATGAGCCCATGCTCAAGCTGGCGACCTCGGGGTCTTGAACCTGGGTCCTCCGCATCCCAGTCCGACACTGTATGCACTGTGCCACTACCTGGTAAGGCTATATCTGAATATTTTTTTTAAAAGACTATTTCATATGGACATGTCCCAAATGAAAAATGCTCAGGAATCAAGCAAGATACAAAAATCCTTTTAAAATTTGACTTGGAATTCGAGTTTGAAGTTTACTAACCAAAGGTGTGCATAGTCAGTAGGTCCTCACTTAACATAGTCAATTGGTTCTTGGAATGGTGGCAAAACAACATATAATAATACTGTAGGCTAATTGGTATAAACAAGAGTCAAGTTCCTATAGCCTCTCATCAATCTTACAACAAAATGTTATTCGATGACATGCTGTATGTGACTTGATGCATCATAACTTTATTTCTATTATGAAGCAGTAGCTATCCTCTTGGGGAGCACTGTCCCCAACCAAGGAAATGGGTATACCAGGGGTCCCTAAACTACGGCCCGCGGGCCACATGCGGCCCCCTGAGGCCATTATCCGGCCCTTGCTGCACTTCTGGAAGGGGCACCTCTTTCATTGGTGGTCAGTGAGAGGAGCATAGTTCCCATTGAAATACTGGTCAGTTTGTTGATTTAAATTTACTTGTTCTTTATTTTAAATATTGTATTTGTTCCCGTTTTGTTTTTTTACTTTAAAATAAGATATGTGCAGTGTGCATAGGGATTTGTTCATAGTTTTTTTTATAGTCTGGCCCTCCAACGGTCTGAGGGATAGTGAACTGGCCCCCTGTGTAAAAAGTTTGGGGATCCCTGGGGTATACAATGGTCTTCCTCCAGGTCACCGCTTGTCAGATGAGATACATACGTTTGGAAGTGCGCGTGCCTCCCCACTTTCTCTTCCAACTTCTCCAGGAAACTCAAGTCGGTAGCAGGACCAGGACGAATACATTCTTCATCCTTCAAAAAATACAAGAGAAGCCTCGACTGTAGCACCACACTCCGTCAATTACAAGTTTAAATGCTTTCACCAGCAGGGGCCGAATGTACTGGACTAAAATACTGTAGTCTCCCACAAGTTCAGGTGAACATTTCAGGGGCACGGCTAACCCATCACTTATGCTCAGCTTCTCCGATTGGATAAGGGCACCATGGAACTGGAAATTCCATGACAAATCAACTCTGCCACCCACCTGCTGCTTATTTCCAAAGTCTTCCCAAGCGCACTTCACGGCTTCCGTGCACAGCTCACTTCAACACTCAACCTCATTTTTTCTTAACTCCACATTGCTGGCCAAGAACATACCCCCTTTAACTTGGAGCAGAGCATTCATAGAGAGCAAGCTATAAAACCACGTGAGCCTAACCTTTCATATTTCTCAAGCTATGCCTTTCCAGTTCCTATTTTGGGACCTCGACAGTGATAACATTGAATTAACCACCTTTAAAAAAAATTAAGGATGGGCCCTGGCCAGTTGGCTTAGTGGTAGAGCATCGGCCTGGCGTGCAGGAGTCCCGGGTTCGATTCCCGGCCAGGGCACACAGGAGAAGCGCCCATCTGCTTCTCCACCCCTCACCCTCTCCTTCCTCTCTGTCTCTCTCTTCCCCTCCCACAGCCAAGGCTCCACTGGAGCAAAGTTTGCCAGGGCGCTGAGGATGGCTCTGTGGCCTCTGCCTCAGGCACTAGAATGGCTCTGATTGTGGCAGAGCGACGCCCCAGATGGGCAGAGCATCGCCCCCTGGTGGGTATGTCGGGTGGATCCCGGTCGGGCGCATGCGGGAGTCTGTCTGACTGCCTCCCCGTTTCCAGCTTCAGAAAAATACAAAAAAAAAAAAAAAAAAAAAAAAAAAAGGATGAATCAATCCTCTAGCTCTTATTAAAACAGTAACAGCAACAAAAACCTGGTTAAGGTTGGTGAGACATTTATATGCTTATATGCTTTCTGATTTCAGCTATGGAAAACCAAATGGAAATACGCACTTTTTACTCAAATAGCTTACAACACTAGTCTAGCAATTTATATGAACACTGTGCATATAGTAGCTCTGTCAGTCCGGGTTTCCTGGAACGAGCTTCCCCAGAGGTCCACGTGGCTGGTGCCCTCACCTCCTTCAGTTCTTTGCTCAAGTGTCACCTTTTCAATGAGTCCTTAGACCATCTGATCTAAATTTGAGCCCCCTCCCCTGCACATCCAATCTTATCTTTTTTTTCCATTGTGCAATCTACATATTTTTCCCATTAACCTATTTGCTGTCGGCCCCTTCATGCTGGAATTTAAAGTCCCCCTGAGTACAGGGGTTTCAATCTGTCTGTCCACTGCTGTGTCCCAAAGCTCAGGGTACACTCCCGACACCAAGTAAGCTTTCAGTGAGTATTTGTTGAATGAAAGAAGTCCAAAAGCTTACCATGGAACAGACACAGCTCTGAGCCCTCTACTTAGCTTATTTCACTAAGTTTGCCCTTACCGCTCTTCTCTGAGGTCAGTGCTATTATCATGGTACCCATTTTAGGATGATAAAATTGGAGCTCACAGAGGTTAAGATGCCTGCCTAAAGCTTACCCAGCTAGTAAACAGAGGGGCCGATATTTGAATCCAACTGGGGCCCATGTTCCTGGCAACTAGAGTCACCACTCATTAATGTCCCTGCTGTGTTTTACCACACTGGTTAGGTGGGGTGGTAGGTGGGGGGGACCAGTTATTTCATTAAGAGGGTGGGAAAGAGTGGTGTACATGATTCTGAACAAAAAGCGAGGCAAGGAAACCATTTCTCACTGGCCTTTAGAATTCATTTGCAAAAAGGATATTTGAAAATTGAAACAATTGTGGCTTTGAGGACACTGATGTTTTCAGAAGTCAGAATAGTCCACAAGGTCACTGGCCCATCCCATAGAGCCTCCACTCAAACTCCAGGAATGTTTTTTATAATGTCTCCCTTTGGCTTCCTGCTCGGAGCTAAGCATGAAATCAGTCCTTCCCCAACTGCCAGTGAGCACCTGTCCGCACGAGGTCCCTTTACCAGCTCAACCTTCTATGTCTGTGGGTGACAGAGACGCACTTTCATTGCAAAGGTCCTTCCTCTCTCTCCCCAAGGCCCATCGGTTAGGTCTCTAAATTGAAATGAGAGGGAAGAGGCCCTGGCCAGTTGGCTCAGTGGTAGAGCGTCGGCCTGGCGTGCAGGAGTCCCGGGTTCAATTCCTGGCCAGGGCACACAGGAGAAGCGCCCATCTGCTTCTCCACCCCTCCCCCCTCCTTCCTCTCTGTCTCTCTCTTCCCCTCCCGCAGCCAGGGCTCCATTGGAGCAAAGTTGGCCCAGGCGCTGGGGGTGGCTCTATGGCCTCTGCCTCAGGTGCTAGAATGGCTCTGGTTGCAGCAGAGCGACGCCCCAGATGAGCAGAGCATCGCCCCCTGGTGGGCATGCCAGGTGGATCCCAGTCGGGCACATGCGAGAGTGTCTGACTGCCTCCCTGTTTCCAACTTCAGAAAAATACAAAAAAAAAAAAAGAAAGAAAGAAAGAAAGAAAGAAAGAAAGAAAGAAAGAAAGAAAGAAAGAAAGAAAGAAAGAAATGAGAGGGAAGAGCCCGGCCAGAAGCTCCAAGCAAGAATTCAGCAACAACCATTCAACTTGTACTTTTCAATCATCTAGTGCAGTGGTTTGCAACCGTGGGTCCACGAAAGAGTTAACTATCCTGATGTCATAGGAAGATTGCAGACCCAATGATCACAGATTCTATAATCTTCCTACAGTTGAAAAACACTGATAGTGGGTTCCACTTTCAACCCTTTCTAATCCTGGGGAAGCTTCTCCCATGCGTCGTAAACACTGTATGAACGATGAGCTCTAGGTCAACGTTAACCTTCTCACCAGAATAGAAATGATTCCTTTGTGTCTTTCTTCAACCAAATCACAGATGATCTTGTTGTTGAAATAGTGAATCGGCTCCCACTAAAATGACAAAGAGGAAAGAATTCGCCAAGAAAAATGTAGATGAGCATAACATATATTTCTTTTAAAATGAACTTTCCAACATTTTTTCCCCAAATCTGATTTTTATCTCCCACATTATAAAAATAATCCTCTCTGAATATCAAAACAATTTCCCAGGAAATAAGCAGAGAAGGAGTGAAAAATAACTCTTAATACTAAGCAGGAAAAATCGCCAATGAAATCATATTTTTGAAGTAAATGTCCTTCACCAGACGAAGATGTCAAATGAGGAGAAAACATCAAAACGTTTACCTCTATACCTTCCATTTCGTATTCCGCCTGTTCAGCTTTTAGGGTGCTCTCAATTAAGAGTTGCTGAAGTTTCTCATTGCAGTAATTTATGCAGAACTGTTCAAAGCTGAAGATGCAAAAGATGTAAGTAACTAAAGCTATGCAAGGAGACCAATTTTCTTTTAAAAAACATTTTATTTTTAAAATTTTTTAAAATTAAATTGATTGGAATAACATTGGTTAATATGTTTCAGGTGTACAAGTCTGTCATACATCATCTGTACACTGCGTTGTGTGCCCGCAACCCAAAGTCTAGTCTCCTTCCGTCACCATGTATTTGGAACCCCTTTACCCTCTACATCCTCTCCCGACCCCCTTCCCATCCGGTAACTGCCATTCTGTTGTCTGTGTCAATAAGTTTGTTTGTTTTGTTTGTTTGTTGCTTTCTGTTTTATAGTATTTACTTTTCTTTAAGGATTTTTTTAATACAGGAAAAGCAAAATCCTTATTAATCAGATAAATTTACTAAACAGATTGCAGGAGTCAAACTAAAAGATGTTTGCCTTCTTCATGGTTATTCCACTTCTAGAACAGTCTATACATATCTGGAGAATTTCTGGGAACAGAAAAATCAACTCCAATAACATGAGAGATGCTTTAAACCAGACTCGGACCTTAAAGATGAACCAAGGGCCTCACCCATTCTTATCGAAGACTTCAAACCCGTAGATGTCCAGCAATCCAATCACAGTTTTCTTGGTGAACTCCTAGTCAAAATAACACACACTGTTCACTGTTAGGTTTTGTACTTTGTGACACTTAAAATCCAATAGCTGCCTCCAAAGCTGGGACTTGGCTATAAGCTCATGCATCATCTCTCCAACAATGGCTCCCAGAAGAACTTTAGGGTGGAAAAAATTTTCCCAGCCTGTTCCTCCTGCCTGCAGCCTGCTCAGATCCCATCCAGTTTCCATATTCTTCACCTGAGCAGTGAGGACTTCCCCTCCTGATTCACTTCTTTGCTTAACCTTTCTCAGCCTCCCAAGCCCACATTCAATAGGAAAGAAGGAAGGAAGGAAGGAAGGAAGGAAGGAAGGAAGGAAGGAAGGAAGGAAGGAAGGAAGGAAGGGAGGGAGGGAGGGAGGGAGGGAGGGAGGGAGGAAGGGACCCTATAGACAGACAGCCAAGGAGACATTTGTCTAGGAGAGAAGACAGGTGGTATAGGTATCATTTTAAATCGAGGGCCAAGTACTGTCAGGCAAGGATGGATATTTAGAGAGTATGTGCCTATTTTTAAAAAGGGACACATTTAACACTCTGTATGGTGTACAGACATACTTCATTTTATCATGCTTAAAATATGATGCAAGACCCTCCAGCAGGAAAAGATTATAACTGTCATTACCATGATACTCGCTTTACTGTGGCGGTCTAGAATCAAACCCACAATATCTCCATGTCCGCCGGTACTGAGTTGATGTCTCCTGAATCAGTCCTTTGCCGCCTAAGCTCTGTGACTCTTACCACATCCACATTCCTCAAGCCCCTGTATCATTTCCTTAATTTCTAGCTTTGAGTAAATTCCCTTTTTATTTAAATTCACTTTAAAAGGAAATATGACCACAGGGTAAGCTCAAAGGAGTCATTGTATTTTTTTCTGGTACACATTAAATATATTACTGTTAATATGAAAAGTTTTTGCGTGTACTTAAAGCCATCTGGCATACTTCCTACGCTCTGTGTCCCCTACTTTGGGACACACAGGAAGAATCGTTCGGCAGGCATTGTGATTAGCCTACTGTGTGCTAGATACCAGGAATGTAGCTGTGGGAAGATACTGTCCCTACCCATCAGGAGCTCATGGTCAATTCTCACAAATAGTGTAGAGTGACGATGTAAATGATAGGCATTTCCATGTGCTAGCAGGAGCAAGTCATCCCAAATGTGTGGCCCCACCTTGCTTGCTAGGGAGGAATTGATTTTGTTGACTAGCCAAGTGAATGTTCGCCCATAAACAGCCTTCGCCATTGCATCTCTAGCATAGACAGAGAGTTCTAGAGTCAGCGGGCAGATCACCTGAAAAAACAAACAAAAAGTTAAAAAAAAAAGTCCCAAGTTTTCAAATCAGCCTTTAATGATGATCACGCTCCCCTCCTCCCACTGCACACATGCACAGAGAAGCTATTTCTCAAGTGCCAGGCACTGTGCTGAGCTAATGTGAAATGGCCTTGACCAAGACAGATAGCTCCGACCTCTGTAGGCTGAGCTCACTTTTGGGGAGGTGGTGGGACATCTGATAAGTCGCACAAAGAGGAGTCATGTTATTCTCAAGCTGAGAGTGACACGTGCTATAAGGGGATGCACATGAATGACACTGTAGGGTAGGGGTGACGTGAGCAGGGACGACTCCTTGAGGAAGTGACCCTGGGGACAGAAGGACGAGGAGTAAACTAGATGAAACACAGGGAAGCGTGTTCCAGCAGAGGGAACAGCACGTGCAGAGACCCCATGGAGGGAAGGCATGGCGACTGTAAGGCATGGAGAGCGAGTGAGGGTATGACGTTGGGGCGTGAGAAAGTTGAGGCAGGAGACACTGGCAGTAGCTGGGCCATGCGAGACCTGGTGGACAGTGTTCGGGGTGTGCCCTCCCCTGGGGCCACCATCCTGCTGGCAGTGCGGAGCAGAGGACAGACGCGTCTCACCCAGAGCCACTTTTACCTCCTCGGTGTTGGCTTCGATTTTTCTATGGGTGAGAGCTTCCAGAAGGACCGATGGTTGGAACCCCAGGAGCTGAGTGAAAACCAAAATGCCATTCAGTGACCTGGTTTTACTCACTAGCTTACAAAGAGTTTACAGAGTTTCCAGGCGCAGGGTGATTTACCCTGCCTGATAATTGTGGTTTAACGCAAAACAGACAATAGATCTTTCAGCCAACTGACTTTTACCCACACCCACAGTGACCCCACACTCCTTACACCTCCTAACCCATTGGAAGAACAGGGTGTCAGCCATTCGGGACATGGGCATCCCAGCTGCCTTACTCCCCCACCGCCCCCCACCTTACCACCTCTGAGAGTCGACATCACCTTGGCGATCCATTTGATCTCATGGATGACTGGTATGGTGGCCCAGCCTTGGTGGTTCTCTCTAAAACAAATGTTCCCCAGGTGTAGGACGCTGGCAATAATTCCAAAGAGATTCTAGGAACGTGGGAAGTGGTGAGAAGGACAGGGAGAGAAGACGGCAGCCGCCTAATTGATAAATGTCATCAGAGAAGATACCCGAGGGAAGACCACCCCCGCTTCCAGCCCCAAGCTCACAGATCTGAGTTTCTTCCTTTCCCCGACATGGGCCTCTCATTCATTTCAGACACTAGGGTGGAGGGGGGCGGTGAAGAGCCTCCATGGAGGGTGGGGAAGATATCTCGCTCAGTCCCCTGCACAGGACACTTATTTTTATATCTCCTCCCACCTCATAAATGTGTGTGTGTGTGCACACGCACGTGTGTATCATATTCTGGTCTTTGAAAGATCAATAGTTTAACAAGCAAGCCCTGACCGGATAGCTCAGCTGGCTAGAGCATCATTCCGAAGCACAAAGCACAGAGGCTGCTGGTTTGATCGCTGGTCAGGGCACACAGAGGAACAGACTGATATTCCTGTCTCTCTCCCTTCCTCTCTCTCTAAAAATCAATAAAATAAACATTTAAAAACAACAACAACCAAAAGACAGAAAGATGTTAAAACAATGTTTACAAATCCTATCATCTGTTCCACTTTGTTTCAAATTAGAAGAGTAAATAAATAATTCTGTCAGAATTCATTCCTGGTCAGATTCTAAGAGATCTACATGGTTGGGATGGGAATTGAGGAAAAGAAGAAACATCACTTCCTCCTCTCACACACATTGAGTCAAGGGTCAAGGGTCAACCGAGGGCTGACAGAAAAGTGCAGAGCACCCAGTTAACTCCTGAATTTCCAATAAGCAATGGCTAATGTTTTAGTGGAAGTTAGTCCCATGCAATCTTGGGATACATTTATACTTAAAAAAGAATTAGTCATTGTTTCTTTGAAATTAAAATATAACTGCATTTCTGTGGCGGGACTCTGGCTACCCTCCCATGCTGTCACCAGGAAACCAGGACCGTGTCCTCGGTTCCAGACTTTACTGGCACTGCCGCCCTTGAGGCCCATACCTCCAGGTCATCTTCAGTAAAAGCGATGACAGAAAAGGCATTGGAAACGGTTTTCCAGTCGTTTTTGTCATTAATAGATGATTCGTTGGCACCATGACCCTGCGGACACAGAACTGGGTTGCTTAGCGGTGCGTTTATATGGACAGAGAGGCATGTGAATCCCTAGTCCTAAGTCAAAATGGTTTTGTCCACAAACATGCACGAGCTAGTTCTACATAATGTTCTCAGTTGTGGAAAAAATATATATAATTTTTACTCTAATGATCTAGTAGATGATGATTTGCCAACTGCTGCTTTATTCAAATTTATTTGGAATTTCATTTTTAAAAATCTCTGTTCTGGGAAAACTTTGAAAGTTATGTTCTAGTGCTGTAGCTTTTTGTATGTTTTTAAAAAGGATTATGGATTATTCTTTTCCTCCCTGATTTACTAGGAAGTGTTGCTCGTTTTACAAGCTTCATTTTACAAGATCTTGTTTACTTTCTCAAATGAAGGGACCTCCGTTCAAAGCCAGGCCCCCGTCAGAAGACAAAAATCCAAAAATCTTGGGGAAAAACAGTGCCAATGACATTAAATACTGACAAGTGCTATACATCCTGGGCATTCTAGAACCCGAGTGCTGGCTGAGAAAAAAAAAAATGAGTGCTGGGAAATTAAATTCTGAAAGTCAGTTTGACAGATCTCAGGACTGCTTATAGGAACGGCCTGAACTATTCTTTTACGGGACTATGTTCATTTTGCAGCTAACAGCTCTCTGAATGGAAGGCAGGAAGGTGAGAGAAGTCTTTTCCACACCAGATCTGGAAGCAGAACAATGTAGCATAAATTGTGGACATAGAGTATAAGCAAGTTTCCATCACTCCTAGACCAGTAGGTCTCCCCTGCTGGGCTGCTGAGCGTTAACCTCATCAGGGATTTATTGAATTACATTTACTATATAATCATGAGGAAGTGTTTAAAACAATCCTGAGGTCCAGGTTCCACCCAGACCAATTAAATCTGAATCTCTGGAGGGTAAACCCCAGGCATTTGTGTGTTTATAAAGCTCCTTGGGCCCTGGCTGAATAGCTTGGTTGGTTAGAGCAGGGGTAGTCAACCTTTTTATACCTACCACCCACTTTTGTATCTCTGTTAGTAGTAAAATTTGCTAACCGCCTGCCAGTTCCACAGTAATGGTGATTTATAAAGTAGAGAAGTAACTTTACTTTATAAAATTTATAAAGCAGAATTACAGCAAGTTAAAGCATATAATAATAATTACTTACCAAGTACTTTATGTTGGATTTTTGCTAAGTTTGGCAGAATAAATCTTTATAAAACAACTTACTATAGTTAAATCTATCTTTTTATTTATACTTTGGTTGCTTCGCTACCGCCCACCATGAAAGCTGGAATGCCCCCTAGTGGGCGGTAGGGACCAGGTTGACTACTACTGGGTTAAAGCATCATCCCAATATGCAAAGGTTCTGGGTTTGATCCCTGGTCAGGGCACACAGATAAACAGATCGATGTTTCTGTCTGTCTGTCTCTCTTGTTCCCATTCTCTCTCTCTAAAATCAATAAAACAAACAGACAAACAAACCAACAAAGCTCCTTGGGTGATTCTAAGTTCAGCCAGGGCTCAGAACCACTACTGGGGACAGTACTAAGGTGATTTATCTGCCAGGCACAAAAGGAGAGGTTTTGATGTGTCAAGAAACCAGTCAGTAGGGTGCTTCCAGAAGGGTACGAGAACTTTCTTAGGGTATCCCAGAGAGTCCCCCACAATCACCCCTGACCCCCCTCCAAAGGGGTGGCCTATCCAACCTGTGAGAGGTATCTGTACAGCTGGGGATCCCGCTCCAGGCCCAGGTAAGCGAGCAGCTCCGCTTCGCCGCCCTCTAGCAGCTGGTAGAAGATGTGGAAATTCCGCTCCCCTTGGTTTTGATAGACAACTCGAGACTTTTCTATCAAGTAACTGATGATATGCCCGCCTATCGGGATGCCCTTCAAAATAGGACAAAAAAATATGGCAATGACAACAGTAACTGGGCCACTCTCTTATGGGCGTGTTTTAAGGAACAGAAATCTTGAAGCTGAATGAACTCGGATCTCTCAGTCTTCTATGATTAGTGTTTTCTGGGCTCTGTTTTAAAAGATCTTTGCCTACCACAAGGTCAGAAGATGTTTTCTGGTTTTATCTAAAAGCGTGATTGTCTAACTGTTCATGTTTAGGACTAAAAGAATTACTGTTTAATTTTTGTATATGAAGTGAGGTCGGGGTCACAGGTCTTTTTATCTATATGAATTTCCAATTGATCAGCACCGTTAATTAAAAAGACTATTCTATCCCTACTGAATCACTGTGGCGCTTTTGTCCTAAGTGACCAATACATGGAGGCCTTTCTGGACTCTATTCTGGTCTATTGTCCTGTTCATATATCCTTGTGCCAATGTCACACTGTCTTAATTATTTTTAATAATACATCCCATAAAGGATTTGTATTCCAGAACATAGATAGAACTCTTATCAACCAATAAGGAAAACAACAGCCCAATTAAAAATGGGCAAAAGACTTGAACAATGACCAAAACTTCATTAATAATCAGGAAGATACAAACTTAAATCACAGCAAGAAAGCATTATACTTCACCAGAATATCTAAAACTGGAAGGAATGACATACCAAATGTTGGCGAGGCTGTGGAGCAACTGGAACTGTTATTAATTACCAGAACATTGTTGGTAGGAACCCAGCAATGCCACTCTGGGGTATATGCCCAACATAAATGAATGCTCATATCTACTGATAGACACGCGCAAGGACGTTCAGAGCACTATTTGCAATAGCCCCAAATTGGAAACAACCTGAATGTCCATCCTCAGAACAGAGAAATAGTGACAAAGTCATACAATCAAAAAAGATCCAGGCCCTGGCTGGTTGGCTCAGTGGTAAAGCGTCGGCCTGGCGTGCAGAAGTCCCGGGTTCGATTCCCGGCCAGGGCACACAGGAGAAGCACCCATCTGCTTCTTCACCCCTTCCCCTCTCCTTCCTCTCTGTCTCTCTCTTCCCCTCTCCTTCCTCTCTGTCTCTCTCTTCCCCTCCTGCAGCGAGGCTCCATTGGAGCAAAGATGGCCCAGGCGCTGGGGATGGCTCCTTGGCCTCTGCCCCAGGCGCTAGAGTGGCTCTGGTCGCAACAGAGCAACGCCCGGGAGGGGCAGAGCGTCGCCCCTGGTGGGTGTGCCGGGTGGATCCCGGTCGGGCACATGCGGGAGTCTGTCTGACTGTCTCTCCCCGTTTCCAGCTTCAGAAAAATACACACACACACACACACACACACACACACAAACCGTTTACAAGCCTCAGTGAATGAGTTTACAGTCTTGTACTAGTACAGGAGACCCACTCTGTCTCCTAATGTGATTACTAATGTGTGAACTCCTTCTGTGACACTGATTAAAAGGGGAGAGCACTTGGATTGGCTGGGTTTTATGTTTTCATCATCTACTATTTTGTATTCAGAAGCATGTCTGAAAATTTCTTTGAGTTCTAAATATTACTGATGTTCTCCATGAATTCATACTTATCTTGTCCTTCTGAACATCTAAGGATATTTGTTAAATGCAGCACAGGAAGAAAGTAGAATGATCCAGTAGTTATTAACAAGATGGTGAACATTTACCGTTTTAACACAGATCCTGCTGACCCCTATAGTTGGTAGCTATTCATCAGCCTGAGTTCTGAGTGCACAGCTTCTAATTACGGGTTTTCCTGAAGCCTTGATTCTTTTCAGCTGAGGGGAGCTGCTTTCGACAAGGAGCCGCTGTGGCCAGGAGCTCCCTCCGCAGGCCTCCCTGGCTCGGGGAAAGGTGCTTCCCCTATACTGATTGCATTTCATTTAGAAGAAAACCTTTAGAAATTCACTTAGGGCTGTTTTCCTTCAGTCTGTTCAATATTAAAATTAATGTTATATATCGCTTCTCAGCCTTTTGGCTAAGATCAAGTGTAGAATCTGTTCTTATCAGTTTAATAAAATTAATGTTATAACTTGCCTAGAACTGAATATAGAATACAACTTTTCTTGCCAACTTGGAATCGCCTCTGTCCCTTGGAGTCCTGTTTATGTGTACCCACTCAACCCTCTCTGCAAGTAAGTGGCTCTGTAGCTTTTCCTGGAGGAAGCCGAGCTGGGGACAGTGTTTACCTTGGCCTCCCTTCAGGGTTGCCTGTGAACTGTGTCATGATCCTAGAAAGTGAGATCAGGTCAGAAGCTCCTCTTGCGTGTAAAGGTGTCCTCTACCTCGAGACTTAAGTATTCATTGAAGAACTTTCTCTTCAGTCATTTTGCTCCGAAAGAGTCCTTTTCCATCTTTACAGAGTAACAAAATGCAGCACATAGGCTTTTAAAAATATTGACCAGAGAGGTTGTGGGGATCCAGAAAATATCTTGTCATTTTGCACTAAGATGGAAATAGCCCAGCCTGACCTGCGGTGGTGCAGTGGATAAAGTGTCGACTTGGAACACTGAGGTTGCCAGTTCAAAATCCCAGGCTTGCCCACTCAAGGCACATACAAGAGGCAACTACTATGAGTTGATGCTTCTCACTCTTCCCCTGCCCTTTTTTGCTCTCTCTTGCTAAAATCAATAAAGAAAATCTTTAAAAAAAAAAAAAAAAAGATCAACAGCTGCATGTAGAACATGACCTCTCACTAAAATCAATAAATAAAAAATAAAATATAATGTACTGTATAATTTCATTAATGTGAAGTTTTAAAACCAGTAAAATTAATTTGTGATTATGGAGGTCAGAACAGTGGTCACCTTGGGGGGCTATGTACTGTCAGAGAAGGGTGGGAGAACCTTCTGGGTGCTAGACATTTATATCAGATATGATCTGGTTACACAAGTAGAAACATTGGTAAAAATTCATTGGGTTGTATTAATGATTTGTACCCTTTCCAGAATGTGTGTGAAAGCTCAACAATAAGTTTAAAAACATACACAGCGGCCCTGGCCGGTTGGCTCAGCGGTAGAGCGTCGGCCTGGCATGCGGGGGACCCGGGTTCGATTCCCGGCCAGGGCACATAGGAGAAGCGCCCATTTGCTTCTCCACCCCCACCCCTTCCTCTCTGTCTCTCTCTTCCCCTCCCGCAGCCAAGGCTCCATTGGAGCAAAGATGGCCCGGGCGCTGGGGATGGCTCCTTGGCCTCTGCCCCAGGCGCTAGAGTGGCTCTGGTCTCGGCAGAGCGACGCCCCGGAGGGGCAGAGCATTGCCCCCTGGTGGGCAGAGCGTCGCCCCTGGTGGGCGTGGTCGGGCGCATGCGGGAGTCTGTCTGTCTCTTCCCCTTTTCCAGCTTCAGAAAAATACAAAAAAAACCAAAAAACATACACAGCTATTAAATTTTTTCAAAGTCCAGACACACACCTTTGGAGTTCCAAGCACCAGCCTCTGGAAAACCCTGAGAAAGTCTGTCCTCATTGCCACACTCAGTGCTCAGCTGGGTCCTATTCTCTGGCTGAAGTGTCACTTTGTCACTTGGAATCATATCCGCCTGTCCTTGAGAACTCTGTCCGCCTGTCCCACTTGCATTAGCCCCATTTAAATTCTGGCACAACTCAACCACACTCATGCCTTACATATTCTCTCTGGCTACTGTCATGCTGCAACAGCGAAGTTGAGTGACTGCAACAGAGGCTGTGCAGCCCATACAGCGTCTAAAATATCTACTATCTGGCCCTATCCAAAAACACTTGTCGACCCACATAATTATGAATGTTTGCAAGTTTTATAAGAAACGGTGTCACACTGACACATGGGCCCAAGACCTGTCTGTGTTCTGTGTAGCTGTCACTCATTTGCTCTCATTGCCAAAGAACCCCTCACTGAGTGAACCACCATTTAACCAGCTGTTCTCCTGTTGGTGGACACTCAGTCCTCCCCAGATGTGTTGGTCGTTTCCAGCCCTTTTGCCATCGTGAACAGTGCTTGTGGGCATGCTTGCACACCTGGACGAATATCTCCACCTTAGGTTATGTGATTCCAACTTCAGAAGATAATACCGGGTGGGGCAAAGGGAGGTTTACTGTTGTGAGTACGTGAAACACAGTTCGTTCCTGTGCTATTATTTATTAATAATTGCATGATTTTCCATACGAACAACTGTAAAGCTACTTCTGCCCTGCCCTGTCTATTGTTTTCCAAATGGGTTCCACCAGCTGCGTGGAAGAGCTCCTAAAGGACTCACATCTTTGCTGACACCTGGTATCATCAGACTTCTCAATTTCTACTCATCTAGAAAGTAGAAAATGGTATCTCATTGTGATCTTTATTTGCGTTTTCTAAAATGAATACTGAGCTTGGAATTTTCAGCTGTTTTGAACCAATAAATGCTCTTCTTCCTTTAAGATGCCCTGGGTTGGGTTTCTGTTGCTGGTAAATGAAGGAGTCCCCATGAACCAGTAATAGGAACGTGAGTGTACCTTGAAGTCAAACTGTATGTCCATGTACTTCCCAAATCTGCTGGAGTTGTCATTCCGGAGCGTTTTGGCATTTCCGAAAGCCTTGGAATACAAAGTGTGGAGAGAGGAAGGACTGAATCAGATTGTCATGCACTGTCATCTAAGCTCACTACGCTCACCAAATTCCTGACCCCAAATGATGTGCATATAATGGAAACAGGAGGGGAGAGTCAGGGATAAAAGCTATACTTTATCTTCTAAGAAGGAATCACTGACTACAAAGGATTTGACGCCAGCCACAAGGGTTGGACCTAGAGAAATAAAGGGAAAAATACCAAATATCTTCTCCCTGGAATCTAGTCTAGGAATAAATTAGAAACAGCCTAAGGAGAGGTATATAGGACCCTCAGCCCATGCTGTTCTAGAAGGCACAGTTGACGGCCCCCATAACCAGACCCCTTCTTCTTATATCACAGAGATAAACCATTCAGCCCAAAGGTCCACTGGGAAAATTCCTTCTACCTTAAACATGTTTTCCATGAAGGGCAACAAAAACACAGGAGAAAATAACTTGTTCAAAATTATCCAGCAAGTCTGAATTACAAGAGTAGAAACAATCGCTCACATGGCTTTAATTCATAATAAAGATGTTAATAAATAATGGAGCATTATTTCAGTGCTTCTTAATTTTGCTTCGTGCTTTTTATGCATTCATCTCATCTAATCCTCAGACCCTCTTAAGAGGTAGGGACTATGAGAAGACCCATTCCGCAGATGGAAAAACAGACCCCAGGATGTGACATGACTTGCTGAAGCTTGCTGGTGTGTGGCTGCCCAGGGATTAGCATCATGCCTGCTGGACTTCAAGGCCATGCCCTGAACCACAGTACTACCCCAGAGACCCCTCTTCTTAGCTCCCAAGCAATGATTTTCCCATGTTAACTGACCTGCTCAAACAGAAGACTTTTCCCACTGAGTGACCTCCTTGGAACTCCCCTGTATAGGTCCTCCAAGGTTGCCTACCTCCAGCACTGGATTGGAGAGCAGCAGTCTATCACGGGCTATTTCCAGTGACTCGGTCATTGGGCAGGTCATTGCAAAATACTGGAGAATCTTCTTGGAGGCCTCTGTTTTCCCCGCCCCACTCTCCCCAGAAATGAGGATGAGGTGGTTAGTGAGCTCCGAGCACATCATGCGGTAAGCATTGTCAGCTATGGCGTAGCTGGAGAGGTGGAAGGAGTGGGGAGTGGCTATAATGCTACTACCATCGGCTCTGACACCCACAAGAGCAGAAGGACCAAGCAGCCTGCACCCAGGAAGCCACATCCAGACCATGGTACAAGGATACTGAGCTCAGACAGAGATAAAACCCCACCCTGACCCATTCACTGATCACACATTATATGTCCTAGATTGCAAAGCTCAAATGGTATATGCGACAGAGTGGAGGATTTCAGCCGTAACAGAAATAACTTTTAATTGAACAGATTTGTTTTTTAAAATCTATCAATATTAAAAAAAATTATTTTTATTGATTTGAGAAAGAGAAAGAAAGGGAGAGAGGGAGAGCGAGAGAAAGGGATGAGTGGGTAGATGGATGAATGAATGTGTGAGTGGGTAAATGGGTAAGGGAGAGGGAGGAGAAAAAGAAGAAGGTAAGAAATAGAAAAACACTCCTATCAATGACCGGATGAGCACTACTTACACATGTGGTGGCAGTTCAAAGAAATTGACCCCTTGATAAAGTTTCATCTGGCTTAAGGTGTAGATTCCAAGCTCCTGGTACGGATTCACAGACACAAGGAGGGTGCCAATGTAAGTCTGGAGGAATGAACCAAAATACTAGTGAGGAATTCTAGGGTATAAATGGCCACAGTAAAATACCATCACATGTCACATGCTATGATCCCCATGCGTTCATTCAGCGCTGGGGATATAACACAGTAAGTAGACAGGTGGGGTCTCTGCTCTCATGGAGCTCATGTGGCAGGCAGGGCTAGATAAACAACCAAGGGATCAAAACTGTTTCCATTCGAGATAAGGGATAAGAGCGCACGACTGAGGAAGGCTGCTTCAGCTAGTGGGCTCAGGGAGGGCTTCTTTAAGGAGGTGACAGTCAAGCTGAGACTTGAAGGACAAGGAGCAAAGTGAAAAAAAAAAGTCAGCAGGAAGGGCGTTTCCGACTGAGGGAACAACTATGGCTGGCTAGCTACAGTGGAGGCCAGTGGTGGAGGGGAGAACGGGAAATGGAAAGGAATGGCGTTGGAGAGGGAACAAGGTCACATCACACAGAGTATGAGGAATTGGGGGGTTGTTCCAAATGCAACGGATGGTGGAGGCAGCACTCTCACTGCTGAAATGAAATCCCTGCCCTGAATTATTACGTAAAATGGGTTACTATAACAGGAGAACACATGCTCTGATTTACATTTCTCCAGAGTCTCTCTGGCCATCGGATGAAAACAGGGTGAGTGTACAAACCAGTCATCCAAAATTGGGCAAATGCTCCTACTGCTGCCATTTATGTCCCTACATTTCAGCATTGGATTCCACTAACACTCAAGTTTTGGAAGTACTTATATTTATAATATAACCGCTAAGAGAAAACTGCTTGGTGTACACAATTATGAATAAACAAAGTTCTGAGCTCCTATAGAAAAATGAATAAATACTCAGGCTCCTTTGAAAGTACATCAGGTACTCTCAGATTCTGGGTTTATTGTTGCTTTTCATTTCAGGGTCTCAAATACTGGAAGCCCTCAAGCCTACAATTAAATGATGCTAAAATCCTTCCAACTATTATTTCTAATCTCTAGTACAAAGTCAGAGTACCAAAACAGAGAAGATGATTTTGACTAAAATTCTGCATTGCCTCAATCAGTAGAAAGCTTCCGGAGTAGAATGTTATTTCTGAAATGCATCTGTTCAAATTGAGAACATTTATTCATGATGATGTTATCACACACACACACCCTTTGCTCATATAAAAACAATTTATATATAAAATCCACTTCTGTGATTAAAAATATACCCTCTGAGAAGCACCTTGCTTATTTCTTCTGGTAACCTTGTTCCAACATATAGATTAAGTCACAGGCACCAGGACAAACAAAATAGCTACAAGACAGATTTGTTTTTATGTTTTAGTATTTTAAAACTGTTCCTGACCAGCTAATTTACTCTTAGCAAAAGCTAATAAACTCTCTATAAAGGTAAACTTAATGACACCCCATCACATACACAGAGACACTGTGGAGTTTACCCTGAAAGAATTTACCTGAAAATTGACCAGTCAAATTAGGGTGTGGTGATAAATCAAGAACAACAATTGGTTGCCACTAGAAGCAACAAGACCAACCTGAGTCATTTTTGACCCTTGGAGATTCAGGGGATGTGGGGGCCATCTCTTATTTTTGCCTCCCTGGTGGTATCTAGTTCCCCTTCTTCCAACAGGTTCCTTTGTGGAACCCTCTTCCCCAGTACTCAGTCCATATCATAGGGTCAGAGAGGCACTGGCCTCACCCCTCACCTCTGGCGATGGGTTTGGGTAAATAGTCTGTTCAATAATAATATTCCTCATTCCTAACTACTGAGATTGGTCCAGAGAGAGGCACATGACCCAAGATGGGCCAATCAGAGCCAACCAATGTCTGTGTCTCTGGGAGGATTTGCTTTCTTCTTGGTAACTACTCTAAGTTGATGTCAGCATGGTTCTGCTGGCAGCCATCTTGTCACCTTGTGGAGAGGCTGCCCCAGAAGGAAACTGATGCAAAAGAAAGCATAGAGGTGACAAACATCCCTTTAGATGGAAAAGAGCCCTCAAGACATTATCTGAGACCCTAGATCTATTCCTATACCCTAAAGTTACATAGGTCAATAGATTCCATTTTGGGGGCTAAGACCGGTTGAAGTTGGGCTTCTGTCACTGGCCACCATAAAGGCCTTAACCCAAAGGATCTAAAGGGCATCTGATAGCAGTCCCTCCACACCTTCCTTTACTGGCTAATCTAATAGATTTATATTGTTCACTACCATCAAAACTGAGAAGGCAGGGAGGGAACCACCACTGGAGGAAAACAGCAGAGAAACAGGGTACATTACATAGATGAGGTTCTCGCTGAAACGCTTGCGAAGGTTGTCCAGGAAAGCAGACTCGCTGGTGTACGCGTCCAACAGCACAAAATCCTGCACCCCAACCTTGTCCCGGGCGGTCAGCGCACCTTCCATGTGCAGGCGGATGTGCCTCCTCCTCACTTCTTCTTTCTGCAGGGGACAGAGCATGCTCAGCAGCCTGCTTATTCTGTAATATTTATATATTGCACGTCGAATGTGGAAATAGCAACATGCTACATCCTGGGAACAATAGAGCCAAGATTACATTATGCTGTCTTCATTAAGCATTTACATCTGGTTAGGGATAGGAGAGGAGGATGATAAGAGCAGCAATAGTAACAGCAGCAGCTGATGGGAAATGAGCATTACTGTGTTAGGCATTGAACACTTGACATTTGATCCTCACTTTGACTCTCTGATGTAAGTACTATCATCATGACCATTCACCAGATGAGGAAAGTGAGGATGCAGAGGTTTTAAAATATGTCTAAGACCCACCAAAAGGCAAAATCAGGATATGAACCTAGATAGCCCAGCCCAGAACCTGCTTGCCTGACCATCACGTACTTGCTATGTAATTCCTAGACAAGCAATGAGGCGTCTGGTCAGAAAGAGAATTTCTTGTTACAGAAGAGTATTAAAAAGAAAGACCAACGGGCTTCCGACATCCATGGACAAGGTGTAGTTGCAACCCACTGGATGGCGGAGGATCTTGCTGTGTACCAGGGCCAGACCTGACCCACGGTCACCAGGCCGAACAACTGTCCCTGGTACAGGTGAGCAAAGGGAGTCAGGTCGCTGCTGGACAGGAGACCTGGGCTGCACCCGTGGAGTTAGGAAGGCCCTGCGAGACAGCTCTCCTGGGCTTAGGCACCCTGAGGCTGGAGCTGGTGCAGAGCGAGTAGGGTCAGAGCTGCAGTAAGAAGTCTGGAGTGTGTGATGTCTGTGTTGGGAGGACTGCAGCAAGATAGTCACCAATGTCTGACCAGAGCTGTGATGTCACCAGGGACTCTGTGCTCTGGGCACACAAGTGCCACTGCTTGTGCAGATGAAAAGCAAGAAAAAGCAAAAACATAGCAAAGGGAGTGGGGAAGAAACACCTCCCGCTAGTGCCGTGTCCCTTCAGCGCCCTCTACTGACAAATATTAACATCATGCTGACATAAAGGAGAAGTGCTTAGTCCAGTTCATTATCACAGAGCAAGTACTGAAGAGTGAATTTGGATTTGAGAGACGATAAATTGACAATTGGCACATATGGATTTGCAAAGGTCCTAGGATAGTTAAAACAACCTTGAAAAAGAAAAACAAAGTTAGAGAACTCATACTTCTTCACTTTATGTAACCAGGAGTGTGTGTCCATTGATTTTTGACAATTTACAAACAATTCAGTGCAGAAAAGAAAAATCTTTTCAATCAATAGTGCAAGAACAAGTAGATAACCATAAGGAAAAAAAATGCATTTCAACCTTTACTTCACACTATACATATAATATAATATAATATAACATAATTTATATCATATTATATATTGTTATGCTATTTATGTTATATTATATTATTATATTTATAATAATGTATTATAAATAATAGTTATTATATAATATATCATTATACTTCATGTATATGTATAGTATAGTATACATATTAACTTGAGATGGACTTCAGACCTAAAGAAAACTACAAAATCTATAACGCAATTAGGAGAAAATGGCAAAATAGCTTTGCATCCAGAGGAAGGCAGAATTTTCTTAGAACACAGGATGAAACTACCAAAGAAAGAAATAAGAAATGAGACTTCATCGACAATATAACTTCTTTTTTATTTTTTAATTTTTTAAATTTTATTTATTCATTTTTAGAGAGGAGAGAGACAGAGAGGGAGAAAGAGGAGAGAGAGAGGGGGGGGGGCTGAAAGCATCAACTCCCATATGTGCCTTGACCAGGCAAGCCCAGGGTTTCGAACTGGCGACCTCAGCATTTCCAGGTCGACGCTTTATCCACTGCATCACCTCAGGCAACAATATAACTTCTTATAGGAAGATACTGTTTAAAAAATGGATAGGCAAGCCACAGACAGGCAGAAATTTTTCACAAAATATATACCTGCAAAGGATTTGTGCCCGGAATGAAAGACTCCTATAGCTCAATAACAAGAAGTCAGACTCAATAAAAATTGGCCAAAAAACTGAAATGGACTTTTCACAAAAGAAGATAGACAGTCAAGAAGCACATGGCAGCGGTAGAGTGTCGGCCTAGCGTGCGGAGGACCCGGGTTCAATTCCCAGCTAGGGCACACAGGAGAAGCACCCATTTGCTTCTCCACTCCTCCTCCGCGCCTTCCTCTCTGTCTCTCTCTTCCCCTCCCGCAGCCAAGGCTCCATTGGAGCAAAGATGGCCCGTGCGCTGGGGATGGCTCTGTGGCCTCTGCCCCAGGTGCTAGAGTGGCTCTGGTCGCAACATGGTGACGCCCAGGATGGGCAGAGCATCACCCCCTGGTGGGCAGAGCGTTGCCCCATGGTGGGCGTGCCGGGTGGATCTCGGTTGGGCGCATGAGGGAGTCTGTCTGACTGTCTCTCCCTGTTTCCAGCTTCAGAAAAATGCAAAAAAAAAAGAAGCACATGGAAAACTGCTCAACCTCATTAGGCATCAGAAAAATACAAATTAGAACCACCATGAGATACCACCAGAATAGTTCAAATAAAAAGGACTGACAATGTGGACTATTAGTGAGGACATGGGGCAGGCAAAGCTCTTGTCCCCTTCCAATAGGGACGGAGAGTGATAGAATCACTTTGGGCAAAAGTCTGGCAGTTTCTAATGAAGTTAACCGTGCCTCTGCCCTTTGATCCAGCAATTCCACTCCTAAGTATTTACTTAAGACAAATGTAAACATATGCCCACAGAAAGACTTGAACATGCAGGTTTACATCAATTTTATTCATAATGGCCCCAAACTGGAAACAATCCAAATTTCTATCAACTGGAGAATGGAAGTGGGCCATCTATACAACAGAATGGGTACAGCAATAAAAGAGAAATGACTGGTATTCACAATGACACGGATGACTCTCGCAGACATTATGAAAGAACTCAGACACAAAAGACTGCATGCCCTATGATTCCATTTCTATGAAATTCTAGGACAAGCAAAACTAATCTACAGTGAATATCAGAACAATTGTTGCCTGGTTAGAGGAGATTGTCTGGCAAAAGACTGTTTTTTTAGCGATGGAAATGTTTTTCTAACTGGATAGGGCTGTGAGTTACATGGGCGTATCTATTTGTTGAGATACTTGTTAAGATTGTGTGCATTTTGAGATATGCATACTTTTTAAAGGAACCATAAAAATAATCAAGTGGTAAGGGGACAGAGAGTAGGTGGAAGTATAAATAAAAACAGAATGGCAGGATTGATTGTTGAAACTGGGTATGGGAGGGATTTACTATACTATTCTGTTTACTTTGTGTATTGCTGAAATTCCTCGTAAGATTTTTAAAAACAGAATGGCCACCAGGGGTCTCCCTTCACTACCCAAACAGAGCTAGAATCAACCATCTCCAGCTCTTAAAGGTTAAAAGCAATGCATTTAGATCAAACAATATTTTAGTGATTCCAAATACTCATTTTAAAGTTTTAACTTGTATTTGTAAGAGAAGCTATATAAAGTGATTAGGCACCAGGACTTTGGAACATGAGCCTGTGGTCCAAGTTCAAATCCCATTTCTGCCTGTCTCTTCCTGGCACTACCAACTTGGGAAAGTCTCTTAATCTATCCAAGTCCCCGTCTCTGTTCCATGTCTGTAAAATGGAATCAATTGTATCTACTTCACAGGGTTGTTGGTTTGACCAGAACCATGGAAAGCACTGGGAACAATGCCAGACACAATGTCAGCTCTGTAGGCACTTGCTCTGTCCTTGATCGTATTAATAATACAATTATTAGAAACATGACTAATAAAGCAAGAAATCAGTTAGTTAGTAGTCAACAAGCCCCTATTTGGAACAGACTGGAGTCTGAAATAACATTTAAAGCTATTACTCCAGTCAGATCTCTGCAGGTGGAGGGTGTAGATTTTAACAAAGCTTCTTTCTAATCTGTCCTGAGGACAGGAGGGTAGTGTGCTTACAAGAACAAGAGCCACACAGTCAGCCCAGGGCCTAAGGTGACTTGCAGCCCAAAGAGATTTGATAAAAACCTCCTAAATTAAGGAATGCAACAATGAAGTAATAAAAACAACAACAAAACTTCAATATATAAAATTAAGGAAAGCAAAGCCTTTCTAATGAAAGGAAAGATGAAAATCTCACTGGATTGCCCATGGACACATGGAAGAGAGTCTTGGGCAAGGAGAGTTGCAAACCACCAAACCACGGCGCCTTCCCTGGACTGTGTTCCCCTGGACTGTGTTCCCCCGTGTCATGATTTGAGTATTGCTGTGCAGAGCTGTGAGAGCGAATGAATCACACCACTCTACTACATCAGCATGCTTCGGTCTCAAACAGTGTTCAAAGAAAGCAAGTCACTAAAGAATATACATGCGTACAGTTCAACCTATTATAACCAAGGCCCCAAACAAACAAAATCAAGCAATATCTTGCTTGAGGACCCATTCATAGGTTGTAAAACTACCAAAAAACACACAAAAAAACCCCAAAAACCAAAATTGTGCTTATCTTATGCTGGGTGGAGGCATATGGGTGTATAGTATTTTTTCAGTTATACATATATTGTATCTGCTCTTCTCTATGTATAATATATATTAAGATTTTATTTATTGATTTAAGAGAGAGGGGAGAGAGAGAGAGAAAGGTGAGAAGGAGGCATCAACTTATAGTTGCTTCTCATATGGGGCTTGACCAGGCAAGCCTGGGGTTTCAAGCCAGCAACCTCAGCATTCCAGATTGATGCTTTTTCCACTGCGCTACCACAGGCCAAGCTATGTACGATATTTTGTGATACAAATATAAAAGAAACTAGGTCAACTTTACTTGGGTATATCAATATTAAATTTCTCAATAAGTGACTAGCAAACTGAATTCAACAGAATAAAAAAGGTTAATAAATATACCCTATATGACCAAATGGAATTTATTCCAGGAATGCAATATTAGATGGTCTGTTAACAAAATAGATTACTGTAGCAATTTAATATTATTAAATCTATTAATAATTGGTTTATCACATGAGTAGATCAAAAATATAAAATTCCACATATCCATAGATTCTGAAAAGGCATTTGATAAAATTCAATTTTTGTTCATAATTACATTTATTGAAAACAGACATTTATTTAACATCATAAAAATTTGTGATTTTTAATTTTTTAAATTTACTGATTTTAGAGAGGGATAAAGAGAGAGAAAGAGAGACAGACAGAAAGCATTGATCTGTTCCTGTATGTGTCCTGACGGGGGGTAGGGGGGGGTAGGGGGCTATCCAACCGGCAACTATCACGTTATCAGCACAACACTGGAACCAACGGAGCTATCCAGCCAGGGCTCTTTCCGAACTTACTTCCGCAGGAAGCAATCAGCTCCAACCCAAAAGACAATTGTTAACGAATCCTGGGACTCCACATTTCAGTCGTGATTTTTACTGTGCCCAGGTCTCTTCTATTTCTGACTCCGTTTTCTTCTACCCTTGGAATTGATGCAGGGCCTGCTTTTGTCAAGTAACAGTATCAAAACAGTGAGGCACTGGGTTTGCTGGGTGTTTTTCATGACACACATTAAGACGTAGCTGTGCTCTTCTCTGTGCCAGTGAAAACCATCATCGAGATGCTTCCACTTTGTGAAATTAGTCTGGTTTTTTTCTTTTTTGGTTTTTTCTTAAAGCCATAATTCTTATTTATCAGTGCTTTGCCAAATGGTTCAAAAGTAAGTCACACAAATCCAAATTGCGATCCTCTTTAATATTTTATTTTATTTTGTTCATTTTTAGAGAGGAGAGAGAGAGGGAGAGACAGAGAGAGAGACAGAGAGAAAGAAGGGGGGAGGAGCTGGAAGCATCAACTCCCATATGTGCCTTGACCAGGCAATACCAGGGTTTCGAACCAGCGACCTCAGCATTTCCAGGTCGATGCTTTATCCACTGCGCCACCACAGGTCAGGCCAAATTGTGATCCTCTTTAACGGGCATGAAGAGAGCTGGATGAAAGAGGCAGAGGAGGGGGTTTCTGAGGCACTGGTGTGTTATATGTCTTGACCCAGATGGTGTCTATACAGGTAATATGCCTAATAGCAATAATTTATTAAAATGGACAATTATTTAATGGACTTTTAAAAAGACTTTAAAAAAATACATATAATTCTGCTGTGTTTCCTCTCAAGGAAGTCCCTGGGAGGAATGCCACACTTTCATTTTTTAATTCTAATTTATTAAACTGTAGTTGGGCCACGTCACTGAGAAGTCCTGCCTCATCCAGAAAATTAGAGGTGAGGAGATGGCAGGTAAGTAGCATAAACCAAAGAGATAGCTTGGCTGATGGGAGTGTGTCCGTGTGCTGGAAACGAGAATACATCAGTTCTCTGTACTTGCAAAAAAATGTTGATTTTTGTTGCGATTTCTCCTCTAACACAGAATCCCGTGGTTGTCTCATAGCTAAAGCTTCAAAACCAACCAGGCAGACTCTTGCAAGGAAGATCTACTTGTCAATATCCCTAATTTACAGATGAGAAACATTTATCTGCTTGGGTTTTTTTCTTAATACAATATTTCAATATGATTACTCCCATGGGGAAAAAGCAAGATTGTGGATATTTTTAGCAGAAGTTCACACATCCTCCAGGAGGGCTAAAGAGACATTTCCCAGGGGACCAACACATCAACCCTCTGCTCCGGGAAGGCAGGTGTCCGAGAATTGGGAAAAATGACACCTTCCAGAAAACTTTAGCCCATGAGCATCAGCAAATCACAGCTATTCTTGTCTGCAAGTTTCTAACATTATTAGTAAGGTGAGTAAGTGATGGAAGGGAGGGAGGGAGGGGGGAGAGAGAGAGAGAGAAAGAAAGAAGAAAGAAAGAAAAAAGAGAGAGAGAGAGAAAGAGAGAGAGAGAGAGAAATCTTTGCTATGGTGGCTGCCTAATTGGCAACAAAACAGCATTGAACCCTGAAGCTGACATCTCCACACCCATTCAAGAAGCACAGAAACACCCATTAGCTGTGGCATAAACTGATTAGAGCTGGCACACAAGCCCAAGGGCCTCAGTCCTGAGAGAGACATTGAATAGCCCGCCACTCAACCCCACTGGTTTTCCCATTAAAACTCACTGGGAAACAGCAAGGTGACATTTGAAATTCTCTGCAGTCTCATATTTATCCACACACATCCAGACAAGTGGGGGGAAGGGGAGAGAAAAATGAAGTTTAGCTAAGAGAAAGTGCCAACCATCCATTCCTGGGGCCCCTGAATCATTTCTACGAAATGGGTTCCGAGAGTCTTATAAAGGCTGACCCTCCGGCTGCTGGAACAGGACAGGGGTTAGGGGGGAGCTGCCTTGCTTTCCTAAATCAAAAGGGGGCAAAGTAAGTGAGAAAATCTCCTGAGTTCAAACATTCCTTTAAACCCCACAACGTTCAATACTTCAATGTGTTTCATGGCTGCCATCTTGAAAAACATTTGTTTGCCAAAGGCAGCCTTTGAGTCCCATTGGGAATGGGAACGCTTGCCGATAATCCATTGAAACAGGTCCCGCACAAAGGCCTTTTTGCACCGATCGTGGTGCTTGTGAAGGACAACATTTTTGTGCCCCAAATAAAACATTTTAACGCGGTACAATCCATTACACATATAGTCCTCCATTTCCTTTCAGTAATTATTCATTAGAAAACATTTAGCGTCACTGTGGATTTCACACTGGGCAGTCTGGACACAAAGAACAAGAGATGGCCCATTTATAAGGAGCCGGGGGCCTTCTTTTCTAATCTGAGAAACTCCACGGAGGTGGGGCCCGCAGCGCACAACAGGCCGGCTAAATTGTGCGGTTAACGGTCAAAGCCCCCCTGCCTACTTTGACACTCATTTAAAGATGACAGGGAACAAAAGGGATTTGTTCTGTGCAACCCTTTTCTTGCGACGACGCAGGCTCCGTCGGCAGCGCGCATGAAGCCGCCTGAGGATTTGATTCCACCTGCCGCCTCCCTCCCGCCCGCACCCACTCTCTCCCCTGCTCCTTGGCTGGTTCCCACTTTAACACAAAGAGACAGGTAAAGAATATCATTAAAAGCAGGCCATTCAGCATGTCAGCTTTCATAATCCAATCGCCTGTCAGGTTCCCTGTGAGCTACGAAGCGCTCAAACGTCTGGGTGCAGGCCAGAAATCCAGCCCGCGGTTCAGTCAGTGTTCTCGGGGCCCATCCCAGGCCACCTCCCGGAGCAAAAGGCCACCTCCAGGGCACAGGCACCAAAAAACCTTCCTGAATAGCAACAGTCTGAAACGTTTGCTACACCAGCAAGGGACCACATGCTGACGCCCAATGGGCTACATGCACATTCCTTTACTGCCTATACTTAAAAACTTTAGCAAAGAACTCAAGATCCAAAGACCTAGAAAACCTGTTCATAGGAAAGGCTGGGAAAGTTATCATATAGGCAGTTTTGAAGGCATGCTCAACAGGGTAAAATAGTTGAACACCAGAAAATCCTTCCCTAAAGTGGTAGGGGTTAAAAACAAACAAACATAAAACTTGAAAGTCTGACCAGATTAACTAATAGAGCCAAGTATGCTGGGATATATTCAGACCTAAACACTTCTCGTGTGGTTTCTACTTTGCACACTGAATGAGGCAGAGTGAACACCACCTCTATGCTTCTAGAACACCCTGGTAAAAACAAAACAAAACCAAAAACAGTGAGAACAAATAGGCATTGGCTTGTACAGATTTTCAAAAATGGTTCCTACGTCACCATACTATTATCCTATGTCAGCGCTCCTGATGCTTGTGTGCTACACTTGCATCTTTTATTTAAAAAAAAAGTTTTATTGAATTTATTAGGGTGACATTGGCTAATAAAATTATACAGGTCTCAAGTGCACCATACGCTTCCTTCTGAGGATCACCATGGTGCGTCACAAAGTTAGACAGCAAGAACATGCTGGATAAGAGTCACAATTCAGAACGAAGCCAGCAGTAGAAGCCTGGCCGGTGATCAGTGAGATTCTAAAACCAAAGCAGGTTTGATGCTTTCTGTCATGGAAAAGCAAACTGTGGTCCGTGGGCTAGGCCCTGACAGCTGCCTGTTCATACCACAAGTAAAACCAAATTATTATTATAATATTAACATGAATACATTATAATATAACATGTATGGTTATACATAATTAATATTATAATATAAAATTATATTGTGTTGTTATAATTCTATATTATAATGTTATATTATTACTTCTTGACATGAGAAAATGATATGATACTGAAATTTGTGTCCATAAAGACTTATTGGAACACAGCTGTGCTTATCATTTATGTATGTCTGTGGCTTCTCTCACACTACAACAGAGATGAACAGTTGCAACAAAAGCCTTATGACCCTCAAAGCCTGAAATATTTACTACCTGGACCTTTACAGAAAAAGTTGGCTGATCTCTGCTCTACATCCTATTTAGCACATATTTCTCTTTTCCGTAGGAACCAGATTTCTTTTTTTTTTTTTTTTTGCATTTTTCCGAAGCTGGAAACAGGGAGAGACAGTCAGACAGACTCCCGCATGCGCCCGACCGGGATCCACCCGGCACGCCCACCAGGGGCAACGCTCTGCCCACCAGGGGGCGATGCTCTGCCCATCCTGGGCGTCGCCATGTTGCGACCCTCCTGGGTGTCGCCATGTTGCGACCAGAGCCACTTTAGCGCCCGGGGCAGAGGCCACAGAGCCATCCCCAGCGCCCGGGCCATCTTTGCTCCAATGGAGCCTTGGCTGCGGGAGGGGAAGAGAGAGACAGAGAGGAAGGCGCGGCGGAGGGGTGGAGAAGCAAATGGGCGCTTCTCCTATGTGCCCTGGCCGGGAATCAAACCCGGGTCCTCCGCACGCTAGGCCGATGCTCTACCGCTGAGCCAACCGGCCAGGGCCCAGATTTCTGAATCAATGCTATTTGATAACTGCACGCACAGCCCTGGTAGGTGAGCTCAGTCCGTTAGAGCAGTGGTCCCCAACCCCCGGGCCGCGGATCGGTACCAGTCTGTGGGCCATTTGGTACTGGTCCACAGAGAAAGAATAAATAACTTACATTATTTCCGTTTTATTTATATTTAAGTCTGAATGATGTTTTATTTTTTAAAAATCATCAGATTCCCTCTGTTACATCCGTCTAAGACTCACTCTTGACACTTGTCTCATAAGTTCGACAATTATATTTAAAAATACCACAGTTTTTACGCCGGTCGCATAATTTTATTTTGTGCATTTATCCGTCCCACCCCTAAAGGCCGGTTCGTGAAAATATTTTCTGACATTAAACCGGTCCGTGGCCCAAAAAAGGGGGACCACTGTGTTAGAGTGTCATCCTGAAATGACAAGGTTGCAGGTTGGATCCCTGGTCAGGGCACACACAGGAAGCAACCAATGAATGCACAACCAAGTGGAACAAGAAACAAATGCTTCTCTCTCTCTCCCCCTTCCTCTCTCCCTAAAAAAAAAAAATCAATAAATTTAAGAAAAATATTTAAAACTGTACACACCAAGAGAAGCACAATGCAATTTCAAATATGACCTTTCTGAATAAATGTTAAATGGTTTATGATACAGCCCATAAATTTGAAGTCAGGATGCTTTGTAATTAAGATCTTCTTTACTCTCAGCATTGCTAAGTGTTGAAACATAAGGTCACTTAGAACTCGAATTGGGGCATTATCTTTCCAGATACACGGTCTCTTCCCTGCTCACCAAACGCAAGCCAAAACTTAACTATGCAAACAGCAGATAGCAGCATTCCCACAGAACATAACCAGCCTTTGCCCCACAGACAGACAGACACATCCAGCTCTCAAGGAAACCCTTCTAACGATGCCATCCCCCATTCTGCATGACAGGACTCTGGAGGAGCTAACATTGAAACTAACACGTACATCAGGTAAGCCAGCATGGTCTGACTGCTTTGAGGTGATGGAGTCTTAGCTGTAGAACTACCAAGGATCAAAGTTGAAGGATGCAAGTGTCAGCACAATGCAAAATTTTAAGTATCTGACTTGCTCCACACTGACAGCTCAACAGTTGAACTGAGGAACTATTTTTTCATTGTACAACACGAAGACTGTTGGCGTTTGATTACCAACTGCAGCCTCTTAATCACTGCTGAATGAGTATAATTACGAATATTAGCAGACAGAACGATGCTTCTAAATGACCTTAGGGATTAGATGGTCTCCTAGTAAGAATTAGAGCAGATCATGGAGTCTTAATTGCTCCTGGCCGTTGCACGTGGAGAAAAAAATTTGTAGTTACATAGCCAGATTGTTCAGCATAAATAGGGACTAAAATATTAAGTGCAAGGCCCCAACTTCTCTTACTACTTTCCACCAATAAACAAACAAACAAAGAAACAAATGTATGTTAGAAAAAAACCATTTTAGGAAGTTTGTTAGTCCCCCCATACGTATTTTTTAAAACTGAGATATAATTGGCCATGTAAGATTATATTAGTTTCAGGTATACAGTGTAATGATTTTATTTTTGTATATATGTGAAATGATCACCACAGTGAGTCTAGTTAATATCCCTCACCACACACAATTATGATTTTTTTTCTTGTGACGAGAACTTTTAAGATCTATTCTCTTAGCAAATTTCAATTATACAGAATATTAGTAGCTATAGTCACCAACCTGTCCATTACGTTCCCCAGAATTTATTTATTTTGTACCATTTGACCCGCATTACCTAATTTTACCCAACCTTTACCCCATCCCATCTCCACCTCTGGCAACCACGGACAATCTGTTCTCTGTATTTGTCACATTGGTTACTATTATTTTTAGGTTCCCATAGCATCACACAGTATTTTTCTTTCTCCATCCGACTTATTTCACTTAGCATAATGCCCTCAAGATCCGTCCATGTTGTAGTAAATGACAAACAATATTTCCTTCTTTTATAGCTAAATAACATTCATTTATAGCATAACTTCTTTATCCATTCATCCATTGATGGACACTTAGTTGGCTTCCATAGATGGACACTTGGCTATTGTGAATAATGCTGCCGTGAACATGGAGGCTATCCAGTCAAATTATTGAGAATTTCCTGATGTCCATGGTAGTTCCCTGAAGTCCTGTTTCCTTGAATTCATAATTGAACTTGTAAAAGAAGTATTTTCTTGCCCTAAGGAGAATCTTTCTGGCATTCTCAGCTCTTTATTCCTAAAACAACAAATATTCCATGGACTGGGAACCTTGCAAACACTCAGCAGAAATCGGACATTGACCACTAAACCTAGTGGATTACACTAAAACCTATTTTGATCAACAAACGCAAAACTGTAACCCACAATGACATTGTTTATGAATCTTTTGGCCAAGTACTATATCTCTGATTGAAGCATTAGTAGTAAGAACTGAAGTTACTTTTTAAAAAAAATTTTTGACAGAGACAAAGAGAGAGTCAGAGAGAGGGACAGACAGAGACAGACAGCAGGAAGGGAGAGAGATGAGAAGCATCAATTCTTTGTTGCAGCATCTTATTCATTGATTGGTTGCTCATATGTGTCTTGACCAGGGGGCTGCAGCAGAGCGAGTGACCCCTTACTCAAGCCAGCAACCTTTGGGCTCAAGCCAGCAACCACAGGGTCATGTCTATGATCCCACGCTCCTGCCAATGACCCTGCGCTCAAGCTGGATGAGCCCGCGCTCAGGCCAGCTACCTCGGGGTTTCGAAGCTGGGTCATCTGTGTCCCAGTCTGATGCTCTATTGACTGAGCCACTGCCTGGTCAGGCTGGAGTTACTTTTATCAATCAATGTCCTTTTTATAAAACACATCATTTTATTTATTGCTATTATTGATTTTTAGAGAGAGAGAAAGGGAGAGACAGACAGAAACATCAATCTGTTCCTATATGTGCCTGACAGGGATCGGACCTGCAACCTTTGCATATCAGGATGATGCTCTAACCAACGAAGCTATCCGGCCAGGGCAATAAATGTCTTCTTTTAAAGACTATTTAAAGAGGAATTATGAGCAGAGCCAGGTTGCTGTGACAGTAAGAGATCTACCCTTAAAAAGAGCCAAAACCCTTAATTTTCTGAACCACACTGAGGACCTTTCTGTTCCATTCACTAATAAAATTTAACCTCTGAAGCAAAGAAAGAGAGCAAAGCTCATCTGACAGAATCCTGAGTATCCAGAAACCCATATGAAAGGAAAAATAGTTTCATCTTCTCTAATTGACAATAATGAGGGAAAAGCATAATTAGAACCAGCCTCTCCAACCACCATGAGATCTTCTGCTTTAGATGGTGCTTTGACTCAAAGACATAATGCAATAATTTTATGGAGCCTGATAACAACTACCATTGGAAATGTTGACCCTAGAATCTATATTGTCCATTCCACTTTCCAATGTAAGCATTTGCTTCTTGAGTGAATCTAATTAATAAGGACATGAGCACAACCAAGCTCATAATTATAGGGGCTTTCATCTTATTTTTTTCAAGTGAACACAGCACTTGATCAGCCAATTTCAGAGCATCTACTATGCACAAGGCATTATGGGCTTTACATTCTCTTAAGAAAGAAAACAGCAACCAAGACAACAGTCCTCCTGGACTGAATGCCTAACCCTTTCAATGGCTTCTACTCAGATGTCAATTTTATTTTTTTGACAGATACAGAAAGTCAGAGAGAGGGACAGATAGGGACAGACAGGCAAGAAGGGAGAGAGATGAGAAGCATTAATTCTTCGTTGCAGCTCCTTAGTTGTTCAGTGGTTGCTTTCTCATATGTGCCTTGACCGGTGGGGGGGGGGCTCCAGCAGAGTGAGTGACCCTTTGCTCATGCCAGCGATCATGGGGTCATGTCTGTGATCCCACACCCAAGCCAGCAACCCCGTGCTCAAGCTGGTGAGCCTGCACTCAAGGCGGATGAGCCACCGCCTGGTCAGGCCAGATGTCAATTTTTAAAAAATGGTTAATTAGGAAGTCGCTTAAAATAGTTTCATAAGTTCCTGTTGTGAAACTATGTGTGATTTTCCTTTTAAGATTTTAATATAAAGTACTTATTTTGTCAGCCAGAAGAGAAGGTCAGATAGTGAAGGCTGATTGGAGGAAAGTGCTCATAGGAGATTTTATAGTAATACAAAGTCACACCAGTCTGGTTTAGATGCAGCTGTGCTTAAAAATAAGCCATACCAAAATTAGTTGCAACATTAAAAATGAAGACATTGGAAATGGGATCCAAGAGGCAGCTTATCTAATTATTTTTTAAACCCAACATATGTATGACTTGAAAGCCATTTTGCCTATATTCTGATGAAACTTCCTCCTCATCGAACATGAGAACAGTCTATTAAAGGCCTAATGAGCATGATTAATTAGCACTTAAGACACCAGGGTAGGCCCTGGCTGGCTGGCTCAGTGGTAGAGTGTCGGCCTGGCGTGCAGAAGTCCTGGGTTCGATTCCTGGCCAGGGCACACAGGAGAAGCGCCCATCTGCTTCTCCACCCCTCCCCCTCTCCTTCCTCTCTGTCTCTCTCTTTCCCTTACGCAGTGAGGCTCCATTGGAGCAAGGATGGCCCGGGTGCTGGGGATGGCTCCTTGGCCTCTGCCCCAGGCGCTAGAGTGGCTCTGGTCACGACAGAGCGACGCCCGGAGGGGCAGAGCGTCGCCCCCTGGTGGGCGTGCCAGGTGGATCCTGGTCAGGCGCATGCGGGAGTCTGTCTGACTGTCTATCCCCATTTCCAGCTTCGGAAAAATACAACAACAACAACAAAAAGACACCAGTGTAAAAATAATTACTCTCAATTACGGTGGTTGTTCCATAAATCTACAGATGTGATAAAATGTCGTGGAACCACACACACACATCATACCAACATCATTTGTCCTGGTTTAAATACTGTACCATAGCTATTTACGAGTTAATCTTTGAAGGATACTGGGTGAAGTATGGGACCACTCTGTACTATTTTTTGCAACTTTTTGTGAGTCTTTACTTATCTTAAAGTAAAGTTTCTAAAAAATATATATATTACCCATTGTATTATGACTCTTTAATGTGTCATAAAGTCACAGAATTATATCAATGTATGAAACTACCATATGTTTGAACCATGGCAAAGTACTTACTTGAAACATGGTGGAAGCCATCCTCTGTAAACATTGAACATGGATATAAATCAGGAGTTTCTACCTCATTATCTAAGAAGGGAACTTTCAGATTCTTGACCAAGACCCTACCATCCAACTAACTTAGAGAGAAGAAACAACTTCAGATGTGCAGATGATTTGCGTCAAGTGAGCTTTTGAATGAATCACTCATGAACTAAATATGCCAATGCGTGGATGATGCCCGATCAAGTGGCACAAAGCACTCAGTTAATATCAGCATCATCATTCATGTTGCTTTATTTCTTCACTTTGCTTCACCCATCAAACCCAGCTTCCTCTGAAAGTTAATTCTAAATGGCTCCATCTCTAATGTTTCCAAATAGGGATTTTTAAAAACTTTTTATTTTGAAATAATCATACACTCACAAAAATTTGGAAAATAGTACAGAGAGATCCCAGGTATCCTTCACCCTGCTTCCCCAAAGTAATGTAACTAGAGTTCCAGGAGTTTGACATTGGAATAATCTTCAGACTTCATTCAGAATTCACTAGTTTTTATATGCATTTGTGTGTATGTGCTTCTGTGTAAATTTACATGTGTGAAGTCATGTAATCACTGTGGCAATCAGGTGCAGAATCGTTCCACCATCCCTAAGGATACTGCCTCCGTAGTCTTACCAACCATCCTCTCTCTAACTCCTGGCAACCAGGGAGCTGTTCTCTATCTCTATAATCACATGGAATCATACAGTATAAAACTTTGGAGGTCGTCTTTTTTTTTTCACTAAAATAATGGCCTTGAAATCCATCCAAGTTGTTGGATATATCATAGTTTGTTCTTGTATATTCTAGAGTAGTATTCCATTCAAATACTGTTTGACCAAGGAAATCTGGGAATTCATTCACAAGTTAAGAAAGAATAGCTCCCTTCGGGTTTTTTTTTTAAGTATAACTACATACAGATACATCTGTATGTTTGGAACTACATGCATTTCATATTGTCATGATGACAGAAAATGCCACTTGAGATCTTGTTTGCATTTTCTCTGTTAAGACCAGAGCTACAGTGACTATTTCTCTCTACCAATCAACCAAATCTTTTCTCCCAGGGAATCATGTTTCCTTGAGGTCACTATTTTGAGATGTAATTCAGGAATGGCAAGTAAATCCCGGACCTCTGGGAGTTCAAATACATTTCGGTCAAGGACAGTGACATTTTGAGTTACCTGTTGCCAAGGTGCTATAGAAATGGATAATTCACTGAATGGATCGATGACAAACCGTAGCTAGGGTTTCTTCGTTGTGCATGAGGTTTCTGTGGCTGACTACTAAATTATTCTAACTCCGTGTATAGATGCTTCTGTCACCTCTCAGCTGTCTAGAGAAGAAGAGATAATCCTTCAACAAAGAATGTTTTCTAAATAGACAACACATGAGATAGTTATGCAAAATAAAATAACAGGAAAAGTCCTCAATCTTTATACCTTAATTAACTCCTGGAAAAGATAATAGCTTTGACACTCAAAGTATTATCACTATTATTATTTTTAGTTTTACCTCTAAGTTCTTTAAAAAAAACAAAACAAACAGAGGTGCTATTGGTTAATAAAATTACATAGGTTTCAAGTGTACAATTCTATAATATATCATCTGTATATTGTATTGTGTGTTCACCACCCTAAGTTGGGTCCCCTTCCATCAGCATTTATCCCCCCTTACCCTCTCCTACCTCCCCCACCCTTCTTTGTCACTTGAATTCTGTCTCCATTGCACCAGAGAATTTTTTCATTGTCAACATGCCAATGAAAATACCTCCATTTTAGCTTCATAAAGGTGATCTTTACCAGGGCCAATTTGGAGTTACCACATCTAAAAGCAAATGTACTATATCTGGAATTTAAAAAAAAAATTAGAAGCAATCTTGCATCAAAGGGCAAAAATTACCTACGATTTTCTTCACCATTAGGTCACCATCAATTATTTAAGGTTCTACCTGCACCACCCAACACCGAAGCCACCAGCCACATGTAGCCATTTAAATTAATTAAAATTAAGTAAAATTTAAAATTCAGTTCCCCAGCCTCACTAGCCACATGCCAGGTACTCAGTAATCACATGCAACCTGCAGCTACTGCACTAGACCTTGAGAATAGCGACCACGTTCATACTCACAGGAAGCTTGACTGAGAGCACTGTGCTAGACCAATGTGAAACAGTGTTAACACCCCGCGCCTTGGGGCTAAAAGATCACACTGTCCCCAACCAATAAAATGGGGGCATCTAAAGGTCATCTTAAATAAAGTTTTCACCAAACAAATTCAGAATCTTATCCACAAGCCCAGTTTTCTGTGCCCACTGGAGGCTTGGCTGTTAGGATCATTTAGAGGCTCCTGGTAGAAGAGAGAATGCCAGACTGAGGCTGCCTTCGAGTCACATTACCTTGGTTTCCATCATGCATGGAGGGAGAGTGCGTCACTAATAATTATTCCACTTGAGCCCTTCAGAACTTGCTTCTCACTGGTTTATGATCCTGCGACGCATGACACTCGCAGCCAGGTAGGAGGTGATTCTAGCTCACTGGGCGGGGCAGCATTAAAAATTCATCCTGGGAGGCAGTGACTGCATCCTATGGCTGCCCACCTGTGGGCACTCGGGGCTGCTTGGTGGCGATAAGAACTAGAAACCGGTCCTCCCTCAAGATTACGTTACAGCCACTACTGATCTTTGATTAGTCACTGACATTCCTGATCAGTCACCATCTAGTCAAGTCAGGATCCTCCGTGAGCTATGCACAAAAAATAAAAATTCTCCTGTCTGCTCAGCCTAGATCCAACTCAGCAGAGTTCCTCTTAGGATCATCTCTGGGCTCTATCTGGGAAACCTGACATCTTCAAACTACAGGAAAGCAAGTCGACTGGCAGCTTTAAGGTTCATAATATAGAGACTCTGGCTTTCCCAGGTTTCCTTCATTTTCATTTCACTATTTTTAATTTTCAGATCCAAAAATAGCAAGTGCGCTTACTCATTCAAGAGTTACACTGTTAAGGCTATTAGAGCCTCTGTATCTGAAGGTGGCTGTAGAGTTGGCCCCTTCCAGGCCAGAAACTAATTTGTATTTGTCAAATTGTACTCCTTCTTTTTACAAGACCTCCCCTTTAGCCAGCCACCCATCACTGTATTAGCCGTAGGCCCCCAACCTGAGCCTGCTTCTGTGGCAGGGTCATGGTTAAGAATATATAATATATAGACTGGATATAAGAACTCATCGGCTGGGTTTGTACCTCAGCTGCGCCCCTTGTTGGCTGTAGGAGGCTGGGCAAGTGGCTTCTTGGGGTTTAGGTTCCCAATCTGTAAAATCTGGGAGGATTATGGTACCACCACCCCAGTCTGTTATGAAGACTTAATACATATAAAACACTTAGAAGAGTGTTTGCCACCAGTGGTACCCACTACATGCTAGTTCTTTTTAAACTTATTTATTGATTTTACAGAGGGGAAAGGAGAAACAGAAATATCCATTTGTTTCTACATGTGCCCTGACCAAGGATCAAACCTACAATGTTGGTACATCAGGAAGGATCTAACTTCATTTTGTTGTGTGTGACTATCCAGTTGTCCCAGCACCACGGGTCGAAAAGTTCTTCTTTCTCCATTGAATTGTCTTGGCATCTTTGTCAAAATCAACTCACCATAAACATATGAGTTTATTTCTGGACTTTTAATTTTATCCCATCTATGTACATGTCTCTCTTTACACCAGGCCCACTCAGTGTTGATTACTATAGTTTTGTAGTAAGTTTTGAAATCAGAAACTATGAGTTTCTAACTTCATTCTTCTTTTTCAAGATTGTTTGGGTTATTCATAAAAACAAATTTTTTATTGATTGATTTTTGAGAGCAAGAAAGAGAGAAACATTGATTTGTTGTTCCACCTATTTATGCATTCATTGGTTGCTTCTTGGGTGTGCCCTGACCAGGGATCAAACCTGCAACCCTGGCGCATTGGGACGATGCTCCAACCAACTGAGCTACCTGGCCAGTGCTGTTTTGTTTACTCTGAGTTCCTTGTATTTCCATATGATTGCTTGTCAATTTATGCAAAAAGCCAGACGGGATTGTGATAGAATTGTATTGAATCTATGTATTACATATTCCTGAGCTTAAACAGTAGATTAGAAATAATGATAGCTAGCTGCAATTTTTTCTTTCCAGAATTATCTTTTTCTTAGGTGAAGTTTTAAATGAGGTTAATCAAGCATAAAAATATTTGCAAAGACCTGGAATCAGCCTTGAGCACCAACCTTTAAAATTGTCCCCTGAAGATCCTCACACAGAAATGATGTGAAAGCCATTAACTATGCAACAGCGAGCTGTGAGAAAAGGGATATATACATAGAAAAAGAATAAATCCTAAAGAAGAATGAATGACAGGAGAAACCACAGAAGATACTGGTTTTACTGGAAGAAATTAAAATGGCAGTGTTAAAATGCCTCAATCATTTCTACCACCAACTGGAGTCTTGTTCTAACAAACAAAACAACGTCAACATCATGCAAGACTGACTACACAAATGCACAATAGCCAGCCAATATATAAACACAGAACTCTGACCCACAACTTGCAGCAACCTGCCCAGAAAACTAACCAATTACAGGCAACAAACAGCCCTGGAAGCCAGTCTGCTCTCTCTCATGAATAACCATCCAGGAAAGCCAAACAATAATCCTTCTAATATTCCATTCAAAATAGCCAGGACTTGATTTATAACTGACAGCTTCCCTAGTTTTTATTCCCACTTCCAACTCAGGACCAACCAGAGAAAGCCAAATATGCACGTCTAATGACCACATAGGATGCCTGATGCTAGGCAGCCCACCTCCAGGTTCCCCATGCCCACAGCCTCTCATCAGGGCACACCTGAAGCCCTCCCTCTTACCTCTGCAAAGCTTCCCTTCCTCTGCCTGCCTCTGAGTCTCTGCCAAACAGAAGTATTGGTGGCTGACTCCCTTGTTATAGCAAGCTCAGGATAAATAGCCTTTCATTGTTCTCATTTGGGTGGTCTTCATTTATTTCCACAATTGCTGTCATTCAGCCACTTTCTCTGATTTTTTGCAGAAGAAAAGAAAAACTCCAGAATTTTTTACTGAATATAATGAATTCTTTAATGAAATTGTTTCAGCAGAAATTTTTTAACTATGGAAACATTTGAAAGCTGCAAGAATCGATCTGAAGAAATCAAGACCCAGAAAATATTGCCATTTCTGAGATATAGTGTGAAAAGGAGTTTTTATGAATCTCTACCAGATATACACTTTCCCTATTTATATATCTGTTGCTTTACATATTTCAAACATGTATATGCAAAAAAAAGATTAATACTGATAAAGTCATTGACAAATTTGCAGATGTGATGGCTTAAAAACAGAAATGGTAATGTTATTATTCATCATTCTGACAAATAGGTAAGATTAACTTTGCCCTACCTTTCCCCTTCTTGATTAAGGGGTCACTGGCTCAACTTGAACCCCTCAGTCAAGGTTCATATGAGAAGCGATCAATAAACAATTAAACAGACACAAACTATGAGTTGATGCTTCTCATCTCTCTCCCTTTCTCTCTCTCTCTTTCTCAAAACAAACAAACAAACAAACAAACACACTAATCCATCACTTCTTTTCCCATTTTATACTGAAATCAAGACATGGAAACAACCTAAGTGCCCTTTGTTGGATAAAGAAGATGTGATACACACACACACACACATTTATACACATGTATACACACACTCACACAATGGAATACTACTTAGCCATAAAAAAGATGAAATACTGCCATTTGTGACAACATGGATGAATCGTGACTTATTCTTAAGTGGAATAAGTCAGATGGAAAAGGACAAGAACCATAGATTTCTTTCAAGTGGAATATAAAACAGAAAGCAACAAATGAACAAACAAAACAAACAAAAAACTCATAGATACAGACAATGGAATGGTGGATCCCACAGGGGAAGTGGATTGGGGGAGGATAAAGAGAGAAAGGTGGTCAAATATATGGTGACAGGAGGAGACTAGACTTTGGGCTGTGGGCACACAATGCCATATACAGATGATGTATTATAGAATTATACACTTGAAACGTATGTAATCTCATTGACCAACTTCACCCCAATAAAATTTTAATTAATTAATTATTCATTTTAGAGAGGGAAGAGAGAGAGAAAGAGAACGAGAGAGAGAAGTGGGGGAGGAGCAGTAAGCACCAACTCCCATATGTGCCTTGACCAGGCAAGCCCAGGGTTTTGAACCGGCAACCTCAGTGTTCCAAGTCAAAGCTTTATCCACTGCGCTACCACAGGCCAGTCTCCCCAATAAATTTTTTAAAAGCTAAGTGATCGAGGGAGAAATCACTGCATGGGAACTGAAGGAACTAACCTTGACCAAATGGAGCCTGTCCTGACCTGTGGTGGTGCAGTGGATAAAGCGTCGACCTGGAAATGCTGAGGTCGCCGGTTCAAAACCCTGGGCTTGCCTGGTCAAGGCACATATGGGAATTGATGCTTCCAGCTCCTCCCCACCTTCTCTCTCTCTGTCTCTTTCTCCTCTCTCTCTCCCTTTCTCTCTCCTCTCTAAAATGGAAAAAAAAAAAAAAGCAAAATGTCATATGGAGCCTGTCACATTTCATGGAGAACCTCCCCTGGTCCTTTTTCTCTTTTCTGAAAGGTCTGAAGAGTATCCCTGAGGGGGCCATGAAAATAACAGCAGCTTCTAGAATTCTCCTTCCAGGATTGTCTGCTTTGCTCACAAGCTCTTGGCTCTCAGGAGGTCTCAGACTTTGCATCTGAATGTTTGGTGACTCCAAGGAGACCCCCACCCCACGCTGGATCTCAGAATTCCTGCCTCTAACAGAAACAGGTTCTCGAAAAGGCTTGGAAGGCACTCAAGCTTGTCAAAGAAGGAATGATTTTCCATTATTAAATCTGGGACAACCGAAAACTCTAAAAACCAATCGCAGAGACAGCCACTCTAGTCAATTTACCCAAATGGACTTCCTACTTAAGAAAGCAGGAAAAAACTGATGATTTAGAAACATCAGTCTGACAATAAAGAGGGACAAAAGCATATGATGTGTGAAGGATTATGTGTTTTAGAGTAAATTAGAATAATTATCAAAAAACGAGTCCCTTTAAAACAAGGAAAATTTAGTCATGGCATAACGCCATGCCCAAAGCCACATTTAAATGACTCTGAAGTGAGCAATCTGTCGGATTATGTCGTGTTATCATATTCATTAATTTTGAAAGAAAAACATACAACTACTACTCACTAAAAAAAAATAACCCTCTGACATAAACACGGACAGTCCCAATTCAATGATTATTTGTGGTTTCACCACGCAAGACTACAACTCTAAAGCTTGGTGAGACAAAAGGAGAGACTACAGTGTGATTTCCTGGAAATCCTACCACGCCGCTTCACTTTGAACTTGCAAGCAAATATCCAGGCATGATCTGCATGAAACTGGGTGGCGTTTTGTTCTAGAAGGATGGGCCCCAATTAAAAATAATGAGGCCTGTCTCCAGCCGCCAGACCCAATTAGAGATAATGAGGACTGATAGCTCCTGAAATAGATTCATTTTTCTCTGATAGACGAATTGGGACAGGGGTCTTGGAAGGGTCACTGGGATAGGCCTGGCAACAAAGCCTGGGTCATTCAGGCTTAAGAAACCCTTAGGAATCCAGTTATTAAATAAGGAAGTAGGAATAACCCCACAAGACATTCATCCACCAGCCAATCACACTCTGCCACATTCAGATACATGCTGTCAGCTGAACGGTGTGTCTATCAATATTAAAAACTTTTTAATAATAACTCTAACCTTTAAATGAATGTTTAAAAAAATACTGAAGGAGTTGTGGCTGACTTCATGCATGTGTGCTTGTGTGTGCATGTTTATGTGTGTGTGTATTCATACTTATTATTTGAAATGATTTTAGACTTAAAGAAAAGTTGCAAAGACTGTACAGAGAGATCCCGTATCCCTTCACCCAGCTTTCCCTAATGTTGACGTCTGACATAACCTGGCACATTGGTCACAAGTAAGAAATGAAATTGACAGTACTGTCAACTAAATTCATTAGCCTGGAAATAGGAGGAGAGAGGCCAAGATTGCAGGATGGGATTGAAGCTGGGGCAGAGGCCTGTGGCAGGAAGTAATGCAGAAATATACAAGGTGCTGGGACTCGGGGTAGCCGAAACAATGGTGGAACCGCTCACCTGGATAGGTACAGACAGGCAGGCAGGTGGTGCCCAAGGAGTTTGATAAGCCTCTTCAGGCAAGGGTTGTTGCAGGCTGATAGGACCTCAGACAGCACAGAAATGCTGTCTAGACAGAGGCTTTACCTGGTAATGAAGAATAGTTATCCAGAACGCAACTGTCTTGTGTAAGCCTCAAAGAAAGGAGAACTGAGGCTCGCTCAGATAGGGTGATAAAGTTGGAAAAAATACAGTGTATTCACCGCCGCTTCCCTGAGCAAGATTTTTTAAACTAAAAAAAAAAAAAAAAAGTACAACCTTAGTATTGTATAAGAGATGTACTGAAAAGGTGTTATTTTTTATCAAAACTATCTTAATCATAAAGAGAAAAGAAAGTTTTAAAATTAAGTCTGGCAGATTGGATTTTCCAAAGATGGTCAGGACAATACATCCTTTTTCATTTGCTCTTCCAGAACTCTCCAATCTCCCATAAAAAGGTAAAGCCTTATTCCCTCCCCTGTTTCTGGGTTGGCTTGTGACTCACTTATAACCATCTAAATGTGGCAAAAGAGTTACTGTGTGGCTTCTGGGGCTAGGTGAAAGACACAGCTAGCATTATAGGAGTCAGGTGCCCCGAGGCCACCATGCTGTGAAGAAGCCCAAGCTACAGAGAAAGAACAAGTGCGGGCATGCTGGTCAGCAGCCTCATCCTCCAGTCCTCCAGCCAGGGCCCAGATGTGAGAATAAGGGAGTCTTCAGATGGTTTAAGCCCAGCAATTAGAGCTCACTCCCACACCAGGCTTCTAGGCTTCCCAGCTGAGGATCTTGATATCAAAGAGCAAAGACTAGCTTGCATATAACAATTTACAACAAAGGAGCCAATTAGTATATGACAAAGGATATAAGAATATACAACAGAAAAGGATAGTCTCTTCAATAAATGGTGCTGGAAAAACTGACAGCCACATTTAAAAAACAAACTAACAAACAAAAAAAATGAAACTGGACCGTTTTCTTACACCATACACAAAATCAACTCAAGATGGATTAAAGACTTCAACATAAGACATGAAACAACAAAACTCCTAGAAAACAAAAAACAGAGGATAACCTCTTTGACATTGGTCTTAGCAATGATTTCTTTGATTTGACACCAAAAGCAAAGGTTAAAAGTGCAAAAATAAACAAGTCAGACCACATGGAACTAAAAAGCTTCTGCATAGCAAAGGAAATCATCAACAAAATGAAAAGGCAACCTATACCAGTGTTTTTCAACCAGTGTGCCGTGGCACACTAGTGTGCCATGAGACATGGTCAGGTGTGCCGTGGGGAAATTAAACATGGGTCCCCAAACTACGGCCCGCGTGCTGGATATTGTCCGCCACCAGCCGCCTCCATCCGAACATAAACATTCCCCTCACAATCCCTCCAGCTATCAGCAACAGGAAGAGTGGAGGCACAGGGAACGCTCACTGACCAATCACCTTCTAGGATTCATCCTGACCACTAGCGATGAACCAATAGTAGGCTGCCTCTCATCCACACCCAGGAAGTTCCCCGCTCGGGCTGCCATGCACTTGTCATTGTGTGGCCACGGCGAGTAGTTGGAGCTGCTACTCCTCCCTATGGTCCCGATTTCTAATCCTGGTCAGGACTGGAGGTAAACGTTGCCACCACTAGATGAAGCCTCAGCCTCAGCTGGTTATGTCTATCCTGATGGTGTATATAGATATTTGACCTTTTTCTTTTTAAAAGAGGTCCCCGCAGAGGGTGATATACAATGCATCACAATGCATCACAATGTTATCTAACTTTTTTTTTTTGTATTTTTTTTTTCTGAAGCTGGAAACGGGGAGAGACAGTCAGACAGACTCCCGCATGAGCCCGACCGGGATCCACCCGGCACGCCCACCAGGGGTGACGCTCTGCCCACCAGGGGGCGATGCTCTGCCCCTCCGGGGCGTCACTCTGACACGACCAGAGCCACTCTAGCGCCTGGGGCAGAGGCCAAGGAGCCATCCCCAGTGCCCGGGCCATCTTTGCTCCAATAGAGCCTTGGCTGTGGGAGGGGAAGAGAGAGACAGAGAGGAAGGAGGGGGTGGGGGGTGGGGGTGGAGAAGCAAATGGGCACTTCTCCTATGTGCCCTGGCCAGGAATCAAACCCTGGTCCCCCGCACGCCAGGCCGACGTTCTACCGCTGAGCCAACCGGCCAGGGCCAATGTTATCTAACTTTAAAGCTAAAGTTTGCTGATCTTCCTTTGGACAGTTTTTGGTTATCTGTTGCCAAGGAGTTCCCCATTCTTGCCAACAAAGCTATTTTGACATTGCTCCCGTTTTCAACCACATATCTATGTGAGCTGAGCTTCTCAAGCTTGACTGCGATAAAAACTAAAAACAGAGAGAGACTGAGAACTGTTGAGGAAGAGCTTCGTGTGTGTCTTTCTACCATTCCTGCCAGGATATCCCTTTTGTGTTCATCGAAACAGGCCCAGGTTTCACACTAAGTGAGTATAAATACATTTAGAAACTATATTATTAACTATATGTATAATATGTACTGTGTTAGAGTGTCATTTTGGTAGGTGGTGTGCCCCAGGATTTTGTAAATGTAAAAAATGTGCCGCGGCTCAAAAAAGGTTGAAAATCACTGACCTATACAATGGGAGAAAATATTTGCAAACCATATATTTGAGAAGAAGTTAATATACAAAATACATGAGGAACTCATACAGCTCAATAGCCAAAACAAACAAAAAAGGCAAAAGACCAGAATAAACATTTTCCCAAAGAAGGCTACAATTGACCAACCGGAAGATAAAAAGATGATTTAGGCCATTAATCCTCAGAGAAATGCAAATCAAAACCACCATGAGATATTGCCTCACACCTATAGGGATGTCTAGTATCAAAATGACAAGAGGTAGTAAGTGTTGGTGAAAATATGGAGAAAAGGGAACCCTGTGCCCTTTTCATAGTAAGCAAAGGTTTTTCTAATTTGTAAAATTGCTATATCCTGGGTTTAGGAAAAGCAAAACCAGGGTGGGGTGCAAATGCCTAAAAACAAGACAGTTTCTACACTCATAGACAACCTCCACTTATACTTTTATGAGCTCTATAACAAAACAGTGTATGGCAAAGGAATATTTAGGACAATTAATTTGAAGATTGTTTTACTTTTGAGAACATGCCCTAAAGAGCCAAGACAGTTGCATTCCATTCTCTTAAGTAACCCAGCATTCTGGTTCTCTTTTGAGACACCTTATTCTGGTTGGAAAGTTATGTCTCATCTTTATATCTGAAAGCAAGCCAGAGATTTGGGGAAGATCTTGGATGGGTATAGAAGTTGCATGTAAATCTAAATTACTGTTGAAATGACTATTCTTTGGGGTGTGTGTAACAGACACAGAGAGAGACAAAGAGAGGTACAGATAGGGACAGACAGGCAGGAAGGGAGAGATGAGAAGCATCAGTTCTTCATTGTGGCTCCTTGGTCTTAGTTGTTCATTGATTGCTTTCTCATATGTGCCTTGACTGGGAGGCTACTGCAGACCGAGTGACCCCTTGCTCAAGCCAGCAACCTTGGGCTCAAGCCAATGACCTTGGGCTTCAAGCCAGTGACCTTTGGGCTCAAGCCAGCCACCATGGGGTCATGTCTATGATCCCACAAGCCAGCGACCCCTTGCTCAAGCTGGTGAGCCCGTGCTCAAGCCAGATGAGCCCACGCTTAAGCCAGCGACCTCGGGATTTCAAACCTGGGTTCTCAGCGTCCCTGTCTGGTGCTCTACTCACTGTACCACTGCCTTGTCAGGCTAAATGGCTATTCTTTGATTGAAAATTTCAGTGAACAATTACTTAAAAATATAAATAGAAAAGTCTTATTGGCTCAGTTCAGAGCCCCAAGCACACACCGGCTGCTCACTGGCTGTAACACGGTCTGTATTCAAGACTTTGAGTATGATTGTGCCGTTTCATTCCCAAAGTCAAGCAGGTCATGGGGTTTCCAGTCTGTGGCTTCAAGGAATGACAGTTTCAAAGTCAGAGGCATTGTACCTTTCATTTCAGGTGCAAATTAATTTCGAATTGGTAGAGCCCTCTCCAACCACTCCCCTCCCAGTCTGGCAAATAACTTTCTTCCTGATGGTTAGTGAACATCAAATACTGGGTTTGATAACGAGCTCTCTCCTCTGGGCATATACATCCTCACTGGGAAGTTGCTCTTGGGGACAGATTCTCATGGAATTCAGAAGGGTTAGGCTAAGTACATTGAGAAAACACTTCTGCATATACCCTCGGTAGATTTCAGAGCACACAGAATGTGCCGCAGAATCTCACATAAGGTAGGTGATGAAATATAGGCATTCTTAGGGACCCGAGCATCCCAAACAAGTCAGGCACTAGGACCTCCACTGTATTCTGCAGCCGAATTTGGGGAGGTCTTTTTGTCCGTTACACCCAGGCATGTAATCAGTGATTGTTCCTATTGTGAGGCCCAGATTCACCATCTGTATGCTCCAAAGGGCTGGGTGATTGTTAATACCCCCGTCCCTATGGGATTAATCTGCAATTTCACACTGAATGATTTTTAAGTATAATTTGTTACAATGATACAACATTACCATTTCTAAAACAAACAGCCAAGATTGTTACCTTGCAAAGAGGAAGTGTCCCAGGAATGTTACTTGGGGACAAGTTTGTGCTCCCGTTTTATGTTCAATTTGAACACAAATGGAGAGAGCTATGGGGGGCAGGGGGATCAATCCAGAACCTTGGGAAAGGATCTTAGTAGGCAAACAGGTTGCTTTTTGTCACTGCGGAACAGGATCTGAAAGTACAGTCATGCTAAGACAGATTTCTCTGAGCAGTGTTTTAAAACCACTAGTATTAGTTGGTTAGGGTTTGCAGGATAAAGCTGCTTGCAGTGAAAATTCTGAGTTTGGATTCTTTGTTGAGCAAAGAACTGTTAAAGGCCTTTTTGTGGACAAAGGATGAGCCCCCCAAACCAGTCTGTGCTGGCTGGAAGCATGCAAAGAATTTATTCCTTATCATAAGGCACTCCTCTTTTTCACATGTTAAACAAAAATTAACTCACAGCTGGAAGTTTCTTTTTAAAAGGAAGGGTTTATCAGGCATGAACAGACCAGGTCCCAGGGCACGAAGTCTGAACCACCAGCAACGTAGCTAGGTACGAAGAGTCCATCATCCCGGAGGTGTTGAGAATGTTTATACACATCAAGGAGGGATAGGGGGAGAGATACAAGCCACTCTGAAGGCATTTACATTAGCTATAGACAATAGGGGCAGGAGAAGGTGAAGGAGGGACAGCTCCGGGACAGGCACAGGTCAACAAAGAAGAGGTGACCACTCCTGTGAATTAGCTGTGGGCACAAGATTGGAAAATTCACGTGCAAATAAGAAGCAGAGACTCCTGGAGTCAGGAGGGTTAGGCTTGCAGGGTTCCAGCTCGCCTGGCTTTTCCCTCTTTTAGAATCACGGAAATAGCCACCTGGAAATTAATCCTAAATCCCAACCAATTTGCAGGAATGTAGGTGGCCTTTTGTCAGAGCTGGTGCACAGCCACTCACAGGCTAACTAACTGCTCTGTCTGTCTCTCCCTCTCCGGCCACTCTAACTTAGAACACATCAGAACTTTTTCTTGTCATGTGTTTTAGTAGATGATGCAAAAGGTATCACTATAATCAAAAGTTAGAACTCTATGGATTTCAAAACATAGTATCCAAAAGAGTATTCTTATTTAGAATCAACTCTGACCAAAGCAAAGGATACCAAATCAGACATTTTTTAAATCTCTTTTACTAAGACTGAAGCCTTACTATTAGATGAAAACAAATATAGCTGTTTTATTTTCCCAAACTTTTTAATGGTGGGTTCAACCGTTCCTTTTTCTTTCTTTTTCTTTTTTAGCAAGTGGGGAAGAGAAAGGCAGGGGACAGACAGGGACACAGACAGACAGGAAGGGAGTTGCAGCAGCTTAGTTGTTCATTGATTGCTTTTTCATATGTGCCTTGACTGGGGTCCAGCTGAACCAGTGACCCCTTGCTCAAGCCAGTGACCATGGGGTTGTGTCTATGATCCCACGCTCAAGCTGGTGAGCTCAGGGTTTCAAATCTGGGTCCTCAAGGTCCCTGGCTGGCACTCTATTCACTGCACCACCGCCTGGTCAGGCCAAAAGTTCCCTTTGATGGATCAGATGGTTGAGACGTTAGGTCCAGTTACTCGGAGTTGTAAAGTGGTCTGCATAGCCAGTTTGTTCAACTCCATTTCAATTATATCTACCCCATGAATTAAACGCCTGACTTGCATAAGGCCAGTGTGGGAGGCAGCGATTCCTGGGGATAGATCTGCATCCTTGACAGTGGGACCTGTCTTGTCCCAAGCCATGCATCCTTAAAAAGAGACACCTAAAGGTCCCGCCCATCTGCAACCACTCAGTGCAGAAAAGCTAGAGGGAGGTGTCCAGCACACTACCCTCCCCCAACCCGACACCACCAGGTAGAAAGACAAACTGAGCCACATCAGAGTTCTTTCCTCAGCTCTCCGATGGGTACAGTAGCACCAGTCTCAGAGTCACAGCACTGTGAGGAGAACTGGGCAAGACATCCAAAGTACTCGGCATGCTGTTGAGCACAGGAAATTGTCCAAAAGGATAGCTTAGTATTTTTTTTTATACAGAGACAGAGAGAGAGTCAGAGAGAGGGATAGACAGGGACAGACAAACAGGAACGGAGAGATGAGAAGCATCAATCATTAGTTTTTCGTTGCGCGTTGCAATACCTTAGTTGTTCATTGATTGCTTTCTCATATGTGCCTTGACCATGGGCCTTCAGCAGACCGAGTAACCCCTTGCTTGAGCCAGCGACATTGGGTTGAAGCTGGTGAGCTTTTTGCTCAAACCAGATGAGCCCGCGCTCAAGCTGGTGACCTCGGGGTCTTGAACCTGGGTCTTCTGTATTCCAGTCCGACGTTCTATCCACTGCGCCACTGCCTGGTCAGGCTAGCTTAGTATTTTTATTAGCTATTGACAATCTTTCTGAAGTTTTGATAGCAACACAGACATGAGACTTTATTTTGTTCTCACCATTATAAGAAAAAAAAAACTAAGACCAATGAAAAACATGTTCAAAGACAAATCAGTAAAGACCTAGGCCTGGGGATTGGGTGATAAGGAGAGGTGGGGCCTGTGGCAAACAGAAGAATATATGACCATTCCGCTAAGGGGGGTAGCTGCATCCAGTCCCAGCTGATGGCTGTCTCGTGGGACTGTGGACCTAGTGTGGGCGACTTTGCACATCTTTCAAGAAAAGTTGCAAATCCTACTTTGAAGGATTTTTAATTGCTGGCTTCTAATTTAAGTTTTTTCTTTTTTTTTTTTCCTTATTTTTGTTTTTAAAGCCCTTGAGCCAAACCAAGCCTGTCTGTGGCTGTGTGTGGGCTGCAGACCCCAGGTTCAGGATTCCTGATAGAAACCAACAGAAAAAGACATACAAGGAAAACAGAATATAGACTAGATCGATGGTCACTGTTCTGTCTAATAATGTAGACTCAGATTAGGTGTGGAATTATAAACCATGCCCATACCATAGATCTAGAGGAGGGAACAGTATGCCCGGCATAAGCAAGCTGGAATCTTTTTGCTGGTGGGGGGGGTCTTGCCTTCCATTTGTAAAACGTGCAACATCTGTGAAGCTTGAAAAAGCAAAGCACAATAAGACAAGATATGTCTGCGCATAAAGCAGCCAGAGTAAATCAATCACAGAATTCAGGGACAAGGCAGCTTTCCCCAAACAGTGATTGCTGAATGGCATTTCCTGGTGGGTAAAGGAAGGTGAGGGTTGATTAAGGGAGACTGTAGACTGGGACAGAAGATAAGGACCTTGGACATTTTTTTAATACCTAAAGCAGCACGGTCTTAAGGGGGCATGAGCTAACTTCTCCCTGCATGCCAGGAAAAGGCTGGTTCAAACCTTTTCAAGGGCTAGAGCACTGTTTGGTAAACCCACATTCTATTGGTTTAAAAAGTTGGGACAGCTTCCCAAAGTAACTAGGTTGAGTTCTTATTTTTTCCAGGAGAATCTTCATACGGAACAACAGAAGAGCCTTTAGAAATGCAAAACCACCGGACACATAGCCCTTGGTGGTGCTGGCTCCAAGCCTCACACAGCCCTGAAGATGGGTGTTGTTATTCCATTTCTAGAGATGATAAAACAAAGTATGGAAGATAATTTACGCAAAGTTCCTCCGCCAAAGACAGGTGGGGAGAGACAATGCTGAGGCTTGACCCTGGGTTTGTCACCACATTTAAAGAGTGCAAAATTGGTGCAGCCGCAATGGAAAGCGCCATGGAGGTTCCTCAAAGAATTAGAAACATAACTATCTTATGACCCAGCAGTTCCACTTCTGGGTATATATCTGAAGAAATCCATAACACTAACTCGAAAAGATATAGGCACCGCTATGTTCACTGCAGCATTATTTACAACAGCCAAGATATAGAAGCAACCCAAGTGTCCATCAATAGATGAATGGACAAAGAAGAGATGGTATATCTATCTATCTATCTATCTATCTATCTATCTATCTATCTATCTATCTATCTATACACACATACACATACATACATACACACACACACATATGCACAATGGAATATTACTCAGCCATAAAAAAGAATGACATCTTACCATTTGTGACAGCATGGATAGACCTAGAGGGTATTATACTAAGTCAGAGAAAGATACACACTATATGATTTCACTTATATGTGGAATCTAATGAACAAACAAAACAAACAAGACTTATAGATGCAGAGAACAAACTGATGGCTATCAGATAAAAGGGGAATTGGAAGCCTGGGTGGAAATGGCGAAGGGATTAAGACGTACCAGCTGGTATCTACAAAACAGTCATGAGAATGTAAACTACAGCATAGGGAATATAGTCAATAATATTGTCAAAAATATGTTTGGAGCCAGGTGGGTACTAGAGTTATTGGTAGGATCACTTCGTAAATTATATTACTTTCTAACTAGTGTGTTGTACACATGAAACTAACACAAAATGATATATTTCCAACTGTAATTGGGAAAAGTCTGTACAAAATGGTTGGTTCTGAATAAATGTTCTAATTCATATGTAATTACTATGTTAAGACACCAGGGGTTATTTATTTTCCAAAAATAAAAAATAGCTTAAGGTTAAGATTATGCCAAACAACTTGATGTCTTTTTTTAATTCAGAAGGTATCTCAGGGTTTTTCAGGGCCTGATGAATATCAGCGTTATAAGAATATCAGCTATTCAGTAATAGCAGTCAGGAGATGGCCCAGCTTTTAAACCATTGCTACTGTAGGAGCTGGCTTTAGTCTCTAAATTAGTTTTGTGCCTTTAAACTTAACCCAAATAGCAGATAACTGCTCAATAGTTTCAACGTGGTCATTACCAAGATAGAGGCATTGGAATTAAGTAATCCTGTATCAAGTTTTCTTTTTCTCAAAGCATTTGCTTTTGCACACCTCAGCATTAGCACAGTAAGGTGCAATATAATGTGTGTTAAAGCAGCAGAAACTTGGCTGCCCGTATTCAACAGAAAATCTGCTGTTTGTGACAGCAAAGGAAACCATCAACAAAATGAAAACAACCTACCGAATGGAAGAAGATATTCACCAATGAAACATCAAGTAAGGGATTACTATCCAACATTTATAAAGGTCTCATACAACTCAACACCAAAAGAACAAACAACCCAATTTAAAAACAGGCAGAGGACCTACAGATGGCCAATAGACATATGAAGAAATGCTCAACATCACTAATTATCAGAGAAATGCAAATTAAAAGCACATTGAGATATCACCTCACACCTGTCAGAATGGTTATTGTCAATAAATCAACAAACAACAAGTGTTGGGGAGGATGTGGAGAAAAGGGGACCCTCCTGCACTGTTAGTGGGAATGCAGACTGGTGCAGCCACTGCGGAAAACAGTATGGAGGTTTCTTAAAAAATTAAAAATGGAACCACCTTATGACCCAGCAATTCCACTTGTATATATACAAAAAAACCCAAAACAGTCATTCCAAAGAATATATGCGCCCCTACGTTCATTGCCGCATTATTTACAATAGCCAAGACATGGAGAAACCCAAGTACCCATCAACAGACAAGTGGATAAAGATGTACGTACATACAATGAAATTATTACTTGACCATAAAAAAAGAATGAATGAATTAGCAGTTTTTCATCTTAACAGTACAAACACTGTGCCTGCACAGTGCACATGAGGAATTGGTCTTCTTACTTATAACTAAGTTGTTTCAGCTCATCCTCAACATCATTAACATCTCTTAGAAAGAAAGCCATTGGTATCCTAGCTCTGCATAGACCAGGCAGATAATTGCTCAACTATCAAAACTTCAGAACACAGGCCCAGAGTAGAGCATTTCCTACTATTTTGAACCACAGAGTAAACAGAAAAGCTGTATACTTATTGCTTTTGCTTCCTTTCTCAGAGGTGGGTTTTTGGCTCAGCCTTGCAGAAATCTCAGTAGCAGGTGAACAGCTCCTTTGGCAATATCAGGACCAACCTGAGACTCTCGCTAGCCAGTAGCAAATGCTAAAGTGCCATTTTTTTATGAACACAGGTGAACTTCGCCTTCTTTAACTTAAAAAAAAAAAAAAGAGTGCTGGCCACCTTTACCTCAGTAAGGAGATCATGTGGTACAAGTGTCCACACTTACTTGATCCTAGAGTCACCTGCAACGCTTGTTTAAAAAATAAGGATCTCAGCGGAGCAAGATATCTCAGTTGTTGATATCTTGCTTCCCAACAACTGTCATCAGTTTGGCTCAAATAAACTCTTATAACAATTCTCTACAGGTTTGATGTTTGTTATGTCGACAACCAGCAGACATAAATTGCAGGATTTCTGGAAGATGATCTATCATTGCATCAAGTACCTTCTTATTGATTACTTTCCCAGTGATGGCTATGTTTTTCTAACCAAAGACTGACTTTCCATATCAGTTTCTACCAGGAAATAGCATTATTTGCCAAACAACATTTGGGGGTTTGTATTTTCTTAGTTTGCCATCTTTTTGCTAGAAAGTCTTTGAAACATGATAGATTGCTTTGATCAATCTACCTTTGAAAAGGGATTAGCATATCTACCTCTTGATATTGATAGTTTACATCTGAGCCATCTGCTACACAACCAGCATGTTCAAAATGAATGAGAAATAAGTTGGTAAGTACAGTACATAAAGATTCTTAGCTCCTCCCTTTTATGGTTCTGACTTCACCCCAGGTGACTCACAGTTCAGCAGGCTTGAGAACACCATCCATTTATAAAAGGGAGGGGGAATGCACTAATCTAACAAAAGGATTTCTGCTAAGATATTGCATTATCAGAATAACTCTTGACAGTAGATGTTTGAGTGGCAATATTGTCATCACCCAATCCTGAAGCAGAGCACTCACAATCCCCATCTTTAGTGAAACGACCACACTTGCCTGCCAAAAATTCATGCAAACCAAATTCACACACAAAAAAGGGGCTTTTGAGGGCTGCCCAGAACATCCTGAATCTCTTTTTTAAAAAATTGTCTTTTAATGAATGGTCCTTGCTCCTCTTTTCCATTGTGCATGTGTCTACAGAACTCCCCGACAAAATGCCTTTTATTTTGAAAGCTTTACGGAATCCTTCAGCTTTCAGAAGAAAAGACTTTATTTCCAAACCACTCTAAAGATACAAAATGATCCCGCAATGAAAAGGGCTGTTACTTCAAAAGGTGGTTGTCAAGTCACCCCATTTACTTACAACTCCATTAAAGATTAAAAGAAACTCAAATGCTTTGAATTGGTACAACTTAACAGATGAATTGATTATAGGTCATTCAAGGACATTTGAAGCATTGTAAGCTACCTTTATAATCAATCAAAATACAAAATTTAAATATATGCAGGTCGGAGAGAGATGAAAACTGAGAAAGTTTCATGATCATGACCTTAACTAACATCTGTAAATTATTTCCCCAGCCCCTACCCCCTACAGAATGCAAACTGATCCATTTACTCCTAGCCAAGAAGAAAGAAGAATGGGCGCCCAGGTGCTACAAGAAAACCATTCAGGACATGGACCAGCGCCAAGGGCACAGCCCATCTGAATGAAAAATGAAATCCAGGTACATCCAACACAAGGAGCCCCAGCTCCCTGCCTTAACTTAAACAACGGGTAAAAAAGCCTTCTCTACCACAGATGCGGAGACACATTCCCCTGCCAGCTGCGGATACATAAGGTCAGGACAGCCCCCCAAAACTCCAGGAGCTTTGTATGCTAGGGCCTGAGGGTCACACGCAGGCGCAGGGGCCCTCACCTAGGTTCGAGGCCCGCCTCAGCCACTTCCTGGCCTTGCGCCCTTGGCCCAACTACGGCTAAAAGCTTCAATTTCCCCATCTGCAAAAAGGGGACCACCCTAGCTCCAAAGGGGCGGGTGTGAAGAATAAACGAGGCGGCAGAATTAAGTAAATAAATAAAAGGTGACTATGACTATTTATTATTGTTGTGACCATGGTCAATTATTCCAACAGAAACTCAAGAGTGAAGGGTTCTGAAATGCAAACTTCCTCAGAGGATCTAACTAATCAAACCTTTTAAGGGGACTGGGGGAGACCTTTGTCGGCTCGGCCCCGCCCGCCCGCCCGCGGACCGCGCCACCTTTCCCGCGGCGGCTGCCTGGCGGGCGGGGCGGGGCGGGGCGGCGCGGGACCCGCGCCTAGGAAGGCGGGAGCGCGGGCGCACCGGCGGGCCGCAGCCCCCAACGGCTCAGCGGGTTGGGACCGCGGTTCCGGACCCCGAGCGCAGCAGCTTCCACCTCAGCTGCCCACCGTGGCCGAGCCCCGCGGCCCTCTCGGTGGGCTGACTCAGTCTCCACGCGGGCCAGGGGAGCACCGCGCGCAGACCCGGGCGCCCCCCGCGCCGGGCCGCTGCGCTCAGCCCAGCCCCCCTCGCGGCCCGGCAGGTGGAGGCGTCCAGCGTGAGCGCTCGGGCCGGCTGTCCCCTCCCGCCCCGCGTGCCGCGCGCCTGCCCGCGCGGGCGCAACTTTCTTAAAGGGACAGGTGGCCGGAATCCGCGTCTACCTGGGGCCCCGACTCGGCCTCCCGGCCCGTCCCCCCTTTTAGGGGAAACAGGGAGTTGCAACAGATCTCTCCACCCATACCTCCTTTCCCACTGGGCAGTGACGGATTGCCAAGTTTTAATGCACCCGGTATCCTTTTGCAATTTAATTCTTTTGGCCTAAATCTCCCTCCCACTGCTCCTCAATACAGGCTCACTGGCATGCAGTTGCTACCACTGTGGGCAAAGTTTGAAGAGGGGTGTCCCTACCCCTGCGCCCCACCCTACCTGGAGCCCCGGGGCGTGCAAGGCTCGCTGCTGTTGGGAAACGCCCGCAGCCATCCCCTTGACCCTGCCCTGTAACTGACCCTAGGGGGGGAAAGCCCCCAGCACGGCTACTGCGCATGCTCTGAGCTGGACAGCTCCAGAGAGGGAAATTTAAAAACGGTTCTTGCTGCGACGGCGGCCAAATTGCAGAACGCGAGGGGCGAGCGCGAGTGAGTCCCCCTCTGAAACCCCTGTCCGCCCCAGGAGCGCGGGTGGCGGCGGCTCGGCGAAGATCGGCTCCAGGTACCGCCTTGCAAGGTCGGCTTTGCCCCCTCCTCCCGGGAAGTGCCCTGCATTGCATTTCCAGGGTGGAGACCCGGGCGCAGGGGGCGCAGGGGCTGCCTTATTCTGCTTCATTTCTTTTTCCTTCCTGGGGATCCCTGAATGATTTTGGGGGGGGGCGGATCTGAGAATCTTTGGTGGGTTACTGTGTACGTTTCAGGCTTGGAGTTCGAGAAACTTAGGGAAGATTTCTTTTTTTAAGTCTATGTTTGTGTGGAACGGCTGTGAGGTGGGGGTTGGATTGGTTTTCCGACAAGGGCATGTGGCATTTCTGAAGGCATTTCCAGGGCGGGAGCCATGTGGGGATTATTCCTTTTGCAAGTGGCTGTTTGGCTATGAAACATGAAGCTGCCCTTTTTTGCCTTTTATTTTCAAAGTGATCATAACTGAGCTGCAGTTGAAAATATTAGGCTTAGAAGAAAACCAGGTTTTTCTGATTTCTATTTTGCCAGTCCACATTTTCTAAGACTTGACATTTAGATTCTAGAGTCTTCCTCTGCCCTTCCCCCATTAATTTGAAAGAACCTGGAATTTCATTCCATTCTCTTCATTCGCTTCTAAAACCCTGTAGAATTACCCTGGGAAAGTGACCTGTGAAGCCGAAGAATCCTCTAGTACTTTATTCTTTCTTTCTTTTTTAAGTATACTGTTGGTTGTTTGAGCTTAACTTTCTGAATTGTGGGAAAACTGAGTTTCTGCCTTGTCTACATCCGTGCTCATGGGAGCTTTGTTTTCTGCTTGTCTTTTCTCCAAGGAGATGATAGAAAGTGACATCTCATCCATAATGTCAGGAATTATTCGAAACTCAGGGCAAAATCACCGCCCCTCTCCACAGGAATACAGGTGAGGGCTTCAACAATAACAACATATTCTGTAATTGTTTAAAGTGTATACCTGCTGTTTTTGGTTTCTGAGAACTGTTGTTCCATTAAATTCTGCAATTTGGTAGGAGAGCTAGGAAGTCTTGATTTTAAGGTTGGTCTCTCCGGAAGGCTTGTGGCCTGGGGCAGTGAAGCCACTAAAAGCCTGCAGTCTTTTTTCCTTTCCAAGGAAAGCCCTCTCCTGGGTATCCCTAGGGGATTAGGTATCCCTGTGAATGTTAAGGTGACAAAAGCAGCTATTGCTTCTCCTCCAGTGGCCCTCACAGTGCTTCAGAAAATGCCCCCTAAAACTTGAATGATGGCTTCTATCCTCCTTGGGTGACCTCCTGGGTCCTATGCCTGGCTGTATGACTTTGAGCAAGTCTCTTGTCAACTCTGGCCTCATTTCTTCATCAGTGAAATGATGCTATTGAATTAGATGGTCTTAAGGTCTCCTCAGGGTCTCATGTATTTGAGGAATAAATTAGATGGAGACTGAGGCCAAACAAAATAAGTTATTTTTTGAGACAGAATGAAGTGACATAAAAGTGTGTGTCTTCACACACTTTTGTCTTCAAACCTCAGACCTAGTAAGGCCTTTAGGTGGCTCAACCAGTCCAGCCCCCCCTTCTTTTACAGATAGGGAAACTGAGGCCAAGACAGGAGAAAGGGCTTATCTAAGGTCACACAGCCAATGGGAGGGATTATAAGAAAAAAGGAAGCACCTGGAGTCCCCTCCCAACCACTCTCCCTCGAGGCCTGGGAGGCCCCATTCCCATGGCCAACACCCTATCTATGAGTTGAGGGGGGGAATAGCCCCAATTATGGAGTGGGAAAAGGGCAGGGTGTCACCTCACATCCCCCATCCTAGTGCCTTGTGGGAAAGACCTCAGCCCTCAGTTAGACGGAGGTTGCTTCCTGAGCACTGGGGTCTGCAGGCTGCCCAGTTGAGACAGAAATTCAAACAAATATTTGCTGAGAGCCTGCCATGTGTGGAGCTGGGACCCTGGATGTGGACCAGGCACTTGGCAATTTATAAGCACCTATGCCAGCCCCTCTCTCCTCATCACTCACCTCAACCTAGGAGGCTGCTCTGATGAGGCTTGTTGTGCAGGTGGGGAAACTGAGGCTCAGAGAAATGAAATGTCTCTTCCCCAAACTATAAACCTCTGAGTTTTTCTCCAGGGCCAGAAGGGTTTAAATAATGGCAAGTGCGGGTGGATCCCGGTCGGGCGCATGCGGGAGTCTGTCTGACTGTCTCTCCCTGTTTCCAGCTTCAGAAAAATGAAAAAAATAAATAAATAAATAAAATAATGGCAAGCGGAGTGAGGGCAGCCTAAGAGTTAGGAGCTTGGGCTCTGGAGTCAGAACCCCAGCTTCTCTGGCTGTGGGGAGCATTCTGAGCCTTAGTTTCCTCATCTACAAAATGAGAATAGAAATAGCACCCACTACATGGAGTTGTTATAAAGACTAAATAATAATTACTGACTCTGCTAGTCACCAACTGTATGATCCTGGGAAAGTGAGTGCCCAGCATTTCTTAGTCACGTGGATTCTGGGTTGTTTTCTTGTGTCAAACGACTAGCATATCTAGAAGGCAGAATAACATCATTATCCTCGTCATCTTTATATCACCATCATCATCATAACTGGTGGTTTCTTAACCCTTTATTACCTGCGTGACCTGTGCCATAGCCACCCCATCAGAGTAGTACTATTGTGCCCAATTGGCAGATGAGGAAACCAAGCCTCAACCAGATTAAATGGCTTCACAAGGTGAAGCAGCTTGTTCTGGGTAAAATGAGAATTTGAACCTGAGGCTACTGCACCCAGAGGGTACTGTGGCTGCCACCTCCCCCACCCCATTGGTGAGGAACACAGGTGCTAGAACAGAATAACTTGCCCTACCACCTCCCAGCTGTGTGACCCTGGGCGAGTCACTCTCCTTCTCTGTTCCTCAGTTTCTTCATCTGTGCAATGGAACAATGAGAGAACCCAATGTGAAGGTTACTGGGAGGTTTCTACACCTCTATCTAGAAGAGTTGTTTAGCCAGTCCTGGGACAGAGCACTTGGAGGGAAAGTTTTAATGATCATGTGGCAACTCCTCCACCCTTGGCAACCGGTCCCACTGTTTCTCCCCACTTGATAGCCCTGAAGAAGTCTATGGGCTTCTCATTCCCCCTCTCTCCCTCCGAGAATGGCTCCCAAGGACTACTCTGGTTGCTGGTCCGGCCTGACTCCAGCCGCCATGTAGCCCTCCACAAAGCCGCCTGCCCCTCCATCCCCAGGGGTTGAGTTTAGCCGTTAACATTCAATGGCTGTGTTCAGGGCAGTGGGGGGGCATGGGCAGCAGCTGGAGGCGACTGCCCTGTCCCCAGGGAGCTGTCGGGAGTCAGTGGACAGGGCCAGACAGCAAATTGGCAGCAGTCTGCCCACCTGCAACACTGGCCAGGGGCCAGGGGGTGGGGCAGCCCTGACCTCCTGGGCAACGGCAAACAGCTCATTCTCAACAAGAGTTAGCTGATGTCCCCTTGGCTCAAAGGCTGGGAGGGAAGTCCATACCTACTGTATGCCAGGCACCTGCTAAGTTCCTTAGCAAGTGCACCATCTCATTTCATCTTTATGGTAACAACTGTGAGAGAGGTGCTAGCATTATCCCAGTTTATAGACAAGATGTGGTGGCCCAAGGTCATGACTTGCCCAAAGGCATGCGTTCAGGAAGGCATGGAGCTGCAGATTTTAGCCACCTGCCTCAACTTTTGGAATTTATTCTAGAGGTCCAGTCCAACAACCTCCTTTTACAGATTGGGAAACTGAGACCCAAAAAGGTGAGAGAGGCTGGCTGCTGGCTCCTCGGAACTTCACCTTCTCCCATGCAGCTCAGTGGTTCTCGTCACAATCTTTGCGCCAGACCTTCCGTCTAGCCGCTAATAAATTAGGTGACCTTGGGCAACACCCCTTCTCTTCTCTGGATGGTGGTTTTCTCATCTGTGAACCGCAGTACAGAGCACGTGGGGGATAAATATCCATTGGGTGGATGGATGATTGGGTGAATGTCACGTGAGATGTAACATGTCCACGGAAATGCAGGGAGGCTGTATGCTCAAGTGATGACAAAATCCTGTTGCGTGGACCAGGACAGGCAGACGCTAGCTACCTTTTCTCCAACCCTCCCACTGAGCTGTGTATGGGGATGGTTTAACCCCCATGTCAGTGTGGCTCCACCCATCAGCTGTAACCTCCTTGCAGGGGGTGTGGGGGACCCATCTGTCAGGGGCGGTGACCATCCCAACATCCTTACAATCCTTCACCCTCCCAGTGCCAGAACAGCTCCTCATCCTACGTGGTGGGCAAGGGAGAGAGACGGCCTTCCTGAGGTTCCACCCCCAGAAACACACACACACGCACACGCGCACACGCACACACGGTCCTAAACCAAGTCCTGGAAAGCGAAGCTTCTCTTTTCCAAATTCCTAATATAATCATTTCACATATCCTCCCTCTTGGCCCAGTTGGAAATATCTGATCTTGCTAAATTGCTTTTGATTTTTTTCCCCTGGAAATAGGTACAAAAGATATGTTAGCTCTGTGAAATGCTTAATCCCTTTTGTGTAAAGGTTGGATTAGAAACAAGAACAGTTTGTGGTGATGTAACAGTTTTTTCCTAACCACATCTGGAGAAGGCAGGTGAAACTTCCTCTTGTAACCAGAGGGGTGGTGACACCCCAGGGAGGGCCAGACATGCCTCTGCACTACTGGGATGGTCATCTCACCCCCCAGTGACAGTACTATCTGGCCAAACCCCTCCCAGTGACCATGCAAGGCAAAAGGAGAGAACACAGTGGGAAGGAAGAAAGAACCATGTTTGAGCACCTCCTGTATGCTGGGGCCCTGTATTAGAGTTTATCTGTCCTGTCTAGTGGAAATCATTATTATTAACCCATTTTACAGATGGGGAAACTGAGGTGCAGAGAGGTAAAGTGACTTGCCCAAGCTCCCACGGGTACAGAGGGGTTGAGATGGGATTTGAACCCCAAAGAGGAGTTCCTTCCACTGTTCATTTGCTATATCAACTCTAAGGAACCCCAAGATAGGAAATAAAGGGTTCAGTGTGGGCTGCAGACTTCAGTTATGTAGACAAAGATCCCTACAGAAACTGGAATCCATCCACAAATATGTGTGACCCTGTGCAGGCACCTGTCTAGCTCCTTTACCAGTACACAACTGTATTGCACCTTTATAAACAAGGCAGGGGTGATGGGGTCCAGCTCACCTTGCGTAGACAAATGTTTGTCACATGCAAGAATGAAAGCCTGGAATGAAAGTCACTCTGAGTCTGCCTTCAAGTGTAAGACAAAGTTATCCCCGTCTTCCAGGAGTTGGGCATCCATCTAGAAGGCAGATACAGATGGGAGGAGATGCCTGAGTAAAATTAATGGGTAATCTTGGGTGTTTGTGCTATGTGTAGATGCTAACGGCATAAATCATTCTAGGAACTGAAAGACTGGGAGATGCTGGAACAGGTCTGGGAGAACTTCCTGGGGGCAGTGGCATCTCAGCTGGGCAGAAAATGGATAGAGATTGGAAAATGCAAGATATGTTAGAGATAGGATGAGGGATCCTTCTTCCCTTTTCTATTCCGGTAGGTATGTACTAAATGCCCAAGAGATGCCAGGCCTTGTTCTGGGTGCTGAACAAAATAGAGGGCCTCCCACCTTTGTCCTCCTAGAGTAAAAGACTGGAAACACATATAAATGAATATCTAATTGCAAAATGAAGGACCACTGGGGTTGGGAGGTGGCCAGGAAGGGCCTCTCAGAGGAGAGAATATTTAGGCTGAGACCAGAAGCATGAGAAAGAGCCAGTCGTGAATGAGTACATGAAATAGCATTTCAGGCAGAAGGAAGAGCATGAGCAAAGAGAACTTAGAATGTTTGAGGAACTCAAACATAAAGAGGTTTGCTAGAGCAGAGAGGAAGAGAAGGTAGGGGTGGGAAGGAAGGAATGGGAAAGAGATAGCCAAAGGCCAGATCATAGCAAGGAGCTGGACTCACTCCCCTGATTCATTTTAAGGACGGAGACAGGTTCTGGTGTACCTTTTGAAAGGCCACTTTGGCTGCTGGGTATTTTGCAAACACTTCTCTAGCATCTGACCCAAACTCTGCACTGCACTCTTCCCATGGTTTACCTACCAAAGACAGACCCTCTTCTGCACAGGAGGAAACTGAGGCTCAGAGGCATGGAGCACCTGCCCCAGGACCCCCATAGGACTGGAGCCAGGACTGGAACCCGGGTCTCCCTGGGCTCAGCCCCCTTCACTCCTCTAGTACCCTGCACCCGGCACATCTTCCATCCCTCCATCAGCATGACTGATTAAGGACATTGTTAATTAACGTTGTCAGGTTGGTCCCCAGGCAGAGCAGGATAGCAGCCGTGGACGCCAGTGGTGTCTCACTTGGCCTGGGGCCACCGCAGCGTCCCCTGACTGTGGCTCTGTTACCATGGGGGCACCTAGGAGATTCTTCTAAAAGTGGTACAATGATGATTTACCCTTCCTGCCCACAGCCTGATGTACTTCAGCCAAACTGGCAGAGCAGCTGAGTGAACAGGCTCCAGGGGGGAGGTTTCAATCCCAGGTCCATTGCTGACACGCTGTGTGGCCGAAGGGCATCTCTTCCCTTCTCTGGGCCTCAGCCATCCCATCTGTGAAATGGGTACAATAAGTAGCCACCCCAAAGGCTATCAGATAAACAAGAAGACTGGCAGGAAGGTGGGCATGCTACAGGGTCGTTCTCCCTCCTTTGCATTCCCATGTCAATTAGAAAGTGATCTTGACAGAAGGCGTTTTGCCTACTTCCCAGGACAGGGCCTGGCAAGCAGAAGTTCAAGAAGTATTTGTGGAAGGAAGCAGATGTTTACCGCATGTCAGATACTCTGCTAGTGGCCATGCCCAGGGAGGCCCCTTTATGCTGGATCCATACTCTTTAGAGAACGTTTGCATAATGCAAGCCTCTACCATATGATGCACATTGATGAGCTGGGCACCCACCTGCACTGTCTCTTTTAATCCTTAAAACAAATACCCTGTGAGATGGGTATGGTTGTTAGCACCCCCATTTTATAGATGGACAAACTGAGCCTCAAAGAGGAAGATGACGGCAGACAAGGCTCATAGCTACTAAGTGGTTGGGTGGGATTCAAACCCAGGCCTGGCTGACACCAAAGCCTACACTCATAACCACTACACTAAGAGGCTGGGAAGAGAGCAATGAGAGGCCATGACCTGGGTCCCCAGCTAGGTGGGCTGAGAATGTGGTGCTGCAGAGGGCCTGGGCCTTCTGATGGGTCCAGGGCTTTCTGATGGGTCCAGAGCCTTCTGAGCAAAAGTCACAAGGTCACACAGGATGCACATGCGGTGATAAGCCCATGTGCTTGGAGAATGGTGGCTGGATTATGATGCTGATGTCAGTGTTATTCTGGTGTTGATTGTCCCAGGGAACCACCTCGCTCCTAACCAGGCTCTACCTCCCACTTGGGACACTGCATGCTCCTACCCCTTCGGAATGGGGTTGTACCTTTCAGCTTCCCCCCATTTCCTGGCAGAGGTGGGCTGCCCACCTCTATAGTCCCCACCCTGCAGCCTATGGGCCCACAGAGATGGAAGGGGCTCAACCCTTTGCGTTCCTTCCAGATGGGGAAACTGAGGCCTGGGAAGGACAGGGGGAAGGCACTGCAGCAGGTACCTGGGGCCGCTGCCAGGGGGCTGCTGACGCATGTTCACCTGGCTCGACCTCACCTTTCCAATCTGTGAAAGGGGGTGATGACGCCCCCTGGGTGTGTGTGTGTGTGTGTAGTGAGGAGCAATGGGTGAACTACTGAATTCAGGGCGCCTCTGAACTTCCAGATAGGTCTTTTTATTTTCTTTTGGCCCAGAAAGCTCTCTGCTCATGATGAGGGCTCCCAGTCTCTGTCCATGATGAATCCCCCACCTGGTTTGAGGAAGATGCAGTGTCAGGGTCACCTTGAAATCCTGAACCGAAACCTGCTTTTTCAGCAAAAGGCTAGATGTTTCACTGAACTGTTAATAAATGGTGACCATTCTGTCAACAGCCAGTTTAGTGTAGATGCTCTTATTCCCATTTTCTACACAGGGAAACTGAGGCCCAGGGAAGGTGAGTCACCTGCCCCAGGTCACACAGCCAGGAAGAGTTCAGGCCTAGGTCCACCTGCCTTGGGGAATCATGCCTGCTTCTAATCACTGAGCTTCTCTGCCTTCCTAGAGGCCGAGTGCTGGTGCTGCTCTCAGGGAACCTCTGCTCTGCCACCACTGCTTTACAGATGGGGAAACTGAGGTCTGGAGAGGAGAAGGAGTTTGCCCCGGATACAAACCCTTTAGAAACGCAACCAGGGCCTTTGCCAGCACACTGCTGCCATGAATTACAGGGTCTCTGTGTGCAAAGGGACCTTGGAGGCTGCTGGGACTCATCTCACCCAGCAGGGGCCTGAGAAGCCCCTTGGCTCCTGTTTGGATGCTCCTGGGACAGAGAACTCACTGCTCTGCACACTGCCTCACAAGGCACTTTTACTGAGCCCTGCTCTGTAACTTCCTCACTGGTAGGGGTGCACTGGACAATCTTTTATAAGGAAACATATGAAAACATATGAAATCGGCTCCTGAAATTTCCAAACCTAAATCAAGGTTTAAACTTATTATAAGGCAATGGAAAAACACCAGATTTTCCCATTAAGACTGACAAGAATGTTCCAGGTCAGTGCCACCTATAGAACTTTCTGCACTGTCCACTGTGGCAGCCACTGGCCACGTGTGGCCCCTGGGCACCGGAAACGTGGCTGGTGTGATGCAAAATCTGAGTCTGGAATTTTAATTTTAATGAATTTACATTTAAACAGCCCCATGTGGCTAGTGGCTCCCAATATATTGGCAGGCACAGTGCTAGGATTTTCTAGAATTCACAGAGCACGTAGCTTCCACCATTCCTTGTAAGGCAGGGAAAAAGGGTAGTGGGGCTGTGATTAACCCAGTCTCTTGCTCAGGTAACCAAGACAAGCCTGCTTCCTCCCTGGCCTCAGTGTTTCTCTCTGGCAAATGGGAAGGCAGAAATGAAACAATACCTGCTTGATCAGTCTCTTGAGAGTTCAACATAAGACCAAACATATAACCCACTTTGGCTGAGGGCTGGCCACACACCAAGGCTCGCCCACCCCAAGCCATGTCCACAGGCTTTCACCCTGCCTGACCCTGGGGAGGGTGGGGATGGGACATCTGGAAAGCTTGGGTCTGTTTGTTCATTCATCCACTTACTGAGCACCCAGTGTGTGCCCAGCCCTGTGCTGGGCTCTAGGGGTATAGCTTCTCCCTCGGGGGCTGTGTGGTTCCTGCTTCAGCATCAGGACCTCCTGGGACCACATGCACCCATCAGTGGGCTCTGCCCCTGTCCTGGCCACCTCCCTGCCATACCTGGGGGTCCCCAGTGCAGCCTCTGCCCTCCTGGGGACATTAGCTAGGCTTGGGAGAAGGTGGAGGTTTATGGCCAACTCCGGTGCTCCCTGGGGTTCAGAGGAATGAGGGCTCAACTGGGGGGACGCTGAAGGTACGCAGAGAGAGAATGAAAGGCAAACTTGGTGAGGGAACAGAAGATGCAAAGACCCGGAGGAAGGCACAGTGGAGGTGTGTTGGAGGAGGGGAGATCAATGTTTGGCTCCATCTGGGGTATACAGTGCACCTGGGGCTGCAGGGCCAGTCACATACCCATGTTAGAGCATGGGGTCACCTGAGCCAGCTGCAGGGCAGGGTGGGGCCACAGCACCCCAGTAATGGTCATGTAGGACACCTGGGGTTGGGGAATGCATTGAGTGCGAGCATTGGCCTCATCCCCAGAAAGCCCAGAGTTGTGCTGGGAGGCATTAAAATACAGCTTCCCAGGCCTCACAACCCCCAGGTAGGACTCTAGAGTCTAGGATAGCCCTTGGCCTCTGCATTTGAACCCATTCCTGGGAAAGGCTGGTTCACACTCCCTGGCTAAGAGCCCCAGACCCAGGGTAGGGGTGTCTCCCCCGGAGGACATCTGTGTTTCTGCCTAGGGGGCCATAGATTGGAGCAGACAGACACAAGTTCAAGTGTTGGTCATGATTTTGCTTTCACCGATCTGGCCACAGCTTTCGCACCTGGAAAGTGGGGTGTGCAGTCTCCCCGCCCTGAGGCTGTCACAGGACTCCAGGAAGCAGAGGACAGCTCTGTGAGCACTGAAAGTGTGACACATGCCAGGCCTCGTCATGCTGTTCTCCGTGTCGGTAGCCTGGGGTCACTCAAGCAGATTTTTAAGTTGCGCCACTGTGTGTGGGGACACAGGGTGATGTCGGGTGCAGGGCCAGGGCAGAGAGACAGCAGTGAGGGGCTCACGGCCCCGGCAGACGGTCAGGATGCAGAGGGGGCCCCCGAGCTGGGAGTCTGGTGGCAAAGACTTCCCAAAGGAGACTCCTGGGCTTGAAGGCACTCACGTGGGGAGCCAGGAGCCCTAGCTCGGGTCCTTTTCTGGACTGTGGAATTGGGAGCAGATCACTTCCCTCTCCAGGCCTCAGTTTCTCCATGGGTCAGGCGATGTCTGAGGGGAATCTGGCATTAAGAGGACAGAAGACCGAATTTGAAGTGACCCTCCAGGAAGGGCACCGTTTGGGTGGAGGGAGGGAAAGCAGAAAAGGGCGCTCCCAGCAGGGCAGTGGTAAATGCAGAGGTGTGGCGGGGATGGGGAACCGTGCTTGGGTGGCCGGCAGACAGACAGACACTGACAGCTACAGTCAGCTGCTGCTCCTCACGTGTGGGGGAGGGGCTGAGGAAGTGGGGAGCCCAGTGGGGCCCACAAGTAGCAAGAAAAAACTCAGGCTAGCCCATTTACTGAGTCAGGCACACACGAAGCATGTGATCCTCACTCTACGGGGAAGTGGGCTCAGAGCATTTACGTGACTTTTCAGGCCTCAGTTTCTCCATCTGTAAAATGGAGGTAGCATGTGGCCCAGGGTCTGGCCTACAAAAAGTGCTCAATAAATGGAAACCACTAGTGGTAGCAACAATAGAACAGGTTTATGAGCCCCAAACTTTGAAGTTCTTCCAATATTAATATTAATATTAATATTAATATTAATATTAATATTAGTGACAGCTAAGTCAGACACTTTTCCAAGTGCTTTACATGCAATAACACATTTACTCCTCATAACACCCTATACAGGCGTCCCCAAACTGCAGCCCCCTGAGGCCATTTATCTGGCCCCCGCCACACTTCCGGAAGGGACACCTCTTTCATTGGTGGTCAGTGAGAGGAGCACTGTATGTGGTGGCCCTCCAATGGTCTGAGGGACAGTGAACTGGCCCCCTGTGTAAAAAGTTTGGGGAGGGACCCCTGCTATGAGATAAGAACTATTTTTATCCCCATTTCCCAGATGAAAAATTGAGGCTCATAGAGGTTAAGTCAGTGGCCCAAGGACACACAGGTAAGTGGAGATCAGACTTAGAACCCAGAGCCCAAGCTCTTAACCACCATGGGTACTGCTTGTGAGAGCCACCCGCTACCAGAAGTTCTGGTCCATAGTGTACCCAAGAACCTGGTTTATTTACAAGCCACCTCACCGCCATTTGGGGCTCTGATAGGGCTCCTGCCTTGAGAAACCTGCCACCCCTCCGTGTGGCCCCTGTGCCGGGCAGAGTGGTGAGGGCAGGGGGAGCCATAGCAGGTTCCTGAGTAGGAGTGGGGCTCACACACAACCTCATGCTGGGAGGCTGGCTGGCCCTGGGGTGAGGAGGGGTGGGTGGAGACCAGCCAGGCAGTCCTGACAGTGGGTGGCACACCAGGCTCTCTTCCTCAGCCTCACTCCATGGTCTCCATGGGCCCGAGGGGACAGATGGCATCACCCAGGCCTACGCCGTGGCTGTCACTCGGCCAGATGAGTTACAAGCTTGCCGAAGGGGCGGCAGCCGGGGGTGCTGCGGAAACAATTGCATTGAGACCCCAGGACAATGGGGGCCACGTGCCACAGGGGCAACAGTCGTTTGTCACACAATGGGCCACGAGGGGACAGCAGCCAGGCCAACTGCTGCTGCTGACAGGGGCCAGCCGGGTTTTCAAATCATTTCCAAGCCCTGTTTTCCTACAAGGCAGCCAATCGTTGGGGCGGCCGGGTGGTCACCTGATGCCAGCTTGGTGGGCTGAGGGCCCAGGCTCTGCGACAACTGAGCAGCAGTGGCCATGGCAACGCTAATTGTGGCCCTAAAACACAAGGAAAGAAGAGAGAGCAGGAGAGATGGGAAGAAGTGGGGAAGAGAGGAGGAGAGAGAGACGGGGAGAGAGAAGGAGAGAGACAGGAACACCAGACTGAGGTGACCCACAGAGGGGATGAGAGAGCAGAGGCTGATTCCTCTCTGTGGGTCCACGGTCACCTGTACGAGAACACCACAGGCTGCATTTCTTCTCTTTAGTCATTGATTTTAGAGAAAGAGGAAAATAGAGAGAAACATGAATTTGTTGTTCCACTTATTTATGCATTCATTGGCTGATTCTTGTAAGTGTCCTGACCAGGGATCACACCCACAACCTTGGCTATCCGGACGATGCTCTAACCCAGGGGTCCCCAAACTTTTTACACAGGGGGCCAGTTCACTGTCCCTTAGACTGTTGGAGGGCCGGACTATAAAAAAACTATGAACAAATCCCTATGCACACTGCACACATCTTATTTTAAAGTAAAAAAACAAAACGGGAACAAATACAATATTTAAAATATAAAACAAGTAAGTTTAAATCAACAAACTGACCAGTATTTCTTTTTTTTTTTTTTTAATTTTTTTTTTTACTTTTATTAATTTTTAGAGAGGAGGGAGGGGGAGAGAGAGAGAGAGAGAGAGAGAGAGAGGAGAGAAGGGGGAGGGAGGAGCAGGAAGCATCAACTCCCATATGTGCCTTGACCAGGCAAGCCCAGGGTTTCAAACCGGCGACCTCAGCGTTCCAGGTCGACGCTTTATCCACTGTGCCACCACAGGTCAGGCAATCCTGACCAGTATTTCAATGGGAACTATGGGCCTGCTTTTGGCTAATGAGATGGTCAATGTGCTCCTCTCACTGACCACCAATGAAAGAGGTGCCCCTTCCGGAAGTGCAGCGGGGGCCGGATAAATGGCCTTGGGGGCCGCATGCGGCCCGCGGGCCGTAGTTTGGGGGCCCCTGCTCTAACCAATTAAGCAACCTGGCCAGGGCTGCATTTCTTCTCTTTCTCCCTCCCCGGCTCCATGATGCCCTGAGGCACCTACTATTTGAAACTTGGAGCTTAGAACTTGGATCATGGGTGTCAGGGCAACAAACCAGAAAGCCCCTGGTCTGCGAGGTAGCAGGTGTGGTGGGGCACGATGTGGGCTCCTGGCCAGTTTGCAGCCACATTATAACCTGGACAAAAGGCTGTTGTGGAGCCCAGTGCTCTCGCAAATCAGGGTACTTGTCTGGCATCCTCAATGGGCAGCCTTTTTCCTACCATGGAAAGTGATGCTTTTCCTTATGAATCTGTAGAAGGCTGGGGGGCACAGGTCCTAAATGGAGCCTCCAGGGGCTGCCTGGGGTCATGGTGAAAAGCATGAGCTTCAGGCCACATGGTCTGGATTCCAGCCTCATCACCTCATGTTCCATGTGGCCTTGGACAAGTGACTCAGTACTCTGAGCCTCCGTTTCCCTATCTGTAAAAGGGAGATATGGGCATATCCTACCTCTCAGGTTCCTCTGGGGATTGAACAGGACTATGCTTGTTGAGCACTGAGGCCAGTGCCTCAGTTTCCCCACCTGTTAAATGGTAGTAATAATAATAATACCTGCCTTAGGGAGTAATTGGGACTGTTAAATAGGTTAATACCTCTGAAGGACTTGATAAGGTGCTTGGCACATAGTAAGTGTTCAGTAAACATTAGTGCTTATTATTTGGGGGTCAGGGCTAAGTAACATGTGTTACAAGAGTGGATGAAGGGACGATTTGAGGAAGTGTGATCCGGCTGCCGAAGGGAGGGTCCCGGGACCGGATGGGCAGATTGAAGGGTGGGGGTGGCTTGGGGAGGTCAGGGGCAGAAGGGCAGACTCAGTGGCAGGGGAGCCCCCTGGAGCTGGCCTGAGCTCCCCGCCTCTCCCGAGCCCTGCCCCTCCCTGCAGGCTCCTGGCCACCACCAGTGATGAGGACCTTCCTGGGGACCTGCAGTCACTGTCGTGGCTCACGGCTGTGGACGTGCCTCGGCTACAGCAGATGGCAAGTGGCCGCATGGACCTGGGCGGCCCCAGAGCACCACACCCACACCCACACCCAGGTACGCTCGGGGGCAAGGTGGGACAGCGTGAGGGTGGCGCAGGGGAGGACTGGCACCTAGAAATGCCACCCACCTGCTTTGTGGCCATGGCCAGGTCTCTCGCTCTCTGGGCCTCTGTGTCTATAGTATCTGTAATAAGTGACTAGTTCTCTCTTCCTCAGAGGGATGTGACTCATTCATTTGCTCACCACTCCGTGCCAGGCCCTGTGAGAGCTAAGTTTCCATGAACACAGACCCGCAGTTTACAGTCTGTAAGCTATGGCCCTTGGGCCAAATGCAGCCTGTGGCCTGTTTTTGTACAATCTTTGTATTAAAAATTGTTTTTATGTATTTCAAGGGTTGTAAAAAAAAACCCAGAAAAGATAAAAACCTATGGCTGGCAAAATCTAAAATATTTGCCATCTGACCCCTTATAGAAGTTTCCTAACCCCTGATCTAGAGATTAAAAGAGAACACATAAAAAGTGTCAAGCACAGGGCCTGCCACAGAATAGGTGCTCAATAAATGGCGGCTAGTTGTAGTTATAGCAAGTGGATTAAATGCCGAGACACAGAACATGTTAAACAAAAGCAATCAACAAAAACAATCATTGCAGTATGTTGAAAGTATGAATAGTTGAAAAATGAGCATTTAGGAGTATTTCTTTCAGAGGACAAATTGTTCTTGGTTAACACATTTGTAACAGTGATCGGCAAACCTTCTGAAAAGGAACAGGTAGTAAATATTTTAGACTATGTAGGCCATACAGCCACTGCAGTACAAAACTAGCCATAGGCAATATGTAAATTAATGGATGGGTTGTGTGCCAATAAAACTTTATTTATAAAAACAATCTGTGGGCCGGATTTGTCAACCCACAATCCAGAATCCCTGAGGGAACAATTGTGTGACCTAGGAACTGTTCCTTTAGACCTGTTTCCCCAGCTGTCATGAAAGGATAACAGAACTGTCCTCATGGGGTATTGTAAGGATTCAATGCAGAAAGTCTCTTGCACATAGTAGCTGTTCAATAAATGGTAATGGTGACATAAGGCAGCCCCTTCCTTCACTGTATTGCCACATACCTCCTGTGTGTCTGTCACTATGTCAGGTGTTTGAAGCACCAAGTCATATAAGATGTAGCCTCAGTTCTCATGGAGCTGAGGATCTGGTCAGAGAGAGGACACAGCAGACAGACCAAGATACAAAGGATGAGCCCCAAGTGGCAGCCAGAACTCAAGGGAGGTCTGAGGGTCCCAGAAGGCTTCTTGGAAGAGATCGTCCCTGGGGAGGATCATCTTGTGGGTCAACTTTGCTTGATTGGAGGTGGCTTCCTAAGATCAGGCTGATGCAGTGCAAATCTGTGATAGATTAGCAATGTCTGTCATAGGCCCAGCACAGGATGGGTGTGTGTGTTTGCTATTCCTGAGCCGGTCCTTGGCAGAGGAGCAGGGCTTGGCCAAGGGGCAAAGGAGACACAGAAACATTTGGACCTAAACCTAGAGGCACTGGGGCACCAAGGTGCACTTTGGAGGAGGTGAGATGAACAATAAATTGATGTTTTAGCTTCATGAAGGACAGGAACTAAGGTATTAACTGCATCATCATTACCATGATTATTATTTGTGACTCATATTTACTAGCATATTATCATGGCTCCAGCAATATGCTAAGCACTTTATAGACATTATCTCATTTGATCCTCACAACGCTATAGGTAGGCAATGTCAGTAGCCACAGATGGGGAAACTGAAGCTGGCTCAAGGTTATACAACCAGTAGGAACACGTTCTTCATAACTACATGCCAGGGAAGTGATTTGCCAAGCACCTACTATGTGCCTGGTCCCAACAGTGTAGTGTGGCTCCATTGTCTGGAGGTGCCCAGGGACTGGGCTGTGTCTGCCCAAGGCCACAGTTGTTCCAGCTCAGCGGCATTTCCCTGTTTCTCTCTTATAGGCTCCTTGGCTGGGGTGGCTGACCTCCATGTCGGAGCCACCCCAGGTCCTCTGCTCCATGGCCCAGCTGGCATGGCCCCTCCAGGCGTGCTGGGCCTGGGTCCCCTGGCTAGCCACAGAGCCAGCGTAAGTGCTGCTGCATGGGTTGGGGAGCGAGGGGGGTGTCCTGCAAATCTGGGGTCTCTCCTGTCACCCTGACCCTCTGTGTCTTTCTCTCCCCCACCCCCGCAGCAGATGAACCATTTCCCTGTGGGGGGCCAGCCCTCATCAGGCCTGCAGAACCCACCACAGCTGTTCTCTCCAGCTTCCCAGCCACAGTTCCCACTCCCCCCAGGCGCCCAGCAGGTACCGGGCCCGGAGGGGCCCTGGACTCAGAGGCAGACACCCCTGAGCTTCAACTGGCCAAAGACCTCTCTGAGCCTCAGTTTACTCATCCGGAACATGGGGATAACATCCACCATTAAGTCCGGGTCAGGGGTTCATTCAGTTCTCCCTAAAACCCTGCTGTGGGTGGAAATAAGATCATCTCCTGGGGTTGTAAACACCACAGTTCATCTCGCTTCTCTAGCCTGGGGCGGGGGTGGGGTCATTGTGAGTGACTTACGCTCTCTCTCACCTTCTCTCTCTCTGCTACCTGTACCCTGTCCCTGCCTGTGGGAAGTGCCCTCCTGTGGGCCTGTATGGCTCCCCATTTGGGGCACGGCCCCCCTACCCCCAGCCCCGCATGGCTGTGCATTCATCTCAAGAACTGCACCCCAAACACTATCCCAAGCCCATCTACTCATACAGGTGAGGTCCAGGGTGGGCTGTGGCTGAGGGGGGCCTGAGGAGGAGACAGGTGCCTTCAGGGCACTGAGACAGCTAGACCGTGTGGCCCAGACTTACAAGGGGGGGGTTAAGGACTGGGGAACCCCGAGGTGTGACAAGCTCTCAGGAAAGACCATCATGTGGTCAGTCGATCCCCAGAGCTGAGAAGCCACTCCAGAATGGAGCCCCGGGCTATACTTTGTCACTCACAAGCTGTGTGGCCTTGGGGAAGTGGCTTGGCCTCTCTGAGCCTCAATTTTCTCTGATATCTAAAGTCATCAAAATAATAGTATTATATGCCTCACAAGACTTTAGGGTTAGGAGGGTAAACAGCTCAAAATCTAGAGGCCCGTAGACATTAATTATGGCGAAGGGATAAAGAGAGGAAAAGGTGAGGTTTTTCTCAAATCAGTACCAATAGCTGAGCTCAGGGTCAAGAAAAAGGGATGGGGAAGGCATAGGGCCAGGAAGAGGCATCTATAGTTAACACTGTGTGAGTGTAGAACATGGTGCAGTAGGGTCAAGTAGGGCAGGCTTCCTGGCAGAGGGAACCTTGGGTTGTCAGCCTGAGACCCCTTCCTCCCTGGTCTTCCCACCTTTTGCCTCCAGCTGTCTGATCGCCATGGCCCTAAAGAACAGCAAGACTGGCAGCCTGCCTGTGAGCGAGATCTACAGCTTCATGAAGGAGCACTTCCCCTACTTCAAGGTGAGGAGCCACAGCCCAGGGTAGGGCACTACAAGTTACTCTGACCTCTCCCTAACGCTGTCAGACCCAGAAATGTACCTAGGCTGAATTGAGCCATCCTTGTAGGCCCCCCGTTATGTCTGTACACCTGGCAGTAAGGATGCCTGCACATGTGCACTCACGTAGGCATGGGTGAAAAAATCCAGAAAAAGAAGGGGTTATTTGAGCTGGGCTCTGACGGGTGAAGAGGAGCTCCCTAGGCATCCCAGGGCCAAAGAGTAGAGGGGCAGCCTAGTTATTCAGCACAAACTCAGTAAAATATAATGATGCAAAACACTGACCCAGTGAGAGCCTTTGCCTCTCTGAGCCTCAGTTTCCTCATCTGTAAGACGGAGAATAATACCCAGCTGGCAAGGTTAGTGAGGATTCTATATGCAAAGGTCCTGGCAGCTCCTGGCACAAGGTTAGCCATTAGTAATGTTATTCTTGCTGGCATCAAAGCAAAAAATGGAGCAGGAAGTCAGAGGGTACCAAGCTGTGGGGTCCCTCGCTTGGGCTGTGTTCTTAGCAGAAATATTGTAGCACACTGGTGTGTGTATGTAAGGGAGAGGGGAGAAGGAAGGAAGGGAGAGAGGGAGGGAGGGAGGGAAAGGGGGGAGAGAGAGAGAGAGAGAGAGAATAGGGTAGGGTATGAGATGCATTACAGTATCTGCTTACCTAATGATAAAGTAAGAGCATTTAAAAATGATTGGCATTTAATAAACTTGACCTGTTATCCACGCATTAGTATCATCTCGCTTGCTTGCCTCCTGAGTAGAAGAAAAAGAGTAGAAAATTCAGCTGCTCTGGACCAAAGGCTGGAGCTGAACTGTAGCTGCCCCTTCAGTCAGGGCATAGGCCCTCCTGTTCGCCACAGTCCCCACCACTCCCTCCTGTCTTCCCAACTCAAGGCTGAGTGTTGGGCACTGTCATTTAACCCCTGCCACCATTGTGCCCTGCCCTAAGCCTCAGCTTGAGATCCCCCTGGAGAAAAAGGGGTTATAGGGGAGGTCTCTGGAGGGATCTCCTGCGTGCCCATTTCTCCCTATAGACGGCGCCCGATGGCTGGAAGAACTCAGTGCGGCACAACCTGTCCCTGAACAAGTGCTTTGAGAAGGTGGAGAATAAGATGAGTGGGTCCTCGCGCAAGGGCTGCCTGTGGGCCCTGAACCTGGCCCGTATCGACAAGATGGAGGAGGAAATGCACAAGTGGAAAAGGAAGGACCTGGCCGCCATCCACCGCAGTATGGCCAACCCTGGTGAGGCCTGGCCCCCCATGCTAACACACCCCCGCGCAGCACCGCCTGGCCTGCCCGCCTGCGTCCTGCCCCGCAGCAGCAAGTTCCTGCTACCATGGTGGGGCACGGGCACCTGACGAACTCCCCTCCTTCCCTCCTGTGAAATACTTGCCACCCCCTGGCAGGGGGCTGGGCAGAAACATGAAAAGCCATTGAGTCTCTCTGAGCAATCTCTAGTTTCTCATACAGAAATGCTGAATTAAACAACCAAGAGAGAACATTGCTTTCTTACCTTTCCTGACGCACTGGCACGGACTTAGAAAATAATACCACCCAGTGTGGGCTAGGATGTGGAGAAACAGGCACCTGCACAGACCCACTTACTGGGCTAGTCTATTTCTGGCAATTTGTGCTGCAGAAATAAAAGATAGATATGTATGTGTATATATAAACACTCACATATGTATATATCCACACTCACTTATATATATAAAATATATATATTTGTATGTTTGTGTACACACACACACACCTATATATCTAAAGCTATCTAAATATAAAGATAGAGAAGGGGGAGAGGACGGGAAGGAATATACCAAAATCTTTAACGTGAATGGAGAGACCACTGATAATTTTAGATTATTTACGTATTTCTGTATTTTCCAAATTGTCTATCCTGTTCATGAATTACTTTTATATTAGAAAAAATATTGCATCTGCATTGAAATTTGTTTTAATTTATTGAATTGGGAGAGAGAGAGTGAGGGAGAAACATTGATTTGTTGTTCCACTTATTTTATGCATTCATTGGCTGATGCTTGTAGGTGCCCTGCCCAGGGATTGAACTCACAACCTTGGTGTACTGGGATGATGCTCTAACAAACTGTGCTACCCAGCCAGGGCTGCATTTTTAAAAATTAAGAGATGTAAAGGGGAGGGCATACAAGTGACATATGAATGGAGAATGGGAAATGGGTGGCTAATTCCACCCAGCCTTAAGACTATCTGTCCTGGCCCGGTGGCTGTCACCCTGCCTGAGGTGTTGGTGTGAAGGGGTTGGGAGTGTAGCTTGGAGATGAACGAGTCAATATGGCAGGAGATGGACCATAGCAGGGTCCAACAGCCCTCAGCTTGGAGGAACTACATGATCCTCGCCCTGCAGAGAGCTCTGGGTCTGGTTTGAGAGCTACGGCCAGTTCTGACCATATAATGTGACTTACTGGGCAGGCCTCTTCAACTTCTAGATTCTAAGTGTTCTTGTTTCTAAAATGGGTGCAACCTAAATAGCTCTTGGGACCCTAGTGGTCTAGTCTCAAAATGTGTTGCACTCAATGAGATACAAGCCAACAACCAAACATAATTTGCATAATCTCAGCCTTGTTTATAGACAATGGCAGTAAGGAGGATCCCATTTCACTCACAGCCACAGTTCTTCATGTCAGCGAAGACCCCTTGCATGTTAATTTTGTCCCAGACTCATGGGATCTGAACCCCTGCCTTACCTCCCTCTTGCAGGGCTGTTACGAGGTTCAAGTGAAATCCTAGAGTTACAGAACTATCCTGTAAGGCACTGTCCCCATGAGAGGAGCCAATTTTGCTATCTGAAGCTCCACTCATTCCTCAATGTTCCTTCGCAATTTATGCTTTCATTCCATTTCCACATAACCTTGGGCATCTATGACACCATCTCATAGAAGAAGAGACTGAGGTTCACAGAGTCCACAAGGCTGTAAGGTCACACAGGTCTAAGGCTGTGAACCCAGGCCTGGGTGGGAGCCCTGGAACTGCGAAGTGGCTTCTAAGTGACCTCTCTCACTTGCCCGCAGAGGAGCTGGACAAGCTGATCTCAGACCGGCCGGAAGGCTGCCGACGACCTGGCCAACCGGGGGAGCCCGAGGCTGCCATGCTGACCCACGCCACCACGGTGGCCATGGCCCGTGGCTGCCTGGCCGTCTCCCAGCTCCCACCCCAGCCACTGATGACCCTGTCCCTGCAGTCCGTCCCCCTGCACCACCAGGTCCAGCCCCAGGCACATCTTGCCCCAGACTCTCCTGCCCCGGCCCAGACCCCACCCCCACATGCCCTGCCGGACCTGAGCCCCAGCCCCCTCCCCCACCCACCCATGGGAAGGGCTCCCGTGGACTTCATCAACATCAGCACCGACATGAACACTGAAGTGGACGCCCTGGACCCCAGCATCATGGACTTCGCTCTGCAGGGTGAGGCTGAGAACAAGGGGAAGGGGAAAAGCTTGGGGGGGCAGAAAGACAGAGGACGGCTGTCTGCATTTACCCCCCACCCCAGCTTGTTCCGTCAACAAGCACTTCCCAACCACCTGGTGATAGCAAACTACATCAAGCATTTGATGAGCGCTTACTGTATACCAGGCCTCTTGCCAAGCAGTTCGCAGGCAGAATCCCATCCCATCCTACAACTGTCCTGTGAGGCCACTGCCATTTCATATCCCCCTTCTACCACTGAGGAAACTGAGGCAAAGAGAAGGCCCAATGTCACCGGGCTAGTAAGTAGCAGAGCTTGGATTTCAACCCAGGTCTGACCCCGAATGTTTAATCAGTAACTGCTTCAACTTGCATGTGCCAACCTCATGCCATGTCACACTGACCCACTGCTTGACATGTGGTCATCCTCCATACATGGGAATGAATGAATGAATGAATGAATGAACAAGCGAAGTTCAGGTTCCAGTGAAGGCTCATGATTCATCCATTCACTAACACTGGTGCACCTACTATGTGCCAGCCAATAGCCTCTGCCCTCAAGGCATGTCTAGTGAAGGAAATGGACAAGTTAGCAGGTTAATCAGTCAGCAAGTTAGTGAGTCAGTTCTAGCTGTGAAATGGGTACTTTTGAACCTTCCTGCTTCTCCCCCTGGATTATGGTGCTAAACCATGAGGAAGGAAGGGAAATTGTTTTGTCCTCTGGCTCTAAACCATGGTGGTTATCACTTAATGAGGGCTCAGTGCTTTCCACACATCCCCTAGTTTAAGCCGTGGGGGTGTGTTCTCAGGTCACCTCCACTTCCTTCCAAGGAGCCTAAGGCTCTGAGACAGAAGGGACATTCCAAGGACACCCAGTGGGACAGCACGGGCTGGAACGCCGGCTCCTCCAAGCTGTTCTCCTGCCACATGTGACGTGAAATCCCACATGTGGTCCTGGCCTCTTCCTAAAGAGGGGGTTTGAACTTGGGGCTGTTTGACACGAAGCCAGCTCACCTAAGTGCTTTTGTCTTTGAAAGGGAACCTCTGGGAGGAGATGAAGGACGAGGGCTTCAGCCTGGATGCGCTGGGGGCCTTTGGAGACTCGCCCCTCGGCTGCGAGCTGGGGGCCTCGGCCCTGACCCCAGTGTCTGGTAGCAGTGACCAGCCCTTCCCAGACTTGCAGGTGACGGGTCTGTACACTGCATACTCGACCCCAGACAGTGTGGCCACGTCAGCTGCCACTTCCTCCTCTCAGTACCTGGGTGCCCCGGGGAACAAGCCCATCGCCCTGCTTTGAGCAGGTGACCTCGCCTGCCCCCAAACCTGCACCTGCGCGGAGAGCTGACTGAGCCGGTGCGCCTGGCAGCAAGGCCCCTCACCCTCCCACAGGCCTCCGAAACTCCGGTGGGGCTGCTGGCCCATTAAGAGCAGTTCTTGATACCCCCCGGCCTCCCCCCCACCTCCACAGGAAGCCGCGGGGTCTCCCAGGTCAGAAGGACAGAGGCGAGTGGACAAGCATCCTGACTTCCCCCACTCCTGGACACTCCCCGAGACCTGAGGGGTGAGCCCTCCAGCCTGCTCCCCTGCGGGGCTCCCTCCACGACCTGCAGCCACTTTGGGACACTTTGGTGCACCATGGAAACATCCCAGTGGGGAGGAAGGCCCTTTTAACTTATTCTTCTTGGATGAAACAGCTGCCTCAGCCTCCAGTGGACCGTCTTTGAGGCCCAGAGTGGAGCTGGCAACCTGTCTAACTTCTCTTGGACTGGAACGGGCCGAACTCTGAAATGGGCGCCTGTCCCGTCGGCCTCTGGGCCCACTTCCCCTGTAGTCGGTTAAGAGTCCATAGAGCAGATTCCTGGGCCACGCCGGGCACTGTGGCCCTGTGTACATTTATTTATATTTATTGGAGCCCAATCAAAGCCCCTCTTTGAACCCAGGCCGCAGCCCCTAGAATGAGACTCCCTGGTCCCTTTTAGCATCCTGGCAATCCTAACGCCTAAATTATCCATGAATCACATTTCTAACCGGCTCTCAATCCCTTTGCAGCCTTGGGCTGCTTTTTAGGACACACAAGCACTTTTGATACTGTGAAACATCCTATTTTTAAAAATTAGAGACTCCATAGTTTTCTAACTGTTCAATCATGATTCCAAGTCTCTCCCCATGTGAACCTAAGAGGGGAGGTGTCCTAGTTTTGGGTTCCCAGGGCTTTCTAAGGGCAACCCGGATTGGAAGGAGTGGGATGGGTGGGAGGACCTTTTTGTACTGGAGTTTAAGATGCCTATGGAAAGAAAGCAAACTGTGAACCATGTATAATTTGACCCATGCAGCCAGTGGGGACAAAACTTCAATGCAGAGTATTTATTGGCACTGTTGCCTATTTCATTGCCCTGTGACCATTTTAATGTTTTTTTTCCCTTTGTTTTTTTTTTTTGTTTGTTTTTGTTTTTTTTTTTGCCAATTACTGACTTTCCAAGTGGCAGGTTCTACAGACAGTTGGGTTGGAGGGCAGCCAGGTGAGTGGGTGGAGAAAGGAGATAGTCACTTGGGGATCTCCAGCTAAGGCAAGACCAAGAAACTCAACAAGGGCTTGTACCACTGTCCCCCTCTTGACCACCAGAATGTATCTGAGGTCCCTGTGTCTGGGAGTCCCCCAACCCTAGCGCCAGACTTTTCCAATCAATCGGCAGGTCAGCCAGTCACCTGGGAAATTTGATCTTCAGCCCTGTCTTGAAGAACCATCTTTAAGTTCTTTGTAGTTCTGGAACTTTACACCAAACATCAGTATCGTTAGACACAGCCCAGTGCTGCCCGTCTGACCAGCATTGCTCAGCTGCTTTGTGTGACGTAACCCCAGTGAGTTAAGATGTTTGCGTTGCTGTTAATGAAGACCCCATGTTTGGGTCACGCCGAGACTGTGTAGGTGTAGTGTTGAATAACTTCTGTCAATAAAGGCTGACCAGCAGCTCTGTGACTCCAAGGGAGGTTCCCATCACACCAGAAACTGAGAGGAGTTCATCAATATCAATAAAATTAGCACGGCTGCCATCTACTGTCCCTCAGTGCCAGGCTCTTGACACGCATGACTTCGGCTCTGTTCACTGCTCAGAGAGAGGGTGAGTAGGACTCCAGGTCAACTGAAGAAACAGGCCTGAGTCCACGGTGCCAGACTCCAGAGCCAGAGCTCAGCGGTACAACTCGGAGCTACCAGTGTGGCAATACCTGGGTTCAAAGATGGCTCGGGTGTTGGCAACTGCATCCATTACAGCACCAGGCCCTGTGCTGGTCCCTGCTGTGAATTAGCTCATTCCACCCTCATTACAACCCTGACAGGCATCACCAGTTAGTACACCCACTTTGTAAATGAAGAAACAGGCTCAGAGGTTAAGCAGGTGACTTGCCAACCAAAACAAAATCAAATAGGTGTAGTAATTAGGAGTCCGGCTAATTTGTAAGCCCACTCAGGAAATGGCTTGCAGCCTGAACGGGTAGGGAGGCCAGCATCACGCACATGACAATTGGCAAGGGAGAAAAAGTATGGAATAATGGGGCCGTGAGTGGCATGAGGAAGTGCCGAGCGGGGCCCCAAGGTGGGGACCAGGCAGATGGCAGGTGAGTCAGAAGGTGCCTCCAGCCACCCTGGGCTGCCTTTATCTTCCCAGCACTACTGCGAACCAGCACGGCTTGTAATTCCAGGTCCTGAGTGAGAATGATGTGGAATGAAGAAAACAGACTTAAAGAGAAATAGGATGGGATCAGGAGGCCTCTGCAAGATGATGGCAAGACAGAGCAAAACGGCCCCCAGTTTGCTTTATTATATAGCCATATGCAAATAAGGAAGTCTCTGATACAAAGTCACACATCTCCAAAGCAACCCAAGAATTCTGCCAAGTGTAGAAACCCTCCACCCTGCATAACTCAAATCAACGGACATTAGAAAAAATAAGGGGTGAGAAGGGCATATAAATTTCTTCTAGCAACTTAAGTAAGCAAGTGGAGTGGGGGGATGGGAGGAGTGCAAATACTCAGCTTCTTAGCTAATATGGAGGTGGTGGGGGAAGAACTTAGCTTTTTGCTAAGCCTTGAACTGCAAAGGGGTTTTCCACTTGCAGTCTCCCACACAGCACTCGCTTCTCAGCTTGGTTCCAGGGTGGCCCCATGATCCAGGCCCAGCCAAAGCAAGCATCACAGACTCAAGCTGGTGTTAGAGGGCATGTGACCCAGGCCATGTGGGTCACAACCAATGTGCATCACCCCAGGGGCTTTGCAGAAGTGATGGGACAGGGGCACCATCCTGGGGTGCAAAACTGGGTGGATAAAGTCTGAGGGACTGGTCATCATGTGATCAGCAGGGAGCCCTGATGAGTCTGACATCGATTACTTACACAGGCAAGGGGGCCAGATGTGCACAGCAAGGCAAACATGCCAACGTCACAGAGTCACAGCAGGGACCACACTGGCGCCAGGAGCAAGCGTGGAGAGACAGGAGGAATAGGCTTCACTGAGGTTCTCTCTCAGATTGGGCAACAGAAAACAAACACATATCTCCACCACTTGGGCACCTGAAACATGTCACCCTGAATAAAACACTCAGCATCTTCCTGAAACAGCACGACAACCCACACAGTCAGTGAAATGGGCCCATTTCCCAGATGAGAACACAGGCTCAGAGATAGTGGTCCAACAGTTTTTCTTCCCCCTCCATTAGAAATGGTCCACATTCTAACAACAAAAATAATCATAACACTGGCTAACGTGTGTGTGTGCGTTGGGGGGCTTACTCCATGCTACACACGCAGTCACACGTATCTCAGTATTCATCCTCTCCAGGGGGTAAAGCTGTCATTAACCCGGTGGGGGGCAGAACAGTGTTGCCCAATAGTGGCCACATCCTCATCCCCAGAACCTGTGACCATGTTATACAAAGGGGAATCAAGGTAGCAGAGAGAATTAAGTTTAATAATTAGCTGCCCCTAAGGCAGAGTATGCTGTACTACCCGGGTGAGCCCAATGTAACCACAAGATTATAAGTAAAAGAGGGAGGCAGGTAAGTTTCAGCTCTGAAGGTGGAATGGGGCCTCTAAAATCTGGAAAAACAAACAAACCCCCCCAAAACAAAAAAACGAATCCTCCCTTAGACGTTCCCCAAGGCCCGCAGCCCACCAGCACCCTGATTTTGAACCCCGTGAGCTGCGTTTTAGACTTCTGACCTCCAGAACTGTAGAAAAATGTGTTGATTTTAAGCCACTACGTTTGTGATAATTGCAATGGCAGCAATATGAAACAAACACATCACCCTTTTTACAGAAGAGTAAAACAAGCTCAGAGTGGCTGAGAGCTTACCTTTGATTAGTTAGGGGTAGAGGTCGGATTCTGGTGACACTCTGCTTCCCCAGAGTCTACGCCATCTCAGAGGGCCTGGCTGATGCGCTGGTTTAAAGAGGAGCAAAGCGCCTGAACTGTGGTGGTGCAGTGGATAAAGCATCAACCTGGAAACGCTGAGGTTGCTGGTTCAAAACCCTGGCCCTGCCTGGTCAAGGCACATATGAGAGTTGATACTTCTGGCTCCTCTCCCCGCCTATTTCTCCCCCTTCGCTAAAAAATGAATAAATAAAATCTTTTAAAAAATAAAAAATAAGAAAATAAAGAGGAGCAAAGCTTCTGAGGTTGGGCAGCTGGGATCTAACCCCAGGCCTGCAGGTCAGCCATCTTCCGCGGCTGCCAGTGCAGCATTAGCTCATTAACGGAAGTTTAGGCAAAAGGATAAAAGAAATGGTCAGAAGTAGGACATGAGGTATTGGAGTCTGGGATCGCCAACGCTGGACAATGCTGGTTGTGGCCACGCTGTTCTTCCTGCGGGTATGGATGCTGGACCTGCGACCTAGGAGTCTGGAGGTAGCAGGACAAACACTAAACTAACGACTAAAACGTGGACAACTCCACGGGCGGGCAGAAGGGAGGCGTGGCAGCCCAGGTAGGAACAGCTGGGTGGACAGAGCAATTTGGGCATTGAACAGCTCACTGACAGGGTCTGTATATCCCGTCCACGATGTTTGAGGGATGCAAGTAAAAAGATTCAGTGACTTCTGGATTAAAATTATATATTGCTAGGCCCCACCAGTCAGAACGGTTACTAGTAAAATAAAAGAGCCGATTAAACACGTGTTGGCGAGGATGTGGAGGAAGCAGAACCCTGTGCCCTGTTGGTGGGAGTGCACAATGGTACTCCTACAGCGGAAAACAGCATGAAGGCTCCTCAGAAAAATTAAACCGAATCATCACGCAATCCAGCAATTCTACCTCTGGGTATAAACCCAAAAGAAATGAAAACAGAGACTTGAACAGACATTGGTCCATCCACATTCATAACAGCATTGGTCACGACAGCCAAAAGGCAAAGCAGCTGAGATGTTATCAGTAGGTAAATGGATAAACACATGCTCTATCCACACAATGGAATATTATTCAGCCTTGAAAAGAACATTGACACATGCTATGATATGGATGCCCCTTGAGGTCATGACACTAAATGAAATAAACCAGTCCCAAAGGGACAAATACTGTGTGGTTCCATGCGAGATACCTAGAGCAGTCACATTCATAGAGACAAAGTAGATGGTGTTGTCAGGGGTTGGAGGGAAGGGGGAAATGAGGAGTTAACAGGTGTGGAGTTTCAATTTTAGCTGAATACAATGTTCTGGAGACAGGTGGTGGTGGTGATGGTTGTACAATGAATACACTTCATGCCACTAAACTTCAAAATGGTGAACTGTGTTATGTATATTCTACCACAATGAAATTTTTTTAAATTACTTCTAGGCTCTGGCCTGTGTCTCCTGCACATGACAATGCTCAGGGATATACGACTTGGGTCAGGGTACCACAAAGACCAAGAACATCCCTGGAGGTTGCCTCTTAGCTCCCCTTCCAAAAAAGGGCCAGCTTTGTCAGTAGATTGCTGCCCAAAACTCAGCCCCACCTCAGCAGCCAGAGGGATCTCGGATCCCCAGGTATACATTTCACTTAAAATCCACATACCACACACAAGGCAGGGGCACAGGGGTTGTGGTCTCTAGTACACTGGGAAGGTGACCCTGGTAGGTTGCCCAGAGGAAGCACCATTTCAGTTGGGTTTTGAGGGGTGAGTAGGAGTCAGCCAGGCAAAGACCAAGGGGGAAGACATCAATGGTGGCAGCCAGGGGTAGAAAACCGGGTGTTCTCTGGAAATAATTCAACTTCTTGGTGTTTGGAAATTTTTCATAATGAAGTGTCAGGAAGAAGTCACCCTGCGATGAAAGGCCGATGGAGTTTTGGAGCTGAAGAAAGTTAAGTGGAAAGGACAAATAAAAGGCAAAGGTGGGGAGAACTCGAGTTGGGGAGGGACGTGCCAAGTATGGGAGCACCTCACACTCACGATGTGGACAAGCTGTGTGTGCAAGGACATGGGGTTCATCCAAGTGGTTTAGGGAACTCCAGAACCTGCTCATCCAGGGAGGGAGAGGCTTCAGTGACGAGAGGGCAGCTGCCCACACCCTGGTGTGAGGACTAGCAAAAAAGCATGAGGTTCTTGACAATGATCTGAATGACGACACTGGCTGGATTAGCCAGGGAGGGAGGGAGGAGTGGGGCCTGGTCTAGGCAGTGTGCTCATGTTCCAGAACACAACCCTCACAAAGGTTCAGGATTTACGGAAAGGTGTAAGCAAGCACAGCAAGGTTGGGTCTGGGCCGGCCTGGGCGCTTGGCCCCACTTCTTACCACCTGTGTGACATTGGACAAGTCTATTCCAAAATCTCTGAGCCGAGGTTTTCCTATGAAAATGAGGACACAGTGTAGCATGCACCTCGGCGGCTCATGGAGATGAATGCTCAGTGGGCATTCTGTTTTACCTGAGCTGCTCACCAAGGCTTCTGCCCACACTTAGTGGCCTAATCCTTCTTCCCTTCCCTGAGGTCCCCTTGCTGAGCCCCCCCACCCCAGCCCCAGGGAGGAAAGTCAGCCTCAACAGGGAAGGTACTTCCAGCAGCCTGTGTCCATATTTGGGATCAAGCGGACAAGACCAAGTACTCCACCTGTCGCCTTTGGGATAGGAAGTCCAATCTCAGCTTCGTCTGGAGCTGGGGGCTTGCTGCAAATCTCAGCTGTCTCAGGAGGATGGTGAGTTCTGGGGAATCGCTCAGGGGAGGCGGCCTGCCTTTTCTGATCAAGATATTAAGTCAAGGCCAAAGTGCTTCCTTTAAAAAATAATTTATTCCACACATCTGGTGGGTTCATCTGCCCACCGTTCCTGGGTAGCAGCTAGTCATCAACTGGTCTTTCCCTCCAGAGCCAAGGGGGCCTCCCATATACAGACAACATTTGGTGCTCAAAGCAGCATGGACTCCCCCTCCCTAGCCTCAGGACGGGACAATGACTAATCTGTCTGTCTCCCCCTCTAACTGCCCCAACGCCAGGGATATCATTAGCTGACGGACCATACTACTTTTTTCTTAAACTCAGCCTCAAGCATCTGGCTTGTGGGGGCTTCCCTGGGCAAACATTGTCCTCCAAATTGGACAGTCATAATGTTGGGTGTCCTCAGACAAACTGCCCATCACTGAAGTGGGGGTGGCCATCCCCCATCATGGCCGGCACCCGGGGAAGGACGGACGGACGAACGGACAGGGCCGGGAGGATGTCAGGCCCTGACACTGTAGTCTTCGGAGCTGGGTGCTGGTGCGTGTGTGTAGCAAAGGCCTCCCTGAGCAAATCGGTGTGGTCCTTGTGGTCCAGTCCTTGAAAACCAACAGCTTGGATCCCGCCAAGGACATCAAGGCAACAGGTGAGAGAGGGTGACGGTGACTTGAAGGGGCCCTCCAAGAGAGTGGCATTACTCACAGCGGGGAGCAGGCAGGGCAATAAGTTTGGGAGGGCTTTCTACCACCTCTGTAGCTCCAATAGGGCAGGAGGGTACTTGGGAATGGTGGCCAATCCCACAGAAAGGGAGGGGCTGGTCCTCGTCCTCCGAGGGAAGGGGCAGAGGGCTGTGAGCCGTGCAGATGAGATCTCCAAATGCCCTGGAACTTATGGCCAGGCAATTCTGCTCACTTTGCTCTCCTTTCTCAGAAGGAACCTCTGCTGCTGAGTGCTAAGCATGGCCTGCCAATGGGACACCTCTAGTGATTCACCAGGGTACGTCTGGGGAACAAGATTCCATCTTATTCTCTTACTAAAAAAATGTGTCCCCTTTCCCAGGTGACTCGGCAGTCTCCAAACAGCATCATCACAAACATAGGCTGCTTCTCTTCCTCATCTTGTCTCTATACTTCTTTCCTTGGCCTCTTTATTCTGCTGAAATACAGAGGATGCTTACATCAAGTGCTGGTCGCAGAGTAAAAAGTAGAAAAGATTCCATGATCTGCTATAAAACGAGCCCGAAAGGACACGTGGACCCTGCAGCCAGGCACTGGAAGGAAAAGGCAACTCGGGCGCTTGGGTTCAACTGGATTCAGTGATGCAGCAAAAAAAAAAAAAAATGTCTTAAGAGACCAAAAAGAAACTTCCCGACAATGGAGAAAAGGCTCTTTCTGTCTGGAAGGGGGCGCTCCAAGCAGTTTATTGAGACAGGAGTGAGTTGGGAGCCAGCAGCCTTGCAGATATGCCCAGGAATTTTTTTTTTTTTTTTGAAACAGCAAACTCCCAAGGTCCTGACGAGGGCCTGCGGTCGGGGGGGGGCAGTGTGGTTTCTCTTGCTCTTGGTGCTGCGAGTGGCTGGTGGGCAGGGCTCAGGTGGAGGCTGGGCTATCCATGGTGGACAGGAGGTGAGCGACCTGGGCCCGCTCGGCCGCGCTGATGTGCTCGCTCATGCACATTATGCAGTCCACAGCCACCTCGGGGTTTTCCTGGACCAGGCTGCAAGGGACGGGAGAGAAGGGTTGGAGTCACTGCCACCTTTAGCTCAATGGACCTTAGCACAGCCCTAAGAATACCCGTGCAGGGCCATGTCACTTTCCTGGGTGGACAACAACCCAGGGCTCCTGAACCTCTTCCTGCTGTGGTCACCACAGGGGGGTGATAGTCCCTTGGTAGGCAGGAGAGAATATGGCCTGGGGACAGTGGACTCTATTGGTCACTCGTGTGACCTGACATATGCATTTCCCCAGAACTTCAGCTTCATGTGCCAAATGGGGTCCCATGTGATCTACTACTCTTCTCCCTGGGGAACCCATGGGAACGAGGAGAGCAAATCCTCAGAAAGGCTGATACTGAATGGGAGCCAGCAGCTTAAGACCTGTTAGTTCAGAATATGGGTTCTCTATCCATGACCCTGGACAGTCATCCTATATGTTCCAACAACGGTCATGAACTGAAATCATTGTACACCCTTCCGTATAGCATCCCTGGGGGTGTGGTGGCCTCTTTGCTGCGGGCCTGGCCCAGGGCAATGTTGTGGATCTCCGTGCCCAAAGCTGAGCCTGAGGACCCGGGGCCCCTGCAGTGTGGTGGATTCCAGTGACCACTCTGGGGACAGGCCTCTGCACTTTCTGTTAAGTCCAAGGGATGGATAGGCCACTCACCTGCGGATGGTCTTGAGGATGGAGTCTCGCTTCAGGTACTTGATGTTCTCGCGGATGGCGGAGTGCAGGCCGTCCCCCACCTGCCAGTGCTGCTCCAGCCACTGCACCACCATCTGGTTGTTGTCCCACAGGTAGGCCTGGGGAGGGGGCCGAGGCTGCCTCAGAGAGGGACCCTGCTGCTGCGCGGGCAGGCCCCCCCCCGGTCCCCCCCCCCCCCGGCGCCTACCCGCCCACCTGCCCTACTTCAGGCCCCGGCCCACCTTGACGGCCCCCTCCGTCTCCACGAACCAGCGGCGCAGCATGGACTGGATGTGCACATGGCTCAGCTCGCTGCTGACCTGCAGGATCTCCTGCTTGACCTGGTCCTCCAGCAGGAGGCGGCGCAGGCGCCAGTACAAGAAGGTGCGCGAGGTCTTCCACTCCAGGATGTCCTGTGGACGAGCCCGAGGCCTGACTCCCAGGAAGGGGCGGGAGGACACCCAGGCCGCTGCCTGGGATTGAGCCAGGAGGTGGGAGCAGGCTCTGTGATCATTCCCATTTCACAGGACAGGAAGCTGAGGCACCGGGGCCGGGGAAAGCATGAGGCACCTGCCGGAGGAGTGGCAGAGCCGGGACTTTGCCAGGACTCTAGATTGGCTTATTAGAGGCACAGAGGACCTAGCACGGGACACAGGGTAGCAGGTGACTGCGGGATGTCCTCTTAGGGGTAGGGCAACAGGGCGGGGGTTGTGATGGTCAGTGGTGGGCGAACACAGGGCAGAAACGCTTCCCAAATCGGCTCAGCAGTGAGAGGCACACACAAAGGTTGCACTGGTGGTTCCCAAACCTTGCTGCCTATTGGAATCTTTGGGGGGGGAAAATACTGCTGTCTGACTCCTACTCCAGAAATTCTGATTTAATTGATCTAGAGAGCCACCTGGGCACTGGGACTTTTTTTTAAAGCTCTCAAGGTGATACTGTCACGCAGTGTTTGAGCCTAAGTCTCTGCCATGTGTTGGGAGCCGCGTAACCTTAGGATGGGCCATTCACACACACCCCCGGCCCCCACAGGCTGCAGGCTCTTACAGAGATGACACCCTTCTCCAGCATCCTGCCGGGCGTGTCGTGGAGGTCAGCAAACTGCACTGCCACCTGGTGGTAGATGGGCAGCAGCAGGTCCTCTCGGGCCTTCAGCCGGCCCTCCAGGTCCTTGCGTTCCCTTTCGGAGAGGTCAGACGCTCCTGCAGGCAAGGGACCAATCCAGAGTTTGCAGGACAGTCCTCACCAAACTCTTCTAGCACCCCCAAAGAAGGCTGCTCATGCAGTGTCAGAAAGAACACCCACAACTGCAAGAGGGCATTCAACTTGCAACTTAAACTCTGCCCCCTTTTTATCAGACCTACTGTGCTTGTAGGGTACCAGCAGTTCCTATTTTAATACAGGCCGTAAAATGTAATAAGGGAATATTATAAACAACTCTATGCCAACTCAATAACTTTGATGAAATAGACAAATTCCTTGAAATACACAAACTATCAAAGCTCACCCAAAAGGAAACAGATAACCCCAATAGTCCTATATATGATTAAGGAAGATGAATTTCTAGGCAGAGACCTCCTGTCAAAGATTTAAAGGAACAATGCCAATTCAAACTCAAAAAATAGGAGGGAACACTTCCCACTTATTCTATCAGATCAGCCTTACCATGATAGCAAACCCAAGAAATTATAAACACATACATACACACACTCACACACACAAATCTTGGGAATAGCAGTTATAAAGACAATGACACCTAATATGGACTTTTTTTTTTTTTTTTTTTTTTTTTTTCATTTTTCTGAAGCTGGAAACGGGGAGAGACAGTCAGACAGACTCCCGCATGCGCCCGACCGGGATCCACCCGGCACGCCCACCAGGGGCGACGCTCTGCCCACCAGGGGGCGATGCTCTGCCCATCCTGGGCGTCGCCATATTGCGACCAGAGCCACTCTAGCGCCTGAGGCAGAGGCCACAGAGCCATCCCCAGCGCCCGGGCCATCTCTGCTCCAATGGAGCCTTGGCTGCGGGAGGGGAAGAGAGAGACAGAGAGGAAAGCGCGGCGGAGGGGTGGAGAAGCAAATGGGCGCTTCTCCTGTGTGCCCTGGCCGGGAATCGAACCCGGGTCCTCCGCAAGCTAGGCCGACGCTCTACCGCTGAGCCAACCAGCCAGGGCTTAATATGGACTTTTAAAGAGCATGAAACAAAGCTATCACTCAAACAAAATTGGTAAAATACCAATACTTTATGTCTGATTGGAAATTCTAAAGGAACATTTTGCTACCAAAGTTCTGATGTCCCTTATTGATCCAAAATACTTTAATGGTTATATTTTGTGTGTGATGAGAAATAAATTCAACAAGCCATTGTGTATGCTTTTTTTTTTTTAACGTCAAAGGGGCTGACTTGCTATATATAAGCACTTAAAATATCTCACAAGTTTATAGCTGTGTTTTTGGTATGTCTTCACTTTATTTTTAACATACTAGAAACCTCCAACAATGGAGCGGGATAGGCCTCTCTTGACCTCTGAGGGGAGAGATGCATTTTGGACCCTCTCACCTAACTGTTCCACAAGCTTCTTGTAAGTTGGGTCAATCCTTTTCATAGCCTTTACCAGATCTTTCTTTCGGAACTTAATCTCCACTGTTCCCTCTGGCTCCAGAACACCCCCCCTGAAAAAAAAAAGAGGTAGGGGTGAGGTGTGACAGAGTCCCCCAGCAAGTGACAGCCAGCCAGGAGACATGGGGATGAGGCAAGAGAACCAGAAAATCTGGGTGTCAGTTCTTAGCTCTTTCACTGACTTGCTGTGTGACCTTAGGCAACTTGTTTTCCCTGTCTGGTCATCTGCTTCTATATCCATAAAATGAGGGACTGAGCCAAGTATTTAAAAATCAAGTGTTTTGAATTCTAGAAGGCCTTTTCAGCTACCAGAATTCTAGAAGGCCCTGTCTGAAAAGTAAAGCAACTGTTCAGTGAGTGTGTGACTTTCTCCAGAACAGAATAAACCTCCTGGCTCCTTAGCCACAGTGCTCTCTGACCTTCCTAACTTCTGCTCTCCCAGAGCCAGGGTACTGTTTCTGATCTCCACAAAGGCACAGTGAGGAGACCAACTTGGGCCTATATGAGCTGCCCTCCCATTTCCAACCCCCAGTCACCCCTCAGCCTCCCCACACCCACTTTTATTCGGATAGCTTGGAAGCCCCAATGAATACTTTCTGTAGCTCTGAGCTTCCTGGCAGCCAGAGTGGAAAGTGAAGGAGGTTGCTCATGTCTGAGTCTCCCTGGAGGGTCTAGGCACGCTGAAGGCAGGTCAGGCTCATCTGTACCATACCACAGTGCCTAGCACTGCCTAGTATATAGTAGGTACTCAACAGTCACCGAGTTAATAAGGGACTGAACACTGGAATAGGATGCCCACAGTTTGGGCAGAGCTACTCTTAAGGCCTTTTCATCCTGCACAGCATGTAGCTGTGTCTTCACTCTGAAGGCGCTGACACATTGTGTCACAAGTATTGTTGTCATCCTTTCTGCAAGAGTTCCTGGGATGATTTCCATCTTAAAGAAAGTTCCAAGAAGGAAGAACTGGTTTCCTCTCATAATTCATTCAGTCCTTTACCTGGCCAGTATTTCTCAACCACCGGCTAGGAGTTACTGTGGTAGGCCCTGGTTTATAAGATTGGATAAAATACAGCCCCTACTGAAACTCACAGCTTTGGGAGAGACCTGGAGTTTAGTGAGAACGAGATGACTGGTTATATTTCCCTTTTCATCCTGGCTGCCAGGAAGCTCAGGTGCTCTTGGTCTTTCCTTACTTGGTGGCAAGCTTCCTTGGGAAGCAACTGAGTGTCAGTTATGCAAGAACAGACAATTCCTCTACCACTTCTGTGCTTCAGCCACTTGCTCTACTGAGAAAGGCCAACTGGACACTGGATGCTAGTTTTAGGTAAAACTGGAGGCTCTCCATCCATCAGAAACTCAGAATGCCCCTAAGATCCCCAGCTGGTAGCTCAAAGGGGATAGGGCCTCGGGACTGGCAGTGAGAACAAGGAAAGGCTAAGCCAGGTCGAGGGCGACATACCCACCTGCTCTCTTTGTCCGCATACATTTCTATGCACAGGGGGTTGATGGTGGAGTCCAGGACCACCCAGGAGCCTCCCCGGAGCTCAGCGTAGGGCGGGATGTAGATAAGGATGGGCTGTTTGTACTGCCTGAGACCGTCCACAATGTAGGCTCCAAATTTTACCACCTGGTCATACATGTCTGAAAAGCAAAGCAACTGTCCAGTGAGGCAGCCTCGGAACCTAACGCTCGCCCACGAGCAAAGCCTTTGTTGTCCTGGGGGTTCCAGAAAGCATGCTCAGCTGGAGGTTTCATGGCACCATGAGAAGAACACTGAGCCGAGCCAGGAGCCAGCCGCGGTGTAGATGGCTCTATTCTCTGTCTTATTATAGGAGGCTAAGTGTCTGTGTGACCTTGGAGAAGTCACTCTGTCTGCCTAGGCTTCAATGTCCCTCTCCATAGAGGGAAGCGTGGAGAGCAACCACACTAAGATTCCTGCTGGCTCTGACTGCCCGCCGCCCTGTCCCACCGTGTCTAGCACACAGAACCATGCAGTCCCTCCCTCCTGCCCACAGGCAACATGGACTTATTTCCTAAGGGACACCATGGTATGTCCCTCTGAGTACCAACCATCCTGCATGGTACCAATAATGCAATAATAAAAAATCAACCCTAACCGCACTGAGAGCTAACGCCATGTGCCAGAGACTGGCTCATCAAATCCTTACCTTAGTCCCTTGAGGTTGGCCTTATTCTTGTCCCCTTTCACATACATGAGACACTGAGGCTCAGAGAGGTCACCCAGCTAGCAGGAGTCACACCAGGTCTGCTGCCTCTCAGGCCAGTTCTTTCCCCCGCACCCCACGGATGGCCTCTGTGCATGGAAAAGCGCTCGGGGCCTGCAAGCTCTTGTACCCCTGCCAGGACCCTGAGGCCCACAGCTGCCCTGAGGAAGGCAGGCAGACATGCCTTCTCATCCTAATGGGCAGGGAGGTGACTGCCTTGGCAGCTCTGGGGCTGCCCCTTCCCTGCCCTGCTGCTTCTGACATGATCTTTGGCGAGTCACACCAGGAACCCTCAGTTCTTTATCTGTAAAATAGGCTGTTACCAGAAGGGTTCCCGTCCTCAGGGTTGAGTGTGGGGCTCAGTTAAGATGACAATGGGACCAAACACAGGAAAACAACAGCATGGCCACCCCGAGGGGGTTGTCCTAAGTGCTGACCCTGAGGTTTCAGGGCACCCAGGGGGGAGGCTGCTTTACCTTTCATGCCCCCGGAGAAACCCCTCCAGTTGGCAAAGATCATCAGGGGCAACTTCTCCTGGTTGAAATCCTTGATAACCTGGGCTGTCTTGTAGGCCGAGTCCGGGAACCACACCTGGCCTGCCTGCTGGATCAACTGAAACACAGAGCCAGCTGGGTGAGACTCCTGTGTGCAACAGCAACCTTGGGACCTGGGACAGGCAGGCAACCTGACCAGCATTGCCACCAACACCAGAGCCAGAACTCACAGGGAGGACCCAGAGCTGGTCTCCAAGGGCCCTGCAGGACCCTCACGCTGCAGCCCAGAAAGGTTTCTGGTGCCCAGCGACAGGCTCAGGGAGGCCCCAAGCTAGTAAAGGCTAGTAGGATCCTAGGCCCGCTGTCTGGCTTCTGAGCTCCTTCCAGAGGCCCAACCTAGAAACAGCAACAGGGATGAGCAAGAGGCAGGACGGACTCCTAGGGACTTCTGAGGAAGAAGGAAGATGAGAGAGAGCTGGAGAGACGGCATGGAGTCCCCCGGGGCCAGGACTCCTCCAAGTATCTGAGCTGAAAAGGCAGGTACGCTGAGCTGGCTGAAGGAGCACCCCAGCCCCCGGGCCTCTCACCTTGGCCTCGGAATCCAGGTTGGCAGGGTCTGCGGGCACCACCATCTCCACCGTCCGTGTCTCCACGGCAATCACTCCGACAGGGATGCCCCCCAGCCTGCAAGGCGGGGCACAGGTAAGCCGGGGGCCGGGCAGCACCCCCAGGCAGATCAGGGGGAGATAGGGTCCCCCCAGCCCCAGCTGACATTCTGCAGCTATGCTGGGAGTGGGTAGTAAGGGCTGGCATAGAGGCATGCCGGGTCAGGGCTATTGTCACTGGCCGGGTATTTTATCAGAAGGCACAGCAGCAGCCTAAAGCGGTAAGAGCCTCCCAAGTTGGCAGGCTGGAAAGGTCCTGTTGGTGCCCTTATTGGGGCCACAGCTATCATGAGAGGGGAGGGTCAGGCCAGTGTACGAGCTGAAGCAGCAGTGTCTGCTAGGTCTTTCCGCGACAGTGGCCACACTCCCTCTCTGTGCTGTCCAGTGCAGTGGCCACAAGCTGCATGTGCCTACGGAGCGCTTGAAACGTGGCGAGTACAACTGAGGAGCTGAGGTGTCATCCTCTTTCACCTTAATTCACTTAAATCTGAATGGTCACAGGTGGCCAGTAGCTGCCACATTGGACAGTGCAGGTCTAGACACCAAGTCCCATTTGGAAATGACTGAGTAATGTAGGAGCTTCAGCTCAGGGGATGCCAATGACATCAGTCACTGTCACCACCAGGTACCAGCCGCCCCTGCTATGCAGGTCACTGGATTCTTCTATTTCGTCGCCCAACAAGCCCATGGGGCAGGTGAGGGGGAAGCAGTCCTCAAATTAAGGAAGGGCTTCCACAAGGAAAAAAGAGGTTTCATCTCAGGTTTTAAAAAATGTTTTTAGAGTGAAACATAGAGAAGCAACTAGTGCCAATAACTAGTTAGTATTTTGGGTGGTTTTTTTTTCTATTTTTTAAACTAAATTTATTGGAATGACATTATTTAATAAGATTATACAGGTTTTAAGTGTACAATTCTATGACACGTCTGATTAGCCCTATTTTACAAATCTGAAAACTGAGTGTATAAGTATAGGCTGAGTATTTTTATATCTATTGCCAGGAGGTAAATAACAGCAACAATAAACATGAGTAATAGCAGCCACGACCACTTAGGGAACATTTATGATATTTTTAAAGCACTTAACATATGTTATTATTTATCATCATCATAACAATCTCATTTAATGAAAGCCCAGACAGAGAAGACCTGGACCTCAGGGCCAACTCCAAAGCCTGGGCTTGCAGCAGCTACATCGTGCTAGGAATCTGAGCAGTACATTTCGAGGCTGCTGCTCTGGGCTCCATAGAAGGAGGAACTTTTGGGCCACTGGAGTTACATAAGGAGATGATGGCTACACTGCTGAGGAGTGAGCTGCTCAGCTCTGAGAGCATTCAAGCAAGTCTCTCACTAGCCATGCAATACAACAGCGGCTCCTGCCCATGGTCCTCCTGAAATGGAATTCAGTTTTGATTGTCTGTGGTTTTCTAGCTAGAGCACCCAGGGCCACCTCTGATTTCCAGAGGGGTCTGCGACCCCGTGGCTAGAGAGATGCTAGGGGCAAGGATCCCCACCGCCAGCAAGAAGCTGGCTGAGATGCCTTCTAAGGCCACAGGCAAATCTAAACGTTATGAAGAAGTTCAGCAGCCAGAAAACCATCCCCCAAATGAGTCCTTCTTTTTGAAAATCCTGGGGCCAGGAAGAAAGTGTCACTGGGGGTCACCTGTGCTAGTACCTGGGAGACCCAGTGCCTAGTGAGGATAGGTTTGTGCAGCCTGGCCCATCCTCGGGGTTACCTTGCTCGTCCTGTCACCACGGTCTGGGCCCAGGGTGCCAGGATTTCCTTGAAACTGCCCTGATCGAAGAATCCACTCTGCCAGGATCCCTTCAGAGCTGTGGGCAGAAGCAGAAGCCCAGGCTGAGGGACTGGGTTGATGTGGACCCCCAGGGTCCACTTGAGGGGACAGGCTGCTCTGCAGTTTCTCTAAGGGCAGCCTGACCTTGACTTGACAGCCCAAATGCCTTTCTCCCCCAAAACACACAGACCCCAAACCCTCGCCAAAACATACACCACAACAAAAGAATACAAAAACAGGGCTGCAAAAAATAGACTAGATGAGGAATTCTGTTCATATGGAATGACCAACCCCATCAATTCCCCCCAGTGCCAAATCCACAAATACCCTAATCCTAGTCTCTTTCTTTCCAAAGAGACAAATAGCTGATGGGCGCCTTCGAAAGATGGGGTTTCAGAAAGGGACCACTAGTCCCGAAAACCTCATCCCTGACCCCTGACCTGGTGGTTGCAGCTTAACAACCACTTAACTTCGCATCTAACAGAGAACAAAGTGAGAGAGAAAAATAGAGAGACTGTGACGATGTCAGCTGCAGCCATCCCCGGAGAGGGAACGGTGACTTAAGGCCACGCCACAGAATACATGACTGCAGTCTGGATACAAACACCCGGGCAGGAGGGGTCTCAAGTTGCAGGTGTGGGAGGCTGGGCACCTGGGAACGACACTGAAGTGGCCTAACTTCAATGTTGGCCAGAGGACTGGTCTGACTAGATGAGGAAAACCATAAGAAGTAGGACATTTTCTCACCAAGATAAAAATCAGCCCCCTCCATGCTCACAGGCAAGAAAGGCCAAGCGGAAGGAAGAGGGGAGAGCAAGCCTGGGGGCTTCACCACTGGCAGAGTCCCGGACGTCCCGACAGGGCCCTCTCCTGCCCCACACAGTGGGATGTGCAGGCCGATTTCTAAAGGTGACAGCCCGTGAAATTCTAGACTCAGGACGATGGTAACGGGGCAGCTCAGCTTTCCTGTCCTGTTCTGGGTGCTCAGAATGTAATCATATACCTCCAGGGGACAAACCTGCTGCTTTCGGAGAAAGAAGGAGAGACTGTGTGTGCAAGTGCCTGTGTTAACACATGTGCACACACGTGCGTGGCTGTCTGCATGTGTGTGTAGAAGTTAGGTTGCCCATCCCGGGTAAAGTTTTAAGCAAACAGGGAGGGAGCGAGGAAGAAAAAAGAGAGGAGCAGCCGGGGAAGGAGGTCATGACCTCTACTGTCACACATCTCCATCCATCAGCTCCAGAAACCGGAAGCCGGGTCCGACCTGCCTTGGCCAGTAGCGCAGGAAAAGCCCAGAGTACAATTTCAATTCCTCCGCTCTCCCTGCACCTGACCTCAGGCGCACTCCCTACATACCAATGCTTCAGACTCAGTGTTCCTTCATCTCGGCCCACAAAAGAAACCCGAGCCCCAGGTCTCTGAAGCTTGAGGACTTACTTGGGTGAGGCCTTCCTGCAAGCATCCACCGGGGGTCATAGGGAGCTCTTGATGGGCAAAATTCGATCTCTCTGTCAACAGGGTCAGTGGGTGTGACGATAGGGACCGGGCTGTGATTATCCTAGAAGAGAAAGCCACGTCTCCAGCTCCAGCTCCCGGGCTTGTCGGAGACACCTGCGATTTGCTCTATTTCTCTCCACTGACTGTGACAGGCCTGGAGGGGCAGCAACAGAAGCCCAGCCCAAACGAGCCGATCACCACAATTCTGAGTGGCATTCAGTGAGGGCCTACCAAGTGTTGGGCTCCAAACATCCCTTAATTATTCCCATTTCACAGATGAGGAAACTGAAGCTCAGCTGTCCCCAGGTCTGACTGCTACTGAGGAGGAAGCCAGGCATCAAATGCAGCCTGACTGCAGCTGCAGGATTCACTATTGTCCAATGTCACCTCTTTTGTTGAGAGGCGATGCCATCCCTTTCTCAAGGATCAACATATAGCATCCTTGGCATTAAAAAAAAAAAGCCAGGAACAACTATTACAGGGCTGGGTGTCAGAGAGGAAAGGAGGGAGGAATAAAGAAAAACTCAACCAGTCACATCTGCAGAACTCCCGCTACCCATGCTCCCAACACCACTAGCAAATAAACTTGGTAATAGTCTCCAGGCTCTACACTGTGGGGGGATACCGCACCTTTGGCATATAGGACAGCCACTCCAGGATGGTATAAACGCCCTCGAAGTCGTCCGGCACGGTGATGTGGGAGACGCCATTGTTATGCATGATCTGCACGCCGCCCAGCTGGTTGTTGGACGTGTAAACCTCTCTGCCCAGGACCTGCTTAGCCACAGCATGGTTAGCAAAGTCCTGCCCGGCCCCGGGCACTTCCTCCCGTTTGGAAGTCATCTCCCTCGGTGGTCCTCAACCCTGGCTGCATATTAGAATCACCTGGGAGCTTTCAAAAATCCAGATGCCCAGGCTGTACCTAGACCAATTATATTAGAATCTTTGGTATACGTTTTTTTTTTAACTTCTAGATTAGTGTTTTTCAACTGCCGGTCCGCCAGAAATTTCGTGCTGGTCTGCAACAGTTAACCAACCTGATAGGTCTATAAATCTTCATACAACATCAGGTATAATCTTCAAATAGCATCAGGGTGGTTAACTCTTTCATGGATCGGCACGAAATTTCCGGTGGACCAGCACCAGTCCGTGGCCCAGCAGTTGAAAAGCACTACTCCAGATAATTCTAACATGCAGCCCAATTTGAGAAGGAGTGTCTTCTTTGATTACCTTGATTATGACCACTTATGATCACTTTGGTCATCTCAAAAGCAAAACCCTATCTCGTATTTCTTATTCAGTAGGTCCAGGGTGGGGCCTGAGCATCTAGTTCAAGGGCCGCACATTGAGACCCTCAGTGAGAATTTAGCAGATATTAAATTCTGGACGCTTCATGGCAATGTGGAAATGTTTTCATAGAGTGGAAAAAGCACAATACCAAACTGCACATTCACTGAAAACTAGCCACGTAGAGAGAGAACATGAGAGAGAGATACACCTCTCACACAGTGAGAGCGACTGGGTCTTTTTCCAATTTTCTGCAATGTATAATGCTTCTTTAATAATTTTAGTAATTGTTTGAAGCAAATCATTTTTAGAAATTTAAATGTAATATAGAGCCTAATCCTTTTTTTGGAGAGGAGGGGGTTTCATAAGAGTCCAAGATGTTTGAAAATTGGAACAATAGCTCCTGTATCAGTAGAAATGACACTGGTTTCATATTGAGAAAAACCCGTCAGGGGACGAGAGAAGGTTAAAATGACCCCAGGCCCCTTCACGGTCACCTTGTTGAGAGCGCTGGCTCCTGTCAGGATGATGTGGGAGTTTTCCACCTGGATCACTCTCTGGCCCAGCCTCACCAGGTAGGCCCCGATCCCGAGGGCTCGGCAAGTCACCTGTGGGGACAGGAGCCCTTCTGAATTCCTGAGGATGACCTGTCCGCCCTCCAGCAGGACCCAACAGACGCACATGGAAGCTACAGCTTGGCCACGGGCCACCTGATTCACGGCCCACAGCAGAGGCAGGAGCTGTTCCATCAGGCTCGCCCGACTCTGGCTTCCAGTTCAGGAAGAACACAGTTAACAAACAAGAGTGTCTTAGACAGACGGTAGATACGGAACGTTCTGGTTCTTCTTCAAGGGGCACCTGGGAGCTCCTCTGAACTGGGTCCTTCGCGAGCTATCTCAGCCGCTCACACAACCAAAAGGACGGCTGAGAGTGCGTGTGGATTAGATCCGAGTGAAGTTTGGCTGAGTTCAGAGTACTGTGCCAACGTCAGTGTCCTGGTTTGACTGTGGACTGTGGTTATGTGGGAAAGATACTGTCAGGGGGAGGCTGGGCAAGAAGTTCACGGACCTCTCTGTACTATCCTGTAACTTCTGGTGAGCCCAAAACTATTTCTAAATAAATAAATACGTATATATACACATACACAAACATACAGTTGGCCCTTGAACAAATGCAGAAGTTAGAGGAGCTGACTACCCCCAAATCAAAAATCCATGAATAACTTTTTTTATTTTTATTTTTTAGATTTTATTCATTCATTTTTAGAGAAAAAGGAGAGAGGGAGAAGGGGGAAGCAGAAAGCATCAACTCCCATATGTGCCTTAACCAGGCAAGCCCAGGGTTTCGAACCAGCAACCTCAGGGTTCCAGGTCGACGCTTTATTCACTGTGCCACCACAGGTTAGGCCCATGAATAACTTTGACTCCCCCAAAACAACTACTAATAGCCTACTATTGACTGGAAGCCTTACTGATAACATAAACAGTTAATGTATATTTTGTGTTCTATGCATTGTATACTGCAGTGGTCCCCAACCCCTGGGCCACGGACCAGTACCGGTCCGTGGGCCATTTGGTACCAGTCCGCAGAGAAAGAATAAATAATTTACATTATTTCCGTTTTATTTATATTTAAGTCTGAATGATGTTTTATTTTTAAAAAAAAACAGATTACCTCTGTTACATCCATCTAAGACTCACTCTTGACACTTGTCTCAGTCATGTGATACATTTATCCGTCCAACCCTAAAGGCTGGTCCGTGAAAATATTTTCTGACATTAAACCGGTCTGTGGCCCAAAAAAGGTTGGGGACCACTGGTATACTGTATTGTTACAATAAAGTAAGGAAGAGAAAAGAAAATGTTACTAAAATAAATCATAAGGCAGGCCCTGGCTGGTTGCCTCAGTGGTAGAGTGTTGGCCCGTCGTGTGGAAGTCCTGGGTTTGGTTCCTGGCCAGGGCACACAGGAGAAACACCCATCTGCTTCTCCACCCTTCCCCCTTATTCTTTCTCTCCGTCTCTCTCTTCTCCTCCCACAGCCCATGCTCCGTTGGAGCAAAATTTGCCCGGGTGCTGAGGATGGCTCCATGGCCTCTGCCTCAGGCGCTAGAATGGCTCCGGCAGCAATGGAACAATGGCCCAGATGGGCAGAGCATTGCCCCCTGGTAGGCATGCCGGATGGATCCCGGTCGGGTGCATGCGGGAGTCTGTCTGACTGCTTCTCCACTTCTAACTTCAGAAAAATACCCCAAAAAACCACACAAACAAACAAACAAATAAAAACTACTCTGTATCAGGGCAGAAAGCTTAAGGACGTAGGAATGGCTGCATGTTGATAGCTGATGGGCACATGGGGCTCATTGTCAATTCTCTTCCCTTTTGTGACCATTTTAAAGTTTCTATAACGAAAAGTTGAGGCAGGAAAGACTATAGAGAGGAGACTCACCAAGCTAATGGTTACGATCTCTTTATAAGCCAGGGAGGACTCCCCAGCGATCATGCCTGAGCCTCTCAGGTTCTCCACGCCCAGGCCATCGTCCTTCCCAATGATATCTGTGATGACATACCTTTGAGAACCAAACACGAGTTAAAGACCAAGATCTAGTCCAGAAGAACCCAAAGCTGCTGCACTTCCCAAGGACCTGAGGCAGGAGGGACAAGCAAGGGGAGGGCCTGGAAGGTGAGAAAGCAGCCCGAGGCCTCGAACCCTCATGACTGGCCCTAACACTTCTAGAAGACTGTATGGAGGCTGTCATAATGAAATGCCACCCCCACCGTGCATCCCTCCTAAAGCAATTGAGAATGCCATTTGGTCTGCAGAGAAATGGAGTATACATAGGAAGCCATCTACTTTATAATCAATCAATCAAGACTCCATGGCCAAATAAGTGTGAGAGACACTGCACACCCTAAGCTGTTACAGAGCCACAAGGCGCTTTAGTTCATTAAATGTTCTTAGGAGGCCCTTAGTAAAGACAATTGTTAGATCTTCTTTAACTCAGCGGTTCCTAAACCTACTTCCTCTTTCCCACATATCAACAACAAACATTCCAGAAAACTCAGCCTGGAAAATTCTGATTTAGTCAACCTCACTATAGAAAAACAAACAAACAACCCACAACTTTCCCTGGGAAAGACAGCCAGTGGCCTTGATGTTATTATGGAGCAGACCCAGCCCTGCCCACGCCTCCCCAGCTTGCTAATTCCCTCCTGCAATAGTTTGGCTAATTTGATCATAAAATATGTGAACCTGCAGCTCTGGGGACATCGTGGGAATTCAATCTAACTCTCCTTATGTGATGTGCTATTTTTGTGAGAGGCACGACTTATCTAAGGATGAGAAGAACGTGTTCACCTTAGAGCACACCCTGGGTGTCGAAGCCATCAGCGCCAAAGCTCGGGTATCCCATTGTACACACACCACTGCCCACTTGAAAATACCACCACAATGGACGGATTCTCCAGCTAGTGGCTGAAATAAACCATGGGCAAAAGGGGGGTCACCTGCTAAGTCATTTACCTGGATTCTCCTTCATCCTCGATGTGTTTACAATGGACGGAGTTCAGGGAGCTGATTCGGGTGTACTCTTGAGGAGTCAGGTACAGGTATTTAAATCCCTTTAAAAAAAAAACCTCCAGTGAAGCTATGAATCCAGTTTCCCGCCCTCGGCAGCCACTGTTTTTAAAAATATATATATAAGCACTATAGGACGGATGTTAACAATATGTTAACATGTCTGATATTAACACCATGTTACTAACAGCAATAAACTGCAGATCTGCTCAGGTCCTACGTGCTTTCCACCCATCCTTACAACATAACCTTTTTTACTGGTCTCTCTGAATCTGTTTCTTAGTCATCTTGTCACTATTGCTCCCCAAAGGCGACATTTCAGACTTTTATCTTATTCCCAGTCAGCCAACCCTGCTCCAATTTTATTATAATACTGTACGTATGTATAAGCTTTTTACATAAAAATAATAATTTTGCCCTCTTTTGGGGAGTCAATATTGTCCCCTTGGAAATGCACGCTCCAGTTGCCAAGAATGATTCAGTTCCCTGCATTTGACATCACAAAATGTGTGTCTGTCTCTCATTCATTCTGCCTTTTATTGCAGGTGATGTCTCTACGTCTCTCAGACGATTTTTAAGAAATCCCTGAGGCCAGGGACTATGTATTTTTCATCTTTGCATTCTTAGTGTTCACTGCATTCAGGAGATATGCATTAAATATCTGCACATATGTATATATTTGCTTAGTGTTTATTAACTTTTTCCATTGCTGTCCCCTAAGAAGCCTTTTTAGACATGTTTTCCTAATTGCTGTCCCCACCCGTGAAATTTTATTACCAATATACGGTATGCCTGTTTATGTATGGATATCTATGCTTTACATGTAAAAAGATTAATACTTTTCCTACCCCCACCTTGCAGGCACCCCCCCACCACCACTGAAAATACAATGTTAGCTGAGCAGAATGACACAGCCACACCGCTTCCTGACATACCTTGTGGGGGTCTTCTGGGTCCACCCAAGCCACCCGGAACATGTGTTTGATCTCCTCCGCAAGGCCGATCCGGGCCCCGCTGTTGGCTGCAAGGTAGATTTTGGGGATGCCCTCCACCCGGGCCATCTCGGATGCCCGCATGTACAGAAGGTCTTCTCCCAGGCCGAAGGATCCGATGCGGAAGGTGATGTCATTGCTGATGACAATCAGGTCCCGCCCTTCTGGATACTCCCGGGTCTTCAACCTCATTTTGAAGGCCACCATGCCCACCTGGTGATGACACAAATGCACAAGGAAAACAGGTTTGCGTCTTCAGGGGGAAGTTTTTGGAAAGGGTGGTTCCAGCCAGGGACTGAGATCTCACCTCGTTCCCTCCCGGAAGTCGGTTCATTTCCACCAGCTGGCCCTGAGGGTCCAGCACGAGTTCTGTGTACGTCAGGATGTCTTTGGGGTACCTGTCTGGGGAACCCCACAGTTTAAAGAGAGCCTGGGGAGAGGGGAGGAAGAAGAAACACCTGAAGTCATCAGTAAGGAGGCACATTTTCTCGTTCTTTCTTTTTTTAATCATGAACTACATACTTAAAGCACACAGAAAAACATGCAGAATAATAAACATCCCAGTACCCAATCTCGGGGTTTTCTCAAATCACCATTTTTCCTTAGTTGCTTAAGATTTTTAAAAAATGAGATGTGATTGGAGCCTCCAGTGTACCCCTCCTAGTCCCATCCCTGTCCCTCTTCCCCCCAGGTAATCATTATCCTGAATTTGTCTATCAGTCCTCTGCATGCGTGCTCGGCCTTACTTCATCCATGTGCTTACATTTTAAACATGCTGTATTATTCCACATGACTTAAACCTTAAAAAAAAATAGTATCACACTGGCCACATCCTTCTGCAGCTTGCTTTTTCAGCTCCTTGATGTGTTTGGGAGATGTAACCGTATTTCCCTGCTATTTAGTTTTCCATGGTGTGACCATATCACAATTCACGTATTCATAACCTTTCTTAGGAACATCTACGTGGCTTCCAATTCTACAGTACCACCAGTAATGCCGTGAGGAACATTCTTATGGCCTCCTCTTATCAACACAGATGAATTTTACCAGGGATATACCTAAAAGTGGAACTGATGGACCTCAGGGCTTGTGAAATTTCAACTTTACTTGATATTATCAAGGGGCTCTTAGTTTTTGAGACCCTTTATAGTCGTGGTAAGACTGTGTAAGAACTCCTTTGCTCCATCCACATACTTGCTAATACTTAGTTCTGTCAAACATTTTAACATTTATCCATCTGCTGGGTATGAAATTGTATTTTGGCATTGATCAGTACTTCACCAATTTATTAGTGAATATGTTTATTGACCAGGTGAGCTTCTTTTTTGTCAATTTCCTATTTATTCCAGCCTAGGTTTTTAAAAATAGTTTTGCTTGTTTTTTTCTAATTGACTTATAAATGCTCTGTAGATAAATTTAATCCCTTGCTGGTAATAAGCATTGGAACATGTTCTTCTAATCTGGGGCTTGTCTATTCTCCTTTGCATAAAGAACTTTTCAAATATATATATATATATTTTTTTTTTTTTTTTTTTTTTCAGAGAGAGAGAGTGATAAACAGGGACGGAGAGAGATAGAAGCATCAATCATTAGTTTTTCTTTTTTTTTTTTTTTTTCCATTTTTCTGAAGCTGGAAACAGGGAGAGACAGTCAGACAGACTCCCGCATGCGCCCGACCGGGGATCCACCCGGCACGCCCACTAGGGGCGACGCTCTGCCCATCCTGGGCGTCGCCATGTTGTGACCAGAGCCACTCTAGCGCCTGGGGCAGAGGCCACAGAGCCATCCCCAGGGCCCAGGCCATCTTTGCTCCAATGGAGCCTTGGCTGTGGGAGGGGAAGAGAGAGACAGAGAGGAAGGCGCGGCGGAGGGGTGGAGAAGCAAATGGGCGCTTCTCCTATGTGCCCTGGCCGGAAATCGAACCCGGGTCCTCCGCACGCTAGGCCGACGCTCTACCGCTGAGCCAACCGGCCAGGACAATCATTAGTTTTTCATTGCGCGTTGCAACACCTTAGTTGTTCATTGACTGTTTTCTCATATGTGCCTTGACCCCAGGCCTTCAGCAGACCGAGAAACCCTTGCTGGAGCCAGCAACCTTGGGTTCAAGCTGGTGGGCTTTTTGCTCAAACCAGATGAGCCCGCGCTCAATCTGGTGACCTCGGGGTCTCGAACCTGGGTCCTCTGCATCCCAGTCCAATGGTCTATCCACTGCGCCACCACCTGGTCAGGCAAGAACTTTTCAATTTTAAGGTAGTCAAATTTACAGGTCTTTTCCTGTATACCTTGTGCTTTTTAACTGACTCCAAGTGGTTTTAATCCTCCTGAAATTTATTTTTGTAAACTGAGGTAGAAATCAAAAAATTTTTTTTCAGTTAGGAACGCAATTTCCTTGTAACTTTTAGTAAAGTTTTATTCCCTTGACTAATAATCCCAGCTCTGCATTCTACAAGGTTCTATCCATGAGTGGGTCTCATTCTAGGCTCTATTCTGTTCCATTGTTCTATCCATCTAACTCCACTACAATCACACTACATTGTATTAAGCACTGCAGCCTTAAAATAAAAAATGGCATATGCTGAGTCCTCTTGACTTTGTTCTTTTTCAAAATTGTTTTTGTTATTCATGGGCTTTTGCTTTTCCATATGAATTTTTAGGGTTCACCAAAAAACTTTAGACCTATACTCATTAATTTGAACAGAAATAATATCATTATAATATTGAATCATCCCATCATTCATGAGTATATCTCCCAATTTATTTAGGCTTAAAGTATTTAAATAAAGTTTTAAAATTTCTTCTGTAAATGTCTGATATGTCTTTTATTTGATTTTTTTTAAGTTTGACTTTTTTTTTTCTTTGTACAGAGACAGAGAGAGAGTCAGAGAGAGGGATAGACAGGGACAGACAGACAGGAACAGAGAGATGAGAAGCATCAATCATTAGTTTTTTGTTGTGCATTGCAACACCTTAGTTGTTCATTGATTGCTTTCTCATGTGTGCCTTGACCCGCAGGCCTTCAGCAGACCAAGCAACCCTTTGCTGGAGCCAGCGACCTTGGGCTCAAGCTGGCAACCTCGGGGTCTCAAACCTGGGTCTTCCACATCCCAGTCCGACTCTCTATCCACTGTGCCACTGCCTGGTCAGGCTGATTTATTCTTAAGTGGCCTTATAGCTGATCTTAATGTTATAAGTGGCACGTTCTGGTTTTTTTCCCCACTCCTCTATATCATATTTCATTGTCTGAACTTCATATCATGACCACATCTTAGTCACAACAAAGCAAGAGGAGCTACGCTTTTATTAAGTACAAAGTGACCAGAGTTAAAGAAAACAGGACCAAAATGGAGTCACTTGTTCTAAGCTCCATGTCACCAAACTGAGACTCAATTAGTTCTCCCTTGCCCAGAAATGGAATCTCAAACCAGTCCATCAGAAATCTTGCCCAGTCAGCACTAGGTAGGTCATCTGCCTGAGACCCTGTCATCTCCCTAAAGGAAAGTGACCTTGCAATTACCAACCTGTAGTGGCACATTATTTTTTTATTTAAAGACTTTATTTATTAATTTTACAGTGATGGGGAGCAAGAAGTATCAACTCATAGTTGTTTTACTTTAGTTGTTTATTCATTGCTTGTCATATGTGTCTTGACTGGGCAAGGCCAGGATTTTGAACTGGGGACATCAGCACTCCAGGTCAATAATTTAACCACTGTGCCACCACAGGTCAGGCCATACTGTTTTTTCCCCTAATTTCACTTTGTAATTATTGCTGATCTATGAGAATGCAATTAAGTTTTGTGTATTGGTCTTGTAGCCAGCAATCTTGCAGTATAATCTAGTCCTACAGATTCTCTTGGATTTCTTATATACATATATAATCTTCAAAAACTATCATTTTGATTTTTCTTTCCAGTCTTTATAGCTTTTCTGTCTTGATCTATCTTATTACATTGGCCAGGACCTCTGATAAAAAATATTGAAGAGAATTGGTGATAATGGCTAATTTTGTCCTATACCTAACTTTAAAGAAAATACCTCTAATATTTTACCATTAGGTTTTTATTAATTTTAGGTTGACATCATTTATCAAGATAAATTCTCTTCTATTCTGAGTTAATTAAAAATTTTTATTATAAACAGATGCTGTCCTGTCAAATATTTTTATACCTATTGAGAAATTTAAGTTTTTTCTTAAGCTATTTAAAAATGATAAATTATATGAATAGACTTCCTGATATCAAATCATATAAGCAGTCATAAGATAAACCCTACTTGGTCTAAATTTTTAAAGAAATCATTACTGGCTTTTTGTCCATGTTCATAAATGAGAACAAATTTCCCTTCTTCTCATTTGGGATTAATATTAAGGTAACAAGTCTGATAAAATGAATTAAGAAGCATTCTCTTTATTTCTTACTCTCTAAATAATCTGTATACAAAGGGAATGAACTATTCTTTGAAGTTTGATAAAACCTGTTATGAAACCACCTGGGCCCAATGTGAGTGAATAGATTTTTTAAAAACTATTCAATTTCATTAATGTTTATAATCTCTTTAGATTTTCTATTTCTTCTTGAGTCAGTTTTGAGAAGATATATCTTTCTTGGAAAAATTTCATTTCATCTTAGTTTTCAAATGCAGTTTTTCTGTCACATTCCTTTTCCTTATCTACAGGAAAGGGGATGGATGTGCACCTGATTTGTCTGTTTCGGATTATCCTATGGCCCTGGAGGTCAGAGGCAAAAGGATACAGACAATGACATTCTTATTCATAAAAGTTTCCATTTATTAAGCATCTACTAAGCACTTGATATATATTTCTCACAACAACCTTGTGAGGTAGGTAGTATTCAGGTTCCTCCTCTAGAAAATGAAGCCCAGACAGGTAAAGGAATTTGCCCAGAGACATACAGGGAGCAAAGGAGCAATCCAAGATTTAAGGCCAGACCTGAGTGACTATTTTTTTGGGGGGGAAGGACAGAGACAGAGAGAGGGACAGACAGACAGGAAGGGAGAGAGATGAGAAGCATCAATTTTTTGTTGTGGCACTTTAGTTGTTCATTGATTGCTTTCTCATATGTGCCTTGACTGGGGGGGCTACAGCAGAGTGAGTGACCCCTTGCTCAAGCCCACGACCTTGGGCTCAAGCCAGTGACCATGGGGTCATGTCTATGATCCCATGCTTAAGCCAGCGACACCATGCTCAAGCTGATGAGCCCATGCTCAAGCTGGCAACCTCGAGGTTTCAAACCTGGGTCCTCTGCATCCCAGTCCAATGCTCTAACCACTGCACAACCACCTGGTCAGGCCAAACCTGAGTAACTTTCAACAGCAGTGTTTCCTACTATTCTGCATCTCCTGTACCTGAAGTGAACCGATACTTTCTTGCCTACAGTGGAAGGGCCATGGCCTTGGTTTCATGAACATCATTCACAAGGCAATGGGGTGGATGTAACATGCATCCACCCCAATAATGCCGATGTGTTCAGTTTTCGTGAAAGGCCCTACTACATTAAAAAAAAAAAGGCATACAAAAAAGACTTGAAGGAAATACACTAAGATGTTATTACAGTCATCAGTGGTGGATAGATTATGTATGGGTGAAATTCTATTTGCAATTCTTATTTTCCAAGGTGTACTTTAATAATAAGAAAAACGTAACAGAGCATTATTTTAAAGTAGACTGAAAATGCCTCACAGGCAGGGACCCCATCCTCTTCCTTGTAGTCTATCTACCCTTAGAATGGTGCCCGGCAAGTAGCAGGCGTTTAATAAATAGCCTACTGCAGGAAAAAGACCAGAAGGAAACACATCTATAAGTGTTCAAATGGTGAGCAATCAGTCTTCAGGACATGGAACTATGTGAGTCACTGTTTTCTTCTATATTATATCCTGAAGTTTCTATCTTACATTCCTTTATCGCTGAGATGAAACTGGGTTTATTTTAGAAAAAAAATACTAGAAAATCATTGCAAAAATTACAGTTGACCCTTGAACAACACAGATTTAACTGGCACAGGTCTACCTATATGCAGATTTTTTTCAATAAACACTATAAATGCATTTTCTCTTCCTCACTGATTTGCTTAATAACATTTTCTTTTCTCTAGCTTACTTAATTGTAAGAATACAGTATGTAACACATGTAAACAAATAAAATGTGTGTTAATTGACTGTAGCGTTAAGCCTTCTGGTCAACAGTAGGTTATTAGTAGTTAAGTTTTGGGGAAAGTGAAAAGGTATACGCGGATTTGTGACTGCACAGGAGGTCAGCCCCCCTAACCCCCATGTTGTTCAAGGGTCAAATGTGATTTCTTTTTTTCTTCCTAAGGAGACCCAGGCCTGTGCTGCGTCTCAGCCGCAGGACTTGCCTGCCTGAACATTTCCGGGAAGTCGTACACGTAGGTGGTTCCCAAGGACTGGGCCTGGAATCGCTTGGCCTGGAGCAGGTCCTTGGTGACGTAGGGTGTGTTGATCAGCATCCCATGCTGGGACCCTTGTTTGTCGCCAAAGGAGTGAAACATGATCTGGACCAGGAAGAGAGAAAAACAGCGTGAGAGAGGCACGACTCAAGAGAACCACACTGCTGCCGGATTTATTCTTATCTGGTCCTCAGTGAAAACGCAGTGCAGGGAGCAAAACACATCACATTAAGTAACAAAGTGAGTGCCTGGGACAGCTAATCTCTTTTCAGCCACTGTGGGCCCCCAGAACAAAGAGGGACAGGGGGAGATGCGGAAACAGCCCCCAGAATGTAACATTTATGGTACTAAACACATATGCAAAACCAAACAGGAGTGCATCAAAACTGATGAAACCCGAATAAAGTCTGCATTTGAGTTAACAGTACTAAGCCCATGTCAATCTCCTGTTTTGACCAGTTCCTAAGGTTATGTACGATGTTATCATTGGGGAGTTGGGTGAAGGGTACATGAGAACTCTGTGTCCTAATTTTTTCTCTGTATTATTTCTGCAACTTCTTGAGAGTAATTATTTCAAAATAAAGAGTTATATATGTGGTATATATATATGGTATATATATAAATGGTAGTCAATAGGATATCTGACTTACTTTACAAAAGTCTGTTCTAAAACATGGTTGGGGAAAAAATACCTAGTTCCCTACGTGAACCAACATGGAGGCTGCAATATAATCAACCACAGGACCCCACGTCTTATCCCAAATATGGTCCTAGAATGGATTAAACACTAGAACCCTTCTGCTTCCCAGGGAAATGAACTACTGGGATTCAGAGGCTAACATGTTAATCAGAAAGCTCAGCGAGGCTACCCCAATTCAGCATGGCAGTCAAGATAGCCGCCCAATGCCGTTTACACCCACGTCTCACTTGCCCGAGCAGCCCGCCTCTGCTTTGCCACAGACCTCCACGACCTGGCCCAGCCTTACGTTTCCGGATCTGGGGTCGTTGACTTCTTTGTAGAGGCTGATGTCCAGGTAGTAGCCTGACTCATTGGTGATGAACAGGCGGATGGGAATGGCGCTGCCAGTGGTGGTCTGGCGGATGTTGATCTTGACCTCAGCCTGCAGCACGCGGAGTTTCCACAACCGGCTGCCATAGCGCATGACCATGGAACGCACCGACTCCTCGATCTGCCCCAGAGCACAGCAATTCCAATTTCAGAGCCCATCCCACACACACTCTCAACAGTCTAGCACTGATAATAAAGAAATGATGGCCTGACCAGGCGGTGGCGCAGTGGATAGAGCGTCAGACTGGGATGCAGAGGACCCAGGTTCGAGACCCCATGGTCGCCAGCTTGGACCCAAGGTCGCTGGCTCAAGCAATGGGTTACTCAGTCTGTTAAAGGCCCATGGTCAAGGCACATATGAGAAAGCAATCAATGAACAACTAAGGTGTCACAATGAAAAACTGATGATTGATGCTTCTCATCTCTCTCCGTTCCTGTCTGTCTGTCCCTGTCTATCCCTCTCTCTGACTCTCTGTCTCTCTCTAAAAAATAAATAAATAAATAAAATATTTTTTGAAAAAAAATAAATAAATGATGGTATACTGAATGCAAAGTGCCTGGGACACTGTATGTCTGTATGTATCCAACAACCATTAGCTAATCATAACCGAAGGCGCTTTGCTAAGCATTTAAAGCTCATTTTCTCATTTTGTCCTCATAACTACTCAGAGAGGCCAGCATTTTCATCTCCCATTTAGATGAGGAAACTGAGGCTGGTAATTGACAGCTAGCGGTCCTATGTGAGACCATCCTTATCTCCATCATACATCTCAAACCTCTGCATCTTCTCTAGTGGGAAGTGGGTGGACTGGGGGAGTTGGGCACCAGCACGGGCCCTCTGCACCCCACAGATGCCAGGGTGATGTACCAGGACTTACTCTGTCCCACAGTCACCATCATAAGCCCTGCCTGCTCCTGAAGAAACAGCCAATGGCGTCCCTGACAAAGCCTGTCACCAGGGAGAGGATACACTGCTGTTTTGCAAGACATTTAGGGCATCCATGTTGTCCTCAAAGTGAAACACATTCATGGAGGGTGAACATCGGAACAGGGGTAGTCCTAAGGGTGGCGGCTAAAACGGGGCTCTAGAATTAAACAATGAAGGGTTTGTCTTCCTCCTCCAGCACCTGAGGTTCAAACACGCACATGCGCATCCTATAACTCGGATCCCCAGTGCCAGGAGACAGTACCCAAATCAGCATGGCATGAAGAGCCTCGGTCCCCAGGAAGTTGAACCCAGAGCCTGGTGAAGGCCCCCCAAAGGCCAAACCTTGTAGGGGTCCATGATGACGGTGGGCACAAAGTTGAGGAAGATGTGGTTGCAGTCAGTGCGCACGCTGGTGTTGTTGAACGCCACCTCCAGCTCGTCCATGGCCTCTAGGAGCAACCGCTCACCCTCATTCTGCAGGTACTCGAAGGAGGCTTCCTGCCAGAAAAGGGATGGGACAGCTGCTAAGGCCGAGGGCTCAGGGCCTGCTCCTAGCTGGCCTCAGGGATGCAGGAAAAGAGGAAAAAACCTTTCTCCAGAAAGTGTGCCAGACGAGAATAGTGGGGCTCTGCCTTCAAAGGTAAAGGGATGGCCAAGGCTGTCTAATGCACTCACTGTCTTCTAGCTTCTGTATTCTGATGCTTTGAGAACCAGGACCTTGCTCACCCTGGAGGACCTGCCCCTCCCGGAGTTAGCCAAGTCCCAGAGAGGGTAAACAACTCACCCACGAGCCTGCCTTCCAAATGCAAACCAACTAATCCAGAGCCCACACCCCAACGACCTCCTCACTGGGTTCTCACAGGCCAGGACACAATCCTTCTGTTTTTCAATGGTAACTGCCTCCTGATCTGTTGGCTTTACTTTACTGCACCTCGATAATAATAATGTAATCGGTTAAAATATCTAGTTGACCGAGGCAGCAAAGCACTGAGGCTACTTACACAGCTACATATTCATACAAGGCATTAGCATGGAGTGGAGTACTTTTGTTAACACGGAAAGAAGTCTGTAAGTAACTGACCAGTAAAAAAACCAACAATCTTCAAATGATTTGTCCACTGAGCTCTGTCTGTGACATGCCTGCAGCACTGTGGAAGTATGCCTAGATAGCGTCACTAACGAAGCTGACCCCTGAGTGGCAGGATTCTAGGTCCCCTTCCTTGATTTTTAAAAGTAGTCAGTATTGTTTAAAATTTTCAAAAACATAATCAGGGGTTACTTTTCTAAATGAAAACAAAAGAAATGATCACAAACTCAATTAGCAAATATCACTTCACAAACTCGTATCTTTCCAACCGATCAGTTCTCTTCTCATGCAGAGATCTATGTGACCGAAGAAAATCCACATGTCACCAGCCAAGACATGAAAACAGGCCACTTCAAAGTCCACCTCCCCCCGCCCAGACTGGAGTGTCGCTAGGGCCGGGCTGTGTGTGCCCAGTGCACCCTGCGATCACTGGCATGCGGCCCCGGGCCCGGCACAGACCAGGAACGCAACAAAGGGAAGGTCAGTGCACGAATGACAAGCTCAGAGGAAGAAAGAAATATCCGTGACTTTTTACCTTTGTAATCAGGTCTGAGTGCCTGATGATGGCGCGGATGAAGAACCTGTAGTCCGTCACTTCCACTCCCTCCTTCACCTTGGCAGCGCCCAGGTAAAGGTGCATCTTGTGGTTGGCGCAGGGTACGGCCTTCAGATCGAAATTGCGCATGCGGCTGAGCTCCAGCTGGAAGGCCAGGGCGGGCTCCAGGTGACGGTAAATGCGATCTTCTGCAAACTGCTGGCCGACCAGAGAGAGCAGGCAGGCAGACAGACACACACAGGCTGGGTTTGACACTGGGACCATGAACCTGTTTGGTCAACATCCTGTCCTGCAGATCCCTGGTGTTTGAGAGCTTAACACTAGAAACATGGCATTTGTTATATCATCTAATTGTGAGCAACCCCAGGGCTCAAGTAACCTGGGACTCTGCAAAGACCCAGAGGACACGCAAGCCTGGCACGCTGGCATAAGGCTCTGGACTCCCAGGTGAGCCCAGCTAGTTCCCAGCACCTTGCCGGCACAACCGGCTATTTCCTATCTGTCCCAGTATACAGCATTTCTCAAGAAGTCACTGACCCTTGGGTTTCCTTATGGAAATTGGTCCTCAAAAACAAAGCAACTGATCGTGCCTGAGAATAAACTGAGGAAAAAACAAAGAAGCTAGAGAAAGGATGGGTCTTCCCTAGAGAAGGCAGGCTTTGGGTAAATTAAAGTACAACATTCTGAATTTGGTGGAGTGTTGAATCCATGTTGGGAACAAGGCCACCTGTTCTAGAATAGCGATCCACAAACTTCCTTACAGGGCCAGAGGGCTGATGAGGCCATAGGAGGTATCACATCTATTCAACTGTGAGAAAGTCACAGCAGACCATATGTGACCAACTGCGTGTGGCCGTGTTCCAATCAGACTTTGTTTATTAAAATATGCGGCCAGCCTGCAAGCCATAGTCTCCCAATCACTGTTCTAGACGAATATGAGAAAATAGGTTGGGAGGCCCATCTTACTGAGTTCACCAGCAAGCACAGAAACTGTCCATGTGAGAGAGCCACCTGTAGTGAAGGCGGAAGGGTGGGAGGTGTCAAGTCTGAGCTCCACATAGAAATGTGAGGCTCTAGCTGGAAACAGGATCCCAGAGGAAGGCTGTGAGTCCGTGTGTGGGAGACAGGCTGTAAGCTGACAAAGTCCTTATAGCCTAGGGCAGGGGTCTCAAACTCGTGGTCCACGGGCCGCATGCGGCCCGCCAAACAATTTTGTGCGGCCCGCAGACTAATCCACGAAGTTCAAAATATTTTGGATAAAATTAAGTAAGCCTAAAGGCCTACTTGTATTTTTCATTTCTCTAGCATCCTAGCTAGATATTAGCTTAGTTAACAGCAGTTGTGATGCGAATTACAGTTTCTGGTCGTTTTGTGACACTGAGTAAACAGCATGTACGATTGTGCTTGTTGTACTGATTTTTTTTTGTTTTCAACTGCAGTGAGAAAAGTGTTGCGTAACAGTTGCCTTTTGTAGACCTAGTGCGGCCCGCCAAACGGCTGTGATCTTACTCTGCGGCCCACATGCTGAGTTGAGTTTGAGACCCCTGGCCTAGGGCTTGGTTTAAGACTAAGCTTTTCCCCACCCTTTTAAGACTAAGATTTTCTCAAAACCCTTCTAATACTAAGATCTTCCACACACCCTTCTAATACTAAGATCTTCTCAACACCCTTTTTAAGACTAAGCTTTTCCCCACACCCTTGACTGTTACATGGTGGGGAGGGGGGTGCACTCTTAGGAGGATTCCCATTTATGCCTTAGATGAGTAACTTTGTATCAGAGACTTCCTTATTTGCATATGGCTTAAAGGCTTTAATTCTCTGCACTATATAATAAAGCAGATCGGGGGTTCTCACTCGCTCTGGATTGCCATCAGCTTGTGGAGACCTCCCAATCCCATTCCTTTTCTCTTTGAGTCTATTTCTTCATTCCGCATCGTTCTCCCTCAGGACCTGGAATTACTAGCCATGCTGCTTTGCAGCATCCATGTAAAAGTGGCGGTGTTCTAGGCTACAGAGAGATCTTAAGGACTGGGCTAGTCTTCCTGAATATCAAAGGTGCCAGGGAAGAGAGAACAGTATCCTACCTCATCTCTTGCTCTGAATGTGAAAAACTTGGGAAATTCTTTCTGCAAAAAAGAAATCCATACAAAAGGCAATTAAATTAAGCAAGGCACATTTAAATACTCATGTACTTGTTTTGCCTGCTAACCCCAGCTGCTTCTAGAAGGAATTGTTTACAAAGCCAGCGCTTCTCTAGCAATTGAGAGAACGTCAGATGAGTGGCACTGAGTCCTGGAGAATGGAGGAGACCCACATGGCACCCTGGGAATCACACTCACCTCCTGGGCAATCAGGAACGTGATTCTTCGGAGTCCGTAATCCACGAGGATGTTTTTCTACATTCAAAACCAAACACACAACGGAATTGTCTTTAGCCATAAAAAAAGAAATAAAGGTCTGCTACCTGTTACCATGTGAATTAGCCTCAAAAACATTATACTGAGAAAGACGGCAGTCACAAAAGACCTCGTGTTGGACAGTCCCATTTATAGGAAATGCCCAGAAAAGGCAAACCCACAGAATCAGATACTAGATTAGGGTGGAGGAGGAAGGTGTTGGGTTGACTGCTAATAGGTAGAGGGGTTTTAGGGGGTGGGACAGTGGTGGTAAAAATGTTAAAAAAAAAAAAATGTTTACACAACTCTATGAATATACCAAAAAGCATTGAATTGTACACTTTAAATGGGCTATGTGTGCTATGTGAATTATATTCAATGTTCTATTAAAATACACATACTTTCTAAAACATTTCATAATATCGCTAATGAAGTGGGCAGTGGGAACTGTTATATTAAATGAACAAGAACAACAACAACAACAAAAAGACAAGAAAAAGGATTTCATTTATACAAAGTTCAAGAACAGGCAAAACTCATTGTCAGAAGTCAGGACAGCCCTGGCAGGTTGGCTCAGCGGTAGAGTGTCGGCCCGGTGTGTGGAAATCCCAATTCGATTCCCGGCCAGGGCACACAGGAGAAGCGCCCAGGGACAGTGGTCAGTGACCACTGCAGGGGAGGGGGAGAGACATAAAGGGGCTTGAGAAGGGGCAGAAACCTTCATTTTCCTGGTTTGAATGCTGGTGATACTTGGGACTTCACCTTGAACATTCATCATGCTTCCCATTTGGGCCTTCTGCACTTTGCTGTATGTTAAACTTCAAGGAAAAGTTACCCAAGAAGAGTACAAAACTGGTTTTGGTCGTGCTGTCTACATGAAATAACTACTATTCTATACAGTTTTATGGGGAATAAACAAAACCTGGAAGAAGATAAGGTTATGGTTTAATTTGTCCACACGGTAAGGAGAATGATCAGGGGACACGGAAAGTGTTGGCCCATTTCAGAAACAGGTGACTGCTGTCCCTACTGCCAGGGTGAGGACATATGCTGGTAATGACCACATGTCGATGAAAGCAACGTGCAGTCATCTGCATACACGGATGTCAACATAAGTGACCATTTTAAAAGTGTGACTTTTCTGGGTTATCCCAATAAACTTTCTACCAAATCCAGACCTATTTATTGAATGTGTCTTCTGTGCTGAGGGATATATGTACTGTGGTTAAATGGTGTATGTACTTTATCATTTCATCATTGCAACAACCTGGGGGAGAGAAATGCCACACCCCGTGCTACAGGGAAGAGGCTGAGTGAGGCTCTGCCACATTCAGCAACCTCTGCCCAAGGTCACTGGCCACGAGGAGTTGCAGAGCTAGGGTGGGAAGCCAGCAGGTATCGGGTGCATAGAACCCCTCCCCAATACAACCCCACCTCCTCCTCCAGGGACCCAGAACCACAGGCACGCCCAGGGCACCTTGGACTGTATGAAGGTCCGCAGAATGGGCACCAGCTCCTCGTCCTCCAGGTGGTCGGCACACTGGATGGCCACGTTCAGGATGTGAATGGGCTCTTCTCTGAGACCCTGGGAGAGAAAAACAAGAGAGGCAGTCAAGGACCTGGGGCCCGCGCCGCCCTCTCCTCGGTGTGCTCCCTGCTCAGACACTTACCTTGATGTCCTCCTCACAGTACATGGATGTTTGGGACTTGCCGAAGAGGGAGCTGTCCCTGGGCACGTTGGCGAAGCAGGAGATGACTTCATCAAAGTTCCTGGGGACACAGGACAGAGAGGGAGGGCTCCCCCACGGTCACAGGTCAGACCCGAGTCCTCCCTTTTTCCCAACCACCAATCTGCAAGCTCATCCTGTTTCTGACCAGGTCCAAGGTACCAGTGATGGGGTCTTTCCCCAAAGGGAAGGATGAGTCCATGTGATCTGACATGATGAATAAAAGAAAGGCTGTCCAGACTCTGGGGCATCAGCTGGGTTCCCTTTTACCAGCTAGGAGACCCTCCTAACCTCACTTCACATCTCTGAGTCAACTGAGGATAACAGAAGTAGTCCCAACAGCTCCCAGTGCTGTTGGGAGGCAAGATAAGCCAAACACAATGCATACCACGCAGGAGCAGGCTGAAAAGCACAGTCATTGTACTAGGACTGATCACTGAGCATATTCTTTGCATTCCCATGATACTTCAAAATACAATATTAAAATGTACTACTGCATTAGTTTTCCTCATGACCCTATAATGTAGGTTCTTCTTTTACTCCCATTATACAGATGAGAAAACTGAGGTACAGAGAGAGGTCAAGTAATTGGCTCAGTCTCCCAGTCAGGAAGCACGGAGACAGATTCTCATGTAGGCGGGCTGACACAAAAGCCCACTCGTGGCTATATTATTATTAAACTGTTATTATTAATTTACTGTGCCATGTGTCTGGGCCACCCCACCCTGTGTCACAGGGACAGTGACGAGTCAGAGGAAGCCCACTCGGCTCCCTGCTCAGGATGTTTGAGAGACCGGGCCACGCTGGGTACCTGGTGAACTCCTCGAATCTCCTGAAGGCGACCATGGCCCCCATCCGCTGGCACAGAGGAGAGAAGCCACTGTCCATGAAGAGCTCAGTGCTGTGTCTCAGCAGGTCAGGGTTGGTGACACTGATGGGCATAGCCATCCTGCAGAGGGATGGGTAGTGGGGGATGAGGTTGCTGCTTGCAGACCTGGCCCCAAGAGCTGGTAGGTACCCCTGAAATCACCATCCAGGCCCCCTGGTCTGGACAGCTAAGTGTGGAGGTAACCACCCAGTGTGGCAGCTTGAGCCGCACTCAACGCCCAGACTGCCTGTGGTCCAAGCAGCCTTTTCAATAGACAGTGTGGGGCAAAAGTAGGTTTACCGTTGTGAGTATATGAACACACGGTTTATTCTTACAGTATTATTTCTTATTGTATTGTTTTCCATACTTACAACTGTAAACCTACTTTTGCCCTACCCTGTATTTCTATATATACTGCTCACAAAAATTAGGGGATATTTTATTGCTTCATATTAACCACCTGTCCATATTGAAAAGTTGAGGGATTTCAGATTTTTGTTATTTTGAAGACTAGATGTCCTGCTTCTCTGGGGAAAAGTCCTGGAGAGGTTAGGCCTCACTGGGCCACTCTCCTGCAGGGCCAACCACCACCACCGGGTGGGACCAGCAGCCCCTCAGGCAGGGGCACGCTTCCAGCCCCCACCTCCCAGCTGAGCTCACGGTCCCCCTGGTCCCAGGCTGCATCCTGGCTGCAGCCCCCGAGAAGCCGTGCTGGTTCGATGGCTGACCTCCCCGCCTGCTCTCCTGGCCCAGTTCCCAACACGCCTGCTCTACAGACACAGGTGTGGAGGGCCCAGGCAGGCCCTGCTGGGAGGTGAGGCTCACTCCTCGTGGCCCTTCCCGGAGGTCTGCTCTGAGGCCACAGGCCCCACAGAAGCTTCTGGCACACCTAGCCGAGCAATAGTGAGGACCCGAGATGGTCAGGGCCTCTCGGTTTCACAACCAATAATACTGACACACGAGTAGGTCTTTCCTAAGAAACAAGGCATGACTGACCTACACAGCCTCCCTTTCCTAACCAGGGAGAACTTCCCAGACAATAAAATCCAAAAGGGAAAAGATTTCCTCCTTGGGGACAGAGAATTTCAGAAGGTCACCCCAAAATGATTCCAGGCTACAAGCAGTCAGGCCCTTTTTTCTTGATTGTGAAGAAGAGTAAAAATAAATGATAAATACGAAAGGAGGTGCCCCATGGGAAAGACCTCTTTTCTTTATCCATAAAAGACTGACAGCTTCCTTCTTAAAACCAATGGAAAGAGAAATGTACTTTTTAAAATCCCAGGAAAATAAGGAAAGGGTCTGCTTCAAGAAAGCATGAACCCTGTTGCCCAGAGAGATACAAGATCTGATCAATCAGGGCCCAAATCGTGATGAGACCAGTCCAGCCACAAGCCAGGCCTCTGGGAAGCCCCGTGAGAACCAGAACAGAGGGTGAGGGGAGGCGAAAGAGACCGTGAGCAGGAGGCATCGCACGCTAACGGACCAGAGTGGTACTTCAGGGCCTGAAATAAGATGGATTAAAAAAGGGATGGTGAGCAACAAAGACACACTAGGATGTCCCCAACTGAGAACACTGTGGGGACCAGATGCACAACATGCATGCCCCGGTTTCCGGCTCTGGGGACCCTCAAAGGCTGTGGGAAGAACTTGGAAGTGAAAGTGTGACCTGGGCTCAAATTCCCACGAATTTTGCTCATCTGCAGAACAGGTTTTTGACCAACAGATGGTGAGGGCTGAATGAAGGAAGCATGCAGTCTAGTGCCCAACCAGCGGCACACCGTCCATCTGACAGGAACAACAGATCGGTCGTGATCACAGGGACCCCCGACTTCCATCAACAATTTTCTGCGACCTAAGCATCGTCCGCCACGCTGTATGTGCCTCATCTCATCTACTCTTTGTAATGGCCCGGGACAGCCCTGTCCAATAGAACTTTCTGTGGTGGTGGAATGTTCTAGAACTGCACTGTCCAACAAGGCCACTATGAGCCACGGGGGGCTAACGCAGCACTTTCAATGTGGTCAATATGACTGGGAAGCTGAATTTTCAATTTTCATTTGTTTTCATTCAAATAGCCCGCATGTTGGTAGGGGCCACCATACTGGACGGAGCAGGAGTTCGAGGTAGGCATTGCATTACCTCCATTTTGCGGGTGAGAGAACGGAACAGAAATGTGGGAAGATCCCACAGTGGTGTCCCTGAAGTCTCCCCAGACATATTTGCTGGGTCCCTCCAGAGACAGGGTAACAGTGGTCAGGGAGAAAAGCGATACCAGCCAGCCCTGGGCGTGGACCACCCCGTACCGGTTTGGGTGGGAGGAGGGCAGCATGAACTGGAATTCCACCACGCAGGTGCCGTCGGGGAGCTGCCGGTGCTGCAGGCTGTTTAACTCATAGGCGATGTAGCCCCTCCGCACGTAAACCTAACAGAACAGAAGCACAGGGGACAGTCTCTTAGCGGGTAGTACCGAGTGCCCTCAAAACCGGAGAAATGATCTCTAAGCAGTGGTGAAAAGCTCACATTTCAGAATGTTATTTCCTCTGCAAGGGGATAGAGAATAAATATTTTAGGCTCTGCGGATAGATCATCTCTATCTCCGCCACTCGATTCTGCTGGGGTAGCACAGTACTGGGTTTCGCTGCTGGGAAGGAAGCGGGACCTGAGATGGATTCTTTGAGTCAAAACCAGGGAGGGGGTAGAAACTGCAGGCCCAGGGGACTCTATGATTCTTATATGCTCACAGTCCAAAATGGTCCCCATGGAGACCCAGTCAACCCAGGTTTGGGATGGAGGATGGGGGACCCACATGGCCCAAAAGATGTCAGAAGAGGGAGTGGGAACCCTAGAGAATTCTAAGATCAGAGGGTGAAGAAATAAGGAAAAACCACAGGTGAGGAGAGTGAGTCAGGTTGAAAACACGGACACTGTCACATAGTTCTTTGGAAGGGTTTGGAGAGCGCAGATTAAACATCGAGATGCCCTGCACTAACTCAACACCCTCTGTCCCTGAATTCAGGAAGGCCAGAGCAGGAGCAAGGCGACTTGGCTCTAGTCTGGCTTTTGCTGTTAGTCATGCCCTTCTCTGCCTGTCACACAAGGAGGTCACCTTAAATTGTCACCTAGGCTCCTTTCAGCTCTTGTGGTTCCAAGAAGAAAAGTCTTTCAAAGGCATCGGATGCAGGTGAGTTAAGAGAGCTTGGACAAGGTGCCTCGGACTGAGATCTTGGGGGTTAGTTTAACTGTGCCCTGAGTAGAGGAGGCAGGAATGGCACATGAGATAGCAGGGGTGACCAGCAAGGACTCTGGACCAGGACAGACCTAGTGTGAACCCTGGTGGTGCCACTTTCTAGCTGTGTGACTTGGAGCAAGTCACCTCACCTCTCTGAGCCTCTTTGCTCCTCTGTAAACTAGGGATAGTAACAGCACCTAGCTTATCGGTAGAATAAGACCATGTTTGCAAGGTGCATGGCCCAGGTCAGGTGCATGGATGCTGGAACTGGCATGTGGGGTACTGTGATGTCATAGGGGCCTCTCCCACTTACCTCCAAGGATGCCATGCAAACGACTTTGTTAGCGTGATAGAAGAAAGTGGGCAGAACGTCAAATATGGTCGTTTCCGAGAGGATTAATTTCTACAGGAAATGGGAAGGGGAAAAACAAAAAAGTCAATGTTAATCTTTAACCAACAATCAGATGTGTGGGAGAGGTGGGAGCAAGCAGGGAGAAGCCGGTGATGTTATCACCAAATGCTGCCAGTGTGCCAGGCCCGTAATATCTGAATGTGGAAGCGGCTCTGAGCTGACTGCACCTTGGGCTCCCAGGCACAGAGGGTGCACGTGGAGCCTCCTAAATGAGGCAGAGTGGGGGTGGGGGGAGCCCTGGGAAGATGAAGCCATGACTTAGCCACACGAGCCTTGCAGCTTCTAAAACTCCATCACACCTGAATTTTAAAAATCATCCTTCCTGGGCCCTGGCCAGGTGGCTCAGTAGATAAAGCATGGACACAGTGCACCAGAGGTTGTGGGTTCAATCCCCAGATAGGGCACATAGGAGAAACAATCAATGAGTGCACAAAGTGAAACAAGTTGATGCTTCTCTCTCCCTCTCTCTTCCTTCCTACCCCTCCTCTCTTCCTTCCTCTCTCTCTTTCAATCAATAGAAAAATTAAAGAAAATAAATCCTTCCCAGGCGAGCCCTGCTGCCTGAGCCTCCCCTGAGGGCCCCTTAGGCAGCCCTGGCCACATGGATAAGCCACTGGTACTTGTGACTGTGCCCTGCACCCGAGTGTCAGCACTGATGGCGGGGAGCCCACTGCTCCCCGGGCCCCACCTGGGCCACAGCCTTGCTCTGCGGAAGGGGGAGGGATGAAGACAGCCTCACCTTGAGGTTTTCCGGGCAGAACTGGTGGCCATACCTGTCGATGGCAGACAGGAAAATGGACTCCACCTGGTTGTGCCTCAGCTCATAGGAGGGGAGGTGGGAGGCGATCAGGACCTGCAGGGGAGGGGACAGAGCGGATGGGGTGAGCCAGCCTCGCCAGAGAAGCCGAGGGCCAGGCCCATCGGGTTGGACATGGACAGCAACAGGGGCTGTGTGCGGTGGGGGCTGAGCACAGTGGGGAAGACATACCCCGCAACCCCCATGCCGAGTGGGGACTGTGTCCCACAGCCCTACCTGTCTGGCTCTGAGGGCCACTTTGCAGTGCTCGCTTTTGCTCAACTGAGTGAGCTCGTTGAGAATGTTGGTCAGCTCCTCCGACAGGGAAGGGTCTGGGCCACAGAGTTCATCCTTGCGGGGACAAAACAGAATCTAAGTGGCTTTTGTCCACCAGAAGGAGACATGCCTGCATTCATCCTCAGCCAGGGGTGTGGCTGCTGCCACAGCAAACCAGATGGCCGGCCGGTCCTCTGAGGACACCTGGTGTAGCCTAACACACATACCCTTACCCCTTTCCAGTGGGTGCCCTGATGCATTCATTCATTCAATCATCTCAAAACATGCCCTAAACACTGGGTAAGAAAAAAACACATCCAAGTCTGTGTCTGCATCACTACTAATGGCCAGCGATTGTGGGGTACTCATTATGTGCCAGGTGAACAGCTAGACCCTTGACATTCATCTCTCCAAATTCTCACAATCCTTTGAGGAGTTGCTATCATGCCCCCCACTTTACAGATGAGAAAAGTGAGGCTCAGAGAGGCGATATCCTTGCCCCAGTGATGTCAGGGGTTCCTGGCACACAGTAAGATAGCTATGATCTCCCCCAGGGACTGACAAACCCTACCCACTGCCTGGTTTTGTAGACAAAGTTTATTGGGACGCAATCCTGCATGTTTGCTTACATTGTACAGTGGCAGCTTTGAGTGGTCCAGAGAGAGACCATATAACCGGCAAAATCTAAAATATTTCCTCTCTGGCTCTTTCCAGAAAAAGTCTGCAGACCCTTGAGCTACCCCCACTCTGGGTACAGGGCACCCTTCCCCGCTTACAATCAACATGATCACCAGCTGGTTCTTCTTGGCCACCTGCGCATGGGAGAAGATGCAGTCCAGCACCTGGGACATGTCTGGCTTCAGTTTCTCCCTGAGGTTTATCACACACTTGTCGTAGTGGGCTAGAGGGAGACAAAAGGCCGCACGGGGGTAAGGCTCGGGCTCTCTCCTGCCCCGTGGCTTGTCACCAGTGCCAATGGCGACTCTTGCCTTGTTGGAAATGGTGCTCGACTTGTAAATATCTTTTCAGGAGATCCAACACCACCGCCTTCATGTATCCGCGGGTCCCGCTGCGGTACCTGGGGAGGAAAGGAAGGCTGCCTTAACGATTACCTCCACTTTTTGGTGTGCCTGAATAGCTACAGCCAGGGCTTTCAGAATTCCAGAAAGAAGAAAACTAATCAAGTATGTGGAGGATGAACCCCCCTAAGCCTTAGGCCTGGGAGGGATGTGCGAGTTGGTGCATTTGCATTAACTTTGCAGGGCAAAGGGAGCAGCTGGGACCAGAGGCTAAGCCTGAGCCTGCGGATGGTGCCGGCCCCACCCCCCAGAGAGAAGGAAAAACACTTACAGAGTTGGGATGCAGAAAGGGGTGAGCCTTGCATGCGTGGTTGAAAAGAAAAATTTTCAATTAACCATTCAACGTGTAAAGACAGTTTGGAAAGAAAACGAGAGACTTGAAAGACATTTACCAAAAGATCCCTGTGTAAATTTTCTTTCCCTTTTAAAACCAAATTTTAACCTGAACGTTCCCTAAAATATTTCCTCTTCTCCATCATTTCTGAACACAGGAAATGGAGTTCCTTAGGAGGTGTGATGCTGAGTTTAACCCCAGCATCAGCAGAAAACAACAAGAGAGAAAAAAAACCTGTAACAGCCATTTACTCAAATGTGATTTTAAAAATACACACAACATTTGATGTTTACATTCAACAAAGAAAGATCTGCTAGGGAATTTGATTAATTAACACTTGTTCCAATCTTCTAGGTGTTTCTCTGAAGCCAAAGGATGAGTTTAAGGTTAGGAGGTGACGTCTCCTGGGGAGGGACTCCCCTCCTGGCCTGTGGCTGGGAAACTCTCCTTGTGGGGAAGCCACACGAAGATCCCCTTCAACAACTGCAGCACTACATTGTCCCCGTGAGTCCCTAGGAGTCAGGGAGCTCCCTGAAGAGAAGGGCCGTCTCCTACAGTTCCGTATTCTCTGCACATCTGATAGTTTCTGAACGTGGTACGCATGAGCTGAATGAGCTCATGAGCCTGAGAATGCCTCAATACTGTCTTTATAAACAGTTTTCTTGCTGAGAAGGTTTCTTTCATGCAAGATGGCAGTTCTTTTTATTGCCAGAATAGTTCTCCCTGCTCCAGAGCTACTTAATAAAATACAAATTCTCCATCAACTCTCCTTTGCAACAATGCCCCGAAACTGCAATGATGACTACTTGTAACGTCCTCTGAGGCCCATAAAGCCATTTTGCCCCATGGTCCTGTACTCAAAGCTGCCACAAGGACTCTATTGGCACTGCATGAAAATTCATCCACTTAGAACCCAGAATGATTTACTGTGCATGGGGTGACTGTATTCCCATTTCACAAACTGGCAGACCAAGATTGACCCAAGTCAAGTGCCTTGCCCAGGTTTCCGCTATTAGGAATGGCTACTCTGGGACCGTGATCAGGGTCTCAGGAACTCAGACACCATCTCCCAGTCGAGCCTGCTCTTAAGAGAACCCCCGAACACCACCCTGGTGCAATACACGGGATGCTTCAGTGTGACAACCGCACCTCACAGAGAGCCCAGGACTCACCGCTGGACCAACTGCACGATGCTCTGTGTGTTCATGAAGAAGACTTCCCGGTCAGCCTTCCGCTGCAGGGTAGCCGCGTGGCAGTCCAGGATGGTGGCTATCTGGACAGGAAAAAGAGGACCGGTCTGGCTACTCATATCCACACAATCTGGTCGCCATACCAAAGTCACCCAAAGGACCCACCATCATAGGATCCATGGAAGTCCCATCCGAGACTCATTTGAAAAAAGAAAATTCCAGCCCTCTGGCCACCCAGAAACAGCTCTGTTCAGCCACTCCACGTATTGCTTGAGGAATTCAAGAGCCCAGAGGACAACAATCCCAGAAGACATACGCCCATTTGTATTCTACCTCCTCACAAATACGAAAGCTCTGGGAAAAGAGAAGGAAATCTCTAAATCTAGGGAGCAAGAGTGTAGGTGGAGAAGCGTCCTATTTTTATAATTAGATTGAATGTGACTAGCATATTCCTTCTGGCAATAAAAACATTTTAAATGAAAAAATCTGCATCAATGACCAAATCCCGAAAGATCCACACATACTTTTCTCAATTGAGATTCTTTATAGAGTTTTGCTTTTATTTTTCGGTTGGGATATAATTCATATGTCATAATATACAATTAATTCAGTGTATTTTCGTATATTCTCAGAGCTGTACAAGCACCGCCCTATCTAATTTGACCGCACGCATATCACCGCCTCTAAAGGAACCCTGCAAACACTCCTGATCACCCCTTTCCCCGGGCCCTGGCGACCATTAATCGACTTTGTTCCCTTGCGGATTTGCCTATCCTGGACAATTTCATGTCGATGGAATCATGCAACGTGTGGTCTTTTGCGAATGGCTTCCTTTGCATACCATTTTTCAAGACTCTAACATGTGACATGAATCAGTATTTCATTCCTTTTTCTGGCGGAACAATAGTCCAACCTCCAGAGAGGCTGACCTCTGGCAATGACCTATATTGATCTCTAGCTTGCCCAATCACTAAGGCGTGGTTGGGGGAATGATGAGAGTAGGTAGCCTGCCTAACCAGACAAAGGGCACGAAGGGAATGTGGCAGAGGGAGGAGCTCTTCTAAATGCAAATGATCTAGCCTGACCAGGCAGTGGTGCAGTGGATAGAGTGTCGGACTGGGACCTGGAGGATCCAGGTTCGAAACCCCGAGGTTGCCAACTTGAGTGCGGGCTCATCTGGTTTGAGCAAGGCTCACCAGCTTGAGCCCAAGGTTGCTGGCTCCAGCAAGGGGTCACTCACTCTGCTGTAGCCCCCCAGTCAAGGCACATACAAGAAAGCAATCAATGAACAACTAAGGAGCTGCAACAAAGAATTGATGCTTCTCATCTCTCTCCCTACCTGTCTGTCTGTCCTTATCTGTCCCTCTCTCTGTCTCTCTAAGTCTCTGTCACACACAAAAAAATTTTTAAGTAAGTAAATAAGTGCAAATTATCTTTAAAATGCTTGATTAAAAAGTAATTTTAAAAAAATGAGGCAAGCATAGAATTCTTAGATATTTTATGAAACCTGAAATGGTTTCCATGAAAAAAAAAACTATATATACATCATGTAGCCGCAAGATTGTCACCTTACAAAACCAGAGAAAGAGAATCTAAGCTACAAACTAGCAAAAAAAACCCGCACAAGTTCCTCTATTATCTCAGCCGGCGTATCTTTGGAAAATGCTCACTCAATTTGTACCAACGGCTCACACCTATTCTGAATCTAAGTTTTAGGGAGTGAGGCCTAATAACTGTTTATGTTCATCCAAACAGCTGTTGCTTGCGGGGGAAGGTGGGATCCTACAGAGAAGGCTCGAGAGAAAACTCTCAGCCCCTAACGTCTTGGGCTGTACGTGGGTTTCATGAAGACTGACTCAGTCAGAGCACAGATGGCCAGACTGACCGGGACCTGAGTGCCCAGGAATCCACCCGGCCTGGCACGGGCACTCCAGCGGGGCTGGGGCGGGGGTACATACCTGCTGGCTGGGGAACTGGCAGAGCACGGAGGTGATGTTGCTGGCGTACTGGGCCATCACCCTGCGGACCGACTTCTCCACGGGGGCTGGGATGCGGCCCGACACGCTGGTCATGATCTCCTGCAGCTCCAGCAGCGGCAGCGACGGGTGTCGGAGGGTCATCATGAGCTTCTGCACCCACTCCTTCAGCTGTAGCAGGGATCCCAGCATTGGCCCCAGGCCCTGCAGTGACGTGGGCACCGCCACCCAGCATGGGACGCCCAATGCACTCAACCCACCCAGGCCCCAGGCACTCAAGTGGCCAAAGATCTGGAGCCAGCAGACTTGGGGCAGTCCAGAGTGGACGGATTCCCTGACCGCAAGAGGAATACCCAGTTTCCCCACGTAGGGAGGCCCCCACTCCCCACTGCATGGGTCCAGACTGCTGGTGTGGTGTGAGGATAAAACATAAGGCCATGGGAAGAGCTAATGTCTGTGGCACACTCAGTGCCAGACACTAAGACCTTTATTGGTACATTCTCATCTGATCCTCAAAAACAACCCTACAAAGTAGGTGTAATCATTGTTCCCATTTCACAGATGAGAAAACTAAAACACAGAGGGGTTAAGTAAGTTACCTAGAGTCACTCAGCTAGAAAGAGCAAAGCAGCCCTGGCCGGTTGGCTCAGCGGTAGAGTGTCGGCCTAGCGTGTGGAGGACCCGGGTTCGATTCCCGGCCAGGGCACACAGGAGAAGCGCCCATTTGCTTCTCCACCCCTCCGCCGCGCTTTCCTCTCTGTCTCTCTCTTCCCCTCCCGCAGCCAAGGCTCCATTGGAGCAAAGATGGCCCGGGCGCTGGGGATGGCTCTGTGGCCTCTGCCTCAGGCGCTAGAGTGGCTCTGGTCGCAACATGGCGACGCCCAGGATGGGCAGAGCATCGCTCCCTGGTGGGCAGAGCATCGCCCCATGGTGGGCGTGCCGGGTGGATCCCGGTTGGGCGCATGCGGGAGTCTGTCTGACTGTCTCTCCCTGTTTCCAGCTTCAGGGGAAAAAAAAAAAAAAAAAAAGAAAGAGCAAAGCAAGGATGCCCAAATCATGCCATCTCGCTCTAAAGACTCTTAACAGCTACACTGCATTGCTTCTGGGCATCCAAGTATTTGAAATGTTGGCAGGTTTTGAATGAAGAAGATATTGGTGCCAACCCCACAACGTTGCGACAAGGTTTTTTTGTTGTTGTTGTTTTTTTGTATTTTTCTGAACCTGGAAACAGGGAGAGACAGTCAGACTCCCGCATGCACCCGACCGGGATCCACCCGGCATGCCCACCAGGGGGCGATGCTCTGCCCCTCGGGGGGGGGGGGGTCGCTCTGTTGCGACCAGAGCCACTCTAGCGCCTGGGGCAGAGGCCAAGGAGCCATCCCCAGCACCCGGGCCATCTTTGCTCCAATGGAGCCTCGGCTGCGGGAGGGGAAGAGAGAGACAGAGAGGAAGGAGAGGGGGAGGGGTGGAGAAGCAGATGGGCGCTTCTCCTGTGTGCCCTGGCCGGGAATCGAACCCGGGACTTCTGCATGCCAGGCCGACGCTCTACCACTGAGCCAACCAGCCAGGGCGCGTTGCGACAAGGTTTAAAAACCAAATGCTGCATGCATTTGCAAGTGCAGAGACTAAGTAATCCCAATAAAGTTGCACAGCAGAGGAGTTCAGAGCCTGGACTCTAAAGCCAGAGGGCCAGGGTTCCAATCCCATCTCTGGTTCTTTATGGGTGAAACACAGCAAGTTTCTTAGCCTCTCAGTGCCTCAGTTTCCTCACCTGTAAAATTGAATTAGTAAAAGTTCTGATCTCACAGGTTGTTGGGAAGATTAAATGACAAGACATGTTAAGTGCTTAGAGTAGCAGCTGGCATACAGTATGTAACAGACAAGGGTTGGTCATTGTGGGGTTTTTTTTAGGGTTGGCTGTTGTTATCATCACCATGATTTACTATCCTGAGACTGAATATGACACAGCATAGTTTTATTGCTACTGATGTTGGGTTTAGGGTCACGGGTCTGTCACAGAGGTCTGAAAGCTTGAGAACTTATTTCTCTATGGAGTAGACAGGACCCTAGGACAGTGAACCATGAATAAAGTTGTGTTTCTGAACAAAGCACCTCCTTCTACCTTCTCTCTTTAAAACAGTGACCCCGTTGACTCCTCTCTTTACCACTTGAACATTCTCAGTGTCCAGCTGAACTCAACTGTGAAAAACCAAGTGTCACTTTTGCAACAGTTTATAATCAAGGAGAAAAGTACCCCCTTGTGTACAATCCAACCGAGGAACAGGTCCTTTATACAAACAGAGAACTGACCACTGCTTTGCTCCTTACGTCAATGGAGGTCAATGGAGACCTCTGAGCTCGTGGAGTTCTTTCCTTCTAGCTCCTCACACGGATCTACACACTGGTGCAGAACATGCAGCCACCCCACACATGTGACCTACCTTTATGCTAAAGATAGGCTCTGGCAGACAGTAGCCACTCATGATGTTGGTCAGATTCTCCAGGACGCTGTGGAAGACCTGGTGTAGTTTCTCCCCAACGATGGGCAGAGTTTGCTGGGGAGGGAGCTCTCCCGTGAACGGCTTGGCCTGATGAGACACAACGACCACCAGAGGTCAAGGACACTGTGGCGTCCGGATAGAGACAAGCCGAGGGCTGAGACAGATCTACCAACATGCAATATGTACAATATTCTCAGGATGAAGCCTGAGAAAACGGAAGAAAAGATATTAGAAAGTTAAAATTGTTAAGTCCACACCCCCATGCGGTTTTCCAAATCTTCCCCTTTGCAAATATCATAGCAAATTATGTTCCCCAAGTAATTTCGAGGTAGGATAAAAGCCAGGAGCCTAGAGTCTGCTCGGCTCCCTGAACAGGCAGGTAGAGGCTTTGAGCGCACCTGAGCCAGCCTGGGTGGCCGTGCCAGGTGCCACCTACCGGGTGCACTTTAGAAGGGTCATCGAGCTCCAGCCTGGCCACCACGCAGCCTGCTTCCAGCATGGCCCCTGGGCGCTTGATGTACTTCACCTGGCCGCTCTCCTGCACGTTCAGGGCCATGATCATCTTCATCACCTGTGTTGCAGAAAGAAGCAGTAGGATGGAGCCCAGCAGGGCTGGCCTGTATGTGTGATGCCCAGAGCCATCCAGAAGGAGGAACTCTGGAGCAGGGCCTGCGGCACTGAAACCAAACGACTCCCTGGGCAGAGCTCAAGCGGAAAGCAGAGAGGGAAGCAGCTGTTACCGGAAGCCAGGCGCAGTGCCGTTCAGCCGTTCATGAAGCACCTCCATCTGCAAAGCTAGCGGGGAGGCAGGTATTATGTGCCCATTTTACAGGCCTGGAAGCCGATCTTTATTTTGAAAGTAAAGCCTCGCTCTCAGAACTATACTTAAATCATATTACGTAGGATGATCAGCATGCACGTTCCCAAAGTGTGGTGCATTTTGTGACTTGCTCCTTTTTATGAGGTAGCAAGAAAACCCTCTGGGAACGTGTTGTGAAATGAAGAATGGACTCACAACATAGACGGTCAGCAATCCCTGTAAGTGGCCCGAGAGCCTGGATGTGTGGACAGGATGCGTTTTGTTCCTGGGCTATGGGCGACCCTCAGCTCAGTGGGTCACAGCACGGGCACTCAAGTCAGCCAGGCCCAGGCTGCAATCTCAGCACCCCAGGTATCACTCTGTGACCTCCAGCAAGTGCCTTTCCCTCTCTTGTCCCATGTCCTCTCTTGTAAAATGATAGTCTTGCCTCACAGGGGTCTTATAAGGATTCAGCAAGGAAGAACCTGGCCCACTCTTCCTGTATTTTCATTGCCATTATCATTATTATTGTCCTTGGCAGCCAGGAATGGAGGCCGAGTGGGAACCCTGGCTCTCCGTGATCTCAAATCAGTTTATTGGCCCGCTTGGGCCCCGTTTCTTCATGTGTAAAATGGGGGTCAATTTCGTGCCCATATCCTATGATGGCTGAGAAGACTAAAGAAGGTAATTAAAGATAGTAAAATACTCAGAACGGTTCCTGCCACGTGGAAAGTGTTTTGCACGTGTTGGCTTAAGACTTTTTAATTGCCACCATCATTAGTCAGTTCTTAGTAATTTCCAGGAAGGAGGGCGTTTTTGAGGTTTCCCCTTTAAATACTGCAGGGGATCTGGGCTGAAGCCCGCACACTCGCTCTCCTAGGAATCTGCAGCCATGGCGCAGGTAAGAGGTGAGGCCCATCTGCAAAAGCAATGCCCAACAGCCCTCCCTTGGGGAGCAGGGGAGGCCTGACTGACCCTCCGAGGGCCTGCTCTGTGCTCACCTCCAGCTCAGCATAGCTGCTGCCAGCCTCCACGTGGCCCCCGTCCTCCACTGTGTACTGCATCAGCTTCCCAGCCGACGGGGCTCTCAGGACCGTGGGGTCATTCTCCTTCTCAAACACACAGGTCTTGTTGCCGATGGTAATCCGGTAACTGGGAAAGAGGAGGAGTGTGCGTGTGTATGTGGAGGGACTGGGAAGAACCACTAACCCAGTGTGCCCAACTCAGGCTTTCTACAGTATTTCTCTTCCTAAAGGCAGCCCTGAGCGTCACCCTGTGGGCAGTTTGGGGGACTGCACTTTTCCAAATGGTGACGTTTGACAGTCACTGCAAATATATCAGGAGCAAGTTGGGGGAGTGGAGGGTGTGACCCTTTTCTGGCTGAAAACTAATTCCTTTTACTGACGTAATTCCAACAGGCACAGAGAAAGCAATCAATAAACATTACTCAGTAAATATTTACTGACTGTAAGTTTTCACCTTATAGCTTAACAGGGGAGAGCCTGCCCCGTCAGTGGAACATGGGTTAAAAAGAGGAACATCACTGATCTGAGATGGATCTCATCTGCCCTCTCTGATCAAGAATTGGAAAGAGAGACTGCGCTCTCTAACTGGAGTTTTTTCAAACATGGGGCCTCTGGCATCCCCACCCTCCCCCATCTTACTCTCCTTGGCCAGGGGTCAGCGTTGCCTGCTCAGCAGGGTGGTCCACATTTCACTGTGTAAGCTCGGAATGGTCAGACTCGCTAGAGCTGAGGGTCTCTGGGTCTATCTCGTGATGCCCCTGTGCTAAATGTTTCAGGGTGCAACCCTTCCTGCCACTGTCCACTCGTTCCATGTGTCACCTTCCCCCACAGGCTCAACAAGTCATGACCACGGCTCCATGCTAACACCGAGCCTAATGCCCGGTACAAGCAGACACTCACTGAAGCGCCGCTGCCCTAACTGGACAGCAGCATCTCATCCAAGCCTGTGCTCACATGGGTGTGGGCGCTGCAGCTCAGACACAGGGCAGCTGGCCCCTCAACACACACCTCTCAGGCCAAGGGGCTGAGAGTCACATCCCGCTCAGTTCTGAATCTTCCCATGTTACCAGAAAAGGGCCTCCAGGGTGCCGCCCATAAGTGTCTGACCAGTTTCATGAAACTCCAGCCATGAGATTAAACTCTCTCCATTGGCCCAAGAATTTGCTGGACAAGGTACTTTATCTAAGACCCTTGTGCTGCACAAAGAGTACCTTCATGTTTTCAACTCCACGGGAGAGGGCTGGCACTGCGGCCCAGCCCTCAGTGGGACCCGCGCCGCACGCACCTGTCAACTTCTTCCTTCATGTAGGTCGTGTAGCTGTTGCCGTTGTAGGACAGCAGGAGCCCACCGTCGTTCAGCCGGTGGGCGTCGATCTCGATGTGACAGCCGTTCATGATGAGGACGAACATGGTCAGAGACTGCCGGGCCACCTGAATTCAGGATGTCTGCTTGTCCCTGTGCCCCCAGAATGCTGTCTGGTCCCCGCCTGCTTCACCCCCCCCACCAGGAGCTAGGGCTAGTGTCCACCGTGGAAGTGCACAGTGGACTTGTCTGTCCAGTCCCAGCCCTCACTCACCCGGGGTGAGAAGCCGACAGGAACAGAGCCTGGAGAGAGTGTGCCACCCCTGCCCTGTGCGTGGGCTAACGGTCGCTGGCCAAGGGACCTGCCCCACTGGCCACCTCTCACCAACTGTGTGCTCCTCTCGTTCCTACCCCCAAGCATCAGCCCCCCCGCCAAAGCAGGGTCACCTGAGCGGCAGGGAGGGGCTCTCACTTTAGGCCAGGCAGCCTTGGGGACTCCAGCAGTGAGGTGGACTAGGGCTCCGCCTCCCACACATGGCTCTGCCCAGAGGCACACAAGAGATTAGGGACACTTGAGAGAGGCACAGGTGGCCAGGCCCTGGCCTTGGCTTTGCTTTTCAATCTGACATCCTGACCCTACCGGGCCCTCAGTGCATTATGTATATTCTTTCTCAGAAAACAAGTACCCTAAAGAGCCCTCAACCTATAAAATACAGGTTTTGAGACTAAAGGTGCAAGAAATAAAGGAATATTGATTGCATTATTTATGGTAACAGTAAGAACCAAACTAGCTACGCAACCACCTTGCAATGAAATATTCCAGACCTGCGCTGTCAAATATGGTAGCCCCTAGCCACTTGTGGCTGTTTAAATGTAAATATTAAAATAAAATAAAATGTAGAATTCAGTTCCTCAGTTATACCTGACACATTACAAGTGCTCAAGAGCCCCAGGCGGCCCCGACTGGATAGTGCAATTCTAGAACATTTCCATCCCTAAATTCTATCGGACACTCAGCTGATATTATAGAACACTGGTTAGTAACAGGGGGAAACATTATGCCAGCATAATATAAAATCAGTTAAAGCATGTTTGCACCATGACCTCAACTTTGTAAAATCAGTGCATGGAGGAAAATGACTAACTGAAGTGAGATGCTGAAACATTAACCGGGTTGCCTCCAGGGGGGCACCACATGCTGGGTTTGTTTTCCTGATGCCCTGTGCTTGTTTGAAATTCTGAAACTTTCTATGAGCGTGTGCCATATTTATATAGAGTTGGGAGGAAGGCCCAAAGGTAGCCAGGAAACCTTGGGGGCCGGAGGGGAAGTGCTTTTATAACACACCCCCACGGACAACACGTTCATTCAGCTAAACTAAGCCTAAAATACTCCGAAGTTGAAAGTTCAACGCGTGCTTAGCTATATACTAAAAACAAAGTAAAAAAATATGGATTTGAGCTCCACTCTCTTTTTCCTTCCCCAAAACATACGACTCGAAAGTACCAGGAGGCCTTGGCTTCCTGGGGACACTTTGGCCCCACAGAGCACCCCAACTTGGACCAGGAGCCTACAAGCATCAGAAGCTAGAAAAGCAGGGAATGGGCTCTCCCTTGGAGTCTTCAAAGAGACCAGGGCCCAGCCCACACTTTGACTTTGGACTTCGGGCCTCCAGAAGCATGAAAGAGTAAATTTCCATCGTTTGAAGCCCCCAGTTTGTGGCACTTGCATAGCAGCCACTGGAAGCTAATACACGCTCCATCATGCCTTGTGCATATTGCTCAAGCCTACATGTTCTCAAATCCAAAGTGTTCAGGTTTCAAGGTCATTGGCTACATGAGAGCATCCTGGGACTCAAGTGTGAAAAAATCCACTCCGGGAATCGCTCATCACAGGAATAAAGACTCCCTCAGGCTCCAGAGTGTTGGAGACATCCAAGAAACACGGGCCTTTACCTTGAGAATATACTTAATGCCTCCGTAAATTAACTCCACATCCACGGTGTTCAGCAGAGAGTCTGCAGGGAGGACCTGGCCTCTGAAAGAGAGGGGAGACCTGCGGTCGGCTCTGGGAGCAACTGAGAACTCTGCGGCCACACCCCCAGGTTGAAGCATCATGCAGGAAGCTAAATCCACAATAGCCCTCATAAAGTTCTGTGTGTGGAGATCCTACTGCCTGCTTAGAAAAGAGACCAGCATACAGGATGCAATTCCATCTCCATTCAGAAGCATGACCACCAAGCGGTGAAAATGCTTATCCCTTTATTTTCATTGTGGTAGTTTCATTTTCCTATCACATAGTGATTCTCAACTGGGGGCAATTTTTACCTCTACCCCTGGCCATTTGGCAATATCTGGAGGCATATTTGAATGTCACGAGGCTTCACTATGGTCAGTAGTCTGGATCTGATTGCCATGACTTCTGTAGGGGAAGGGACCCTATGAATGGGGCCAAGGATGCTGCCGTTGTGAGGACAGCCTCACAACAAATAATGATCCAGCCCAAAATATCAATGGTGCTGAAGCCAAGAAACCCTTAAGCGCCTGGCCACTTCCATGCCGGTCCATTTCATTAGGCACCTTCTGATTTGGGTGAGGGTCTGGGAGGGACCAAAAACACACATCCTACAACTCCAAACTCCTGAGTACGATGACATGCCCGACACAAAGCAGCACGAATGAACACACGGCTGTCTGTATTTTAACTGCTGCCTCGGCCTTGAGAACCCTGTCTCCCGGCCTTGTCCAGGGCAGCCCAGGTTTCTCTGAGGAACTTCAAAGGCTAGCATTAAGGAGGGGTACACTCATCTCCCGGTGACTGGCACCCAAATAATACATGTTCTGCCTTACTTGCCAATAACACATATCCCAAAAGGGGGAAGAGTCCGCCACATACCCTACCTTTCCAGCGAGTGTAAGAAATCCGTCATGCAGGTTCGGAACATCGCGTCGGCCACGTTCAAGGCTCCACACACCACCCCGAGCATGATGTCCGGCTTCTCCGCCTAGGAAAGACCCTGCACTTCAGTACTCATTGCCATGAGGCAATGAGGGAGCTGGGGGGGGGGTGATCTCTGCGGTTGAAGGGGAGACGTACGCAGCTCCTCACCTGCACTTTTTGAGCAATGAGGTGATCCAACCACCCAGTGTCAATGTCGTTGTTCTGGAAGCTCTCGGTCTCCAGGAGGTTAATGAGATATTCCACGGTGGTCCTGAAGTCGCCCCGGATGGATAGTTCCTTCAAAGCCACCACCATGTTCCTTGAGGGGGAACGCACACAGATTGTTTTCCCAATTAACATACGGGGTTCCTGCAAGGTTCCCGGAAAGCCAGAACAGCACAGAAGTGAAGAGGGCCCTGAATTGGACATCATGGGTCAACCTCAGCTCCAGCATTTACTGGTCGAGCCATCTTGGGCCAGTGACTTAACTGCCTGTGGGCCTCAGTTTCCTCATCTGGAAAATGAGGAAATAATCCTGACTTCAGACAGGTGCTTGAGGATTAAAACGAGACAATCCATAGAAAGCACCCAGTCACTGATCAATAACTGTCAACTGCTATGAGCATGATTATTCACAAATCTAATTAACCACAGCCACTCTGCCTCTCTATCCCCATGTTCCAGAGCTGGTGCCGCTCTCTGCCCGTGCGCACAGTTACTCTGCCTGGCGTGCACGGGACGCACCGACAATTTACACTGTGAGCCCACTCAGGGCTTGGCAGTCACCAGCTAGCATGTGCTTGGCTAGTAACCAGCTCCCACTTCCCAGACAGGCTGCCTCGCCCCTCCGACAGGGTGTCTAGTATAAAGGGCTGACACCTCCACTCCCTGTGACATCATAGGGACAGAGTTTTGGGGGAAATGTGCCAGAGATGAAGGAGGCATTAGAAGACTTCACTTCCTGGGACAGCAGTTATCACAGCTCTTATGGCATTCCTGTGTGCTGTCAGCAGGTGTGGCAAAGGGGCAGTAACTGCCCCACGGTGGCGGTGAGAGAGACGGGATGCGGTGAGGTCAAGTAAGGGTGTCGATAGGCTCCAGCTGTAGGACCCAAACCTGCACCTAAGAGTTAAGCCGCCAAACTGAGGGTGACCAACTTGTCCCAGTTTGCTCAGGATTTGGCCAGTTAGGGCACTGAGAAATCCCACAGCTCCAAGGACACCTGGATAATTGATCCCCCTACTGGACTCTGGCGGCATCATAAAGAGCTAGAATTTTTTCCCTCTGGATCCTGTTGAAGTTGCCACTGGTCATTCATTCGCAGCATGAGACAAGCCCCAGGCCATTTCACGTGGAGTGGGCTGGGCCAGCTGACCTCCATCCCACCCGTAAGAATTCTTATTCATCCTCAACTGCAAGGGTCTCAATATTTTGCTGAGCATGATTAAAACTAACCATTCGAAGCTGGCAAAGAAAGCTCGCTCATCAAAACCACCAAACTCAGTTTAATTCACGGCTAAGTGCCCGCGGCCACATAGATTTTCAAGCTTTTTAAATAAAATGTCCACAATGCCTTTTGGATGTTTCATTCTAAGAACAGTTACCCACGACACTGGACCATTGAATGACAATGTGTGAACTAGTTTTGACCTTTGTGCACCCAGGTCAAGGCAAGAAAAAGATGTGTTCTAGAATTCGGGGGTCCCTTTGTTAACATGGGTTTCTCCGGGAACTTCTTATGAGATTTAAATTTAAAGGAGATCCCTGCCATACACACACCTCTTTTTTTTTTTTTTTTTTTTAACAAAAAAGCTACAGTACTCAGCACATGTTAAACGTTTGGAACGCCCTCGAACATTCTTTGGCTTCCTGTCAAGTCTGACCAACAATAACCTCAAGAGCAGTGACCTTGGGGAGGTTGTTATATTTCATGGATCTCAAATACAGGAAGACAGACTCCGTGCTCAGACAGGGCGTTTACACAGGGTCTGCTGCGCGATTCACCTCCCTGGAGCTCCTAACCCGCTCCTGCAACTGAAGCCCCAGGTTTCCTCTGAGTGTCTTAGAGGAAGAAAGGAATGGAAGGAGGGGGGAAGGAAGGGAAGAAGGAAGATACTGACGAAATGGCTTCCTCCCGGTTCTCTCCCCAGGAGAAGCAGTGCCCAAACTGGGAGTCAGCAAACTCGTGTAAGCCACCAGCAGCAGCCACGCTGAAATAACCCCACACGTTCTTGCTACTGCGGAAATTCAATTCCTGGACGGTTCCGGAGCTCGGCTTAAACCCCTGGAGCCCAGGCCAAAAAAGGAAAAAGGAAAAATGGAAGGAATCATTACTCCAGGTCTATTTTCATCAGAATCACACAAAACCCAAGAACCCCTGCCACAACCAAAAGCTGAGCCTGATCCAGAACACATGGATGCCTCTTGTCAGGGGTGTGGGCACATCAGTCTGTGGGCATATCACGTGAGCACGTTAATGCATGTCAGTTTTACTTTACAGAAACTATTGGAAAAAAATAACAGCCAAGTTGGGATGGGGAAAGGCTGTATAGGTCACGGCTGGAGCTGAGTTCAGGTACATTCTCATGTTAGACTCTTGCTGGGTTTCCAATTCTGGATTATGAAAATTCCAGCAGATAAAGGTATCCAGTGTTAGCCTTGCAGATGTTAACATACTAGTTCCCTTTGGGGGGCAGGGATGGCCTGTCCTACCTCTGAGTGTAATTTTGGTAAGGGGAAGATGGACCTGGACCCTCCCCCTTACCCTCCTCTAGGATTAGAGCTCTTGAAGTGAGCCATGGAGGCATTCACTTTGGCAGAGGTGCCCAGAGGTGAGAGAGAGAGAGACCCAGGTGCCCGGGAGCTCCATCACCTGATTCTCTGTCCTCTCGGGCAACTATGAACAAGCCACCATCCCTCTGTAAAATTTCTGTTTTGCTTGTCCACCACTAGAGTCAGTTGTTTGCCTGTAGCCAAATATCTCCCAAACTAATACAGCTACCATTGTTTAAACTTCTATAACTAAATGGGAGAAGGAAAAGTAAAAAACAAACCTCTCTTACCCCAAGTTTCTTGAATGTAATCATCCAATAATTAGGTTACGGTAAATTATGGAGATGACGTGACAATCAACCCTTAATAAAGCATGTCAACTGTGATGGATGCTGCCTGGTTGGGTTTGTTTGTTTTTTTAAGATGTAAGGAAGAACAAGTCATACAGGGATTCCTTACACTGGGCTGGACTGAATTTATGGTGCAGCAAAAATCCAAGGACCCAGGCTTTATGCCTGGCTGCTTGTACCAAAGACGGGCATGGCCTCTACAGTCCACCCATGGGGCTTGTCCAGGGCCTCAGCAGGTCCGGGCTTGAGGCATTAATTAGGCAAGTCACCTCAACTACTTGATCTGTAATTCGGAGTAATAATGCCCAGTGGCGATCCATGAGCAGTGAGAGGTACATTAAAGGGTCTGCCTGGCACACACTACGTGCCAATAAACCATGGTTTATCCCCTCCCGCACTGCAGTTTCCTCATCTGTAAACTGAGAAGTCCAGGGGTCTCGACCAAGGCTAATGCAGGGGGGTCTGCCCCACGCGGAGAGAATGGAGACGGCGGAAGCGCAGGGTTCCCCACGACTTGCCTCGTCAGGGTTTTCACTGGTGATTCTGGCTGCAATGACATGGCCTCGGGCGAGGGGCGGGTTGCTAGGGGTTTCAAAAGAAATGGGTGTCACTCCCCACGGTGACTCCCCATATAAAAGCCGGATGTCTTTCAGCCGGTGCAGCGGCACGCCCATGGCAATCTGAAATCAAGAAAGCCACCCCATGACTGTCAGTTCCATGAGAGCTCTGTCCCCAAAAACCAGGTATGGTAAGAGGAAGGAAGAGGTCCAACAAACAATTTCAGATATACTGAGCACCTAACAGGCATACAGCTCTGCTAGAGGGTGACGGGAAGAGACAAAGAGAGGAAAAGACAAAGCTTGACTTGGCCCCATGAAGCAAACTGTGCCAGTGGGCAGAGAAGCCACATTTGTAAACATTACACAAAATGACCCTAGCCGGGTGGCTTAATTGATTAGAGCATCATTCTAATACGTTGCTAGTTTGGTCCCTGGTAGTGTACATACAATAATTAACCAATGAATGCATGAATAAGCAGAACAACAAATAGATGTTTCTTTCTCTCTCTCTCTAAAATCAATAAATTTTTTTAAAAATTGAGTTCCAATTAGTATAGGCATTCCTACCCCTGAGTGAGGGTCATATTGCCCCCGAAAGGGTAAATATATGCTCTTGGGGGTAAAAAAAAGCTTACGCTTTGTATGTCTAAAGCACAGACATACATGTATCTATAGTACCCAAACCGATGTATAGTGTATCTGATATTAAGATTTCATGGGAAAGAAATTAGGGGGGAAAATGTCTAAAAAAGCTCCTTAGGGGCGGGGCAACAATGAAAAAAGGTTGAGAAACACTTCTCCAGGTCTATGAATGGGTATCAGGGGTCCACAAGGGTCCTGAAATTGCATGAAATGTCTATTTCCAGGAAGAAGGTCCATGACTTTTGCCAGTTTCTGCAAGGACTACATGTCAGACATAGGTGACAAAACACATCACAGAACATTCTCAGCAATCGTGGCTCTACTGCTCCTCTCATATCAGGATAGTCACTCGAAGAGAGTGAAGTCAGTCAAGTCAGCCCAGGAAGTCAGTCAAGAGAGACAGGAAAGTCTAATCTGAGTAGAACAGGGGACCCTGTCCCAGGCAGAAGACCCAGGGCTTGGAGCCCGCTTCCTCACCTGTAGCTGGGCGGCCGGCAGGTTGACATCAGCGATCATTTCTGTGCAGGGGTGCTCCACCTGCAGGCGGGGATTCAGCTCCAAGAAGTGGAAGCTGCCATCCTGGCTGTACAGGTATTCCACCGTCCCCGCACTCACGTAGCCCACGGTCTTGGCCAGGCGGACGGCACACTGCAAAGAAAATAGAGACCAAGGGTTTCCATTGGTTTTCTCGGGTAGTTTTAATTGTGGTTTATTAGTGCCCCATCGAATGCAGACTGAGAACCTGTTATGTGTCAATTATTTTAGGACCGCATAGCTCCTGCTCCAATAAACCCATGCCAGGCTGAAATCATGTCCACATTCGGCCCCCCATTCTCTTCCTGGGCACCCACCACATTCTGGCAACACAGACCACGGGAAGCTCTTGCTGGTTCTGAGCTGAGACGGCTCCCCCTGCGGCTGTCCCCACACCCAGCTCTCTAAGAGCCCACCTGCTCCATGAACTCAAACACGGCCTGGGTGGCGATGGTGGCAGGTGCCTCCTCGATGATCTTCTGATGCCGCCGCTGGATGGAGCAGTCTCGCCCAAACAGAGACACAGCGTTTCCATACTGGTCAGCGAGGATCTGCACTTCCAGGTGACGGGCATGCTGGGCCAACTTCATGAGAAAGATAGGGGAGCCGGGAATCTCACTCTGTACCTGTGGGGAAGGCACAGCGGCTGGTACAGGAAGTTCTCCAAAGACAGCGAGAGACAATGGCAGTGACGTCCACGGTCCTCTAATTTTGTTTAACTTCTCTTAAAGACATTATATTCTTGGTGTTTTAAATCCAATGGTGTGAAAACACATAATGAAAAAAGGGAAATTTCCCCATAATCCCATCTCCTAAAGATAATGTGCTGTTAAGAATCAGTACAGGTCCTGGCCGGTTGGCTCAGCGGTAGAGCAACGGCCTAGCGTGCGGAGGACCCGGGTTCAATTCCTGGCCAGGGCACACAGGAGAAGCGCCCATTTCTTCTCCACTCCTCCGCCGCACCTTCCTCTCTGTCTCTCTCTTCCCCTCCCGCAGCCAAGGCTCCATTGGAGCAAAAATGGCCCGGGCGCTGAGGATGACTCTGTGGCCTCTGCCTCAGGTGCTAGAGTGGCTCTGGTCGCAACATGGCGACACCCAGGATGGGCAGAGCATCGCCCCCTGGTGGGCAGAGCGTCGCCCCATGGTGGGCGTGCCAGGTGGATCCCGGTCAGGCGCATGCGGGAGTCTGTCTGACTGTCTCTCCCTGTTTCCAGCTTCAGAAAAATGCAAAAGAAAATGAAAAAAAAAAAAAAAGAATCGGTACAGGCCCTGGCCGGTTGGCTCAGTGGTAGAGCGTCGGCCTTGCGTGCAGAAGTCCCGGGTTCGATTCCCGGCCAGGGCACACAGGAGAAGCGCCCATCTGCTTCTCCACTTCTCCCCCTCTCCTTCCTCTCTGTCTCTCTCTTCCCCTCCCACAGCCGAGGCTCCATTGGAGCGAAGATGGCCCAGGCGCTGGGGATGGCTCCTTGGCCTCTGCCCCAGGCGCTAGAGTGGCTCTGGTTGCAACAGAGCGATGCCCCGGAGGGGCAGAGCATCGCCCCCTGGTGGGCAGAGCTTCGCCCCTGGTGGGCGTGCTGGGTAGATCCTGGTAGGGTGCATGCAGGAGTCTGTCTGACTGTCTCTCCCCGTTTCCAGCTTCAGAAAAATACAAAAAAAAAAAAAAAAGAGTCGGTACAGCCCTGGCTGAGTAGCTCAGTTTACTTAGAACATCAACATCATCTCGATAGGCTAAGATTGTGGGTTCGATCCCTGGTCAGGGCACATACAAGACTCAACCACTGAATGTATAAATAAGTGGAACAACAAAATTGATGTATGGTTTTTTTCCTCTCTCACTCTCTCCATCCATGATCTATAATTTAGAATTTTTTAAATGCAGAACAAAATACTGTGTAGATTGAATGCAACTCTTTATATATGTGAATAAGGTCTAGAAGACCTAGAAATATTAAAAGAGTTGGCTTAAGAATGAGAAGATTGTTAATATAAATTTTTTTAAACATTGCCAAAAATAGGCATGTGTCAATACTAGAAAAAGAGCTATAACTAAGTAAATAGACATTTACAGTCGAGCCTTGAACAACTCAGGGGTTACGGGTACCAACCCCCCTCATAGTTGAAAATCTGCTTATAACTTTTGGTCCCTCCAAAACTTAACTACTAATAGCCTTCTGTTGACCTTACTGAAAACATAAACAGTCACTTAACACATATATGTGTGTCCTTTATGCTAGTAAATGCTAAAATAGACTGGTATCTAAATATATTTTATGCATTCCTGATATAACAACTTTTTCTCAAGTTTTTGGTATTTCTGAGTTACACAATTCGTTTGCAAATCAAGTTGAAAATCTCCAAAAAACCTTTTAATATAGTTATTGAAAAACAATCTACATGTAAGTTGACTCCCACGCAGTTCAAACCCATGTTGTTCAAGGTTCAACTGAATAGGTCCTGCAATAAACACTGATCACCTAGAAACACACATACACAAATACCAAGACGGCTAGCAATTTACAAAATATCCCATCTCTCGACAAACACAGGCAGAACGAATATTCTGACCGTGTCTCTGAAACCACTCGCAGACACAGATTCACAGACTTGAACATCTAAGGAAACAGCACACCAATCAACACACGCCATCCATGGACCCCAGAGACTCTAATGCACACAATTGGTTCAAAATATAACACAGCACAGAAACATTCCAATCCTGCAAATGTGCTCTCTCCATTGTGACACAACAACGCTAACAGACATAATCTGCTGGCCAACGACCAAATACAGACAATTCCCCAAAATATGCAAAAAAGGTAGGCAGCAAGAACAGCTCACTTGTCTAAAAAGGATTGGGAAGTCCTCCGCACTCTCCGCCTTCCGGATTCCTTTCCCTCCACCGCCTTCAGAAGCTTTGATCATCAACGGAAAACCAATTTTTTCTGCTGCCTGGGGGTTGGGGTGGGGGTGGGGACAAAGGACAAACAGACCTCTTTAGAGGTGAGGCCTTTGACATTTCCCACGCCACCAGGACGGTTCTGGAGCGGTGGCCCCCCTCAGGATCTGCATTTACCTCCAAGCCCTCATCTACGTCTTTCACACAACCCTGGTCGTACACGTGTTCCGGGACACTGACTTTCATCTCCTCCTGCAGGCCGTCTTCTGCCCACTCCACCGTCAGACCTGGAGAGTCACCAGATAGGAAAGCTGAGTCCTCCAGGGGTAGCCGAGGCGCCACACAGAAACCAGAGGGCCCTCCTTACCAGAGTGGCTCTAGACTCAGCCTCTGGACCACAGAATACACACACAGTCCTGCAGCTCAATTAATTAATTAATGTCTTTTAATTTTCTTAAGGACAGACTCAACTCTGAATGGGAAATTAAGCATAAGAAATTCAGACTGAGTCTACCAACACAACCACATTGACCTGAATCTTAAAAAAAATAAAATTAAATTAATCACCATTCTACGCCATGGAGTCATTTATATGTGAATCATTATTTTCCAATAGCCTGTAAAGATTTAAAAAAAAAAAAAAAAATTTCCATCCCAAATTTAAAATGTAACCTTTGGGAAAAAAAGTCAAATTAAATAGGAAACTCCTAAGACTTTTTCCTGATTATTATTTAATATATCTTAGAAATTCCACTTCGAGAAATTTATCCTAAGAAAATGATTAAAATGTACATAGAGATTTGACCATAAGATGATCAAAGCTCCATTACTTTTAATGTTTTTTATATTAGAACAAAATAAACTGGAAACAACCTAAATGTATAGCTAGAGAGGATTGTTAAGTAAATCATGGTACAGCTATATGATACAATGCTATGCAAGCATTCTAAACATTGCAAAGTGCATTCATAGAAAGACTGGTGAGAAAAAGAAGTCTCAAACTAGAATTGTGATTAAGGTATCAAGAAACTGCAAAACTGTTGATACTGGTATTTCAAAAAGAAGAGCCAGGCCCCCCTTACTCCTCCCTTCTAAGGAGAAAAAAACCCACGAGAAAGAGATTAAAGGGGCAAAAGTTAGTAGTTAATCATAATTTAACTATAGTTCTCTGGAAGGGCTGAGGCCACTACTTGCTAGACAGAGCAAAGAAGGTAGAACTTATCTAAAAAACTTCCTCTTCGCCTTCCTTAAGAGCCTTTAGGAGACAATGTTTACATATCTTATTAATTAAAAATTCCTATAACTCTTCCTCCCCTCCTGGAGCCATGAGAGTGAGGTATACCTTAGACAAAGGGATCTCAAGCCTACTCCCCTTGCTTGAAAAACCTGCATCTGTAGCTTTCTATATACTTTCTAATAATCATCCCTTTTGAAATTCTTTATATATATAAAATTTGTAAACTAAGCAAGTGGGGACTATCTTATTCTAATAAGCTAAACCCAACAACTTTTAGTAAAGGTAATTTCATTTAGCTTCTCTCCTTATCCTAAGCTAAACATTTCATTTTCCACTATTGTGGTGACAGGGATAGGTGGCAGACCCTAGAAGATTTGGGAATGTATTTAATATGTAAAACATTTATCACTACTGTGTTATCTTGTGGTCTTGATATGTAGGAATGTTTCCTTTTAATAGATCCTATAGATAAATGTCGTAAGCTTATCAGTAAATGACTTGTATCATGCTCCCCCTCCTTTGCTCCCCAACCAGTATGTGAGCATGTCTATATGACCAACCTCAGGACTATGATCGAGGCTGCACGATTAGGGTTAGCTATACCCCGTGTAAGTCATCTGTAGCCGGCTTATTGATAAATCTCTTAAAATTTCTTCTGCATCCTGCCTTGGTGTCTCTGTGTAACCCGCAGATTAAAGTACACTACTTTATAACAGAATAAGTACAAGATCTCTGGATTTTTTTTTTTTTAAAGGATGTGCTAGAGCAAAGGTTGGAGAGGTAGATAGATACCTAAAATGTAACAAGTGCTCAACTCTGAATCATAGGATTATAGATGACTCCTATTTCTTTTTTCTATTTCTCATATTTCCTAAGTTGTCTACAATGATATTGTACCACTTGTTTAATAATTTTAAATTTTTAAATGAAAGAATTAAAAAAAGCATTCTTGTCACCTACCCCTGCCCCGGTCACATTAGCAAGGCTGAGCCAAAGAGCCCACCAAAGTGAAGCCAGGTCCCTTACCACTTCCACTCCAGGGCAGTGTTGGAATCTGCAGGGTCTGGGCCACGATGGTGGAGGCGATCTTATCTCCCAGGGCCCACATGGCCTCACTGGGAGGGCCTGAAGGGTCAAGAACAAAGTGGGGAAGGCAGAATTGAGTCAGCTACAAGACCCTCACAGGCAAGCGCTGACCAAGTGCACAGTGAGAGAAAAGTATTCAGGTCCAAGCTCCCAAGGAGTTGAACATCAAGTCGGGGAGGAAACCGTCTGTTAGTCTGCTGCTTCATCAGTCAACTTTCAACACATGTGGGTTGTAAACCTAGTCTGAGTTATAACCTAGCTATGTGGCATACAACACAGAATCCACTTTTGGGGGTAGGCAAAAAGCTAGACCACAAGGGCCAGCTAGCCCTTTAACAAACTAGATCATGGGTAAGCAAACGTTTCCTGTAATGAAACCCATAGGAAATATTTTCACCTTTGTGGGCCTGCTGGTCTCTGTCGCAAATATTCAACTTTGCCAGTATGGGTGAAAGCAGCCATAGGCAATATATAAATAAATAAGCAGGGCTGTGTTTCAATAAAACTTTGCCCTGGGCGGTTGGCTCAGTGGTAGAGCGTCGGCCTGGCGTGTAGAAGTCCCGGGTTCGATTCCCGGCCAGGGCACATAGGAGAAGTGCCCATCTGCTTCTCCACCCCTCCCCCTCTCCTTCCATTCTGTCTCTCTCTTCCTCTCCCGCAGCAAGGCTCCATTGGAGCAAAGAGGGCCCGGGCGCTGGGGATGGCTCCTTGGCCTCTGCCCCAGGCGCTAGAGTGGCTCTGGTCGCAACAGAGCGATGCCCCAGAGGGGCAGAACGTCGCCCCCTGGTGGGCGTGCCGGGTGGATCCCGGTCGGGCGCATGCGGGAGTCTGTCTATCTCTCCCCATTTCCAGCTTCAGAAAAATACAAAAAAAAAAAAAAAAAAAAGTAAAACTTTATAAAAGCAGGCAATGGGCTGGATTGGGCCTGTGGGCTATAGTTTGCCAGCTTGTGGGCTGAACCATCAACCTCCAGAGGAGCTAAAACTGAAGGATAAGGAGAATCTTATATGACAGTCAATCAAAGACCACGGACAAAAAAAAGCATCAGTGGGCACAGGTCACCAGGCCAACCCTTAGACTATCAGGTGTTGGTTCTTACACAAGTCTGTTGTGGGCCCAGAGGTAAGTAGATGGCAAATGACTCCCCTAAACCACACAAGGATGTCAGAGAGCATAATTAAACAAAATAAACAAATATAAGTTCAAATCCTGAAACAAAAGAGGAATGAATGAATGAATGAAGGTAGTAAATATCATTTTACCTAATAAATATTAGAGATGAGGAGCTCTAGTCCCAAGGGGTCAGGTCCAAAGGCCTAAGAACAGCCCAAGTAAAGGTGTGGCCTTATCAGAAATGTAACTTCCAAACATAGTGATAAATCTGAACATAGCTGGCATCTTAGCATCAACAGGAAGGAACACTAGCAGAGGTCTGCTCGCCCCAGTATCATTCCACGGCAGTAACCATGGCAACATCTCCAGGTCCCTGGGCTGAACAACCTACCCAGGTGCCCTGGACTCTCTCACACCTAACAATGAATTTGTGAGATGGAAATAACAAACTGACCCCCACCGGAGGAGTGTCCCATCAATGCCCCAATTCCCATGTATCTGATGGAGACACTCTACCTAAGAAAGCAATCTCGTGCTTGCACAGGAGCTCCGGAAGTTTGGGGTTTTCGGAAGCATGGCCCCAGCCAGCCCACACCGCCTGCAAACACAGAGAGACATGAACAAAGATCATCCTTCACAACCCACTTCCCAACGCACTCCTAAAGCTCTTTGCTGCGTCCTATCGACCCTGGACTTCAGAGTCTCGCAGGACCCGGCTCCTCTGCCCGCCTGGAAGAGCAGAACCAAGCTGCTCCAGAGTCCAGGGCATTGCTGCTAGGGGCAGACTGGGGCGCCCCGTCCAACTTACCTGCACGGGGATTCTCTTGGCAATGTCCACGATCAGCTCCACGTTGGCGTAATTGTTGTTGTTGGGCCCCCCTGGGACCGGGACATACTGATCTGCCATCTTGATGTACTCTGTAGTTAAACAGGAGAGAATAGAAAAGAACAGAGACTGAAGTCGACCGTGGGAAATCTGCAAGGCACAACTGCGTATGGCCATTGAAAGAAAGACCCCGTGATGACTCCAGGGCAACGATGGACAAACGTGTGTGAGAATTAGAAGAAAACCGAGTAAGACTTTAATTATAGAGATATGTGTGTCTGGACCAGGCCCGAGGGAACAAAAAAAGAAATAAGCAAACTATCACAACAGAGGGATTAGAGGTAAGTTTGTTGTTGTTGTTACTAAACTATCTTAACATTGTTTTGCCATTAAAGAATGCAGTTTGTTTTTAATCATGAAGAAATAACATTTACCACCTTACCCATTTTTTGAGTGTACAGTTCAGTAGTGGGAAGTATGTTCATATTGTTGTGAAACATATCTCCAGAACTTTTTCATCTTCTCACAAATCTGAGATTTTATATCCCTGACACTTCTCCCCTTCTCCCCCTTCCCCGCCCCAGGCACCATTCTACTTCCTGCCTCTAACATATTCACCATGCTATGGACCTCAAATAAGTGGAATCAGACAGTACAACAGTACCTTGACACACAAGTTTAATTCATTTCAGGGCCGAGCACGTGACTCAATTTGCTGGTGTGTCAAATTGAATTTCCCCATTTAAATTAATGTGAATGCAATTAATCCTTTCCGGTCCCCAAAAACCACACAAATTTTGTTTTATATGCTTTTAAATAAGAAAATATACTTTATAAATAACAAATACATATACATAATAAGAGAGAATGTAAAGAAATAAACTGGTTTATGAAGTGTATTTACCTTCAAGGTCAGGCAAAGATGCTGGTAGAGGGGGGAGACATTAGCATAACAATGGCTCTTCCCAAGCAGGAAAGTAATTAGCAATTTCACAGACAGCTGCCCAGCGCCATTTTTTTTATTTATTCATTTTAGAGAGGAGAGAGAGAGAGAGAGAGAGGGAGAGAGAGAAAGGGGGGAGGAGCAGGAAGCATCAACTCCCATATGTGCTTTGACCAGACAAGTGCAGGTTTCGAACCGGCGACCTCAGCATTCCAGGTCAATGCTTTATCCACTGCACCACCGCAGGTCAGGCCCAGCGCCATTTTTTTTTTAATATATTTTATTTTTTATTTTTTTGTATTTTTCTGAAGTTGGAAACGGGGAAGCAGTCAAACAGATTCCCGCATGTGCCTGACCGGGATCTACCCGACACGCCTACCAGGGGGCGATGCTCTGCCCATCTGAGGCATTGCTCTGGTTGCAACCAGAGCCATTCTAGCACCTGAGGCAGAGGCCACAGAGCCATCCTCAGTGCCCGGGCCAACTTTGCTCCAATGGAGCCTTGGCTGTGGGAGGGGAAGAGAGAGATGGAGAGGAAGGAGAGGGGGAGGGGTGGAGAAGCAGATGGGCGCTTCTCCTGTGTGCCCTGGCCAGGAATCGAACCTGGGACTCCTGCACACCAGGCTGACACTCTACCACTGAGCCAACCGGCTAGGGCCCCCAGCGCCATTTTTAACAATAAAAATGAGCAAACTCAGAAAATACAAATTTACAAATTCATTTGCCCAACAATCATTTTCTTCACTGACTTGGCTTTTTCGCCACACTTTCCTCACTTTCATTTAGAGGCTGTTTCTTTTTTTTTTCTTTTTTTTTTGTATTTTTCTGAAGCTGGAAACGGGGAGAGACAGACAGACTCCCGCATGCGCCCGACTGGGATCCACCTGGCACGCCCACCAGGGGGCGATGCTCTGCCCCTCCGGGGCGTCGCTCTGTTGCGACCAGAGCCACTCTAGCGCCTGGGGCAGAGGCCAAGGAGGCATCCCCAGCGCCTGGGCCATCTTTGCTCCAATGGAGCCTCGCTGCGGGAGGGGAAGAGAGAGACAGAGAGGAAGGAGAGGGGGAAGGGCGGAGAAGCAGATGGGTGCCTCCCCTGTGTGCCCTGGCCAGGAATCAAACCCGGGACTTCTGCACACCAGGCCGACACTCTACCACTGAGCCAACCGGCCAGGGCCACTGAGCCAACCGGCCAGGGCCTAGAGGCTGTTTCAACAAAAATCTTTCCATGGAAGTTTGTTTCTTCCTCTCTTTCAGAACATTTGGCAGGCTTTCTAGTGGAAGGTGGTGGAAGCTTGTGATTCAAATATCCGCTCGTGACTTAAAAAAATCCCATGAATGACTGCTCATCTCTCAAATTGCTCGTGATTTAAAGTGCTCATGTGTCAAGGTACCACTGTATTTGTCTTTCTGTGAACTGGTTTATTTCATTGAGCATAATGTCCTTAAGTTCCATCCATGTTGTAGCATGTGACAGTAATTCCTTCCTTTTTAAACCTGAATACAATACAATAGTTTGATTTTAAAATATTTATGCTTTTGGTCCTTGCCAGGTAGCTCACGTGGTTAAAGCATCAACCTCATTCACCAAGGTTGTGGGTTTGATCCCTGGTCGGTCAGGGCACATATAAGAATCAACCAATGGCCCTGGCCGGTTGGCTCAGTGATAGAGCGTCGGCCTGGCATGCAGAAGTCCCGGGTTCGATTCCCGGCCAGGGCACACAGAAGAGGCGCCCATCTGCCTCTCCACCCCTCCCCCTCTCCTTCCTCTCTGTCTCTCTCTTTCTCTCCCGCAGCGAGGCTCCATTGGAGCAAAGATGGCCCGGGTGCTGGGGATGGCTCCTTGGCCTCTGCCCCAGGTGCTAGAATGGCTCTGGTCGCGACAGAGTGACGCCCCGGAGGGGCAGAGCATCGCCCGCTGGTGGGCAGAGCTTCGCCCCCTGGTGGGCGTGCCGGGTGGATCCCGGTCGGGCGCATGCGGGCGTCTGTCTGACTGTCTCTCCCCGTTTCCAGCTTCAGAAAAATACAAAAGAAAAAAAGAAAAAGAATCAACCAATGAATGCATAGATAAGTGGAACAACAAATCAATGTTTCTCTCTCTCTCTCTCTCCCCCCTTCCTCTCTCTCTAAAATCAATAAACAAAAATTTTTTAAAAATAAAATAGCCTGACCTGTGGTGGCGCAGTGGATGAAGCGTTGACCTGGAGTGCTGAGGTCGCCAGTTCGAAGCCCTGGGATTGCTCGGTCAAGGCACATGTGGGAGTTGAGGCTTCCTGCTCCTCCCCCCCTTCTCCTCTCTCTCTCTCTCTCTCTCTCTCTCTCCCCTCTAAAATGAATAAATAAATAAAATAATTTAAAAATAAAATAAGTCCTGGCCAGATAGCTCAGTTGGTTAGAACGTCATCCTAATGTGCAGAGGTTGCTGGTTCAATCTTTGGTCAGGGCACATACAGAAACAGATTGATGTTTCTGTTTCTTTCTTGCTCTTTCTTCCTTCCCCTCTATCTGAAATCAATAAATAAAAAATATTTTTAAAAAATTAAAATAAAATGGCTCTGGACAGTGGCTTAGTGGAGAGAACATTTGCCCAGTGTATGGATGTCCCAGGTTCGATTCCCAGTCAGAGTACACAGGAGAAGTATTCTGTTTCTCCCCCTTTCCTTTGCCCCTTTTTGCCCTCTTCCCCTCCCATAGCCATGGGCTCAAAATGGAGCATGGCCTCAGGTGCTGAGGATAGCTCAGCTGGTCAGAGAACACTGGCCTCAGGCACTAAAACTAAGTCGGTACTGGAGCATCAGCCCCATATGGGATTGCCTAGTGGATCCCAGTCAGGGCGCATGTAGAAGTCTGCCTCACTGTCTACCCTTCTCTACCCTAAAAATAAATTAATTAATTACTTAAATATTCATGTCCTTTAAGCCAGAAACTCTACTTCAAAGAATATGTCCTAAAAAGAAAGGCACTGGAGAAGTCTCAGAGATTATAAAGTGAGAAGTCAGACAAGTACCCTCCCCTCACCAAGGTTTACTCTAATGCCGAGGAAGATAAACAGAAAACAAATGGGATGCCTACAGACTGGTCAGAAGCTAGGTTCTAAGACAGTGCACAGGGAGGGCGGTGAGACCCGAAGGTCGGGACAGGGAGGGGTAGAGGCCACTGGACAATGAGCTTCCAGGGTAAACACAGTTAGCAGAAGGTCCAGCACATCCCAAGGCTCTGCCACAGGGAAGAGTTCTAGAACCTACGAGGCCAGAGTGACTGGGACCCAGGAAGTAGGGCGAGAGGCATGAGGTGAGAAGAGCAGGCCAACTGGTCCTGTGGGGCCCTAACTGGCCTATTGAGGCTCTAGAATTTTAGTCTGAGCATGGTGGGAGACCCCACAGGCTAAGGCTGTGTACTCAGACAGCACTGGGTTCCAGCCACGTCATGTCAAAAAAAAATAAATAAATGGAGCCACTTTAAAACAGAGCTGGAGCTGCCACGCCAGAGGAACTGCCTTGCACGTCTTCTGCCTCAAATCTTTGGAATGTTAAAAAGGGCAAAATAACCTTTGGACTGGGCCTAGGACAACACTGTGTCCTTCCAAAAAAAACTGTTTGCAAAGATAACAAGAAAGTGATTATTATGACTACTGGACTAAAAATTAAAAACATTGCTCTGAATTAGCATCACTATATTATCTGCACCAACAGAAATGCCTTCCTTCTATTGATGTAATTGTTCCCCTTCTCTTTCTTATAAACATTCCTTGATTTTGTCCCCTAATTAGAACACTGGTTGGGCTTCAGCCTGAATCAGTGCAACCAAAATAGTCATTCTTATTGATCTCAAATGCATTTTGCTTCTTGCTTTGAAATGCCTTTTTATTATTTTTTATTTTTTTGTATTTTTTCTAAAGTTGGAAACGGGGAGGCAGTCAGACAGACTCCCGCATGTGCACGACCGGGATCCACCCGGCACGCCCACCAGGGGGCGATGCTCTGCCCATCTGGGGCGTCATTCTGTTGCAACCAGAGCCATTCTAGCGCCTGAGGCAGAGGCCATAGAGCCATCCTCAGTGCCCGGGCCAACTTTGCTACAATGGAGCCTTGGCTGCGGGAGGGGAAGAGAGAGACAGAGAGGAAAGAGAAGGGGAGGGGTGGAGAAGCAGATGGGCGCTTCTCCTGTGTGCCCTGGCCGGGAATCGAACCCGGGACTCCTGCGCGCCAGGCCAACACTCTACCACTGAGCCAACCGGCCAGGGCCTGCCTTTTTATTTTTAATAGTCACGTAGTAGTGTACGATACCTGGGCAAGCTATTTATGAACTCATGCCTCAATTGTCTCATCTGTAAAATGGGGCTAACAATCAAACCTGTCCTCACAGTTTGTTGTGAGTTAAAAGGAGGCTGCATCCATGGAGGCAGGGTAGGGGTTCAGGGGACAGAGCTGAGGTTGCTGGTGCTAGGGACAGCATGGCAGCCTCTGAAGCATTTAAGGAGGGGCAGACAGGACCTAAGCTGTGTTTTTAAAAGATCAGTTTGCCTGCTGTGTGGAGAAGGGTCTGTAAGGGATAAGACTGTTCAGGGGAAAATACAAATTGGCCCATAGTTACAGAATGGGCTAGGCTAGTAGATATAGAGACAGTAAAAGAATAGAAAAATGATGAAAGAATGACTGGAATACAGTATACACACCTGAAAGGAAAAATATCTGGAGGAAGAGACACCAATCTGCAGTAACATGGACATTGCTCAAAGAGGGGATTTGCACTTTGTACGCTAACCATTGCACTTTTATAAGGCACAGGGGTCACTCTTGTTATCAGCAAACATTTTAATTAAATGAAGAATGGGCGAATAAACATAGGCCCATGAGAGAGGTACCCTGAACTCTGTTTGGGGTCCAGAATGGACTTGCCCAGGTAGGTGCAGGTAATAGCAGGTAAAGATGGGGTATGGATGAGTGGGAGGGGGAGAGAATGAAGGTCCAAATACCTGCATTGGCCTTAAGGTCCTCTGGAGTCACCATAACTACAAACCGGATGGCCCGCTCATTTCGGAACATCTCGTAGGCCCACCTGCGGATGGAGCGCATGCACTTCACAGCGGCGATGCCATTGTTGGCAATGAGCACCTGAACAGGGAAAAGGAAGAAGGGATCAGAGCTGCACATCTACTGCAGTGGAGGCTGTGTGCTAACCTGGGGTCCATCTCATGGCTGTAGAGGCTCCTGCAATACCTGAAGCACATCATTCCTCTTTGTATTTCTACAGCACATAGGCCAGCACAGAACAGGTGCTCAAAGTCTGCTGGCTGTATAAATGGATGATCAGCTGGATGGGTGGGTGAATGGGTGGATGGGTGGATGGGTGGATGGATGGATGGATGGATGGATGGATGAATGGATGGGTGGATGGGTGGATGGGTGGATGGGTGGATGAGTGGGTGGGTGGGTGGATGTGTGGACAAATGCATGGACAGATGCATGGACACATGGATGGATGCATGGACACATTGACGGATGCACAGACAGATGCATGAATGATGCACGGATGGATGGATAGATGGATAGATGCAAGTATGCATGGATGCATGGATGAATGGATGGATGGATGGATGGATGGATGGATGGATGGCTGCATGGATGGATGGATAGGTGGATGGATGGATGGTTGGGTGCATGGATGGATGGTTGGATGCATGGATGGATGGATGCATGCAAGCATGCATGTGTGGATGGGTGAGTGGATGGATGGATGGATGGCTGCATGGATGGATAGATGGCTGCATGAATGGATGGATGGCTACATGGATGGATGGATGGATGGATGGATGGATGGATGGATGGATGGATGGATGGATGGATGGATGACTGCATGGATGGATGGATGACTGCATGGATGGATGGATGGATGGATGACTGCATGGATGGATGGATGGATGGATGACTGCATGCATGCATGCATGGATGCATGAAAAGGGTGGATGCATGCATGGATGGATGCATGCATGGATGGATGGATGAATGGATGGCTGCATGGATGGATGGATAAATAATATTTGATGCCTTTGTTTGGTGTCATCATGATCACAACAATTTTTGAGTGTTTAGTATGTACCATGCTACAGGACAGTATATTTCATTTCACCTTCACTATGGCCCTCTGGAAGACATTGTATTATTACCCCTATTTGGGGCTGAAGACATTAAAAACTCAAAGAGTTAAGGTACTTTACTCCCACGGTCACACAGCTGGTAAGTGGCAGAGCTGGGACTCAAGCCCTCCACAGTCTAACCTGTGCTCTGAACTCCACCCGTTCACCATAACTGTTTCTGCATCCTGAAAGTTAAAGGGCCCAGACTTGATAAGGAGGAAAGGCAGTGCTGCTGGCCGTCCCAGAGGTACAGAGCAACAGAAGAGGCCCTGCTTTCAATACTTGTTTGTATCATGACCTTGCTGTGTGGCACTGGACAATTCCTTAAAAAATCAGGTGCATGGCTTCAAAGCTCTGACTTACATACGATATGGGAAAAAGTAGGTTTACAGTGTGAGACATGAAATACAGTTTATTCTTGTATTATTATTTATTATTATTGTTAACCTACTTTTGCCCACCCATGTATTTTAAGGCTCTTACATCGCTGACTCTTCACAACAGCCCTGAAAGACAAATCTCATTAGAGATTTGGGATGTGATTGCCTCTATTTTACAGAGGAAACTGAGCCCAGATGCCGTATCCCATGAGTGGCCATAGCAGACAGAACCCCAGAGCTCCGGGCTCAGGTGCAACATTCTTTCTCCACTTTCAAAAATGGCAAATTTTAGCTGCTTCTTTTCAATAGTTTATGGGTTATCATTCTAGTAGAGGGGTCTCCTCTCCTCTAAGGAGCTGTCAACCTCGGGAAGAGAAGGCTGGGTTTTATGCTTCCCTCCCAATAACCTAGAAAGCATGAAGTCACATCAGGATCCTTTGCAAAGCCTCCTGATATTGCTCGGGGGTTATGTACCTGCTGTTCCACGCTGTCGTAACTGTGAAAAGCTCATGGCCCTCACTCACCCTTTCTCTGCAGCGTGAGAACTCAGTCTGAAGCTGGTTCTCCCACCCCACCCTACCTGGCCTCTCCCAGAGCCCTGGGACCCCATCTGTACCTTCTCAATGACGCGATCCCCTCCAAAGCGCGTGACAAACTCGGCCGGGGAAGCCACGGTGAAGTCTCTGTGCAGGTCCATCTTCTTTTGTTCTCGGCCCCTCTTCACCAGGTGGAGTCCAGACATGCTGGGCCTGTAGAGGGAATTGGACAGGCATGCATGAGCAAGGGAGTCTGGCACGTCAGGGAGAAAGTCGGGTGCCCAGCATCTAAAAAATCAATGTCCACAGAGAGAAGCTGAAGCCCATCAGAACCTGCTGCTTTGTGGTTACTCTCTGGGGACCCTGAAGCATTCATATCACAAGGAGGACTCCAGAAGAGGCAGACACATGAATAAAGCAGGAGTGATCCCCTGACCTGCTTCAAGCTGTATGTTTACATTTTTAATCTTATATTGATTTTTAGTTTATCTGCCTATAATTTAGAAACTCAATACTAAAAAACTTATAACAGATGGAAGTTTATGATCAGGGAGGAAGTCACACATTCTAAAACTTTAGACATGTTAAATAGTAGTGATACCCCTGGCCAGGTAGCTCAATTGGTTAGAGTGTTGTCCCGATGTACCACACTTGCAGGTTCGATCCCCAGTCAGGGCACATATAAGAAGCAACCAATGGGCCTGGCCGGTTGACTCAGTGGTAGAGCATCGGCCTGGCGTGCAGGAGTCCCGGGTTCGATTCCCAGCCAGGGCACACGGAGAAGCGCTCATCTGCTTCTCCACCCCTCCCCCTCTCCTTCCTCTCTGTCTCTCTCTTCCCCTCCCCCAGCCAAGGCTCCATTGGAGCAAAGTTGGCCCGGGCGCTGAGGATGGCTCTATGGCCTCTGCCTCAGGCGCTAGAATGGCTCTGGTTGCAACAGAGCAATGCCCCAGATGGGCAGAGCATCGCCCCCTGGTGGGCATGCCAGGTGGATCCTCGTCAGGCACATGCAGGAGTCTGTCTGACTCCCCGTTTCCAACTTCAGAAAAATACCAAAAAAAAAAAAAAAAAAAAAAGAAGCAACCAATGAATGCACAACTAAGTGGAACAATAAATCAATGTTTCTCTCTCTCTCCCTTCCTCTAAAATCAATCAATAAATTAAAACAATAATAGTACTGATAATTTTCATGCACTTTTCATATGTGTGTATCCAAATTTTAAAACTGAAAACAAAAAAAATGTATAATGAAAATAATAGAGCATGACTGGTGGTGATGCACTGGATAGAGCATCAACCCAGAAGACTAGTTCATCCCATTCTTTCTCGTAGGCTCCCCTACACGTGAGATAATTGATCCTCTCCATTGTTTTTCAATTGGTGACATCTTTCCTGGAAGCCTCTGCTCTCCTTTCACCTGAACTGGCTGTTCTCTAGACTCCCGACACAACTGTCATTCTGGGACCTCCTTGGTCAACATCCTTAAATTCCCTTTGCCTTTCCTTGGGATTTGGTCCCCAATTTGGGAGACCATGTGGCTCCCTCTCTCTTGGTGAACTCTCTTGTTTTGCTAGGGCATATCCTCTAGTAGTTTCATCTGGTTAAAAGGAGGGTACAATGGTAGGGCACCTGATGCCCCTGACATGCCTGTCCTCTCCTGGCTGCTCTGGGCTCCCTTGTCACTGTCACCCTAGAGGTTCCTTTGATTCTATGTTGGATCTCTGTTTCCTGTCTCCCACTGTGTGGCTCTTCTTTGGTTTTCTCTCTTGTTTCATTGGAAGACATCCTTTAGTGGCTTTCTAAGAAGAGATGTTCAGGGCAGTAAACATTTTGCAGCCATGTATGTTCTAGATCTGTCTTCTGTCCTCACATTTGACCCCACTGTTTGGCCATGTGTAGAATTCTAGGAGGGAAAACCTTCTCCTTTAGAATTTTGGAAGCCTTGTGCCATTGTGTTGTGGCTTCCAAGGATTCTAGAATCAGAGTCATTCTGGCCCTTGGTCCTTTGTGGGTGACCTGTTTTTTCATATCCAGAAGCTTATAGTAACTTCTCTGTCCTCTGTATTCACAATTTCCCAGGGGATATGCTCAAATATAAGTCTGCTTCCATCAATGAGGCAGGGGATCTGTTAGGTTCCTTCAATGTAGAAACTCACATCCAGGAATTTGCCTTCAAATATTTCCTTAGTGATTTCCCTGCCTCCTCTTTCTCTATCCTTTTTAGAAGTCCTATTACTTGGATGTTGAAATTACTGGACTGGCCCACCAGTTGATGTATTTTTCCCTTTATTTTCTATCCCCTTTCTTTTACTTTCTGAGCAATTCCTTCTGCCTTTTCTAACTGCTCAGGAGACTTTTTCACTACTGCTACCATATTTTTTTTTTTTTTGTATTTTTTTTCTGAAGCTGGAAACGGGGAGAGACAGTCAGACAGACTCCCGCATGCGCCCGACCGGGATCCACCCGGCACGCCCACCAGGGGGCAATGCTCTGCCCCTCCGGGGCGTCGCTCTGCCACGACCAGAGCCACTCTAGAGCCTGGGGCAGAGGCCAAGGAGCCATCCCCAGCGCCCGGGCCATCTTTGCTCCAATGGAGCCTTGGCTGCAGGAGGGGAAGAGAGAGACAGAGAGGAAGGAGGGGGAGTGGAGAAGCAAATGGGCGCTTCTCCTATGTGCCCTGGCTGGGAATCGAACCTGGGGCCCCCGCACGCCAGGCCGACGCTCTACCGCTGAGCCAACCGGCCAGGGCCTACTGCTACCATATTTTTAACATCTAAGAGCCTGTTTTTGGTCTGCAGATGTTCCTTTTTGTGCATCCTGTGTGTGACGTCCTCTCCAACATTCATGGGAGTATTACTGACTGCGTTTTCAACTTCTCTTCTCCTAGTGTGATTTCTGCGTCTTCCGAGTTTTCTGTGTCCCTCTGTTTGTTTGGGCCTGCCTTCCATGGTAGAAACTGTCCCCAAATGTTTAGTAAGCCTTAGTTACTTCTTCATGACCAGAAGCAGAGACTAAAGGAGGTGATAAGGCCAGTGGACCCTAAGCTCAACGCAGGGTGATCTGGGAGAGCTGTGTTCTGGGAAACCCCATGTTATCTGTAGAGTCATCCTCCCTCACTGGTCCATCTTCCCTGGGAGAAGTCTCTGGGTCTTCTGCAGGAAAGAAAGGTTGACCAGGAGCCTGGGTGGGGAAGAAGGGGAAGCTATTGGGACAGGTCTGGGGGACAGGGCAGGTTTCAGGACTCAGTACCTACAGAGACCTGTCTTCTCATGCAAGGAATATAGGCTTGCACACCCTCTAGTGTGCCCGTCAGTCTCCAATCACAAGACCTTCTGCCTTTCCCTCTCAAAGAATAGCCTCCTGCCTTCTATGGGAGTAGAAGTGGGCAGCCCCCAGCTACAAGGAGCAGGCGAAGGGATCTGGGAGTCTTTCAACCAAATAACCAGTAACCACTTATTCATCTGCTCTTCAACTTCTAAAATGTTGCTCATCTCCCCTCCTGTTCCCCCAGGGTTGATGAGTTTCTATCTTTCTTTTTCTTTAAAACCTTGGCTTGGGGAAAACCTGTCATGACCACCATTTTGATTTCCAAACTGGTGACCAAGCCCTTCTGTCAGGTGGGTCACACACCCGTCACAGTGACAGAGGCAAGTGAACACACACATGCTGCCACAGTGGCTTTTTTAAGGCCCTGTCTCCAGCCTGGTGGCTATTTTTATTTGTTTTGGACAAAGTCGGAGGCCAACCAACATTGGCTCTGGAGGGCTGACCTTCGGCTGGTGTGGAGGGTGAAATATTCCATGGTGACTTTGGAAAAGGCTTCAGGTGCAATCAACTATGCAACAGAGCTGTCAGCCAAAACACCAAACACAGTCAGCTGCTGAGTGAGGCACAAGACCAGGGACAATGACATGGGGAGGGAGGGAACAACATTCTCCGGCATCACTGCAGATCAAGTCCAGGGGACTTCTCACTGATTCCCACAGCCCTGTGCAGAGGAAGCCATGATCTCCTGCTCATGATGAAGAAACCAAGGTTCAGAGAAGCCCACTGACCTCAAGTCACACAGCTGGCAAGCAAAAGAGCTGGGCTTCCAGTGTGACTCAATCTGACCCTCAGAATCTAATTTTGAGGCAGAAAGCTATTCTCTGGACTTTAAAAAACAACCACTTACATTTGCAAGGTACTATGTGTAATGCAGAGTTCACAAGTTGAGGGGCTGCTACTGACTAGAGGGTAGAGGCAAGGATGTCACTCAACATCTTGCAAAGCACAGGGCAGCCCCCACCACAAAGAATTATAAGGCTGCAAAATGCAGTGGTCTGAAGCTGAGAAACCTCCTAGGCTTGGAGTCTGGAACCTACTATTTATGACCTGCGCAATCTTGGGAAAGTTGCTTCAATAGTCTGTGTCTCAGCTCCCTCAGGCAATGAAACTATTTAGCAATACTTATGGTATTGCCCTGGCTGGTAGCTTGATTGATCAGAGCATCGTCCCCCTGTGTCAAGGCTGCCCAGTCAGGGCACATTGCAAGGGCTGACCAATGGACGCATAAGCAAGTGAAAAAATAAATGAATGAATATATTTATATATTATCTGCTTCGCTGTGCATGTGTCCAGGGTTAAGCACTGGACATGGTCTGCAGTAAAAGGCTTTAGCTGAGGTTTCTCTATAGGGGAGCCATTATAAAAGGCCCAGTATAGAGCCATCATCTTAGGGCCCTGACATCGACCAGTCTCAGAATCCCTTACCTCCCTTTTCTTTCATGTTTTAAAAGACTTTATTTATTCATTTTAGAGAGGAGAGAAAGAGAGAGAAGGGGGAGAGGAGTAGGAAGCATCAACTCCCATATGTGCCTTAACCGGGCAAGCCCGGGGTTTTGAACAGGCAACCTCAGCATTCCAGGTCAACACTTTATCCACTGCGCTACCACAGGTCAGGCACTCCCTTTTCTTTTATACAATAGAGAAGTGATGAGCTAACAGAAGTGGAGGGCTTACTATTATCACCACACAAGAAAGGACACGGCATAGCCCAGTACAGGGGCGGATAACTCTGAACGCATCTTTGGGCTACCAGATCAATGGACCCATGAAAATGTCTCAGGCCACCAGTTCCCCTTGGCACCTCCTGGGACTGCCACTTTAGGTAGGCCAGGGGTCAGCCTACCTAAGACCCAAGGGCTACATCCAGTCTACCATCTGCTTTTGTACCTCCCACATGCGAATAATGGTTTTTACATTTTTAAAATGTTTGACAAAGAATTGTACTTTGTGACGCGTGAAAATTATATGAAATTCAAATTTCATTGTCCATAAATAAAGGGTGATTGGAATACTGTCAGGCCCATTTGGTTGCCTAGGATCTATGGCTGCAGGTGCAGGAAACAGCAGAACCGAGCGGTTGTGACACAAATCATACGGCCACAAAGCTGAAAATATTTACTGTCTGGCCCTTTATGAAAAGTTTGCCAACTTCAAGTTAGGCAGTGGTTTTCAGTCCTGACTGTATATTCCCCATCATATGAAAAGCTTTAAAAAAATACTGATGCCCAGGCCCGACCTGGACTAACTCACTAGCATGCCTGGGGGTAAGGGTTGGGAGGCCCCCAGGCATTTACATTTTTCAAAAGTACCTCCAGGAAATTCTGATATACAGGCAGGGGGAGAACCACAGATAGATCCACAACCAGCATTTCGACACTGACTGCTGGCCTTGGTTCTGACCAGGAGTCCCACAGTAGTGATGTCATTCAACACAGGGCATTGTGGGCCTCACTGAAGACAAGATTCTTCAGCCTTTCTTTCACCAAGTTTATTTCATCCCATTCATTCACAGTGCCTTTCTCCATTCTCTGCACTCAGAGGGCTGCTGGTCAGCATTTGGGACCTTGCCTTTCTATTAGTCCTGGCTCCTTAGTAGATGGCCTAGCCTTCGGGACAGGATCCCAAAGGCCTCTTAACTCCACAGACCTCTTTCCCTACAGTACTGTCGTTACTTTACTGCTACTGGCTGTGCAAATGTCTGTGCTGACCTAAGATTGCACTTAATGCCAGCAGCTCCAGGTGCTGGGCATCAGGCACAGTGCTGGGTCCCAGCCCGGGCAATCTCACAAACCCTGGGAAGGCCTGTTAGAATGAGCACCACTGACAGATGAGGAAACTGAGGTTCAAAGGGTTGATGGCACTTGCTCAATATCACACAGCTCAGTGGCAGAGTGGGGCTAACTCCATCTTTTTAGCAACTCTTAAGCTAAGAGAGGGAGCATGCCATGACCTAATAAAGCATCTTCATATTATTATAAATATGGTGATGACACGACCTGAATTTGCAGGTACAGTTCCAATTTCTCACAAGTTTATTCTTTTGGATTAAAGTGGTTTATGAAAGGTATTTTTAATGGATAAAAAATATACAGGCTCTGGCTGGTCAGCTCAGTTGGTTGGAGTGTCATTCCAAAACACCAAGGTTGCAGGTTCGATTCCCAGTCAGAGCACATATGGGAAGGGACCAATGAATGTACAACTAAGTGGAACAACAAATGAATGCTTCCCTCTCCCTCTTCCTCCCCTCCTTGTCTAAAATCAATCAATCAACAAAAAAAATTAAAGTGGACAATTAAGTCTGATTCAACAATTATATGTCAAATTTTTGAAGTAAACAACTTTATAGATCAGGAAAGTAATATTCTGTGTAGCCCTGTGGCCTGCTTGGGTGTTATTGCCAGAGGAGTTAAATCAGGGCTCCAAATGTGGAAGAAATGTGACCTCCAGGCTCAATAAAAGACTCAGCGCATAAGAAAGATCCAAACCGGTGCTCCCTGCCCCCTGCAGGCCCTTTGCTCAGACACACCCTGAGCGTTCCTGGGAGGGAACTGAACACTCCATTAGTCTCCTCTCAAGAAGGACCAAACAACTACAAGGTCAGCCTCCCTGCTGGCAGGTTGACCACATGTCAGGGACATAGCTATCGCCTTTTCTGAATGCTCCATCAGAGGAATTATAACAACCAGTGAGTTCCTTCCAGCTCCTACTCACTCCCTGGCAAGCTCATGAGCTGCAGTAACTAGTTTTCAGCCAACTTCTTTAACCTTTTGACTAGCCCAACATTAGGAAAGGACTCTTATTTTTGAAGCTGTACTCTTAATGAAGCAGAAACTGGCTACCTAAAAAGATCCATTGGGCAACAGACTGAGCATGAATCTGGGTTATGTTCTCACTTGACACGGAGACCTTCAGTTAACTGGTCTATAAAATGGGATGACAGCAGCACCCACTTAGCGCCCCCTGGTGGTGGTTAAAAGGTGGTATGCGAGCACGCCTACAAGGCGAAAGCACACAGGAATGATATCAGTTATTACTGTTGCACCACGCAGGCCTTGAATTTGAATTACTGAGAAAACACCCAGTTCCCTCCCACCTTGGTTCAAGTTCCTCGAAGGCATAGGTCATGTTTCTTAAGCATTCTAAAAGAATCTATAAACCCAGTAAAAAGCATGATGTAGAACAAAGGTTGACAAATATTTTCTGTAAAGGACCAGATAGTATATACTCTAGATTTGATAACCCAGTCTTTGTACCACTACTTACTTAACTCTGCCCCTGAAGTTTGAAAGCAGCCATAGACAATATATAAACGATGAGCATGGCTGTGTTCCAATAAAACTTTATTTGTGGACACCGGAAGTTAAATTTCATGTATGGTTTACATATCAGCAAATAGTACAAATCGCATTCCTCTTCTGATATTTTTTTTAACCACCTGAAAGTTAAAACCCATGCTTAACTTGCAAACTGTACAAAATTAGGCTGCGGGGCACAGTCAGCTGAGCCAGTGGTAGAATAGTTAATGTCAAGAGAAAAAGCAAGTTAAGAGTGAATATGTTCTGTATGCTTCAAGTTCATATATTAAAACACCTGCGGGGGGGGGGGGGAGGCTGTATTGATGGATACACAGCAACTGTTAAAAAACATCATGGCGGTGGAGGGGGGGGGTATGGGTGATTTTTGTTTCTCCTTTCTGCTTATCTAGAATTGTCTGGATTTTCGATAACAAACATAACACCACTTTGGTAATTTTTTTAAATGCAAAAAAATGAAGAAAAAGAAAGAAATCTAGCAGGAGTGGCTAAGAGGAACTCAATGCATAGAAATGCTTACACTAACCTGCTCAGAAAAATAAATATGATGCCTACTCAGGTGGCTCTTTGATGCACCCCGGTCTTCACTAGGTTTCAAAGACACCTGCTTTCCACAACCATCATCTTTATCAAGGCTAAGGGGAGGAAGAGGAGGGAACAGTGGCCCCCACCAACCGGTCAACCTTGAGGCACCTGTGTGCTCCTGAGCGACCTCCTCCAATCAACATCACTGTCAAATCCGACCTCCGCCAAGGCCAGCTTAGTATCTTAGAAGGGCGGCCTCCATCTCCCAAGCCGCCAAACTGAAGCCTGCATTTCTCTGGGTGGAGACGGCGAAGAGGGGGTGGTGTTAAGAGCTTGACTTCACGTGGGACAAGCGGGAAGTAGGGAAAGTGCTGCATAAGTTTGTAAAAGTTAACTTCACGTTCATTAAAACTGCAGGCTTACTTACTTTACTTTGCCATCAGGGAAATAGAACTTGCATTTGGCAGGGCTCATGATGACCGTCCCGCCGGCCAATCCCACCGGGTTCCTGCTGGGACGCAGAGCATTGCGTCCCCCTAACCTCCTGAAGCAGACCCGGGGCCCGGGCCCCAGCGGGGCACCCAGGTCGCGACCAGAAGGCGGAGGAGCGGTCCTAGAGGGCCTCTCAGGCCGAGTTGTGCAGCAGCCTGCAAGCGCCCAACTCGGCGTTGCGCTTCCTCCATCCCGAAATGCCTCCTGCGCGCAAGAGTCAGGGGCGGACGCGCCAACCCAGGCCCCGCCCTTACCCCCGCCCCAATCAGACCCCGCCTCTCAGGACGGTCCCGCCCACTTGACCCTCCAATGGCGGAGCCGCAGCTGACCTTGGGCGCCCCGCTACAGCTGCCGGTGAAAAAAGACGTCTTGGCTACTTGCCTCCAGATTGGCAGCTACAAAATACTCGCAAACATATGCGCTTGAATTCACATACAATAGGGAAGTGGTGGAAAATGTGGGTTATTTGAAATGTGAGTCAACTGTCAACACGGTGCCTGGTGAAAGCCCCAGAAGTCAACTTTTGGCTTCCAAGTTCCTGCTTTTGCTTATTCCTTCACCCCTACTTCCACGTACATGTTTGCTCCATGCCCCCGCCTCCCCTAGTGACCTCTTTTACCACCGGGGTCTCCTTCTAAAGTGAGGGCCTCCTAGACCGGGAAGACCCCAGACAACCTGTGACCCTAAATAAGCTTCTTTCTGGTAATACGAACATTTACTAGTGCTTTTTTGTGTGCTTTGTCTCATTTAACCCTAGCAGCAATCTTTATTGTTTTCATTCTCATAATGCAGGGATGTATGTTGCCCAAGGTGACACTTGGTGACTTGAACCCAGGCAGAATGAAGGAATGAATGCTTCTCAACAAATCAAAAAGATTCAAAACACTGCAATAATAATAAATGTAGTCTGCTCATAGCAAACAAAAAAAATATAATGTGTTTGTAAATGATTCCCTTCCAAGACATAGCCAGGGCCACACCTCCAGGGGGCGCCATCTACATGACCAGAAAAGGATCAGGGGCCTCACTTTGGAGTTGTATTAGCAGCCCTGCCTAAAGGTAATGGTTAGTAGTGCTTTAACCATATATTAAATAACATTTCAAGAATAGGTTAAAAAAATAAAACAGGTGAACAAAATTCTCAGTTCTTCAGAGTATCTAGAATGTTCTTTGTGGCCTTGCCTCAGTCTCTCCAATAAAGAAACCCACCTGAGGCTGATTTTTTTATTTTATGTTTCCAACCAAAATCAAAAAGTATTTGTTCCTCGCCTGACCAGGCGGTGGCACAGTGGATAGACCGTTGGACTGGGATGCGGAAGACCCAGGTTCGAGACCCCAAGGTCGCCAGCTTGAGTGCAGGCTCATCTGGCTTGTGCAAAAAGCTCACCAGCTTGGACCCAAGGTTGCTGGCTTGAGCAAGGGGTTACTTGGTCTGCTGAAGACCCATGGTCAAGGCACATATGAGAAAGCAATCAATGAACAACTAAGGTGTCGCAATGAAAAACTGATGATTGATGCTTCTCATCTCTCTCCGTTCCTGTCTGTCTGTCCTTATCTATCCCTCTCTCTGACTCTCTCTCTCTGCCCCTGTAAAAAAATAAAATAAATAAATAAAAAAGTATTTGTTCCTCAATGACCCAAATTTAAATGTAACCACCTTAAAATAGGAAAAACAAAACCAGGAAATGGCAGTATTTCAAAACACCCTACTCTACCCAAAGTCAGGATCACACAGGAGAGAACTCTCTCCAGTTTACATGCATTGCTGTAAACTTTTACTCTCTATTGACAAAACCCCAACCATCGTTGAACACTGTGTGGCTATTTTAACTTCTCTGCTCATACACCCTAAAACACAGTTTTACTCAGGGCTCTCAAGAAAGGGACTTCAGCCTGACCAGGCAGTGGCGCAGTGGATAAAGCGTCGGGCTGGGATGCAGAGGACCAGGGTTCGGGACCCCGAGGTCGCCAGCTTGAGTGCGGGCTCATCTGGTTTGAGGAAAAGCCCACCAGCTTGAACCCAAGGTAGCTGGCTCCAGCAAGGAGTTACTCGGTCTGCTGAAGGCCCATGGTCAAGGCACATATGAGAAAGCAATCAATGAAAAACTAAGGTGTTGCAATGCGCAATGAAAAACTAATGATTGATGCTTCTCATCTCTCTCCATTCCTGTCTGTCTGCCCCTGTCTATCCCTCTCTCTGACTCTGTCTCTGTAATAAATAAATAAATAAATAAATAAATAAATAAATAAATAAATAATAAATGAAAGGGACTTCATGCCTGACCAGGCGGTGGTGCAGTGGATAGAGCGTCATACTGGGATGCGGAAGGACCCAGGTTTGAGACTCTGAGGTTGCCAGCTTGAGCGCGGGTTCATCTAGCCTGAGCAAAAAGCTCACCAGCTTGGACCCAAGGTCTCTGGCTCGAGCAAGGGGTTACTCGGTCTGCTGAAGGCCCATGGTCAAGGCACATATGAGAAAGCAATCAATGAACAACTAAGGTGTCGCAACAAAAAACTGATGATTGATGCTTCTCATCTCTCTCCATTCCTGTCTGTCTATCCCTCTCTCTGACTCTCTCGCTGTCCCTGTAAAAAAAGAAAAAGAAAAAGAAAGGGACTTCATGGCTAGGCTTTGCATGTCATTAGAGTGATAATGACTTGGGTTCCTGCCTGCATTATTTTATTTTATTTTTTTAGATTTTATTTATTCATTTTAGAGAGAGGAGAGAGAGAGAGAGAGAAGGGGGAAGGTGCAGGAAGCATCAACACCCATATGTGCCTTGACCAGGGAAGCTCAGGGTTTCCAACTGGCAACCTCAGTGATTGACGCTTTATTCACTATGCCACCACAGGTCAGGCTCTGCCTGAATAATTAGGGAATAGATGATAAGAAGGAAAAGACTAATACACACCCCTATGCCAACACCACCATTAATACAAACATCAATACTTGTGATTTGCAATGAAATAGTTCAAACTTGGCTGTACTTGCAAATTCGTGCTGTACGCCCATCTCCTCAGGTTTGTCAGAGGCTATATTTAACTTGTTGGTATTGCAGAGGAAAAACTCAGGTCAGAGATAGCACACCCAAACAATCAACAAGAAAATGAACATGCAAGTGGCCAATGGCATGGCGGAAAGACATGAGCAATGATTGACCCCAGGCCTGTTCCTACTCACTGTGTGACCCTGATCAAAGCCCTTCTCTCTACCTCCTCTTCTGTAAAACCATTGACATGTAATATGATTTTGTTAAAAGATAAAATAAGATTGGCTCTGGATGGTTGGCTCAGTGGTAGAGTGTCAGTCCGGCATAGGGAAGTTCCGGGTTCGATTCCCAGCCAGGGCACACAGGAGAAGCACCCATCTGCTTCTCCACCCTTCCTCTCCTTCCTCTCTGTCTCTCTCTTCCCTTCCCACAGCCAAGGCTCCATTGGAGCAAAGTTGGCCCAGGCACTGAGAATGGGTCCATGGCCTCCGCCTCAGGAGCTAGAATGTCTAGGGTTGCAACGGCCCAGAAGGGCAGAGCATCGCCCCTGGTGGGCACGCCAGGTGGATCCTGGTCGGGTTTATGTAGGGGAGTCTGTCTCTCTGCCTCCCTGCTTCTCACTTCAGAAAAATACAAAAATAAAATAAAATAAGAAAATTCACTTCAGCCTGGCCGATTAGGATAGTTAGCTAGAGCTATGTACTGATACACCAAGTTTGCAGGTTCTATCCCTGATCAGAAACAACCAATGAATGCATAACTAAGTGGAACAACAAATTGATGTTTCTCTCTCTCTCTCTCTCTCTCTCTCTCTCCCTCTCTCTCTCTATCCCCCCTTCCTCTCTCTAAAATCAATCCATAAATAGTAATTAATTAAAAAATAACCCCTTTCAATATATGGCGAGAGAAATATTCAGTAAGTATAGAGCAGAAGTAAAAATTTTTTCTAAAACATGTTGCTGATGCTTAAGGGGAAGGGAAAATGAGATGGTTAGTCACTCCGTACCCTGTATTAATAGCCAAGCTCCAATGGGCCTCAATATTCATCTCACAAATAAAACCACCAAAAGACAGGGATCCCCTTTATCCCTGGCTCCCAGAAAACATCTTAGGAGCTAAAGAGATTTAAAAATGGGAATCCTAACCAGGTAGCTCAGTGGGTTAGAGTGTTGTCCCAATATGCCAAGGTTGCAGGTTCAACCCCTAGTCAAGGCACATATAAGACTCAAGCAATGAATGCATAAATAAGTAAAACAAATTGATGTTTCTCTCTGTCTCCCTCTCTCTCTCTAAAAATAAAATAATAATAATAATAAGCCCTGGCCAGATAGCTCTGTTGATCAGAGCATCGTCCCAATATGCAGAGGTTGCTGGGTTTGATCCCCGGTCAGGGCACACAAAGAAACAGACAGGTGTTTCTTTCTTTCTCTCTCTATCTCTCTCTCTCTTAAATCAATCATTAAAATTTTTTAAAAAGGTTTTATTTACTGATTTGAGAGAGAGAAAGGTGTGGGGAAGGAGCAGGAAGCATCAACTTGCAGTTGCTTCTCATATGTGCCTTGACCAGACAAACCCAGGGTTTCAAACTGGCAACCTCAGCATTCCAGATCAACACTTTATCCACTGTGCCAACACAGGTCAGGCATCAATAAATAAAATTTTTTAAGAAAGAAAATGGGGGGGGGGGAGAAAGAAAATGGGGATCTGTGGGACCCTTCCTAAATCAATAAATGAATAAAGACATTATAGAAAGATTTGTTGCATTTCATTTAGAGACAAATGAAAATATTTACAGAGAGTATAAAGTTTTATGAGCTTCCCCCTACTCGGAACTGATGAGAATAGGTGTGGATGGCGACCATGAACAGGACAGGGCTGGGGAGGTATTGACTACAGCCCATGCAGGATGCTATCCGGGACAGGGAGGGTGATGCAAGGCCCCAGGTGACAGTTTGCTTTCCAGTGTGCCTTCACTCCCTGGCAGGGGTGCCTCCTTCATACCACACCCTACAGACCCTCACTCACCTTCCTAGGATCTGAGGTGTGTGTTGCTAAACCTCTCAAACTCACTCCTCCCAGAGTGGAAATGAGCATTTTGGGAAATGGCAGAGAAAAGACCCAGTGCCTGTGTGCTGGTTTGTATTTTATTCTGTATCAGAGACACTTCACCTGCTTTTTCAAACCCTCTTCCTCCTTCATGAACACAAATTGCCATACCTTACAAGTATAGGCCTGGCGGGGCTTGGGAACAGACATGGTCACAGGCAAGAATTTAGGGAGATGCCCATTGAGCAGATGGCAACCGAGGCAGCCCGGGGCCATCCACTCCCAGCGCTTCTTCCTGTGTGATCGCAACACACTTCCAAGGTCGACCTAGTACTATCCTGCTTCAACAGAGAAGGAAGCTGCAGCTCAGAGAAGTCATGAGACTGCTCTGAGATTTGAATCCAGACGTGTGTAACTGCGGGTCCTGGGCCCTTACTATGACATTGGGCTTTGCGCTTAATGGCAATGACTGCACGGTGGGTGCTGCTTTAAGTGCTGTGCTCAGAGCAACTCAACTGAGCCTGACACTGGCCTTGTGAGGCAGGTGCCACTGTAGCCTCGTTTCAGAAGATGCTAAGGCACCGAAAGGTGACAGCTTAGCCCCAGGTCCCACGATGGCTGAGTGGAGGAGTCAGCAGGCCAGTCCTCAGTCAGCTGGCCTCCAGCGGGAGTAGTCTTAGCCACTCCACTCCCCATCTATGAAGGGAGATGCTCTGGGCTCGTCACCTCTCAGCCCTATCCTCTCCTCCCCTAAGGGCAGAGGCCAGGCCTCCCCATCTATGTGACCAGAACGCCATCTGCAGTGCCTGGCACCCACCCAGCAGGGCTGCAATCAATGCCCCCAAGTCAATAAATGGAGGAGACAAAACCTTAGTTTCTCTGCTTGACCATTTCATCTCTTAGCTTGTCCTTGAACTGGCCTGGAACCCAGGCTCTCTATAGTAATTGGCAAAGGAGAAAATGATTATAAATTAACAAGCTTTTTTGCCCTGGTTGGATAGCTCAGTTGGTTCAAGCATCGTCCTGAAGTGCAGAGGTTGCCAGTTAGATCCCTGGTCAGGGCACATATAGGAACAGTTCAATGTTCCTGTCGCTCTTTCTCTCCCTTCCTCTCTCGCTAAAATCAATAAATAATTTTTTTTAATTAGCAAGCTTTTTCCAATTTCCAGCTGCTCCCTTTCCCCCATGTCTCAGCCCCCACCTCTCCCTCCACACTCAAAGAAGTATAAACAAAGAGTTTCAGAGCCACAAAGGACCTCAGAGCATCCAGTCTGGCCCAGAGAGGGTAGGTAATGGCCCCAAGATCACACAGCTGAGTGGTCCCTTGATAAATTGTCCTGGCACCTTGATAAATTGTCCTGGCACCTGACTCTTCTACTAATGGAAAGAATACATCAGAAGGAGGATGGAGGTGCCTTCGCTGGAGCCCAGATTAGGCGGTAATATCAATATTGGGAGTTTTCAGTCCCCCATCTGCTGAGGGTCTGGGTTCAAATGGCGCTCTGGGCCTATGGCAATCTTGCTGGGAAACCTTGGACAGACCCCTGAACCTCTCCAAGCCTCAGCTTCTTATCTAGAAAGTGAGAGAACTGGTTCACTTTTCCCCCCTAGTATCTTTTATGTTTTATAATTAAACATTGTTAAAACATGTTATAACCATATTTACAGCAGAAAGTTAAAAAACACAGAAGAAAATTTAAATTACTAATAATCGTACCACGTAAAGACAATGACTATTAACAATTTGAAGCCAATCCTTCCCTTCTTTCCCGCCACACCCATTTATTAAGCACAAGCATTTTGTGTGTGCTTAACATGTGCCAAGACTGCTCTAAGCACACTACATACACACGTCCACAGCCCTTTTTCTGGAACTCCCGGGGCCTCTATGGACTTCGGAATTGGGAAATTATTTTAGGAAGGTAAAACTGTAGTTACACATTTTCACGTTAACATTTCAGCAGCAGAAGACACAAACATTCACATAAAATGGGTTGAACACTATAAATAACTCCACAACTATTTCAGGCCAGTTTGCTGTTAAATGTGTTCACTGCCAACTCATGAACTTGAGTTTCGTAACTTTTAAGTTTCAGGACTGAGTTGCGCAATCCTGAACCCATCCCATCCCACTCGGTCCACACATGCACCCCACAGGGCAGCATTATTAGGGTAACAAGCTGGTAAGAGGCAGCTTTGGACATGGTATCTCCTCCCAGGTACATGGTGCGCTAGCCACACTGCTGCTTGTTAAAGAAATGGGACAACCCTGCAACCTTCACTTCACAGTATGTAAGCATCTATTTTGCCACGTCATGTTATGTTTTCATCACCTCTATTTCTGAGGGTTGCATGGGAATTCCAACCCTCAGGGACTGTTTCCAAGTACAAAGAAAGGCCAAGTTCCAACCTCTGGCCTGAGATGAACCAAAAAAAGGGGAGAGACCAGGGTGGTGGCAGGCAGGGGAGACCTGGACAGCACAAAGTCACTGGATCTACAATTTTAGCCAGCTCTTGTCAGCTGGGAAAATAGAAGGGGGTGGGGGAGGGATTACATACCTATATTAAAAGCAGAAGTAAAGTCAAAATTGGAGTTTAACCCCAGAACTAGTTCTCAAAATTATAATATTTAGGCAAAAAAAAAAAAAAATTTAAGAAAACAAATATTCTACTTCTGCTAAAGAGCAACAACAAAATGTCTATTCATTTGTTCCTTCAAGCATCCATCCATTCACTGGTCCATTCCCAGACTCGTTCGTGCACCATGTGTTCTGCATGTCCCAGAAATACAGAATTCTGTCTTTTACAGGTTTGAGTTGCTCATTTCATTCCTGCGTTTGTCAAGTATTTATCCAAAGGCAGCTGTGAGTCCACACGAGGCTAGGTAGTGGGGAAAGCGGAGACCCCTGTGTTCATGGAGCATGCAGGAGACAGTAACATCTAAACAAGTAAGGAAACTGTCGACATAATCTCAAGGAGTGTTGTGAAAACAACACATCAGAGTGATGGATGTAGAAACTAGGGGCACAACAGGAATACTTTACAGGTGGGTGGGGGAGATGGGGAAGACCCTGGGAGGCGGGGACTTTGATAAACAAAAGCTGGGGGATTGGACAGGACTGGAATTTACAGGGCCCAGGGCCAAACGTAGAGCTCCTTGCTCAAAACTTATTAAGACTCTCAGGATGGTGACAACAGAGCACTCAACCGAGTGCGCACGCCGCCGTGTGCCCGCACAGGTCAAGGCCACAGAGCAGGCCCTGGTGGGAGGTCTAGGACGCAAAGAAGAAAAGGGAGCGTCTCAGCTCACGGGGCTGAGATGGGGAGGGCACAGCAGGAAGAACAAGGGCCCTCCCTTTGCAGACTGCTTCAAAAAGAGCTCCCTGACCGCCACCCCAGCCCTGGCCAGGTTGCACAGTGGATAGCGGCAACCCAGCGCCCCAGAGGTCGTGGGTTTGACTCCCAGTCAGGGCACGTGCAAGAAGCAATCAATGAGTGCACAACTAAATGGAGCAACTAAGTGAAACGAGTTGGTGCTTCTTTCTCTCAAATCAATGGAAAAAAAAAGAGCTTTCCCCAGACATTACACATGTGCATTTTCTATCCATGGCCTTGCTAGTCTCCCAGTTGGTGGCCTGGCGGGAAAAGACCCAGGTGGACCACAAGGTGACCTTCAAGTGGCACAGAGACCAAGTGGCTCTGGAGGAAATTGTGTGTGTATGTGGCAGGGGGTAGGGAAGATCCACAGATCCTTCTTTGCTGTGGTTTCCATGTGAGCACAGAGCCCTAGAATAAACTCTCCAGGCCTTTGCTTTCTGTCTGAGAAATAGGGAAGGAGTTGGAGCCAGGCTAGAAGGACTAGTCCAAGCCCCTACTTTCTGTTTCCATTTTGCAGAAACTGAGTCCAAATGGTCAGGAGGTTTGCCTGAGTGTGCAGACCACTGAGCAGCTTACCAGGAAAAAACATAATAAAGGGAACTTCCTGGAACTAACAGGGACTCTGTCACCATGTTGGCCTTCCGTGACAGGCTTCATTTCCTCGATGCTCCAGCTGGTGGCAGGCAAGCAGCATGCCAGCCTGCCCACCCCCAAACTCGATGACCCACATATGAAACCGGCTGGAGCATCTGACCTGGGGGGCACCCAGGAAAACGCATCACTACTCTCTATAAGAGAATAGTCCAGCTGTGGCCCTTCACAAAGCAACATTCCTTTGGGGGGAAGTGTTGGGAGTCCCCCTGAACACCACTTCAGAGAGACAGCCCAAGGCCCTACCAGTGGCATGAGCAGAAGGGTCAACAGAGGACCGCCAAATACCAGACTACTGGGGTCCGCGAAGATGCCAGAATACCAAGGAGAAAACTCTGCAACCAGATAGCAGTACGCAGCCTCATTTTGAGGCATTGTTTCCAACCGGCTGGAACATGGGTTTTGACATCTTTTTTTTCATGCCACCATCCCCTGCAGTCACCAGCACTAGAACGAGTGTCTAAACCTTGACTCCCCAAAGATACTTCCACATGGGATGATCACTAGTCAGAAACAAGGAATACATGTGGTTCCCCTCCAGTGGGGACTGGAAATGTTCCTCACGGAAATACCAGAACCTTGGGCAGCACCAGCAGAACTAGCCTAGTTGCCCCCAGGGGCGAAGATTCTAAATTTCCCAGCTCTGAAAAGCACATGGACTGGAGACAAAAGAACTGTGTATTCAGTAAGCTTTGTGACCAGGGCTCATACCTCAGGGGGCTGGTCCAGCCTCCTCACACTACAGATGAGGAATTGGAGGCACAGAGAAGGTAAGAGATCTACACAAGGTCACACAGCACATCAGTCCTCCCTGCACCCAACACTACCCTATATGTACATTCATCTCAACGTTTGGTGCCTCCAATTTATTAAAAAAAACAAGATCCCTCTGCTCCTTGCCTCCATGCTTTGCTAGGAACAAGGCACAATAAATGAATTACTTACAATGCTAAATTTCTATGCAACGAAAATATCAGGGCTGGCAGAGCCAGGGTTGAACCAGGTGCTCTTTGTACCATATGCTGAAGCCTTTTCTTCCTGTAACCTTTCCAGAAGCTCAAAATAGTCTTCCCTTGGAGATCATCAGCATAGGAAACATGCACATTTTCTTTTTAATTTCTCTTTCTTTCTTCCAGTAACCAGGCTTAAAATTAAGCTCACTGGGAACTTGGGAAGAGCCCATCTCCTCACCCAGGGTTTTCTCATTTTGGTAGAGCATCTACAAGGACTGCCTGAAAGCACAGCCAGTGAGATCCCACCCCACCCCAGGGAAGGCAAACCGGAAGGAGAAAGGGACCCTGGAAGGGGGCAGAGTCCTCCCTGGTGCCTCTTGTCTCTGCTCTCCTACAGTTCCTGAGTTATCTACCTGAGTCTACTGTATCCCATTTGGAATTTGGGAATGGAGGTGGCAAGCTGATAACAAAACAACACCCCTCCCCCAATAAAGCTACCACCTGCACCCCTGGGACAGTCCTACCTGTGATAGACCTATAGCTATTTGTTTTTAACAATCAGATGGACAATATATGGTACAGTAATTGATTTTCTCCTTTTGAGGCCCTAGGAGAAGGCCTACTTTTCTGTTGTTAGCTACCTGTTGAATAAATGAATGGAGAAATGAACAAATAAATGAATGTCGATATAGGAGGCAGGGACACTTTCCTGTCCTCCAGGCTCCCATCATCCCTTGTGGCACTCACCAGACTTAGCTCATTGGCCTAAATTATAACTAGTTACATGCAAGGTCATCTTCCCTTACTAGGCTGAGATGGGCTAGAAAGTGTTTCCTGGACATGCGGCAGTTTAAAAAATGATTCTAAAAGGAAGAAAGGAAGGAAGGATAATGTCTCCTGCTTTTCACACAGCTCCCCTGGAAATGTTGGCATCAGTGTGGATGGCTTGACGAAGCAGGGAAGGGTGCAGACCCCTCCCTAACTCTGTACCTCCTTCCCAGTTATGAGGACAAAGGGCACATTACCTTATAGTGGGGATGGGGGACTCGGAGCCACCTGCAATCCGAGCAGCCTCCAGGGACAGGGTGCCCAGGCTGGCCCGGCTGCCCTTGCGGGAAGAGTCCCGGAACGAGGCAGTGCCAGGGTCTTCATCAGAGGAGTTGTCGTCAAAGGAGCCCAGGATGAAATTAGTCATCAGCTGCCTCTTAATGTGCTCCTGCTTCTCATCTTCTTTGGAGAGGGGTCTGGCCCGGGCCTGGGATCTGCCTGGCAAGGATAGGCCATTGGTATCTGGGACCTCCAAGCCTTGGGTTCTTGTCCCACTGGCTGGGGAGGCATCGCGGGAGGGAAGGGGACTTCTGGGGGGATTCCGATGTGGGGGTGGCCGGGAGGCTCTTCGCTGACAGGCATCTTTGGGACCTTTGTGGGAGGCTGGCTCAGCCTGGTTAGAACTCTTCGGCAGAGAGCTGCTGTCCCCATTGCTCTGCAGTGGCTCCTCTGAGCTGTCGGACGCCGGGAGGGGCTCCTGGCTCGCAATGAAGCTTGCCTCCGGTTTAGTCTTGGTGATTGGCTGGGAGTCCGTCATTTTCCCCCAGATTTTTAACCAGGAAAAGAATATCAGACAAGATAGGAAAAGAAGCAAGACCATTCAGAAAACCTGTAAGGAGAAAAGAAGAGATACTTTAGGGTCTGTGTTATCAAGTTCTTTCTCTCTTAAAGGAGCCAGTGGGGTGAGAGACAAATGAGGTCTATATATTCAGCCAAGAGAGCCGAAGGGGAGACGTGCTGGGCAGAGTGGAAGCGGGTCCTCCTCCCGGCTTCTGGCCACCACCAGCTGGGTTCCTGGCTACACTCCTTAACCCCTCTGAATCTGTGCATCTCACCTCTAATTTAGGTACGTTAACACATGCTCACCGTAAATCATAAACATGCATGCGAGAGAAAACTCCATGAGATCATGTAGGCTAAAGGGCTCTGTTACGGTATCATAATATCCAAAAAGCAGAAACAATTCAAATGTCCATGAACTGATGAATGGATAAACAAAATGTGGTCCACCCATACAATGGGATATTATTAGCCATAAAAAATAAAAGAATTAAACGCTGATACATACTATGATCCATGTAGATGATATACCCAGAATAGGCAAATTCATAAAGACAGAAGTGTGGTTGCCTAGGGTTAGTGGGATTGGGGTGATAGCTAGAGGACACAAGGTGTCTGAAGCAATGAAAATGTCCTGAAATTGAGGGTAGTGATGGTTGCACAATTCTGTGGATATACTAAATACCACTGGCTTGTACACTTCATATGAGTGAGTCATATGGTGCGTGAATGATATCTCAATAAAGCTGTTACCTAAAAAGGGACTCTTCACTGTATTCTAACTTGCAGATATAAAGGGACTGTCACCTTAGTCATCATCATCTTCGTCACTATCATCATCACCATCATCATTATTATTATCATAATCATCAACGTGGAAAGAAGAAAGGTACCACCTTGCCTTATTTTCTTCATAGCACTAGTGCACCTGACGTAGGGTGTGCTCACAAACAGAAGGAAAGGTCAACAAGACCAAGGTGAGCCTGTCTGTTCTGTTCCAGCATCTAGAACAGTGCCCAGTATAGCGAGAGAGCTGAATGATGGACAAGCATTCATTGTGTTGAATGCATTAATTCAGATATTCTGATTTCTAACCCATGCCTCTTCCTTCCACACTAACTTTGCCCTACTAATGGGTAGATAATTATTATTTGAAGGAAATATTGTTTAGAAAGCTAACAAAAGCCCTGGCCAGATAGCTCAGTTGATTAGAGAGCATAGTTCTAATATGCAGAGGTTGCGGGTTCAGTCCCTGGTCAGGGTACATACAGGAACAGTTTGATGTATCTGTCTCTTACTCTCTCTCTTCCTTCCTCACTCTAAAATCAATAAATAAATTTTAAAAAATTAAAAATAAAAAAGCTAACAAAAACACAACCTGAACATGTTGAAATTTCAGAACCACCATTTTCCTCAGTTCTATGACTAAAGCATTTGAAAATAGATTACAAAGCTTACACATATCAATTTAGTATCTAAAAGGTTTTTTTTTCCTCTTTCAGTGTCAACACAACATTCCTATGGGAAGCAGAAAAGTTCTCAAGATTTCCCAGAACTACATGGCCTGCATACTTCTTGTACATTTTGGGCAGCAGAATTTGCCAAAATGTTGTTGTCAAGGGTACCTTCCAGGTAATACACAGGGTTAGAAGGGTTTTTTTTTAAGGTTATCAAGTTTTTATTTAAAAGAAAGGGTCAGGCCCTGGCCGTTTGACTCAGTGGTAGAGCGGCGGCCTGGCGTGCAGGAGTCCTGGGTTCGATTCCCGGCCAGGGCACACAGGAGAAGCGCCCATCTGCTTCTCCACCCCCCCCCTCCTTCCTCTCTGTCTCTCTCTTCCCCTCCCGCAGCCAAGGCTCCATTGGAGCAAAGTTGGCCCGGGCACTGAGGATGGCTCTATGGCCTCTGCCTCAGGCGCTAGAATGGCTCTGGTCACAACAGAGCAATGCCTCCTGGTGGGCATGCCGGGTGGATCCTGGTCGGGCGCATGCGGGAGTCTGTCTGACTGCCTCCCCGTTCCCAACTTCAGAAAAATACCAAAAAAAAAAAAAAAAAAAAAAAAGAAAGGGTCAGTCCAGGATGGTTCAACATCAATCAATGTAACAAACCATATTAATAGAACAAAGGACTCAACTGACACAGAAAAGCATTTGACAAAATCCAGCACCTTTTCATGATTAAAACTCAGAAAACTAGGAATAGAAAGGAACATCAATGTAATAATGCACATTTACGAAAACCTAATATATACTCAATAGTGAGAGACTGGATGATTTCCCCCTAAGATCAAGAATAAGACAAGAGTGCCCGCTTTCCCCACCACCATTCAACATTGTACTGAAAGTACTAGCCAGAGAAATTAGACAAGAAAAAAATAAAAGGCATCCAAACTGGCAAAGAAGATGTAAAACCATCTTTATTCTCAGATGACATGATCTTATATGTAGGAAATTCTAAAGAAACAATAACAACAGAAAACAAAAATAAACAAATTCAGTGAAGTTGTAGGATACAAGATCAACACACACAAATCGGTTGTGTTTCTTTTTTTTCTTTTTTTTTTTAAATAGGGGAGAAAAGCAATTATATACTTTCAAGGGAATGAATAAGACATAACATGAAAATAATACTAATAAAAAGAAATTACTTTTTAACATAAAAGAACTTTTGAATACAATTTTCTTTACATGTCTATAATTATAATTCTAGATTTAAACAAACAACAATTCTACTATTTAATCTTGCCCTTAATTTCTATAACATTGTCTTTCTTGATTCAAAAGTGTTATTCAATGACCAGTATTTCTATACAACTTTTTTTTTTTTAATTTATTTTTCTGAAGCTGGAAACGGGGAGAGACAGTCATACAGACTCCCGCATGCGCCCGACTGGGATCCACCCGGCACGCCCACCAGGGGGCGTAGCTCTGCCCCTCCGGGGCGTCCCTCTGTTGCGACCAGAGCCACTCTAGCGCCTGGGGCAGAGGCCAAGGAACCATCCCCAGCGCCCGGGCCATCTTTGCTCCAATGGAGCCTTGCTGCGGGAGGGGAAGAGAGAGACAGAGAGGAAGGAGAGGGGGAGGGGTGGAGAAGCAGATGGGTGCTTCTCCTGTGTGCCCTGGCCGGGAATTGAATCCGGGACTTCTGCACGCCAGGCCAACGTTCTACCACTGAGCCAACCGGCCAGGGCCTTCAGTTGTGTTTCTATACACCAAAAATGAACAATCAAAAAAGGACATTTAAAAAATGGAAATTTGCGCCTGACCAGGTGGTGGCACAGTGGATAGAGCATCAGACTGGGATATAGAGGACCCAGGTTTGAGACCCCAAGGTCACCAACTTGAGCGCAGGCTCATCTGGTTTGAGCAAGGCTCACCAGCTTGAGCCCAAGGTCGCTGGCTTGAGCAAGGGGTCACTCTGCTGTAGCCCCGCGGTCAAAGCACATATGAGAAAGCAATCAATGAACAACTAAGCTGCCACAACAAAGAATTGATGCTTCTCATTTCTCTCCCTTCCTGTTTGTCTGTCCCTATCTGTCCCTCTCTCTGTCTCTCTCTTTCTCTGTCACACACACAAAAAAAACAAAAACAAAAGGAAATTTGTGATTCTATTTACAAGAACATCCAAAAGAGTAAAATACTTAGTAATAAGTTTAACCAAGGAGGTGGAAGACCTGCACAATGAAAATTAGGTAACATTGCTGAAAATACTTAAAGACCTAACTAAAAGGAAAGGCATCCTGTGATTTACTGTTGTTAAGATGGGCAAATTACTAAAAGCGATGTACAGATTCATATGGAAATACAAGAAACCCCAAATAGCCAAACCAATATTTAAAAAAAGCACAGAGTTGGAGGACTCACACTTCACACTTTTAAAACTTACTACAGTATCAAAGCAGTGATACCAGCATACAGACAGACATACAGACTAATGGAATAGAACTGAGAGTTCAAAAACAAACACCTTTTTCGACAAAGGCATCAAAATCATTCAATGGGAAAGAATAGTATCTTTAACATATAGTTCTGAGACAAATGATTTCCACATGCAAAAGAATGAAGCTGGACTCCTCACTTATACCATATACAAAGGTCAACTCAAAATGGATCAGCAACCTGCCTGACCAGGCGGTGGCACAGTGGATAGAGCGTTGGACTGGGATGCAGAGGACCCAGGTTCAAGACCCTGAGATAGCCAGCTTGAGCAAGGGGTCACTCAGTCTGCTGTAGCCCCCCGGTCAAGGCACTTATGAGAAATCAATCAATGAACAACTAAGGTGCCGCAACAAAGAATTGATGCTTCTCATCTCACTCCCTTCCTGTTTGTCACTCTCTCTGTCTGTCTCTGTCACAAAATAAATTAATAAATAAAATTAAAATGCTTTAAAAAAATTTTTTTAAAAATGGATCAGCAACCTAAATATAAGAGCTAAAACCATAGACCTCTTAGAAGAAAACAGAGATAAATCTTCATGACCTTAGATCTAGCAGTGTATTCTTAGATATGACACCAAAAAAAACCATGAGCAACAGAGGAACAAATAGAGAAAATGAACTCACCAAAATTAAGAAGTTTTGGGCCCTTGCCAGGTACTCAGTGGATAGAGCATCATCTGGCATGCCAAGGTCACAGGTTTGATCTCTGGTTAGGACACAAACAGGAAGCAACCAGTGAGTGCATAACAAAATGGAAAGAACTAAGGTAAGTGGAATAAGGAATTAATGCTTTTCTCTCTCTCTTTCTCTCTCCCTTCCCCTTCCTCTCTCTCTCAAATCAATGGAAACAATTTTTTAAAAATTAAAAAGTTTTGTACATCAAAAGGGTACCAAGAAAGTAAAAAGCCAATGTACAGAATGGGAGAAAAATTTTGTAAAGCATATATCTGGTAAGGGCTTGGTATCCAAAATATACCTGTATATAAAGAACTCCTACAACAACAACAATGTTGGTCAAATAAGTTTGTAAATATGATATATATGTTTGCTCGCTTATGGTTTGTATTGGGTGTGGGGGACAGGTTGTAAGCAGGCTGGGTCGTTATAGCCTAAGGCTTAGTTTTAAGACTAAGCTTTTCCCCACACCCTTGACTGATTGCATGATGTAGGGTGGTGCACTCTCATGAGGCATCCCATTATGCCTCAGATAAGTGACTTTGTATCAGAGACTTCCTTGTTTGTATATATATTTGATTAAAGATTTTGAATCTACACTATAAAGTGGGGCAGACTGGGAGCTTGCTCTCTCGGTTCCTGAGATTAGCATTAGAGGAGAGTGCAGAGAGGAGAGCAGAGAAGGCCACGTGGAGGAGACCAGGAGAAGCAGCCAAGATGGTGGAGTGCTGAGTGAGAAGCCAGTTTGTGCAGAGTTTGTGCAGGGAGAAGGAAGGAGATGGGGAACAGAGGTGAATAAGTCTGGTGAGCTAGAAACCTTTGATTCTAGGAAACTCGGATAAGTCAGTGGCTTTGGGAGCCCTGAATGGAAAAGGAAGTGTTTTCCCACTGTGTGTTTTTACTTGCCCGCAGGGTGCAAGCTAGGATTAAAAATGATGGCCCACTAGTTCTTGGCTCCATTGTTTCATTACCAACTGTTTGAATCTAATGCGAACCTGCATGGGCCAGTGATGATGGCCGTGGCAACTGGCCATACAAACAAAAAGACAAACAACCTGATTTACAAATGAACAAAGAACTTGATTATTTTATCAAGGAAGATATACAAAGGGCCAATAGCTGGTGAAAACATACCCAACCACCTTAGTCATAGGGAAAAGCAAATCAAAATGACAATGTACCACTTCACACCCACTAGGATGGCTATAATCAGAAAGGGAGGGAGGGAGGAAGCTGGAGGGTCAGGGGGGGAGAGGGACAGAGAGACAGAAAGAAAACAGCAAGTGTTAGGTAAGAATGTAGAAAAATTGGACCCCTTGTACAATACTGGTGGCAATGTAAAATGGTGCTGCTGCCGTAGGAAACAGTCTGGTGCAGGGGTCGGGAATCTTTTTGGCTGAGAGAGCCATGAACGCCACATATTTTAAAATGTAATTCCGTGAGAGCCATACAACGACCCGTGTATGTTAAGCATTATCCAATAAAAATTTGTTGTTGTCCCAGAGGACAGCTGTGATTGGCTCCACCCACCCACAACCGTGAACATGAGCAGTAGAAAATTAATGGATTGTAATACATGAGAATGTTTTATATTTTTAACATTATTTTTTTTATTAAAGATTTGTCTGCGACCAGATGTAGCCATCAAAAGAGCCACATCTGGCTTGCGAGTCATAGGTTCCTGACCCCTGGTCTGGTGGCTCCTCAAAAAATTAAACATGGAATTACTATGTGACCCATAATTTCAGTCCTAGGTAGATTCCCAAAGAAATGAAAACAGGACATGTGTTCACAGCACAACTCCAACTCTCTGGTTCCCAAGCCCCTGCCCTTACCCAGGCACTACTGACATTTGGGACTGGAGAATTCTTTGTGGTGGGGGACTGTCCCATGCATTGTAGGATGTTGGACAGCATCCCTACCCAATGCCCGCTAGAAGTCAGCAGCACCTTCCCTCAGTTGTGACAACCAAAAATGTCTCTGGACATTGCAAAATGTCCCTGGGGGACAAAATTGCCCTCAGGTGAGAACCACTGACCTTAACTCCTATACCTTCACCTCAACTCCCTCCTGCTTCTAGCTGGGGAGGTGGGAGCTTCGGGGACCGGGTCTATTTCTTACTCATTTCTTGCATATAGTAAGTCCTCAGGAAAACCTTTAAAAGCATTGTCAAGAAAGGTCAGAGTCCTGAAATTGCTAGGCTTACACAGCCCTCAGGATAAATTTTGAAATCTGGCAGAGGACATCACTAACAATGTAGCAAAGGTGATCCTGGCTTCTCCAGGTGCTCCTACAGGTTCAAGTTCTGCACCCACCCCAGAACCGCTCTCCGCTCATGCCCTCTGCTGATCACTCGGCCAAGCACTTGCACAACTCTGCAGCCAGCCGCCCAGGCTCTTTGCTTAGCCCCAGGACTGCCAAGTTGACCTGTAAGTACAGACCTCTATTGTGGGAACATTGACACACAGCACGGAAACAGCCTGTTCACTGGTCTCCCCTGGCCCATTTGGAAGACCCTTGGGGATATGAACCAATCATCATTTATTTTGGATTCATTGTGCCCAGCTAGGTGCTTGGTACCTAGTAGGTGCTCAAAAAGTGTAAGCAAATGAATGATAAATCCATGCACATGCCCTTAGCACCAACTGATGGCTTGAAGTGAGCTGGAACTTTGATTTTAGGATCTCATTTCCAAAACTGTATCAAGGAATGCCAGGGGAACAAGCTGGGTGTCTCCACGGCAGTTCTGAAGTTCAGTGGCGAGCAGGACACATTATACCAATGTGGCCAATTTTAGGCACATTTAAAATTTTTTTTATTTTTTTAAAATTTTTTTTACAGAGACAGGGAGAGAGTCAGAGAGAGGAATAGACAGGGACAGACAGACAGGAACGGGGAGATGAGAAGCATCAATCAATAGTTTTTCGTTGCGCATTGCGACACCTTAGTTGTTCATTGATTGCTTTCTCATATGTGCCTTGACCGTGGGCCTTCAGCAGACCGAGTAACCCCTTGCTCGAGCCAGCGACCTTGGGTCTAAGCTGGTGAGCTTTTTTGCTCAAACCAGATGAGCCCGCGCTCAAGCTGGCGACCTTGGGGTCTTGAACCTGGGTCTTCCTCATCCCAGTCTGACGCTCTATCCACTGCACCACCGCCTGATCAGGCTAGGCACATTTTAAATGTACACATCTGCCCTGGCCAGGTAGCTCAGTTAGTTAGAACATCTTCCCGACATGCCAAGGTTGTGGGTTCAATCCCTGGTCAGGACACATATAAGAGGCCACCAATGCATGCATAAATCAATGGAACAATGAATCAATGTTCTCTCTCTCTCTCTCTTCTTCCTCTCTCTAAAATCAATCAATAAATAAGTATGCACATCTAAAATAGTAAAACACTTGAGCTATTGCTGAGAAAACAAAAGAACAGCATCAAGCCTGACCTGTGGTGGCGCAGTGGATAAAGTGTCAACCTGGAAGGCTGAAGTGGCTGGTTTGAAACCCTGGGCTTGCCCAGTCAAGGCACATACAAGGAGTAACTACTATGGGTTGATGCTTCCCACTCCCTCCTTCCCCACTTTCTCTCTCTCCCTCTCTCTATACTCTCCTCTCTCTAAAAAAAGAACAGCATCAAGGCAAAAGCATGCTCCAAGGGTTTGGGGCTTAGGATCCCTGAGAATACATTCGTTATTTTGGCTCAAACTGGAAAACCAAACTATGCAAGCTCTTCATTATGCAAGCTCTTTGGGAACTTGCTTGGGAAGTCCTGGCTGGTTGGCTGACAGAAAGGATGGCTGACTGGGGCTGTGGGTGGAAGGATGGAGGGGTGGTGGGTGCACAGAGAATGGGGGGAGTGGATGGGCAGATGGGCAAGACGGAAAGACACATGCACGGTAGGGATGGGCTGGTGGGGGTGAAGCTGCCAAGCTCTCCATTGGTCCCCTCTCTGTCTGCAGTCCTTGAAGATCTGCTGGCATTCTGATAGGGAACAGTGGCACTAACACCCCAAAACTACCTTGCCAGAGTCACCTGCATGAAAACCTCAGGTTCTGTCCCTTTTCTTTGTCAAATAATGACACAGGACCCCAGGGCCACCCCATGTGTAAGTAAGTACATAGAGGCAGATGAGGGAACTGTGTGAGGAAGCTCCCAGAGAAACTCTCTGGGCCTCAGTTTCCTCATCTATAAAACGGGGATGCTAATTCTTGCCCCATTTTCCTGCCTCACAGTTGCTCTTCAAATAACATGTAAAACATATGTAGCATTTACACTCAACTGTCAAGAGCACAGAGCACCTTCAAGCTTCAATCCTCAGAACGTGATGGGCATTATTGCTGCTGTCATTACTTTAGTCCCATTTCGCAGTTGGTAGAGTATGGTGCAGGGAAGCTCAGAACCTTAAGTATGGTCAAATCAAGGCCCGGCACCCACACCTTTCCCCCTGCCCCACCCTGAAACTGGATGTAGATGAAGCCCATAAAGTGGAGAGTGTCACTACAAGCAGAAGGATACGATCCTAAAACCAGAAACCTGTCTGTGCACCGGGAAGGAATGGCGTGGCAGCATGGAAACCAACCATGCCGACATGCGCAGTGGGCTAGGAGCACTATGTGGTCTGATCCCATGGGCAGGAAAGGCCAGAGGAGATCATGGGAAGGTCCACAAATGTCTAGGGACCACACCATGCCAAGCTGTGGCCCTTCACTGACATAACCCAGCTGACCCAAAACCCAAGCACCTGCCACCGCTATTTTTATTTCTTGCAAACCGAACCCAAGCAACAGCTGCTGGGTGCCAGAGCAGTCATGGCCCTGGCCACAATGAACACAGGACACTGCGTGGCTCCAACAAGTGCTGGCCAGCAGCCAGATGAGGGCTTGAGAGCGAGGGAGTCATGAGAGTTTGTTTTCCAGCTCCCCCCACCAGCATCTATACCTGCCAAGGTGTTTGAGGGGCAGAGGGGCAGAATGTCAGCATTAAGCCAGTAATTCCGGTCCCCACTGGGACTTCTCCTCCCACCAACATGACCGCCCGAGAGCTTCCTGCTGCCACTTACCATCGCTCTGGACACAGCCACTAGCTGCATTCTCCTCTGGGTCTGACAGGCGCCCACAGTGACTGAGGGAACCCAGCCCGTGCAGTGTCACCTTTCAACAGGAGGTTGGTGGCGTGCCTCAGGCCACAGGGGAGGAGTTTGGACGGCCAGTGCTCCGACAAGGGTAAGCTTTCTCCCAAGTCAGCTGTGCAGCACATGCCCTTATTTGTCACCAGCAAATAGAAACCATTTGTGAAGGTCCTTGCAAGCTCAGGTACTTAAGAGGCTATCCACGCTCTCGGGGGCTTGCCGGCCCACAGAGCCACCTCCCTCCGGCTTGCCACATTCCTGTACTTAGGCCTACTTCTCTGCTCATGCAATCACCCCCTTGCCCAACTCTGTCTCTAAAGTAAAACTCTCATGATCAAGAGAGCCCGGTGTAGACAGGAAAACCAGATTGAGGCAGCTTTCTGTTCCTACGTGGTCATCTGTCAGACACCTGCCTGGAGGGCAGGGTGAGTCTCCGCAGACCCTGCGTTTGGCCAAGTTGGGCAAATGGAAAGAAAAGCAAAAGTGTCCGGAGGAAGAGTGGGTGGTCAAGGACCCTCCGGCTGGCAGGCAATGGTGCAACGTCCTTTTGCAAATTCACAGATAATTAAGGTGATAGGCACAACCACGTGAGGCTGCCAGGGCGTTCAAAGTGGACTGGTGGCTATCTTAACCTGTACCCCGGCCCAAGGGGCCAGGGGTGTCACAGGTCAGTATTTCCCAAAAAGCCGCATGCTCCAACCTACAGCCTGAAACAGGGAACACTTGGCAAGTCTGGTGTCCCTGTTTTATAGATGAACAGAGGCCAGAGATGGCATATGAAATTAATGACAGCCACGCCCAGCACCAAGGTCCCAGCTTCAGGCCAGGGCTCCTTCTCTATGGAGGCATCAATCACAGCAAATCCCACTCTCCTTGGGCACCCTGGAAACTGACCTGTGTTGACATCTCAGCTCTGCCACCCACAAGCAGGGTGAGGCTCAGGCAAGTCCAATATTCTCTCCAAGCCTCAGGTGGCTCATCTGCAAAGTAGGATTAGGACAAGCCTGAGACAGAGCTGTCAGGAGTTTGCTGTGATCACCTACACGGGGCACTGAGCGTCACTCATCTTAGCAACCGCTGTGTCCTTCTCAAGGAATGAACTTATATTTGGTTAACAGGCATCATCAAGCCACTGGTCAGGCATGAGGTCACTCTCTAAGGATCGGCCAGCCCAGATGGGACAGGCAGCTCCTCATATCAGAGACATTCCCAGGACTCACTTCCGCTTCTCAGGCTCCAGCCATGAGCAGCTTGGGGAGGGATGTTACAAGGGAGGCACTTCCCCAAAGGAGAGAAATCTCTGGGGCTTCAGCATGATCCTGACTGGACTAACTCCTCATGTGTTCCCTGATCCAACAGGGATGTTCCCAAGGACTGTGTGTCTTGACTGTATTCCCTAGGTTGTATTATATACATCCTGTGACTTTTCTTTTGTGTGTGAGAGAGAGGGACAGATAGGGACAGACAGGAAGGGAGAGAGATGAGAAGCATCAATTTTCATTGCACACCTTAGTTGTTCATTGATTGCTTTCTCATATGTGCCTTCACCAGGGGTCTCCTGCCGAGCCAGTGACCCCTTGCTCAAGCCAGGGACCTTGGGCTTCAAGCTAGCAACCATTGGGCCATGTCTATAATCCCATGCTCAGCCAGGTACCCTGTGCTCAAGCTGGTGAGCTCGCGCTCAAGCTGGCAACCTCAGGGTTTCAAACCTGGGTCCTCTGGGTCCCAGTCTGATGCTCTACCCACTGCGCCACTGCCTGGTCAGGCCCTGTGACTATTTTTGTTTTAAAAATTTTTTAAAGATTTTATTTATTCATTTTAGAGAGGGGAGAGAGAGAAAGGGAGAGAAAGAGTAGGAGAGAGAGAGAAGTGGGGGAGTAGGAAGCATCAACTCCCATATGTGCTTGACCAGGCAAGGCCAGGGTTTTGAACCAGCAACCTCAGCATTCCAGGTCGGGGCTTTATCTACTGTGTCTCCATAGGTCAGGCCATCACAGCTCTTAAAACATTTTAATCCAGGCTTGCTGATGGCAGTGTGTAGCAAAGACTGCCTTGCAAGGCCAGATTTAGGAACTTTCTTCTGGCAAGAGGCAAACAGCAACCAAAGTGCCCTTAAGCCAAAGATGAGAAAAAGCAGTGAACATGATGAACTGTGACTACTTTGTAACTACTTTTTTCACCCAGTTCCCCAATCCCCATCCTCTCTGGCAACCCTCAGTCTGTCCTCTGTGTTTATCAGTCTCTATTTTTTTTGTATTTATTTATTTTTACAGAGACAGAGAGTCAGAGAGAGAGGGATAGAGACAGACAGACAGGAACGGAGAGATGAGAAGCATCAATCATTAGTTTTTCATTGTGACACCTTAGTTGTTCACTGATTGCTTTCTCATATGTGCCTTGACCGGGGGGGGGGGGGGGGGGGGGCTACAGCAGACCGAGTAACTCCTCGCTCAAGCCAGCAACATTGGGTCCAAGCTGGTGAGCTTTGCTCAAACCAGATGAGCCCATGCTCAAGCTGGTGACCTTGGGGTCTCGAACCTGGGTCCTCTGCATCCCAGTCCAACGCTCTGTCCACTGCGCCACTGCCTGGTCAGGCTATCAGTCTCTTTGTTTTGATTGTTCATTTATTTTGTTCTTTATAGATTCCACATACCAATGAAACCATATGGTATTTGTCTTTCTCAGTCTGGCTCATTTCACTTATACCCTCTAGGTCCATCTATGCTGTTGCAAATGGTAAAACTTCATTCTTTTTGGTGGCTGAGTAATATTCCATTGTATATATGTACCACAACTCTTTGATCCACTCGTCTACTAGAAAAGGGTTGCTTCCATTTCTTGGCTATTATAAATAATGCTGCAATAAACATAACTGTTTATATATTCTTTTGCATTAAGTATTTTGAGTTTCTTATTTTTTAAGTTGTTTGTTTTTTTTTTAATTTTTTAAAAAAATTCATTTTAGAGAGGAGAGAGAGAGAGAGAGAAAGGGGGGAGGAGCAGGAAGCATCAACTCCCATATGTGCCTTGGCCAGACAAGTACAGGTTTTGAACTGGTGACCTCAGCATTCCAGGTCGATGCTTTATCCACTGCGCCACCACAGGTCAGGCCTTAAGTTGTTTTTTATAAGTTGTTTTTTTTTTAATTTTTTTTATTTTACAGAGCCAGAGAGAGAGAGAGAGAGTCAGAGAGAGGGATAGACAGGGACAGACAGGAATGGAGAGAGATGAGAAGCATCAATCATCAGTTTTTCGTTGCAACGCCTTAGCTGTTCATTGATTGCTTTCTCATATGTGCCTTGACCATGGAGCTACAGCAGACCGAGTAACCCCTTGCTCCAGCCAGCGACCTTGGGTCCAAGCTGGTGAGCTTTTGCTCAAACCAGATGAGCCCACACTCAAGCTGGCGACCTCGGGGTCTCGAACCTGGGTCCTCTGCATCCCAGTCTGACGCTCTATCCACTGTGCCACTGCCTGGTCAGGCAAATATTTTGAGTTTCTTCAGATATAAACCCAAAAGTGGAATTGCTAGATCATAAGACAGTTCCATTTTTAATTTTTTTGAGGAACCTCTATACCAGTGGTTCTCAACCTTTCTAATGCCGTGATCCCGCAATACAGTTCCTCATGTTGCGGTGACCCCAAACCAAAAAATAATTTTGGTAGCTACTTCATAACTGTAATTTTGCTACAGTTATGATTCGGAATGTAAATACCTGATATGCATTATGTATTCTCATTGCCTCTCCGCTCCTAGGCTTCTGTCCTCTGGCTCTTGCTGTACCCGCCCACTGATGACGTCAGCAAGTGCCGGACACACGGAAGGCGCTGCTATGGACTGTGGAGCGTTCTCCCCCCCCCCCCTTCCCCCGCCCCTTAGGCCCCGGACAGATAATCAGCCTGTGCCTGATGGCAGGCATTCAGTTTGGAACGCAAGTCCATAACGGCATGTGTTCAAGCTGAATAGCGCTGCTGCAGACGGTAGCATGGCTTATCAGTGGCTAAAGCCATCAGAAATATGTATTTTCCGATGGCTTTAGGCGACCTGTGTTTGGTCATTCAACCCCGCCAGGGTCACGACCCACAGATTGAGAACCACTGCTCTATACTCTTTTCAACAGTGGCTGCACCAGTCTGCATTCCTACCAACAGCACAGAAGGGTTCCCTTTTCAGAGACAGGATTTTTTTAATGCCCACACAGAGGTTAAAGAAGGGAAGAAAGGAAACATTAGGAGTGCTGCAGGGAATGGGAAGTGATTCCTAATAAGTCATAGAGAGTGTTTTTCTGCATTGTTAGTTTCTATTGAGCATGCAGCTGTCACCACCAGAGTGTTACAGGCTTTACATGTGTGATCTCAGCTTCTCCCTCTGCATAGGTACCATTTCTCATCCCATCATAGAAGAGGAAACAGGCCCTGTCACTCCCCAAGTTCATGTTTAGGACCCAGGTGGCCTCACTTGGAAGCCCACACTCCTCATCCTCATGTTTTCTTACTCTATCTGTACAATTTCCCTCCATAGATCCCTGAGAAAAGTCCCACGTCAGCAGAACTGAGATGTGGCTGTCATGATATATGGCTTGGTTTCTTAGAGCCGCAGGCTTGTATTTAATTCTGTGTCCACTCTTTTTTTTTTCTTTTTTACAGAGACAGAGAGAGAGTCAGACAGGGACAGACAGACAGAAACAGAGAGATGAGAAGCATCAATCAGTTTTTCGTTGCGCATTGCGACACCTTAGTTGTTCATCGATTGCTTTCTCATGTGGGCCTTCAGCAGACCTAGTAACCCCTTGCTGGAGCCAGCGACCTTGGGTCCAAGCTGGTGAGCTTTTTGCTCAAACTAGATGAGCCCACGCTTAAGCTAGTGAGCTCGGGGTCTCGAACCTGGGTCTTCCACATCCCAGTCCGACGCTCTATCCATTGCGCCACTGCCTGGTCAGGCATTTGTGTCCACTCTTGAAGAACAAAAATGCAACCAAGAAATAAATAACAAAAGCATTTCTCTAGATCTGGGGTTCTTCTCTGGGAGAGGCTTTGGGGGAGACAGGACAGCTCTGTCCAAATAAAGAACAAGCCTTTCAAATCAATATCTAGCCACTAGAATACTGGAATCAGGAAGAAGGAACAGCACAATGACATGGAGACTAACAATGCCAGATGTGCACAGTCGTCTAGGAAAAGCCGCATCTGGAAGGCAGTTTGGAGAGAACTTTCAGGGGTGGAGATGAGCGTGAGGGAGAGGTAAGAGATGGAGACATCTGCTCTGGGGCTTTGAAGGCTGCATAGGAGTTCACCAGCTTGCTAAGGAAGCAGGACATCTCAAGCAGAATTTGTTCTTAGCACGATGCTAGACAGTGTTAATAATTCTAACTGGAGAGATGGGGGTAGGTGGAGGTGGGCAAAGGGGAGCAAATAGGACAGAAGGAAATTTTGCTTGAGACAATGGGCGCACAATGCAGTATGCAGATGATGTTTTATTGAGTTGCACGCTTGGAACCTGTATGGCGTTGTGAGCCAATATCACCCCAATAAATTCAATTAAAAATATATAATGTAAGATAATAGAATTTTAAAACATAATTCTATTGGTTAAACATGGGGACTCTGCCAAAGGTACTAAGCCAGGATCAGTGATTAGCAAATTGGTTCTATTGTGAAGGATAATCATTTGTTCTCGGAAATACTTTGCATCTGAAGCTATGTGTCAACCTTCAGGTGATGGTGGAGAGAGGTATACCTCCTTACAAACTCTCAGACTGTAGAAGGCACCCACCTTGAATAACCTAAGAACCTTGCCTTTCCCTGCGACTGTGAGCAAGGGTGCTGATGCAATGTCACACTTCCTTACCCCAGAGGACAAATGCTCGTGGAGAGCAACAAAATTGCAACCTTCACCTCTAGAAAGAGACTCAGCTCTCTATTACTCCCAAACTACCAGCACTAACTAAAGCGCCCTATCCTAATAGTGACAACACCTTCACTGTAACAAGCATCTTGCATCCAAAATTTTCAATTTTGCTTACTCCACGCAGCAGAACCAGCAGGATAGTATTATTCTTATCCATTTAACATTATTATCATCCAATTTCACAAATCAAGCATGAAAAAAACCCAATGCTTAGAGAGAGGAGGTGAGTTGCTCAAAGTCACACAGCTTGGAGGGACATGAAATTCAAACCTGTTCTGCTTGACTCTAAAGCCTAGATTTGTAACAGAGGGAGGTGAGCAAGCCATTGACTCAACTGATTAACTGGCAACCCTCTTAAATGGGTAATCCACTCTGGCAGGGTAGCTCAGTTGGTTAGAGCATTGTCCTGACGCAAAGGCTACAGGTTCAATCCCAGACAGGGCACACACAAGAATCAACCAAGGAATGCATAAACTAATGGAACAGCAAATCAGTATTCTTTTCTCTCTCTCTCTCCCTTTCTCTCTCTCCCCCAAATCAATCAATAACAAAAAAAATTTTTTTTAATGGGTGGAATCAGAAACACAAAAATAAGACCCAAGCAGAGTCAGCAGTTCTCAAACTTAATACATTTCTCAGCATCTGGGTCTTTGGAGACTGCCAGCAAATGCTGTTGAATAAGCATAAAATGTCAATAGCCCTGTGCTTTTGTGCCAAATCCCAAACCACTTGATTTTAGAGGCCAGCCAGGTACAGACAGTTGCAGGGACCACCAATCTGGGAACAACTCTATAGAGGAAAACACGTTTGAGAAAAGTCTGTGAATTTCAGAAAAAGGCTCAAATTACCAAAAGTCCCAGAGTCTTCCAGCAGCGTTGACCTAGAAAGGTGCACTTTGGCAGTGCCTGGCACACTGTAGGTGCTCAATTAATGCCTCTGAGCCAAAGTGAACTTTTGATGGAGGTTGATCTGTCAGCCCAGGCAAAATAGGCCCAAATGGTTCCAGACCAGACCAGACCAGCCCCTGCCTTGGAGAAATGTAAGAGGAACGGGTCTCCTACCTCCAGTGGAAAATTTGTTACACCGTCTCAAAGGCTAATCGGGTGCATCTGTTCCACTAGCGTCTCACTTGAGTCATCCCTGCAGAAACTGCTGAAGTGGACTGTCCCACACATACGCAGTCCTGGTCCCCTGCCACCTTTGCAGATGGAATTCCATCCTCCTTCCCCTCTATCCCTTCTGTGCTGGGAACCTGCCTTCTTCAGCCATTCATTCAGCGGCGGGTATTTCCCTGAGCACCTGCCAGGTCTGGTGTGGGCTTGGGGACACGGAGCAGACAGCACAGGGATGGCCCTGCTCGAGTAGGTTCACCCTTTCACTGCCTAGGACCACAGATGAACGTAAGGGCACAGCCTGGAGAATTGTCTCAAAGGGGAAGCCCTTGCCGAGCATGGAAGAGGGACCCAGCCTTGGTCTGCGAGGGGAGGGAAGGTGTTCTCAAAGCAGGATGCTTCTGCTGAGTCCAGGAGTGTGGTTCAGACAGAAGGAGGTGCCAGGCAGGAGGTGGAGGAAATGTTGGAAGCCGATGGAGCAGGATATCTCACAAGCGTGGAACCACAGCCCCCTGCCCACCCTGCACGGGTTATCATTCCAAACAGGAAGGTCCCAAGAGCCCCACTATGTCGGAAGTGTGGCAATAGGAGACCACAGCTTCCCTGAGAACAGAGTGGGAGAGCCTGCGAAGGGGGGCATTTCCAACAACAAATTATTCCTGTTTCTACTGGAGCCCGCAACTCATTTACTTCCAAATAGAAAGGAGAATGTGCTCAGGGTTGTCCTGCAATGTCACTCTCACCTATGATTTAATCCGATTTAAAAACCTGGAGAAACCTCAGTGAGTCCAACAGGAGTGGCCCTAAAACCCAGGCTACCTGAAGAGTGTGGCTCGGTCTCGGAGTCCCAAAGCATGTGAGGGTGTTCGGGGTGCTGGGACCCAGAGAGGCTAAGAGCAGCTCTTCTGCTGTGGGGCTGACCTGATTGGAGACTCTGCTGTTTGTCATCTGATTGACCTGAGCCTGTCACGGAAGTTCTCTGAACTTTGACTTCCTGGTCTGTGTAATCGAGTAAATACCCCCCCCCCTCGCCCAGCCCAGGAAAGTCTTAGCGTGTAACCACTTGGCATGTGCCAAGTCTCAATAATTGAGACCTTGGGTTACCTGCTGTGCCCGCCTGGTCTGGCCAGTACAAGGAGTCCTGGACCCCAAGAATAAAGGAACACGGCCTCTTACTCTATGGTGATGAGTTTACTGTTAGAACAGAACCGGATCTGTGCATGAAGTTTGCAGACAAAATGTGAGATTTCTGACCGCACTTCCAGGCCTGCCCTGGCACAGAGGCACTCGTCCCTGAAGTTCAGGGTTCCTGAGTTAAAACCTCAGAAGCAGCATTAGAAAAAGGGACCCCGAAGTTATTACAGGAATAAGTTTCAGAAAACCTCCATTTCAGAAGATTGAAATGTTTATTTCGCCATAAAGATTGAGTATCACATGTAATTTAATACTCGCATCTCTACCTCAGATCTAAAGGTGATCAAAGTAGGAGAGGATTTACCTGAGCAGGAGCAAATAAAACTGCTTTCATAGACATAAAATGCCTTCTCTGAGCTTCTCAAATACAGGGCACGTTTGCACTTCTAACCACCTGGCTTAGAACTGGCTGGGTCTCTCCAAGCAGAACTTGGAGCGGTCAGTAAAGAGATCATATTTTACCCAGGCTGGTTAGCTCAGTCAGTTAGAGCACTGCTCTAAAACACAATAAGGTTGCGGGTTCGATCCCCGATCAGGGCACATAGGGAAAGCAACCAATGAATGCACAACTAACTAGAACAACAATACAATTGCTTCTCTCTCTCTCTCCCTTCCTCTCTCTGTCTCTCTAAAATCAATAAAAATTTTTAAATGCTAAAAAAAAAAAAGAAAAAGAAATCACATGTTGTAAAGATCTCCCAAGACACTGTTAGAAGAAAAGCATTGAAAAAACATTATGCCTCACAGTTTTTAAATGGAAAGACCTGCTTCCTGGGAAGTTCCCTCAGTTCTGGGCAACACTGGGTGGTGGGTCACTCTACCCGTGGGAAAGCCCGTTTATGTTGAAATAATAATAATGACCAGTGTGAAAGATATAGTTATGTACCAGGTAAATGCAAAGAACAAGAGGTCTTTGGGAAATAAGGCGGGAAGTTTTACACCAAACCGCACAGCAGCTCCCTCAAGGAGGAGGAACAGATGGACGGTGCAAGAGACCTCCCATTTTCCTCTGGGCTGCTTCCGTCTTTTATTTTGTAACACGACTTTTAAAAATTAGAGAAAACCATGTCCTTCTAGCAACACCAAAACACTGTGAGTGCTTTACTCTTAAAGTTTGCTTTTTTAAAAATCGAGCAAGTCTGCCCTGGCTAGATAGTTTGGTAGGCTGGAGCTTCATCTGGAAGCACAGAGGTTGCTGGTTTGATCCCCAGTCAGGGCACCTAAATAGACTGATGTTCCTGTCTCTCTTCCTCTTACTTCCTCTCTCTAAAATTAATAAATAAAATTTTAAAATAAATAATAAATGTAAACTGAGCTAGTTTGAGAAACAATAGTTTTTTTCTTGAGACAAGTTTTTGAGGAAAAACATCACAGAACTGCCTTCTAGTTAAACAAAAAACCTAAAGCATTCGGGTTTCAGGGAGTCCCAGCAACATAACCATTTATAGAAGCAAAGAAAGACACTTCTCCTTCATCTGTTACATTCAGAGCCCTCAGGGTCAGCACCTGGCATCTGGCAAACAGGACAGGAAGCTCTGTCCCCCTAGAAAGCTGGAGAGCTCATGTGCAGGTATCACTATGCTCTGAATCCCCGTTCACTTGGATGCTGGCTTTAGGCCCCTGACCCCAGGGAGGGGCGAGCTCACTTACCACTTCTCTCTCCGCCTTTTGTTTTCCCATGTTCTCTCAACTGTGCACTCAGGAGGACGTTGTCCAGGTTCCTTGTTTGCAGGAGGGCTCGTCTCTAAGCCGGCTCGCTGCTCCCTGCAATGACTGTAAATGTAACTTTTAGATTAACTGGCCCTGGCCAGTTTAAAAATATCCCGGGTGCACTTAACCTTTAAGGCACCAAAGAGCAATGACAACCCAGGCAAAGTGCCCAAGGATCTCGCAGCCAAGCCTTTTCATGGTGTTTTCCACCTTTCAATCCCCTAACGTGCTTTATTTCAAAATTCTCAGACACCTAAGCCACGGGGTATCTAAAGTCCAAGTTGTCGTAAGCAATACAAAGTCATGTCGGCCCTCCTCTGACATGCTGAAAAATCAACCGCACACAGGTCATCTGAGAAATGGCATCTGGAACAAGCTCCCAGTGAATGGGCTCAGGTGATCACTAGCAAAAGATCACCTGGCTTCTCTCCCCCCCTCCCCACCCCCAGTGAGATTTTGGTAAAACCTTCTCAATGCAAACACCACACAGGGAAATGTTCCTATTTCTGGGACTTGGGGGAAGACAATACCAAAAGAGCCCCATTCCCACGCAGGGTCGCTGGGCTGGCTCTCTGTGAGGGCTGGGAGGGGAAACCCAGCAGGCTGGGCTCTTACAGAATGTTCTGCCCTGTGGGGAGGGCTGGCAGCATGTGGGACAAAGGTCACCTCCAGGTCCAAACAGGAGCGGGTGGCAAGAAAGCAGAGGACACACAAAAAGGCACTGTGCTCCAGTAAACCAGGATGCAAGAGGGCTGAATTTATGCAAAAACAGTTGACATGGTGTCCGTGCCAGGTGCAGCCTTCACGCTGCTGGAGGAGCCATTACTATTGGTGGGCTTATTTGCCAAGAGGGAAGTCATCCAACAGTGAACTTGGGGGAATTTTCTCCACTGGACTGATAAGTAGGAATGCACTTCTTGTCTGCCTCCTGTGTCTTCTTGAAGCCTTGGTATCATCAGCTGTCTGTCACCTGAAAGAGTGCCACATTTGTTTTAAGGAGTCGAGGATGAAACAATACAGGTGGAGGGCTTAGCACAGGGGTCCCCAAACTATAGCCTGTGGGCCGCATGTGGTCCCCTGAGGCCATTTATGCAGCCCCTGCCGCACTTTCATTGGTGGTCAGTGATCTGCAATCCTGTGCTCCTGGAGTAGTACTGTATGTGGCAGCACCGTAAAGCACGGCATCGCTCAGTACAGTACTACTTCCGGTGATGCGGGATGCACGCGTCAGGGCTCCGGAAGCGCGCCATATCACTTGTTATGGCTAGCAGTGACAAATGTGGAACCGGACATTGACCATCTCATTAGCCAAAAGCAGGCCCATAGTTCCCACTGAAATACTGGTCAGTTTGTTGATTTAAATTTACTTGTTCTTTATTTTAAATATTGTATTTGTTCCTGTTTTGTTTTTTTACTTTAAAATAAGATATGTGCAGTGTGCATAGGGATTTGTTCATAGTTTTTTTTTAATTTGTATTGATTTCTCTTTTTAATTTTATTTTATTTATTCATTTTTAGAGAGGAGAGAGAAGAGAGAGAGAGAAGGGGGGAGGAGCTGGAAGCATCAACTCCCACATGTGCCTTGACCAGGCAAGCCCAGGGCTTTGAACCGGCCAGGTCGACGCTTTATCCACTGCGCCACCACAGGTCAGGCTGTTCATAGTTTTTTTATAGACCGGCCCTCCAACGGTCTGAGGGACAGTGAACTGGCCCCCTGTGTAAAAAGTTTGGGGACCCCTGGTTAGCACAATGCCTGCCTAGTTTGACTCCTGGATAATCAGCAACCCCTGTGACTGATTAGATTATTCATTGAGACTTGACTTTCCAGAAGCTCATTCAATCCTTCTAAAGAGGCACCCCCTCAAACTATAGACACGTCCTCCCATGCTTCCTGGAAGAGCCATCTGTGAGTCAAAAAAAAAAAAAAAGTAAAGCCCATTTAAAATTGCTCTGGATGACAGCAAATAATTAGGATCTGGGCAGAGTGTCATGACAAGGCTATTGGGCTTCAAAATCAGGGGGACATGGGGCAAATCCTAGCCATTACCTGCGGCTCTGGACAAACGGGCAAGTCAGTTTCCTCACCCAACTGCTTCACCGTATGGGGCAGAAAATGAAATTAAATTACAGTGTGTTTCGAGCATAGTGCCTTGCATAGCACCAGGTACTTAGTAATAAAATCTAATGAAACTTACTTTCATAAGGACTAGAAACCCTCCCCACTCTCTACACACACACACACACACACACACACGCACGCACGCGCACGCACACACACACACACACACGCACATGCACGCTCAGATAAAAAACTCTTTCTGGTGGCTCAGCTCTCGCGACACTTTCTTTAAGCCAAAGGTATTTTCTAGAAGACTATGGAAGGCTTGTAACCAAAGTTATTCACAAACTTTTCCCTCCAAACGTTAGAACATTAATAAAAAAAATACATTTCTTCAAACACAGATTCAGAAAGTCATATTTATCTAGTTTGCCCAAACAAGAAAAAAAATCAACTGACCACGTGGTCTAAGGAAACAGGGCTTTGGGAAAGAAGTTGCCAGTCCTGCCACAAACTGGACACTTTATAAACATGCCTGTCTCCTCTTCCCCTTCCTCCTCCTCCTCAAATTCCATTAAATCAGAGTTTCTGGGAGTCAGCCCGGCATTAATATTTATTTTAAGGTTTCCCCCAGGTGACTCCGTAGTGAGGCTTGAGGAACACTAATTGCTTCTTTGAAGCCCCCAAATACCCATCACCCCAAATATGAGGACAAAGGAAATATACAATTTAGCAGCAAAGAATGCAAAGTATTGATCTCCTGACCTGCCCCACTTACCAATATCTGTATTTCCAAAGCATGCTTCAAAAATTTAAAAATTGGTTCCAAATGAGATAATCAATCAGCAACTTTAGGCTGTAAGACCCAGATTAAAACTGTCAGGGCCCTAAATAGGGAAAGCGGCCATTTCTAGCAGGTATCTGTTCCCACTTTTTCTCAGACTGAGTCACCACCAGTCTATACGGCAGGACCCTCCAAAGTAGCCCAGAGCCCACACCTTGGACATCTTTAAGGCGTGACAAAGACAAAAGCTACTGCCACACACAGACACACAAAATGGTGGCTTCTCTGATCCAAAACCCTTTTTAAGACTTTATCCCAGGAGCAAACCAAAGCAAAGTGAATTTTAAAAGGCAGAAAATGTATTATCTTATTTAATAAGGGATGTCTATTAACATGCTGAAGTCTAAGAAAAGAACAACTCACATTCCCCTACCTTGCCCCACTGGACTCCGATCAGATAAGTCATTCCACTGATTATTTTATAACTTGGGGTTCCAAGTTATAACACTGCATAACTGACTTCCTTGTGTTTCCAAAAGCCCTCAGTGGATATACTCTTCTCCTTACCCTAGATGGGAGGAGACAGGAATCATTTTTGGCCAGGTTCTCACATGCTCCCACAGAGCCACAAACTTCCCAGACAGTGGGAGGACACAGCAGCTGGGCTCTGTCTCTGCCAGTGTGTCTAGGAGCACCCGGAACAGGGCTCTGCAAACCATGGCCCCCGTTTTCCTATGGCTCCCGAACGAACAGTGGTTTTTACCTTGTTAAATGCTTGAGAGAAAATAAACAAGATTTCATGGCACGTGCAAATCATATTAAATTCCGATTTCGGCGTCCATAAACTTTTATTGGAACACAGCCACACCTGTTCACTTTCATTTTGCATGTGGCTGTTTTCTCTGTAAGAGTTGTTCCCAGAGAGGATGACTGTGCCAAGCTTAAGTATTTACTATCTGTCCCTTTACAGAAAAAATATGCTGACCCCTGACCTAAAGGGCCAAGGTTGCCTTTCATTTTGGTATACCCAGTGCTAGAATTGCAACAAATCTGGAAACAGGAAAAAGTTTACAACTACATAGCTAGCTAAGTTCATCACAATGAGCCTTGTTCCTAAAAGATCAGTGATTAAACTCATAGTATTTGGGGGTTGGGGGAGGGAGTCATAGACCGTTTAAGATGCTGCTCTGTGTTGTGTTTAAAGTATCTCTATACTCTGAAGATTCAGTATGGTTTTTAAAGTGAGTTTGCTTTTGAATTCTTTACGGCAACTTAGACCTTACTGCTCCCTCTTTGCTTACAGCACTACATTGGGAGGGAAGTGTCAAAACCTGACACAGAAATATTAACCCCCTCATTTCTCCCTCAGATAAGGGAACCCATTGTAATGCTGAGGGGAGGAGGGCCCCTCAGTTACCAGATGACAAATCAAGAATGTCTTTGTTCTGTCTTCCTTCTGTGAAAGCCGGCCGGCTGATGGTAGAACGTAGGACCACAAGCCCTTCAAACATAAAACTAAGCCTCAGAGGGCAATACTGTCTTCTCAAGCGCAAGGAAGATTCCAACTCCTTGATTGCGTAAGAAATGTTGGTGCTGGTCTAGCAGTCCCCACTACAGCCATCCTTTCTAAGCCTCTTAAATGCAGGCACGTGTTACCAATCCTTTCTGATCCCTTCTACTTCCTTCATCTGTACCAGGGGCGTCCATCAGCCTTTCATCTTGATAGGCCACCTTGCCAACTCCAGCCAAGTGCTGGCAGGTCAGAGGGCCATCGCAGCGTTTTCCCAGAGTCCTGGCCTTACACCTCAACTCCGGATTCCCTGGAAAGCCTGCAAATGCTAGCAGAGGGAGGTGGGGAAGCTCCCCTTGCACTGTCCCAGGGTTTGGCAGGACACAGCGCCTGTGACAGGCACACCACGATCCCGGCAGAAATGTTTTCCAGCCGATCCCTAATTTCTGGCCCCTTTAAGGTCTCAGCAGACCCAGTCCCCGTCTAGCCTCCACACAGGGTTCGGAGCCCCAGCTCCAGGCTGGAATCTGGCCCGACTTGGAGACCCCCGGCTACTCCCCAGTTTGCACCCCTCCCTGGAACCCCGCCCAGCGCTTACCAAAGCGGAGGGGTGGGCAGCTCCATCGGGGCGGAGGGAGGGGGGAGGACTGAGGAAGCGAGGGCAGCGCGGAGGCGGCCCTTCCTGCCCACAATGGTTGCCATGGCGACCACAGCCCAAGGGCGGCGCAAGAGTGTCCGCAGATGCCGATGCCTAGTCCCAGAAGGATCTGACCGGTTGAAGGGCACGCAGCATAAAGGGCACTCAGCACAAAGCGAATCTTTAACCTTTTATTACCAAACTCAAGCGGGTTTAACTTTGAACCCAGCTAACAGCAAAATAGTATCTCACGGGCTCCAGGATGGAGTTGCAGACCTAAGAAAGATGGTTTCTTCAACAAAAGATTAAAAAAATACATATATACATCCGAGTAAGTATTTCTTAAAAGAGCAAATTTCTCCAGTGGTGCAGAAAAAGATATCCCAAAGTGATTCAGTCCATAAAAACAAAAAAAGTTTTGGCACTATGCTGCCTTAAAAACCCAATTCAGGATACACCAGGAGAAAGGCATTTCCTCTCCTAAAAAACCCAAAACAAGACAAAAAAAACCCCACACCTTTCTCCTTCCTGTCCAACTTCCACTGCTTATTCCTAGAAACACCCCAAGAATATAAAGATTCTCAGCCCACTGCTCTTGGCCTTTGCCAGTCTGAAGGCTCACAACAAGGACTGTTCTCCTGAATTTCCACCTCTGCTACAATCAGGAAATTGACCCATTTCTGGGAACTGTCAAAAAAAAATCCTATTTCCTCCAAGGAGGGGCCTAAGGGTTCTGTAAAGGTTCAAAGGGGCAGTGGACCTGGCCCAGACTGAACACCAGGATGTGCAAAGGGGGCCTTTCTAAATAAAGACACCCATCACCTTACAAGTGAAAACTGAACCTGCAGGTAAAACAAGTAGTGGTGGACGCATTCGCCACAAAGGTGCTTATCTCCCCATCTTTAACCAGAAAGGAATAGAGGAGTCAGAGTATTTGACCTCTCCTTTCCAAGAACTTTGAAATGTGTTATTCTAGACCAAAGACACATTGCAAAGACAGACATGCGGTCACATGGTAGTCTTTGCAGAATAAAGCCACCACTCCAGGGCAGCCTGGCTCATGGCCACTTTACCAAAACTTTCTACCCCAGTATGCAGAGTGCTTATGAATCACTAGGGAAGTTATTTTTTCAATTCAACTTTGTCACTGACAAATATTTCAATAGCAGGTTCTAGAAACTGCCCGGAGACCCTCCCCAGTTCAGGGTCATAGATCCTTCCAGTTGATAGGCTTCTTGCCAGACTTCTGCAGCAGCTCATTGGTTTTAGAGAAGTGTCCGCATCCAAAGAACCCTCTGTACACCGACAGTGGGGAGGGGTGAGCAGTCTGCAGCACGTGGTGGCGCTTCTGAAAGAGAACAAGAGAATGACTGAAAGGTGGCACATCTTAGGGATGTGATGGCTGGCGCCCTTGAATGAAGACAGCCGTGCTGTTCCCTTTACCCTCTACCCTCTCTGCATTCTCCCACTTTGCTGTTTACTGGCTTTCAGCATTCGTACTAGCACATTAGTGCACTTACTCATTCATTTGTGGAGCAACTACCTTTGCTAGGCTCTGAGGCTGCAGAGGACCAGGCTCAGCCTCCAATTTGGCACCATCTATGCAATTTTTAAGTGCCGTACACCTTATGATCCAGCAATTCCACCACTGAGAATATATTGCTAAAGGACACCATGATGCACAGACTGACAAAGATGCAGGTTTAAGGAGTTCACAGCAGCACTTCTTATCCATGTAAAACCTAATATAAATCCAGTGTTATGCAACTGGCTAAAATATTTTTCTGAAGTTCTTACAATGGAACACCACATGGCTCCTAGAACAAGGCCAAGCTACATATAGCTGCTATGGGAAGCCCTCCAAAATATATAAAGTGGAAAAAAAAGAACTGCATTAAAAACTCTTTGGAAAAAATACCCAAAACACTATTTGGGTGGAAAGTATTGACTTCTGTTTTGTACCTCTTATGACTATCTGAATTCTTATCATAAAAATGGAATACTTTGATTTTTAAAATTTCAACTGTAGTTTCTAGACTTTTTCTTCTAAATTTATTGGTTTCTGTATTTAAATAGAAACTACCTAACAAATAATTGTTTTCAAACATCCTTGCCTTTAGTTTCCTGGTCCAGGAGGGGCCTTAAGAAAAGCCAGGCAGCCCAGTTAAAGGCGCAGAGCCTGGAGCTGGAAGGCCTGAGTTCAAGCCCTAGCTCTGCCACTTAGTTGTATAGCCAAAGGGATGTTGCTGAGCCTCCCTAAGCTGCATTTCATTTTTCATTTGTAAACTGGGAATATCAACAGCGCCCACCATCTAGTCACTGTGAAGGAATAAATGAATGGTCACATGTACAGAGTATCATGAGAAATAAGAGGTCAAGTGCGTATTAGTACTCTGTCTGGCATGGCGTACAGGCCTTGGAAAATGTGACCTGTGCTGAGCTTTGAAGGATGAGTTAGTCAGCCTCTGGAGAAGGGAGAGGCCTCTATACTCAGGATAAAGAAAGCAGGGTGTTCAAGGCAGGCAGGGAAGTGGGGCACAGGGAGGTGCAGTCAGCCTGGAGTTGAAGGTGAAGAGAGGGGAACCATGGCTGAACGGCAGACCAGGGCCATGCCCAAGACCCTTGTCTTCAGGGAGAAGGCACCAGAATGCTTGAGGCAAGGTCAGAGGAGGGTCGAACAAAGGCAAAGGTGTTTGGGTGGGGGCGGTTTGAGACAGTAAAGGAAGTGGGTGACCTATGACTGGCTGACTGCACATGGGATGGGGAGGGGTCAACGCGAAAGCGGTAGAAGGGGGAAAGAGAGAGGCAGGGAGGCATTATGAATGATATCTGAATTCTGGCTGGACAACCTGGTAGGTTGGCAATTTTCAATCTTTTTTATCTCATGGCACACAAACTATTCTGGCAGTGCACCAAAAAACATATTTTTAGCTGATTTGACCAAAAAAAAAAAAAGGTATAATCTTGATTCATTCACACCTGATAGCTATTGTGTTGGCTATTGTCATTTACAGTATACTATTTGTGAAATGAATGGTACCCAGGGATCTGTTACCTTCCTATGTATACAGCAGGCTTATGCCTGTATTACTAACTGCATTAAATCAGAAGTTGACCAGTTGCTTCACTCACACACTACTAACCATTCTCATTTGTCTAAATTTTGTTCATTGGGAAACCTAACTAATTACCAGTCTTAAAGGAAATTAAGCTTCATTTTATGATGCGATTTTCAAGGACCAAACTCTGCAAGGATTCCTAGAAACCTCTCAATTAGTTTAAACTGTTACAAACCACGTACCCTATCAATGGCGATGCCCTTCTTCTGAGCATAAGAACCCCAAAGCAAGAAGACAAGGCCACTTGAGTTATGATTTAGCCAGGACACAACCGCATCAGTAAATTGCTCCCAACCTCTCTCCTTATGAGAATTGGCCTGATGCGCCCGGACAGTGAGGACAGCGTTGAGTAGGAGAACACCTACGGACACACATCAGAGAAGCAGGTTAAAGGCAGGCTGAAACGAGTCAGCCTAACACCCAGGCACAGGGCTGAACACATGAGGAAACCATTCTCAGGAGTGCAGAGCAGCTGTCTGAGATTTGGTCACAGAGAAAGCATTACAACAGACTGCTGGCTACCTCTTGGTGAGATTAGAGGGCATTCAACTCTCACCTCTGCACTTTCAACACCTTCTCAGTTTGCAAGTGAACAAGCATTATATAACAGCAATCAGAAAGAATTGTTTTCAAATCATATCTTAAGTGATATTAAATAACCCCCCAAAATAAAAGGAAGCCAAAGTGTTTCATTAAAAAAAAAAATCTAACTGCAAGAAACCAGAGTAAATATTCTTATCCTGATTATAGTTTGTCTAACTGGAACAACAAATGGACACCTCTCCCTCTCTCAAGTCAATCAATAATTAAAAAAAAAAAAAAAAGCCCAATAGATGGGTATTAAACACATACAACATAACCTATGTTGAAATGACAGAAGTGAGGCCACCTTTCTAAATGATGAAAGTTAGGTTAAATGGACAAATGTAAATAATAATAAAAAGGAACACACTTTTCAAATTATGATTAAAACATTGGCTGCAGGATAAAAGATACATTTTCTGACATGAGTTTAACCATTTTATTAGATAGAGCTCTCTCGTTCTTTACGGCTGTTACAAACATAAGCAAGTGGACAGAAACAAGACTGAATTCCGCCCAAAACACATGTATCAGCAGCTGGTTTACCTTGCTTGGCCCACCCAGATAGATCTCCATGACCAGGATGAACAAAACCATCTATGTCTGTAGACAGCTCTTTATAAATGTTTTCCAAACTGAAAGCAAGCCAGAAGAAAAAACATCTTGAGCACAATTCTGAAAGTTCAGTAACCTCCAAAAGACACGTGGATTACAGCACGTAAGGACAGCCCGAGGCGGAGGAGGCAACAAATGGCACTGGCTCAGGAGGAGCTACAGCCATGTCTTCTGACAGGTAACCCTGCCCAAGCCCTTCATTTTGGTCTGTTTGGATTTAAGGAGCAGCATTTAGGAAGACTTAGGTTACAAACTGCCCCCCCACCACCAAACTGATGATTTGTTACACTTTTTAAAAATTTATTCATTTTTAGATAGGAGAGAGAAAGAGGAGAAAGAGAAGAGGAGAGAGAAAAAGGGGAGAAGAGCAAGAAGCATCAACTCCCACATGCGCCCTGACCGGGCTAGCCCAGGGTTTTGAACCGGCAACCTCAGCATTCCAGGTCGAAGCTCCATCCACTGCACCACCTCAGGTCAGGCATGTTACACTTTTATATCTTTATATATTTATTTGCAACTGGTGGGTAGAGGCCACGGGTGCTGCTAAACATCCTCTAGTGCACAGGGCCGACCCTCTCCCCCAGAGACCCAGATCTCAAATGTCACTAGTGCAAAGACTGAGGAATCCCACCTCAAAGGCTAGTGAAAACCCCCCACACAAGGCACACACGTGATTTGCAAAGTACACATCTGAAAGTAACTATAATTGGACCAGGGCCATCTATAAAGCAATCGTACCTGGGCGGAGGTGGAATAGGCCTTTGAACACTAAAGCAGAGCCCGTGAGCTTGATTGGGTCCATGATATGGATCCTGTCCCAGGATGACAACCTTCACCTGTGAATAACAGGTGGCAAATTAAACAATACTCTAGTGTAGGCAGTGTAATAAATACCTGGCTGACCAATGACCTATTCAAGGGACAGGACAACGAGAAGGGCAGCCCCCCTGCTGACCTAACTAAGAAGCCCCAGAGAAAAGCAGGTGACCTGGCATCATTTTTTTCATCACCAAATTCTCCTGCATTCAGTCACCCTGCCACACTTCCCCTCCCTTCAAACACAGGTATTCGGAACAAGCTGGGGTCAGCTTTGCTTTCACCCCTTTCATTTTTCAAATTACGCAAGTAAATACATCCTTGAAAACAAGAAGTACAACTGTCCAGAGACACACAAAGTGGTTAGTCATTCCAGGCTATCCTATCCCATCCCGCTTTAACCAGTTTCAATTACCTCTAGAACTGGGCTTATTGTCTTCATTCCCCTACATTTTTGTGCTTCTCACACCACACATTTTGGGAATCCTTCAAGTCAATAGAGCCTGTCCACTGATGGGCAGTCAGCCTGTTTCCATTACAAAATGCCATGCAGTATACACCCTAGTACACAAGAGATTTCCACACTGCTGCTTTTATTTCTATGGAATGTTTTAATAGTGGAGTTGCTGGTCAAAGGGTAAATATATTTTAAATTATCAGTCATCCCAAATTGCTTTCTAAGTGAATCAAAGCAATTCAAATTCCCCACCAGCAGCATAGGAAGGTGCCTGTTCCCCTTAGGAAACCAGGAGATAATGAGGTCAGGTCAAAGAGCAAGGGGAGTAGGAGGCCAGAGGCTGTGAAAAGTAATCAGATCATTGTCACTGAAGGTATAAAAATACCGGCTGGTCCTTTTGATCTGGGGGTCGCCCACTTATTCATTCTCATGCTTCTGCTCAAGGTGTACCTTCTTAAGAGTCTTCCATAGTTACATACACTTTATCCTTCAAAATCCAGTGTTAGACATTCCCATAATCAGGAAATTTTCATAGACCTCTCCCTTCCTACTGCTGGTGCTCACCCTGGCCCCAGCATAAAACAACCGGTCCCAGCAGGGAAGTTTTCCAGTTCTGGTCCTGGATAAGAAACAACCCTGGAGAAGTCAGGTAACCTCCCAGTCCCTCTATATGCTCATTTGCAAAGAAGCCATGCTTGGCCATCTGATTCTCAGTTTCATGCTCTTTTCTTAAATTTTCATTTACTGATTTTCAGAGAGAGGGGAAGGAGAGAGACAAAGAGAAAAAAAACATCGATTTGTTGTTCCACCTATTCATGCCATCATTGGTTGATTCTTGTGTGTGCCCTGATGGGGGACTGAATCCGCAACCTTGACATACTGGGACAATGCTGAGCTACCCAGCCAGGACTCATTATCTTTTCTTATTCTTAATTATATTGATCACTGGTATTCAAAACAGGACATACAACTCAAAAAGGCTCAAAATAGTACTGAATTTAAAAGGACTTGGTGTTGGGAAAAAAAAAAAAAAGACTTGGTGGTGATGTTTTTTAAAACTTCAAAAATGAGGCACTATATCCAAAGTCCTTACTCTAGCCCTGGCTGAGTAGCTCAGTTGGTTGAGTGATGCCCTGATAAGCCAAGGCTGCTGGTTCAATCTCCAGTAGGGAACATACAAAAATCACCAATAAATGTATAAATAAGCAGAACAACAAATTGATCTCTCTCCCCTCCCTCTCTCTAAAATCAATTTTAAAAATGTCTTACTCTTAACTGAAAATTGTTAAGTTTGCTAAGTATGAGAAGTAGCTGCGTTACAAAGACGGCATATTCACCTACTTCACTTTTATGTAACAGACACTTGTTAAATCACGGGATTCCCGCTCTCCACTTACAGATGGGGGGAGGGCAAAGGGTAAGAATGAAACATAAAAACCTCCAGTGTAAGCAGACATTAAACATACTGGGGGGAATTAGAGGAAAACCAGATCATAAATGTGGTGGGGCACAGGCACTAGCGAGGTGCCCTAGATCTAGTTGGATTTCAAAAGACAGAAGCGAGGAGACGACTGCCACACTGTTCCATTGAGTGGGGGGTGGACATAGGCTGGTAAGTGGGATGTGGCCATAATCACGTTCAGCTCTCATAGTTCAGACAGTGGGAAGCTACAGGAAAGCTTCTGAACAGGAGACTGGCATGACCAGAGCCTCTAAGCAGCAGGCCCTGTGGATAATGAATAGAAGCAAAGGGAGTTGTTAACAGGGTGGCAAAACCGTCTGGGCCAGAAGTTAAGAGATTGAAGGTGTGAACTATAAAAGACAGGGTGGTCAGACAGAAAGAGTGCTGAGCTACAAGTCAAGGCAGGGTTGACTATAACCAGGTGAAAAAGACTCAACTGCTTCATGCCACAGTTTCCTCATCACTACCACGATAATATTTAACACTGGCCTGGGATTGGTTTCAAGATTAAATAAAATACAAGAAATGAGAGCAAGCAGATACATGCCTTTGCGAAAAATATACATATTTTCCTTTCGTGCTGTATCAACAGCACATAGCAAAAGTTAAAAAACAAACAAACAAAACACGTTTAAGTAGGTTAAAATTTGGCTTGACCAATCTCACAATTTTAGTGTTTTACTTATTACTGAACTGTGAACAGTGACTTAACTCCAGTGTCCCTAATTAATATTATTTGATATCCACCCTCTTTCACTAAAATTCATCCACAACTTGTACTTACATCTCTTATGTCGCACATTTGGGTCCATGTGAAGACTTGGTGTGGGGGTGGGTAAATGGTGTAATGTCTTCTTTCTTCTGCAACAAATCCCATTAGCTGATTGAACGAGAAACTAGCTTTACAATCGGAGTCTCACCCGAAAGCATAAAAATTCAAAAAGAAAGTTAGTTGAAGTATTATCTCTTTGTTATGTTTTATATTCAAATTCTTAATTTTATTTTATTTATTCATTTTTAGAGAGGAGAGAGAGAGGGAGAGAGAGAGATAGAGGAGGGGGGAGGAGCTGGAAGCATCAACTCCCATATGTGCCTTGACCAGGCAAGCCCAGGGTTTCGAACCGGCGACCTCAGCATTTCCAGGTCGATGCTTTATCCACTGCGCCACCACAGGTCAGGCTCAAATTCTTAAAAAAACAAACAAAAAAAACCCCAAAAACAAAAACTACCAGCTCCCCACCTAATAGTTACTCAATCTCTTCAAGCCCTCCCTTTCTTTGGACTGGGTCAATGCTGATTGGCCTACAAGCTTTGACTTGCTGTTCATGCCAACCCTCCCACTTCTTTCTTAAGGTGGAGCTAGGTCTCATGCACTCTGCTTTGTGGTTTTACTGTCACCCTTTCCTGGATAGCAGACTAAATGGATTAAAACAAGTCAGGATATTATCTTAGTCTTTTAGAAATTTTAAGTAACATAAATGTGTGGATTCAAAACACCATGGTTTCATTTTACCCCCGTAGCGTGAGAAGCACTTGGAAGAAAGGAAAATAGGATACTTCGGAAGCAATAACCTATAAACGTAGCCTTGGCCTGCTATATTAACAAGACAAAGGGCTCGCTACCTTCCCGTTTACCTTTTCTTTTTATTTATTTATTTAAAAAAAATTTTTTTTTTTACAGAGACAGAGAGTGAGTCAGAGAAAGGGACAGGGACAGACAGGAACGGAGAGATGAGAAGCGTTAATCATTAGTTTTTCATTGATTTCTCATATGTGCCTTGACTGTGGGCCTTCAGCAGACCCACTGACCCCTTGCTGGAGCCAGCGACCTTGGGTCCAAGCTGGTGGGCTTTTGCTCAAACCAGATGAGCCCGCGCTCAAGCTGGCGACCTCGGGGTCTCCAACCTGGGTGCTCTGCATCCCAGTCCGACGCTCTATCCACTGCGCCACCGCCTGGTCAGGCCCGTTTACCTTTATAAAGTACGGTTTTCCGAACTCCCCACTGAGGTGCTTCTTCCAACTCTCACCGAAACCCACCGGCACATTGCGAGCCGCGAGTCTGAGCAGGGCCGCGGCCTTGTTCTTCTGGATGCGGACCAACTGCTCGGGGCTCAGCGGCGACGAGGGCGGTGTGCCGGGCTCCTCCTGCTCCGACCGGGCCTTCTTGGCGGGGCTGGCCTGCAAGTGGACCCCGCAATGACGGGTCACGAGGTGCAACGGGCCTCTTCCAGGCATCCGTAGGTTCCACCCCCAACCCAAAGGCCCAAAGCTGAAGATACCCATTTGTGGGTCTCGGCCCCACTCGACTGTCGATGCAAAACCCAGACCTTAGCCCAGACACGCACTAGCAAGCCGATGCCCCCAATTTTGTGTTTGGTACTAAAACTTGGCAGAGAGGAGCCGTTCGCTGGAGGGGCGGCCCCACAACCAGGTGCCCCGCCCCACCGCCCCGCCACTCGCACCCCCACGCGCTCTTTTCGCGGCAAAAGCCCGGAGGAAAAAAAAAGCTCTCGAAGTTCCGCCCCTTCCCTCCAATTGGTCGGCACGCCTGGTGACGTTGAGGGAGGCCCCATTGCTCGCCCCTATTGGCTGCCTCCTCAGCATGGCGACGAACAGCACCGGCTGTTTTGAACAAATTAAGGCGGTTTTGAACACGTGGAAGCTGTTTGAACGCGGGACCCCAATTTAATAAGTCAGGGGCGCATTTCTGCAACCCTTTGGTCGCTGGGGGTCCGCCGCCTATCTCCTCCCTTCCCCCTTCCCCGGCCGCACTAGCGGTTCCCGCTGTGCCCTACCGCTGCATCCCCGTTCTCTGCTAGAGCCGCCACGCCGGTTCCCCGGCCAGCCGGCTCAGGGCTGCAGGCACGTCGCTTCCCGGCGGGGCTCGGAGAGAAGAAGGAGTAGAGCGTCTTCTGGCCGATCATCCCGAAGCCGAGGGGGAAGCGAACGCGCGCCGCCCTGGGACCCGCGAACCTGGCGCAGGTTCAAGTAGTCTGTAATTCGCGCCAAACCGCGCGCGCATGCTCCAACCGAAGGCGTGGGCTGGGCAGGGGGCGACTGAGGGCCTAGTACGCATGTGCGGGAGGGGCTGCTGTGGGCTAGGTTCCCTAAGGCGGTTCGCTTTTTCACTACTCTTCCATTTATTCAAGCATCATACCTATGCCTTGGGGCAAATCCCTGCAAAGATAAAAGTACATGTCCAGTTGTGTAGTTGTGGTAGTGAAATTAGCATTAAAATAGTACTTGTTGAGTTCTTGGATACTACTTTGACATTGGGCCTGACCTGTAAGGCGGAGGGAGACTTTGAGGAGTCTTGTCTGTCAGTCCCTCCCTCCCCATATCCAAACCATCAACGGGCCCTGGGTTCTGTCTTCAAAATAAAGCCTGAATTCAACTGCTGCTCTCCATCTCCTGCTACAGTTCTGGCTGGTCACTTCTTTCCTACCAAGTGATGTGTTTAAAATGTAAATTATGGCCTGACCTGTGGTGGCGCAGTGGATAAAGCGTCGACCTGGAAATTCTGAGGTCGCCGGTTCGAAACCCTGGGCTTGCCTGGTCAAGGCACATATGGGAGTTGATGCTTCCAGCTCCTCCCCACCTTCTCTCTCTCTCCCTCTCTGTCTCTCTCTCTCCCTTTCTCTCTCTTCTCTAAAATGAATTAAAAAATAAATAAAAAATAAATAAATAAAATGTAAATTATATCGTGATAATCCCCAGGTGTTGGTCAAATAAGTTTGTAAATATGATATATAGGTTTGCTCGCTTATAGCTTGAACTGAGTGTGGGGACAGGCTGTAAGCAGGCAGGGTTGTTATATCCTAAGGCTTAGTTTTAAGATGAACCCTTTCCCACTGTAAAGCCAGTAGTCGCGGCCACCATCACAGTCGCCTGGCCCATGCAGGTTCGCAGTGGATTTGGACAGAGGGTAATGAAATACCGGAGCCAAGAACTGGCGGGTCATCATCTTTATCCTAGCTGTGGGAGGGGCTTCTTTCAGAGGGATGCAGCCTGGCCAACAGAGTAAGAGTTGTAAAGTACTGTATCTTAATCCACAGGTTACATAGAGACAGCAAGTCCAAATGAATTTTTGAGATTTATTAATTAGCCAGCTGCATAAGACTGTAAAGCCAGTAGCCACAGCCATCATCACAGCCATCTGGCCCATGCAGGTTTGCGTTTACTCCGGCGGGCAAGTAAAAGCACACACTGGGCTCCAAAACCCACTCATTCAGCGTTCACAACGCTACTGACTTATCTGAGTTTCCTAGAATCAAAGGTGACTACCTCACCAGCCTCATTCTCCTTTGTTCCCCATCTCCTCTCTGCACAAACTCTGCACTAACTGGCTTCTCTTTCAGCACTCCACCATCTTGGCTGCTTCTCCTGGCCTCCTCCATGTGGCCTTTCTCTGCTCTCTAACCTGCTCTCTCTTCTAATGCTAATCTCAGGAACCGAGAGAGAGCAAGCTCCCAGTCTGCCCCACTTTATAGTGTAGAAATCAAAACCTTTAATCCAATATACAAACAAGGCAGTCTCTGATTCAAAGTCACTTATCTGAGACATAATTGGATTCCTCATGAAAGTACACCACCCCACATCATGCAGTCAAGGGTGTAGGGAAAAGCTTAGTCTTAAAACTAAGACTTAGGCTATAATGACCCAGCCTGCTTACAGCCTGTCCTCCACACCCAATACAAACTATAAGTGAGCAAACATATATATCATATTTACAAACGTATTTGACCAACACCACCCTAAGTGACTTTGTTTTTTATTTTTAATTTTTTTTTCTTTCATTTTTCCAAAGCTGGAAACGGGGAGGCAGTCAGACAGACTCCGCGTACGCCCGACCGGGATCCACCCGCATGCCCACCAGGAGGCGATGCTCTGCCCCTCTGAGGCGTAACTCTGTTGCATCCAGAGCCATTCTAGAGCCTGAGGCAGAGGCCACAGGGCCATCCTCAGCGCCCGGGGCCATTTTTGCTCCAGTGGAGCCTCGGCTGGGGAGGAGAAGAGAGAGACAGAGAGGAAGGAGAGGGGGAGGGGTGGAGAAGCAGATGGGCGCTTCTCCTGTGTGCCCTGGCCGGGAATTGAACCCGGGACTCCTGCACACCAGGCCGACACTCTACCGCTGAGCCAACCGGCCAGGGCCCTAAGTGACTTTGTATCAGAGACTTTCTTGTTTGTATATTGGATTAAGGATTTTGATTTCTATACTATAAAGTGGGGCAGACTGGGAGCTTACTCTCTCTTGGTTCCTGAGATTAGCATTACAGGAGAGAGCAGAGAAAGGAGAGCAGAGAAAGGCCACATGGAGGAGAGGAAAGGCAGCCAAGATGGCGGAGTGCTAAAGGAGAAGTCAGTTAGTGCAGAGTTTTTGCAGAGAGAAGGAGATGGGGAACAGAGGTGAATAAGGCTAGTAAGCTAGAAACCTTTGATTCTAGGAAACTCGGATAAGTCAGTAGTTTTGTGAGCACTGAATGAGTGGCTTTTGGAGCCCAGTGTGTGTTTTTACTTGCCCACTGGGTGCAAGCTAGGATTAAAGATGATGGCCCACCACTTTTTGGCTCCATTGTTTCATTACCATCTGTCCGAATCAAACGCGAACCTGCATGGGCCAGATGGCTGTGATGATGGCTGTGGCTATTGGCTTTACAGTCATATGCAGCTGGCTAATTAATCTCAAAAATTCATTTGGACTTGGTGTCTCTGTAACTTGTGGATTAAGGTACAGTACGTTACAACTCTTACTCTGTTGGCCAGGCTGCATCCCTCTCTGACAGAAGCCCACAGTGGCATTACTGAATCTGGATCTCAGCACTCACTGGACATAACCAGATTGACCTTTGTGTTGTCTTGACACCCGTGCACGCATTGTCCTCCTACCTGGAAGCTTTAGATCTCAGCTTCCTCTGAAAGGCCTTCTGCCCCACTTTTCTGCCCCGTCACTCTATTTATAGTTTCTGTGTTACCTAAAATCATCCTCTGTGTTCTTTCCTTGTTTATTTCTGTCTCCATCTGCATAATGTTGTAAGGTACCGTACCTTAATCCAGTGCTTGGGCAGGTGTCTCCCAGGAACAGCTAGGGTCATGTGCCTCTGGGAACTTCTGCAAGAGAACTACCTGTATTTCTTAGGTAACAAAGTAAAGGTTAAGGTTTGTGAACTAAGCTCTTAGTTATATACAGTGCCTTAACTAGTTGCAGGAAATTCTGTGATTCTGCCTTTACAATAAATTATTGTAACTTAACCCCTTACACTTATACCCACTTTGAAAACACAGTTTAGCAGTTTTTTCTTTCTTTCTTTTTAATTTATTTATTAATTTTTAGAGAGGAGAGAGAGAGGGAGAGAGAGGAGAGAGAGACAGAGAGAGAGAAGGGGGGGGGAGCTGGAAGTATCAACTCCCATATGTGCCTTGACCAGGCAAGCCCAGGGTTTCGAACCGGCAACCTCAGCATTTCCAGGTCGACGCTTTATCCACTGCGCCACCACAGGTCAGGCCAGTTTAGCAGTTTTGTATAAAGTAAAACATACACTTACCAGGTGACCCTGCAATCCTCTTAGGTATTTACCCAACTGAAATTAAAATCTATGTTCACACAAGAGCTTCCACAGAAATGAGTATAGCGAGTTTACTTGTAATTGCTCAATACTGGAGACAATACAAATGTTCCTTTTTGGGTAAGCAGGGAAACAAACTATGGGGCGCCAGTACAATGGAACACTATTCCGAACACTACTCTGCTATCAAAGGAACAACTTATACAAACAAGGATACATCTTGAAAAGATTATGCTAAGTGAGAGGCCAGAAATGAAATGGAAATCACTGGGTCGGATTGCAGGACTCCTGCTTCTACCTGCGACAATATGCTGGTAGCCCAACTCCCTGTCGGGACACCAAATTAATCCCCAGGGAGAGGTGCACTGAACCACAGATGATCCTTTACAGTTGAAGAGCAAATACTAGTAAACTAAAAACACAGTAGTGCTTGCAACACACCCAAAAGGCCAACAGGTGGCGCTCGGAAGCCGCTCCCGCCTTGTTTTGCAAACTTGCCTGCATTTCCCAGCTTGCTGCGGGACTTAACCCGGAAGCAGTTGCTGCAGCCCGGGTGAGTGTTTGCTCCTCCCTGTCCCCGTTTCCGACAGTGTTTGTAGGATTCGAAGCTGCGCGGTCTGATATTTTAAAGACGACCCTTGGTACCCCCACACCACGCACATGTTACAGTTCTTGTTTTCTATCTGAATTCAGAGTGCTTGGCTATGGATCACGTGTAATCGTTTTACATGTAGATTTAGAATCATCCATGTGAGGATCGCCGTACTGTTGATTCATTTTAATAATTTTAATACTGGTGTGGGAGGGACAGTCAGCTATGGGTGAAAGGCAGACAGACACACTGCTCCTCTGGATAACCCTACTTTCTCCCTAGTGTCAGTTTCCTCATATGTAAAGTGAGGGTTTGGGTTGTAGTTTCATAACCTGCCGGTGGTGTGTGAATTCCGGGGCAGGGGGTGTCTTTAAATGTTCAGATGATTGGGGGTGGAGTGCAGGCGTCTGGGTTTTTGCAAGCCTGCCAGCCGATTCTAGCATAGCCAGGTGTGGGAGACGCTGGGCAGAACCCATCATCCTAAGGGACCCTTTCCAGCTTTAAGCCTATACTTTCTAGGACTTTAAAATGGAAACTTGGAAACAATAAGGTGGAATGCTGCTGTGAGTCACTTTGCCACAGAGCAATTTTTTTTGCACCTGAGACAGAGCCTGGGTAATGTCTCTTTCTTTGCCCCACCACTGACTTCTGAGTCTTTACTTTGTGGAGACAGGATGGACAGATTCCTGGTGAAGAGGGTCCCAGGGGGCATCTTGGGAAAGAGGGAGCAAGAGCAGACAGAAGGCCCAGCAGAGTTAGGAGAGAACGAGGAAAGCAGCAAGAAAAGGCCCAGGAGAGAACCCCCCGGGAGTGGTGTTAACTTGGCAACCCCCAGCTGGAGATGCATCCGAGCCGACGGCCTAGACTGCGGTTACACGGTCCTGTTTGGGAAAGCCGAAGCAGACGAGATTTTCCGAGAGTTGGAGCAAGAAGTGGAGTATTTTACAGGTAAGCAGAGGTGTACAGTGTGTATTGAAGGATTGTTTGATAAACCTAGTCTATGTTTAGAGAAATCAGAACTCAGGAACTATTAATTACTGATGAGTTTGTTGATTGAGTCAACACATATTATCTGGGCCCCTGTGTGCCAAGGCCCCTGATAGGCGCTTGGGAAATAACTTAAACAAAAACAAAAACAGAATTGCCTGCCTACTGGGAGCTGACAGATGACTAGAGTGAATCTCCACTGGAAGAATCATTTGGGAAAGTTGAAAAAACAGTAAAAAGATGCTGAGTTCTGACCAAGATCAATTGAATCGGAATAGCTGGGGGTACAACCCGGGCATCATTGTTTTTAGAATGCTTCCAGGGGATTCTAACATGCAGCCAGAGCCAAGGAACACTAGTCTAGTAGGAGAAACAGCACGTGCCCAGGTAATTCACCCGGAGGATTTTGTTGCATGTGTTAACTCCAATTGCTGGGCCCTTCCCCCACAGTCTAGTGCAGTGGTTCTCAAAGGGTGCCCTGTGGTATTCCAGAGAAATATGTGCCTGTTGGAGACCAAAAAACCAACAGGGTTTTTGGAGTTTAGATTTTTGGGGGACAGAGGTACCGGGAATTGGCTGTAAGCTGATAGTCTGCCCAACCCCCCACCTCACTTACCTGATTAGGTTGCAAAGGGCTGTTAAGCTGTGGTGCTGGATTGTTTACACTACCCCCCATGTTCCCCGGAAAGACTGGAGGCAAGTTTCTTCTATCCTTTGTTTGGTGTAGAGTTAAGATGATATGTATGGTGGGGGGGGGGGGGGTTTGGATTGATGATTAAACATAAGGAATTGTCTCTTGAAGTCTTCTGGATTTCTATAAAAGAAGAATATGTGGCAATATCTAAAAAAAGTTTTGAACATTTTACTACCATTTTCAACATCCTGTTTATGTGAATTAGGATTTTCTACCCTCAACACAAGAGTAAAAAGAGAGGAATTCTTCAGTGTATTGACGAAGAAATGAGAGTTTGCCTTTCAAACATATGCCCAAACATTGAAGAAATCACTAGGACATATCAGGCTCATGTTTCTCATAAACACAAGAATGAAAAAACACATTCACGCTGGGACCTGCCTAATTTACTAAATCTTACTAAAAATGTATCTATATATATAAAAAGATAACTTTTTGTCATTTTTAAATTTTTTAACCCCTCTTTTTTTTTTTTTTTTTTGCATTTTTCTGAAGCTGGAAACAGGGAGAGACAGTCAGACAGACTCCCGCATGCGCCCGACCGGGATTCACCCGGCACGCCCACCAGGGGGCGATGCTCTGCCCATCCTGGGCGTCGCCATGTTGCGACCAGAGCCACGCTAGCGCCCGGGGCAGAGGCCATAGAGCCATCCCCAGCGCCCGGGCCATCTTTGCTCCAATGGAGCCTTGGCTGTGGGAGGGGAAGAGACAGAGAGGAAAGCGCGGCGGAGGGGTGGAGAAGCAAATGTGCGCTTCTCCTGTGTGCCCTGGCCGGGAATCGAACCCGGGTCTTCCACACGCTAGGCCGACGCTCTACCGCTGAGCCAACCGGCCAGGGCTAACCCCTCTTTTTTATGAATTCTATAAAACATAACTAAAAAAAGTAACATAAAAATGTTTTTTAATGTCAGAATAAATTTAATTTTGTATTTATTTTGTTTACCATAAAAGCACGCTTGGACTTTATTTTTTTAATATTTGACTGAATTATTATAACATATTTCTCAGAAATTTGTATATAGTGTGCCTACAGTTAGTTATTTGTAGGATTTTAAATGCGCCCTTACTTCAAAAAGTTTGAGAACCACTGGTCTGGTGCTTGAATGTTCAGGTCATGCTGATGCTTCTTCTGGGGACCACACACTGAGAACTACAGTACTGCAAAGCTGTGTTAACCCCATAGGGCCCTATACCTTTAGTCCCTACAGTGGGCAAAATCACCTAACTTTATCTTACTCCCCTTTCAACCTCTTCATTCTGTTCCTACTGTATGTAGTTAAGGCAATTAAGTTACGGTGTTTTTTAAAAAAATTGGACGTAGGACAAGAATCACTGTTCCTACATGAAACTTTGGGGCAAGCCACAGTGACTTCTGAGGAGGGGTCCTTGGTCAGGTTATTAAAAGTCACTCCTATTTTACTTCTCTTTCACCTGCCTGGTTTTCTGAGCTCCTATGTTTAATCTGCACAGGTGCACTGGCCAAGGTGCAGGTGTTTGGGAAGTGGCACAGCGTGCCAAGGAAGCAGGCAACGTATGGCGACCCTGGCCTGGCCTACACGTTTTCAGGCCTTACTCTGTCTCCGAAGCCTTGGATCCCAGTACTGGAGCGAGTCCGGGATCGTGTTTCTTTGGTGACTGGACAGACCTTCAACTTTGTGCTTGTTAACAGGTGACACCCTACTTATTTATTTATTTATTTGTATTTTTCTGAAGTTGGAAACGGGAAGGCAGTCAGACTCCCGCATGCACCTGACCTGGATCCACCCTGCACGTCCACCAGGGGGCGACGCTCTGTCCATCTGGGGCATTGCTCTGCTGCAACCAGAGCCATTCTAGCACCTGAGGCGGAGGTCATGGAGCCATTCTAAGCACCTGGGCCAACTTTTGCTCCAATGGAGCCTTGGCTGCTGGAGGGGAAGAGAGAGAGAGAGAGAGAGAGAGGAAGGAGAGGGGGAGGGGTGGAGAAGCAGATGGGCGCTTCTGCTGTGTGCCCTGGCCGGGAATCGAACCCGGGACTCCTGCACGCCAAGCCGACGCTCTACCACTGAGCCAACCGGCCAGGACCCCTACTTATTTTTTTATTTAAATTTTTTTAGACCATTGCACTGAATTTTATCAATCTTCTGCCTCTTCCAAAAGGAAGAGTTTAGGATTCCACCACATTTTATCCATTTCACAACAAATAACCCTTTAGTGAACCAGGGCTGCGGTAGTGGAGTGGCGTGGACAGTCAGTCCTCATGGAGCTCGCCCGCAGTGGGAAGTAAGAAGTGACTCACTGATGAACAAAGAAGATAATTTTAGACGTGGATATGTGTTTGCTGACCTGATCAAGAATGGCCGGGAGGAAGGGATCTGGGTTTAGGGAAGGGTTTCTCTACAGCAGCACTAGTGACGTTTTGGATCTGGTAATTCTGTGGTGGGGGCTGTCCTGTGCACTGTAGGAGGCTGAGCAGCATCCCTGGCCCTTCTCCCCACTAGGTATCAGTAGCAACCTCTCCCCAGTCAATAGCAACCACAATGTCTCCAGACATTCCCCAGAGTGGGGCAGTACTGCACTGGGTGACAACTCAATTTAGGGATGGCAGTTAGAGGAGGGCTCACACAGGCGCTGTTAACTAAATGGAGAGAGAGCATGCCCTGCACAGCCTGTGGGAGGAAGAGCAGAGGTATCTCGGACTGTCTTGGAGTGAAAATCCCATTGAAATAGCTGGAAAGCAGTGAACGAGGGAAAGGGGTGTGGGATGAGCTGAGGTGGGCAAGATCCGGACTGTGCAAGGAGTATGAATTTTATTCTAGGTGCCGGTAGAGGCCTTTTCATGAGAGGTTACAGAGGTGAACCAGAACCAGGAGATAGGTTTTTGGCTTCTACTGGTTGTTGAGTTTTAAAGCACCTGACCAACCGGGACTGGATAACAACGCCAGGCTTGGCTCGCCTGTAGACGCAAGTCGGGTTCTCCAGCCTTGCAGCACCCGGCCTGCAGGGGGCAACGTGTCACACCGTGGGAAGATGAGGATGCTGCAGTGGTGGTGCACTGCAGAAGGCCGCTCTGTGAACTGCGCATGCTCTCTCGTTGCAGGTATAAAGATGGCTGTGATCACATCGGGGAACACCGAGATGATGAAAGAGAACTGGCTCCTGGGAGCCCCATCGCCTCCGTCTCCTTTGGGGCCTGTAGGGACTTCTTCTTCCGGCATAAAGATTCTCGAGGGAAAAACCCCTCCCGGAAGGTGGAGGTGGTCAGGCTTCAGCTGGCCCACGGAAGTTTACTGATGATGAACCACCCGACCAATGCGCACTGGTATCACAGTCTCCCCGTCCGCAAGAAGGTTCTGGCTCCACGGGTCAATCTGACCTTTCGTAAAATACTGCCTACCAGAAAGTAAACATATTTTTCAGTTAGTACTTCTGTTTTCTCCTTTCCACTCGAAGAGGAATCAGGCATTTCCTTTACCAACAGAGAAAGAAAAGGTTTGATATTACATAACAGTGCAGAGTTCAGAAAGGATGCTTACATCAACTCAGTAAATTATGAAAGAATACCCCTTGATTTTTTTCCTAATAAAATGATTCTTTTATTGCTATAATACACAGCAGATACAAAAGGTACCTTTAGCAAGTACATAAATCAGTTATGGCATAAACTACTACTTTTAACTTAGGCTTTTTGCAAAAAGCAGCTATTTTGTAAATAACTTAAAATGAAAAAGATTATTTGGCTGCTATTTAATGCCTAATAATTTACAGAATGAGGAACTTGGCTTTAAGTCTGGTTAAGAGACCTTGCACAGGCATCATTCACATTTACAACCATGGCTCAGACCCTGGCCTCTGACCAGCAGTCTGTTTACAGCACGTTCAGAGGGTTAGCCCCTTCAGGGCCTGTCATCCTTCTTCAAAGGTAGATGTCAAACAAAGAGCGAGCAGTGGCAGAACAGCAGGTACTCAGAGCTACAACTAGGCAGTGCAGGTTATGGTCACGCAGTTGGGTTTATTCTACCAGACTTGGGCCACGCGGGTGCACTCGTTTCCATGTTAAAGCCCGGGTCTGTGACGGAACCGGAAGGGAGCAGCAGTGAATGGATCAGATGCCTCTAGCGGCCCCTCTCGCCCTGCTGTTCAGGGTCTTGAGAACCTTCACAGTATGTCTGTAGTTAGCAAGAGTTCATGAGTCCTCGTGGCGCGTGCTGGGCCTGGTGGAATGGCGGTCACCTGGGCCTCTTGCACATTTAGCTGACCCCAAGACATTGTCTAGAAGTGTCCACAGCTCGCCCCACCAGGGGAAACATGGTTCTCAACTTTACCTTGAGTGGCCTCTTGGGTAGGTCTGAATACAGAGTCCATATGAATTTGGTACCTTTTTTTAAAAAATAAAATACAAAAATTTAGCTAAAACATAGATACTCCTGTATTATCACAATGCCTTGGGCCCTGGGCTGCATTCATGAGACTTACCTGAAGAGGGAAGAGAGTGCTCACTGTAGTCTTTTTGTATTAGGCTACTGGAAGCAAGTACATTTAGAATACAGATCTACACTGCTCACAATAATTAGGGATATTTCAAAATGAATATGAAGTGATAAAGAAATATTTGATTTTCTTTATTAAACAAGAACATCAGAAAAGCAAAAATCAAAGAAAGTTTGATTATGCAAATGTGATGCAAAACAAACATTTCATTGGTGAAAATACACTATGCAAAAGGATTAAAGTACTGGAGTATCTGCACGTTCCCCAATCCCCTAATTTCTGTGAGCAGTGTATAACAAAATGATACTACTAGGTGTCTGCTGTAGTTCTAGGTTTAAAAAGTAATTTAACCTTTTTGGGGAAAAGCCTAGCCTTGAATGGTCATCAAACCTAACCCTTCACTTTACAAATGAGGAAACTGAGGTCCAGAGAGACTGCAGCCCTGCGGTCAGTGCCCTTCCTTCTGACACATGCTCTCAGATCAACGCTGTGTTCATACACAGCCCTGGCCCCCTTAAGAGCTCTACATGAACAATAAATAAATGAGAATAACCGTCCAAAGTGGATCTTTGTATAAGAAAGGGTTGTCTATAGAATACAGGAGTCGCAGGTGCTGTGCACAAACTGCTCAGTTCTGGCTGTCCACATGGGTTGATGACATCATCACATCTCTCAGTCCGTATTCAAAAGATAAAAGCAACCAGTGAGCAGTTCACGTGGAACTAATGAAGTAGTTAGAGACTCTTCCTGAGGGGCAGATTTGGCAGGTGAGCTTTTACTCTATATATAAAGAATTGAAAGATTAGAAAAAGACATACAAAAAGGGAAGGCAGGTGTTCGTTAGGCATCTTGTAACTTCTGTTGCTATCCATTGAGAAACCTGGAAGAGAGCTTTTCAGAAAGTGTTTCTAGGACTCTTAGAGAATGTACGTCTTCTAGAAGGGACGTGCTACAAAAGCAATTGGAAAAGAAAGGCACTTTTTCTTTTAAATTGTTGCCTTTAATAATTTCACTAATTCTTGTCAACAATTTTTATATGGGCCTGCTTATTAAAAAATAAAAGCTCTATGCTGAAACATCAGAGGATTTGACAAAGTTAATTCCCCTCTGAGAACACCTAGCATATCAGAATATAAAAAAGGTGGCTTATTTTAGAGTCTGATTTCTTTTAATTACCTGTATCAGGTGAGTAAAAAGATGCTCTAGACATAACGAATGCTTTCCTAACATGACGACACCTTCCAGTGCACACTAGCAGAGCTGTCTAGGGAGCCTGATTAGGTTTGAATCGGGGCCACTGGCTCCCTGGTGGAGCCCACTCTTAGAACACACAAGAAGGCTGAAGGACTCCAGTGGGGCTGCTTGCACACACACACGGTCTGACTGTGTGCAGGACAGTATGGATCGTACGCTCAGGTCTGGCTTGGGGCCGGGCACAGTCATTCTTCAGACCTGTACTCCCGGGTCTGGTGCTGCATCTTGGAAAGAACACGCTCGTAGAACAGCAGGTATGCGCTGGAGGACAGGACCTCCTGCAGGCTGGCCTTGCGGACAGTGTCATCAGAAATCCACAGCCACTGATTGCTGGTTGAGAGAGGGTTCTTGGCTGAAGGTGGGGACCGTCGGTAAGTCACAAAGTGTCCAGAGTGCATGTCTCCATGGTGGACAACAACTGCCATCAGCCGGAAGAGGTACGTGGAGGAGCTGAACAATAGGAACAAATACCAGTGGTTTACAAATACAACAAAGGTTTACAGCCAAACGCAACAAGTAAAACGATCCTAGATATTCCACAATAGGGGTTGATACAATGGCACACCCGTACAACTGACTACTACACAACCATCACAACACAGACCTACGTTCACGGGCATGTTGTCTATTCTGTGAGCACGTGTATATGCACGTGCACGCACACATGTTTATAGAGTGGAAGACCTTAAGGGTTTAACTGGTGATCTCTAAGTGGTATCCCAAGAAATTTAAAATTTTCTGCTTTCTGCTTTTTTTTACATACACTCATACATATATACAGATGTACACATAACATATATTTAAGTTATATGTGCTTTTATAATCCTTATATTCAAAGTGACTTCCATTCTGGACAAAAATAAATAGGAATGCATAATAGTGAAGTTCCACCTTAAAATGAAAGCAAGCTACCTCTACACTCATTTATTTCTGTGAACAGCTAATTTTAGACATCAAGAAAAAGCACAGCCTACAAGGAATGAAGAAGGTGTGTCTCAAGATCTGCTCACCTATAGTCCGGAACGACTGGGAGGGGGAAGGGCACTGGGGCTGGCAGGGCAGGCAACAAAGATGGGGAGCAGGCACCATTCATAAAGATCTGGGTTTTGGGGGCCCCTGGCTGATTCAGAACTGCAAAAGAAAAAGAACTGAGGCAATGAAAATTAGCAGTGGCTTTGGGTAAATCAAACATGGTTTTGAATATCCTGAAATTACCCAATGTTACAAAGGACAAATATTTCTTTTATGCTATAAAATTTCCTACCTTTCTATCCATTTTAATCCCAGTAGGAAAGGCATAGGCTCTGGCCAGGTCGCTCAGTGGACTGAGTGTTGTCTTGGTGCGCCAAGGTGGTAGGTTCAATTCCCGGTCAGGGCACATACGAGAAGCAACCAGTGAGTGCACAACTAAGTGCAACAACTGAGTGGAACAAGTTGCTGTTTCTCTTTCCCTCTTCTCCCTTCCTCTCTCCCAAATCAATGGAAAAAATTACTTAAAAAAAAAAAAAAGCACATCAGGCTCCTAGTCCATTGTTCTCATTGCCAGCTTTGTAAATCTTTGAGATTCCTATCCCTGTTTGCTAAAAAATTATGTCAGAGTTAAACAGTAGCTAATGTACTGGCATTTTTACCTAAATCAAGATTTCTCAGCCTGGACAAGACTGACATTTGGGATCAATAATTCTTTTGTTGAGGGGACTCTCCGATGCACTGCATGATATTTAACATCTCTGGCCTCTAAGTATTAAATGCCAGTAACACTCCTCTCTCCGTTGTGACAGCCAGAAATGTCATCAGCTATTGCCCAATGTCCTCTGGGGGCAAAACTCCCTGCTACAATCTGAACATTCTTCTTTGATTGTCAACTTCTAAGGGTTACCAACATGTAACAGTGTTAATAAATGTTTACATTAAATAATTAAGGAGAGAGTTACATCTCTTTTCAAGTGTCATATGTGGGGGGCTTTAAGTACCAAGTAGTTCATTTTTGGCCTCTTTAACCATAGCCACCATGCTTTGAACGTAAGCAGAGCTGCACACCAGCTCAGGACAAAAGTTCGCTGGAGTAAAGAGGTTCTTGATTTAAAAGGGGCCAAGGATTGAGCCCTTTTCCCACCCCAGCTATTTCCACTGTTAATCTACTGATCCGCTGAGAAAGGGCAAAAGAGTCTCCGTGAATGATGTCCTGCCAGGCCATGCAAATGTGGACGTGAAAAGAATAAAAGCAGTAAGGGCACCAAGTGGGGAAAATCTGGGTGCAGGGGGACAGTTGTGACTTAAGTGGGAGCAGCATATAGGTGGTACATTCAGGCTTGGAGCCCTCAAAGGCAGCAGGTATACAAAGTACATTTATAAACCTGCTCAACACTGCCTCCTACTGCCAGTAACCCAGTTGGTTTTTGCCCGTGGACCAAGCATTTAACCTCATGAAGCTGTGATTTTCTCCTTAGTAAGACGGAAGGCAATAACAGCCACCTGCTTCACTGGGACCCAATGCAGCAAGTGACCTCAGGTGAGGATGGTAATGGAATTAGATAACAAGTCATCAGTAAAGGAGATGCATCAACTCCAGCAATATGTTTAGTGACCTCTAGCCAGGACATTTCCTCCCATCTGCTGTATAAATGAGATGACTGAACTGGGGTCAAGAAATAGAAGAAATTCACTGGAATGATATTATGTGAGCCAACTACTGCTTAGAAGACCAGACAGAAATCTTAAGCTTTTCTTCCCATGTTTTTCAACTGTGATAGTTTTTTCTCTTCATTTCTTTTTTAAAAAAGATTTTATTCATTTTAGAGAGAGGGGGGGAGAGAGAGAGAGAGAGAGAGAGAGAGTGGGAGGAAAAGGAAGTATCAACTCATAGTTGCTTCTCGTATGTGCCTTGACTGGGCAAGCCTGGGATTTCAAACTGGCGACCTCAGCGTTCCAGGTTGATGCTTTATCCATGGCATCACCACAGGTCAGGTGATATTTTTTTTTGTTTTTTGTTTGTTGTTGTTTTTTTTTTTTTTTTTTTTACAGAGACAGAGTTAGATAGGGACAGACAGGAACGGAGAGAGATGAGAAGCATCAATCTTTAGTTTTTCATTGCAACACCTTAGTTGTTCATTGATTGCTTTCTCATATGTGCCTTGACCATGGGGCTACAGCAGACCAAGTAACCCCTTGCTCGAGCCAGTGACCTTGGGTCCAAGCTGGTGAGCTTTTGCTCAAACCAGATGAGCCCACGCTCAAGCTGGCAACCTCTGGGTCTCGAACCTGGGTTCTCTGCATCCTAGTCCGATGCTCTATCCACTGTGCCACTGCCTGGTCAGGCCAGGTGAAAGTTTTTGTTTGTTTGTTTGTTTGTGGGAGAGACAGAGAGAGTCAGAGAGAGGGACAGACAGGAAAGGAGAGAGATGAGAAACATCAATTCTTCTTTGCGGTTCCTTAGCTGTTCATTGATTTCTCATATGTGCCTTGACCAGGGGCCTACAGCAGACTGAGTGACCCCTTGCTCGAGCCAGCGACCTTGGGCTCAAGCTGGTGAGCCTTGCTCAAACCAGATGAGCTAGTGCTCAAGCTGGCAACTTTGGGGTCTTGAACCTAGGTCCTCCGCATCCCAGTCCAATGCTCTATCCACTGCGCCACCGCCTGGTCAGGCAGTCAGGTGATAGTTTTTAAAACTATACATCTCACCCTGGCCAGAAAACTCAGTTGGTTAGAGTACTGTCCCTATATGTAGAGGTTGCTGGTTTGATTCCCAGTCAGGGCACATACAGTAACAGATCAATGTTTCTGTGACTTTCTATCTCCCTTCCTCTCTCTCTAAAATCAATTTAAAAAAAAATTCTACATCTCATTACTGTATAATTTTTACCTCGTTTGTTTGTTTATTTATTTATTTATTTATTTATATTTTTCCGAAGTGAGAAGTGGGGAGGCAGTCAGACAGACTCCTGCACACACCGGACCAGGATCCACCCGGCACACCCACCAGGGGGCGATGCTCCGCCCATCTGGGGCGTTGCTTCATTGCAACTGGAGCCATTTTAGCACCTGAGGCGGAGGCCACAGAGCTGTCCTCATTGCTGGGGCCAACTTTGCTCCAATGGAGCCTTGGCTGTGGGAGGGGAAGAGAGAGACAGAGAGGAAGGAGAGGGGGAGGGGTGGAGAAGCAGATGGGCGCTTCTCCTGTGTGCCCTGTCTGGGAATCAAACCTGGGACTTCCACACACCAGGCTGACACTCTACCGCTGAGCCAACCAGCCAGGACCTAATTTTAACCTCTTTTAAAAAATCTTACCTCTCCCACCCCCCAACCCTGCTGACTCAAGAATTTCAGGATCACCAGACAAGCCTTAATGGCATAAAGACCCAGAAGCTGGTGATGCCGAATTCCCCTTCTATGTGCTGCAGGCTCCTACTGCCCTGGCTCCTCGGGTACATACCTGACTTGGGGGCTGCCGGCCCGTCCTGCAGTTCCAGTGCGGGCCCTGCCTTCTCGTTCACTTTAGGGCTGCACTGACCAGGTTTGTGTCCAAGGAGGTGATACTTGTAGATGTCCATCATCAGGAATTCATTGAACTGCACGTGCTCATGCCGCTTCAGGGGCGTGCCGTGGCTGGACCAGCTCAGCCGCTGCAGGTGGATGCACAGACACTGAGGGAGCTACGGGTGGGGAGAAACAAAGCCTGAGGGTCAGGTGCGGGCTGCCGGGAGCCCCGAGACCAGGGCCGGCAGGGTGTGTGGTGTGGGCTCACCTTCCCTAGTTTTAACTGCTTAACAAAAGTGGTCCTCTGGTGTTCCACCTTTTCCCCATTCAACGTCCCTTTGGCTTCAATCTGAAATAAAAGAAACAACATCTCTCTGCTGAAATTCTTGAAAGGACATCATGGAGAGTTGCCCATCAGGTTGGTGTTATCTGTATACCTGTACTCAACTGGCACTTGACTTCTATCTGCTGAAATGAGCTCAGCTGCCAATTACCAGTGGGCTGAGTTCACTGTTTGATTCCTTAAGGAAGAGTGAGAGTGGAGGAAAAAATTGCAGAAGCTCTGGCCCTGGCATGTGATCCATTCCGTTGTGTCTCCATAAATTGTTCCACACAGTCCCTCTTACTTCAGAGGATGAAATTCAATTGCTTAGGGTGTCGGGCAGGTCAGGCAGGGTGAGAGACAGGTGGGAGTGGAGGGACTGAAGCAAATCAGGAGGGCATGTCCAATCTCAAAGCATTGTATTCATATTTCTTCTTTAAACATTTGGAGGATGAAACAAAACTCATCAGAGAGAGAGATTTGGTCCAGGGGCGGCCAATTTTTCAGCCAGCTAGGCAGAAATAGCTGTAGCTGGAAAGGGCCTCTGGGAATAGCCAGAAAGCTCAGGGCCAATAGTGTGAGAGGCGCTATGTCAGGGCATGCGGCCCACGGGGGAGATGACACTCGGGGGTAAAGGCATACCTTTGTACAGTTGTCACATACAACATCCCGCACTGACTCTGATGAGATAAAGTGGTGAAGGCAGTGGTCCAAGGTCAGTGGATGACCCTACGGCATGAGAAGAAGAAAACTCATTTTTACAACTCAAAGGGGAGCTACACTGGAACAACTAACACATGGCAACATGAATCCCAGAGCTTTATTTTTGCTTATACAGGCAAAAAAGCATCACAGACACAGCTGGATGCATCCTGAACAAACATGGATTTCATTTCACCGTAGACTCACTACTGTGATAGATCCAAAGGTATGATGAGCACATAGTGTAATTATGGAGTCCACATTGTTTTAGATATTTTTGAATTTGAGATTAACACTTGTATGTTAAGTATTCAAAAACGCCAAAATTTCTGCAGCAGAAAAAAACCAGCCACCTCTTCTCCCCCCAAATTGGGCCACAGTACCACACATTAAAACTGAGATGGGGATCTGGCCGGTTGGTTCTGTGGTAGTGTTGGCCTGCCATGTGGAAGTCCCGGGTTCAATTCCCAGTCAGGACACACAGGAGAGGCAACCATCTGCTTTTCCACCACTTACCTTCTCTCTCTCTCCCCCTCCCACAGCCATGGCTCGAATGGTTTGAGCAAAGTTGGCCCCAGGCGCTGAGGATCACTCCATGGCCTCGCCTCAGGTGCTAAAACTGATTGGTTGCTGAGCAACAGAGCAGCAGTCCCAGATGGGCAGAGTATTGCCCAGGTAAGGGCTTGCTGGGTAGTGTATCCTGGTCGGGACAAATGTAGAAGACTGTCTTTCTGCCTCCCTGCCTCACACTTAATAATAAAAAATTAAAAAAAACTAAGATGGGTTCAACCAACCATGTGCCTGAGTAACACATGGCATCTGAGCTACACAAAATGCCTCAGAGCCCTTTCAGATTCAAATGTCTCTGAAACAGACCCCCAATAGACCACAGATCAGTACTTACCCATGTGGCAGCTGGAATACTTAGTGAAAGGCTATCAAAGGTATCGAATCGAACAGGACTCTGAAACATAAATATTATAGAAAATCCAGAAAGGACTGAAGTTCAATTCAAACCTTTGTGTTTATTCAAGTTTAATATTTAGATGTTCAACATTAACGTAAGGAAACATAATGTATTTACCTAGAAGCAAATTCTGTTAAAAACAACCTCTTGCCAACATAAGAGAGACAATATGCTAAAGGACAGCTTGGAAAAACTAAGATGACATAGCTGACCCAGTAATTTTTGGATTCTGTCCTATGTAATGACCATGAACATAACCACAAGGAGGGTCATCACAGCATTATTGATAACAGCAAAATGTGAGTAGTTGAAATGATTAAATAAATTATATCATGTCCATAGAATGGAATACTTATTAAAAATAGTGTAGCAAAATGCATGATTATGTGGAAAGATGCGCATGTTATATTATTAATTGCAAAAAACATGATAAAGTAGGGTAAGAGTTCCTGCTTTCGGTGATGGCAGAGTACCCTGGCTAGACTAACTCTCCTTGAGATAACAATTATAAAATCTGGACCAAAACAAAACTATGTGAATGACTGGAGAACTACCAGAAGCAGGAAGAAATGGAAAAGAAGTCAACTCTTGGAAACATAGGAGTTTCATGGGTTCGATTTGCATTGTGTGGCTTTTGGTCTGAAGGTTCTCTCCCAAAACAATGTACAAATTTGGTAAAAAACATGAACAGACAGATTTAAGAAATTCAGCAGGCCATGGCTGGTTGACTAGTGGATCAAGTGTTGGCCTGGTGTATGGACATCCTGGGTTCAATTCCTGGTCAGGGCACACAAGAAAAGTGACCATCTGCTCCTCTTCCCATCCCTCTCCTCCTCCTCTCCCTCTTCTCCTCCCACAGCCAGTAGCTTGACCAGTTAAAGCATGGCCCTAGGCCCTGACGATAGCTCAGCTGGAATAAGTACATCAGCCTCAGGCACTAAAAGTAGCTCTGTTGATTGGAGCTTTGGCCCAGACAGGGGTTGCCGGGTGGATCCCAGTTGGGGCACATGCGGAAATCTGTCTCACTATCTCCCCTCCTCTCACTTATAAAATTTTAAGAAAAGCATAGCTATGCACTGCATAGACAAGCTGCTGAAACCCAAAAATAAAGAGAAAGTCTTGTAAGCAGCCAGAGAAAACTGTCACTTTATATACAAAGGGATGGCATGAATGATGCTGACTTTGCAGGAGAGAAAAATGCCGGCCAGAGACAACAGAACAGTGCCTATAAAGTGATGAATTTAAAATGAACTAAAACGGTCCTGGCCGGTTGGCTCAGTGGTAGAGTGTCGGCCTGGCGTGCAGAAGTCCCGGGTTTGATTCCTGACCAGGGCACACAGGAGAAGCGCCCATTTGCTTCTCCACCCCTCCCCCTCTCCTTCCTCTCTGTCTCTCTCTTCCCCTTCCACAGCCAAGGCTCCATTGGAGCAAAGATGGCCCGGGCGCTGGGGATGGCTCTGTGGCCTCTGCCTCAGGCGCTAGAGTGGCTCTGGTTGCAACAGAGCGACGCCCCAGATGGGCAGAGCATCGCCCCCTGGTGGGCATGCCGGGTGGATCCTGGTCGGGCGCATACGGGAGTCTGTCTGACTGCCTCCCCGTTTCCAGCTTCAGAAAAACACACACACAAAAATAATAATAAAATAAAATAAAATGAACCAAAACCACAGCAACACTGTCAACCCAAAATTCTATCTTCAGCCAAAGTATTCTTTTAAAAAAGGCAAAACAGAAACATTTTCATATAAATTAAATCTAGTAAATTTGTTGCCAATAGCTCTGCAAGAAATGTTAAAAAAATATTTTTAGGCTGAATAGAATATCAAATGGACTTGGATCCACGGAAAGGGCTGAAGAACACTGAAAACAGCAGATGTAAAATTGTTTTCTTTTTATTTTTTTTAAACACATTTAACTGTTTAGAGCAAAAATTATGATGGTGTTACGGGGTCTGTAATGTATGTAGATATAAACACATGACAAAAATTACTCAAACAATGTAAGCGAACTATACTTTTGTAAGTTTTCTGTATTTCATATAGAATATAATTAAATGACCGTGAAAAGTTAAAATTGCATGATTTCATCATACACCCTCCAAGTTTAAAAACATATAGCTAAAAGGCCCTGGCCGGTTGGCTCAGTGGTAGAGCGTTGGCCTGGCGTGCAGAAGTCCAGGGTTCGATTCCCGGCCAGGGCACACAGGAGAAGCGCCCATCTGCTTCTCCACTCCTCCCCCTCTCCTTCCTCTCTGTCTCTCTCTTCCCCTCCCACAGCCGAGGCTCCATTGGAGCAAAGATGGCCCGGGCGCTGGGGATGGCTCCTTGGCCTCCGCCCCAGGCGCTAGAGTGGCTCTGGTTGCAACAGAGCGACGCCCTGGAGGGGCAGAGCATTGCCCCCTGGTGGGCAAAGCATCACCCCCTGGTGGGCGTGCCGGGTGGATCCCGGTTGGGCGCATGCGGGAGTCTGTCTGACTGTCTCTCCCTGTTTCCAGCTTCAGAAAAATACAAAAAAAAAAAGAAGAAAAACATAGCTAAAGCCAACGGAAATAACAGCAAAACACTAAAAAGTATTATAAGGAATCTATAATAATTCTGGAACCTTTAAATGAATTTTTGCAAGATCTCAAGATATAAGGTCAATATACAATTATATTTCTATATACTAGAAAAAGATTTTTAAATTCCATCTACAATAGCTTCAAAAATACAAATAAAATGCAAGGAAAAATAAAATAGATGAATGAACAGTTAAAGATGAAAAGATATTTAAGACATATAAATTATAAGCTATGGACCTGACTTTTTGAAAAAGAAATCACAATGGATACCACTTCACACATATTAGGATGGCCGGAACTAAAGAGTCAGATGATAAGTATCAGTGAGGATGCAGAAAGACTGGAACACTCGTTCACTGCTGGTGGGAATGCAAACAGTGCAGCCACTCTAGAAAACAGTCTGGCAGCTCCTTAAAAAGTTAAACAGAGTTACCAGAAGTCTACTCCTAGGGCTATGCCCTGGAGAAATAAATATATATGCCCACATAAAAACCTGTACTTACATATTCACAATAGCCAAAAAGTAGAAAGAACCAAAATGACCATTAATGAATGAATGAATAAACAAAATGTGGTCTATCCACAAAATGGCATATTATTGATGATAAACAGGAATGAAGTGCTGATACTGCTACAACATGGGTGAGCCTCGGAAACACGCTGCTGAGTAAAAGTCACAAATAACTACAGATTGCGTGATTCCATTTATATGAAATGTCCACAACAGGCAAATCTATACAGACAGAAAGTAGATTAGTGGTTGCCTAGAGGCTGGAAGAGTGCGTGTGTCTGAGAGAGAGAGAGAGAGAGAGAGAGAGAGAGAGAGAGAGAGAGAGAATGAATGGGGAAGAACTGCTAATGGGTACAGGGTTTTTTAGGGGGTAATGAAAATACCCTAGAATTGTTTGAGGTGATGATTGTACAATTCTCTATTTTTGTATTATGTTGGAAAATTTCCAAATTAAAAATTATTTTAAAACCTCAAAAGCAAAAATACCCCCCAAACAGCCCTAGAATCTGCTGTGTCCACCAACAGTATAGACCCAAACTCAGGACTCGAATTCCTGCCAGTCCAGAGCGGCTCTGCTGCTCTTGTTGCAGAAGATGCCATCTCATGATGAGACGACATGTCAGGACTGACCACAGGAGGGAGTCCGTCCACTAAGTGTACAGAGCCCAGGCAACCAAAAGGCCATATACCAATGTCAGTCCGCACTCTCACAATCCTTCATGAATCAACTTAAAACCTCGCCAGAAAATATAATAAAGTACTGGTATTGTATTTACCTGGTGTTCACAGTGTTTGCAGATCATATTACTAGTAAGTCTTCCATGAAAAGGATGCTGAGACTTCCAGTGACTGGACGTGGGATGAGGTGCCCCTGGAACACACACCATCGTTTGATCTGCCACCACCAGCCCTTTGGCACCAACCTCAAAATTCACCCTGCTTTTTAGTATCTGGTAGCCAACTCCATCTTTAGAAAAACTGCTCCTGAAATTAACTGAAATAGCTTTTCTGATTGACATACATCAAAAAGACAAGCCATTTCCATCACAGAAGAAGATGGGTCCTTCAATGTGGTTTTTGTACAATGGGGACAGCTACGTTTAAAAAAGGAATTTGTGTTGAGTAACATCTTTTTATAAACAAATGCTTAAAATGTTTAAGAAGTCAAAAGGACATACCCTAAGTGAACATTCCACAAAGCAAGATAAATTTCTGAAATATCATCAGAATAGGCAAATACTGAAAAATTTTTTTTGATATAATGGGGGTTAATGGAAAAAACATAGTGTGGTAGGTCAGTCTAGCGAAACGAGCCCTGGCCTTGGTCCTGGTTTAGCTATGTGACCTGAGGAGTCACTTCATCTATATAAGCCTTGGTTTGCTGGAAATGGGAGTAAGTATTGTCCCATTATCCATAATATCATCAACTTCATATACGTATTGTGAGACTTCAGTGAGATATTACAGTCCCGGGCACACAGCACAGGCTCCAAAGATGATTTTTCTTATTACTACTAATGCACAAAGGAATTGATGTCTTTTTTTTAAGTCTTAAGAAAACAATGATTTCCTTTCAAGGAGGACTGATCACTTGCAGTACAAGCTGGCCAAAGTGAAAATGCCGAGACCATGAGTTTCAGCTGACTAAGTTTCTCTCAGGATCACTTTGAGAAGGTACAAGGACAACCCTTGTTTGGAGTGGAAATAAGTCCGTGCGGAGGAAACTGAGCCGGCAAAGGTGTGACAGAACAACTTAAAGCTGTTTCCAAAACACAAATTCCTTTGTGAGTACACATGAGCTGGATTAGATGCTACCAGAAAAAAAAATTTAAACAAGCAAATTACTGTCATATCTAAAAAATCCTCATCTCTGTTACAGTTCAATGGAAAATGACTACCTCTCGTGCGGCACGTTATTTGCTTGGGAGTTGTTTCTGACTGCTGCTGTAGGGAAAAATAAGAAACAGACTGAAAACCCTACTTACTGCAACCCTGTTATCACCTCGCCCCACTCCGAAATCTTACAAGCGCCACGAACCCAAATTTTAACAAAGGTTTCTGAAAGCAGCCTTCACATTCTCTCTGGTTGGCTACGGTGCCCGTTCCTTCACTGAAAGCAATCAAAACACATTTCCTCTTTCTGGAATATTACTCCCCCCATTTCCTAGTTTACTTTTACCAACTTTTATAATGTGCCAGGGAAATGAGGATTCATTTAGCATTCCCCAGGCCCTAGGCTCTCCTGTATTAAATAGGGGGGGAAATACATTCTCTCTTTCTCAAGCTAACACAAAGTGCAGCAAAGAATCACTGTGAAGTCTTCCAAGTCACCACCTGCAAAGTGTGCAGTTCCCCCACGCTGACTGTGACTGAAGCCCACTTGGGAGTTGAAAGTTGTACAGAGATTAGACCTGTGGTCCCCACACCTATTAAATGTGCCCAAATCGCATTAAGTGGACTGGAAATAGTAACGGTTTACCTCCAGGGAATGCACATCGAACAAGTGTGTGACCCGGGGCTGGCGGTCTCGCTCATCTTCCAATGACGAGGTGATGACGTGGAATAATTCATGAGCATCCTGCCAAAGGGCAACGTACTCTTCAGAGGGGCCCGGGGAGGCGGGGCAGCATCAGAACCACCCGTGTGGACCTCTAGGCAGCCCCCCTCCAGCCCCTGTGGGCGGGATTTGCTTTCCACCTTCTCAGGGCCCAGCTCCTTAAACAGAAACAGTTCTGTCATAGACACTTTCACAATAAAGAACCTAGACGAGAGCCCCAAGGGGAGGGAGAAGGAAGGAAAGTGGGTGGCGTGCCCTCACTAACTTCTCTGAGCCGGTCTTAGTTTTATGGAGATGGCCCTGATGTCCACTCAACCTGACTACTCTTTTTATGATTGTGGATAATAAGTACACATAACATAAATGTCATCACTTTAAGCATTTTTAAGTGTACAGTTGTATAGTATTAAGTACATCACATTGTTGTGCTACCATAAGCACTCCGTCTTCAGAACTTTACTGCCCCAAACTAACTCCATACCCATTAACACTAACTCATTTCCCCTCCCCCCCAGCCCCCTCTACTAGTGGAAAGTAGACACTCCCACTCTACTTTCTCTCTGTGAATTGGGCTATTCCAGGACCCTCGTCTCACGTAGAATCATACAGCATCTATCCTTTGGGACTGGTTTATTACACTTAGCGTAATGTCAACACTCATCCATGTTGTAGACCTTCCATTTTAAGGCTGAATAATATTCCGTTGTGTGTGTGTATGTGTATACATATATACCTATGTGAGTATACACACACAAACCCAAACACACACGCACATTTTGTTCATTCATTTGTCGATGGACAGACAATTGGGTTACTTCCACCTTTTGGCTACTACAAATAATACTGCTATGAACACAGGTGTACAAATATCTGTTCGAGTCCCTGCCTTCAATTCTTTTGGGCTTATACCCAGAAGCAGAACTGCTGTGACATACAGCAGGGGGACTACCCTTTAAAGACCAACTCAAGGGCCCTCTCCCAAAAGCCGTAGCTGCCCTTCACTCTTCTGGAAGGGGCAGGTCTCTCCTCCTGCTTCGCTCCCAGTCTCCCTCCACAGTCACCAACGTGATCTTTTAAAAGGCAAACAAATTACTTTATTCTTCAGCTTTCAACCTTCCAATGGCTTTCACTGCTGGAGTAAACCCACTCCCTTCCTGCTGGCCCACCAAGCCTGACGTGATCCACCCAGCCCCCAGAACTCTCCCCCTCACTCACTCTGCCCTAGCCCTTCCCCCCCGCCTTTTTTTTTACAGAGACAGAGAGAGAGTCAGAGAGAGGGATAGACAGGGACAGACAGACAGGAATGGAGAGATGAGAAGCATCAATCATTAGTTTTTCGTTGCGCGTTGCAACACCTTAGTTGTTCGTTGATTGCTTTCTCATACGTGACTTGACCGCGGGCCTTCAGCAGACCGAGTAACCCCTTGCTGGAGCCAGCAACCTTGGGCTCAAGCTGGTGAGCTTTTGCTCAAACCAGATGAGCCCTCACTCAAGCTGGCGACCTCGGGGGTCTTGAACCTGGGTCTTTCGCATCCCAGTCTGATGCTCTATCCACTGCGCCACCGCCCAGTCAGGCTTCCCCTTTTCTTTAAATTGAGGTAACACTGGTTTATAACACTACGTGCGTTTTAGTGTGTCACATTATAATCAGTATCTGCATACACCCGCGGTCTAGCTCCCTGGCCCCTGGTGCTCCTGGCTGCCCCAAGCTGATCCCCATTCTGGGCCTGCCTTTCATGTGCTCGTGCTCTGCCCTGTTCATCCCAGGGCTGCCTCCTCCTCACCCTGCAGGTCTCTGCAGAAATGGCATCTCCTCAGGGAGCCCCTCCCTTCCAACCCTCCCGAACCTAACCCATCCCAGCCAATTCAAAAGCAGTCCTGCAGCCTCTCCCTCTACAACAGGGGTCCCCAAACTTTTTACACAGGGGGCCAGTTCACTGTCCCTCAGACCATTGGAGGGCCAGACTATAAAAAAAAACTATGAACAAATCCCTATGCACACTGCACATATCTTATTTTAAAGTAAAAAAACAAAATGGGAACAAATACAATATTTAAAATAAAAAACAAGTAAATTTAAATCAAGAAACTGACCAGTATTTCAATGGGAACTATGGGCCTGCTTTTGGCTAATGAGATGGTCAATGTGCTCCTTTCATTGACCACCAATGAAAGAGGTGCCCCTTCCGGAAGTGCAGCGGGGGCCGGATAAATGGTCTCAAGGGGCCGCATGTGGCCCGCGGGCCGTAGTTTGGGGACCCCTGCTCAACAACATTCTGAATACTCTAAATATCCGAGGACTCTCCATCCCACCTGCCCCAACCCCAGGCTGAGCCAGCCATTCCATCCCTGGCCCAGATACCTGCAACAACAGCCTCCCAACTTCCCTCTCTGCTTCCATCTTGGCCCCTGTGGTCCCTCGTGTACACAGTGACCAGTGTGTGACCAGTGTGTCTATTTCAAACACTAACTGGATCCCTGTTCAAAGCCTCTAGTGGCTGCCCATGGCACACAGGATAGAAGCCCACCTCCTGCCCACGGCCTCCCAGGCCTTGCACAATCTGCTGACAGCTCCTGCAACACCTCCTCCACGCTCTCCCAGCCCCACCTTGGCCTTCTGGCCTCTCGCTGCCCTGCAAACACGCCTGCATCCTTGTCACTGTCCCAGGGCTTTCACCCAGCTCATTCCTCCGTCTGGAACACTCTGCACCCAGACCTCCACAGGCCTCACTTCTTTTTAGACCTCGGGTCTCAGCAAAGACCTCACATCAGAAGCAACTTCCCCCACTGAACATGGACTCCCATTGCTTTTCTCTGATCCCAGCTTCTTGGCCCCTTCTCTCACATTTTGTCACATCACCATGTTTATTTTCTTGTTAGCACTTCTTGAGGTTATCTGTTTATTGTCTACACTGCAGCCTCCAAGCCCCCGCTAGAATGTGAGCAGCACTACAACAGGAAGTTTGCTGCTACAGCCCCTAGGTCCTCCACAGGCCCCGCTGTGGCAGGCAGTGAATAAACATTTGTTGTATGTATAAATGAATCCCCTCCTAGGCCATGAATGATGGTTAACAAGAGAGTGATGGCGATTCAAAGATAAACAAGGCTAGGCTCTTGAGGGACTCACAATCCAGGCACACCTGTACAGTCTAGCTATTACTTAGCAGTACCGTCCTACTGTTAGGACCAATGGGCCGCAAGAGACAGAGAATGGAGAGAGAATCAGCTCTTCCCAGAGGCTCTTGTGGAGCCTTCAAATACAGGCATCTGGACCAACCCTTGAAGCCATGAGCAGGGGTTCACCAGGGAGAAAAATGCCAAGACAGGATGGAGACAGAGCCAAACCCGTTGGCCATGTAACCACTTGGCCGACAAGTACTGCAAAAGAGGGTAGAGCTGAAGTGTGCACTTTAGCACCAGACTGGCTCTGCCACTTAAATAACTGTGTGGTTTTGGAGAAGTTCCTTCACTTCTCTGGACCTCAGTGTTCTAATTTGTGAAATGGGAATAATCACAGTAACTCCTTACAGGGTTGTTGTAAGGATTAAACCTGAGATAATTCACATGAAGCAAGCACTTACCCCGCTGCATCTCCCATAGGTCTACTCTAGACACTGCAAAGTGTTTGATGGTGGAAGTCAAAGTGGTTGACTAGTAACAATGAAGATGCAGATAAGGCCTCACTCTTGGCTCTTTCCCCCACATACTACAGCACCACCTGGCTCAGTGACTGCTGTGAGCCGAAGATGGAAATACTTCTGAGGAATAACTGGGAGGTAAGTGGGTCCTTGACAGAAGGGCAGGACTTAGAAAAGGTTTCTGAACCTGACTGGTGGTGGCACAGTGGATAAGGCGTTGACCTGGAGTGCTGAGGTCACCAGTTCAAAACCGCGAGGTCACTGGCTCTGAGCGTGGGCTTGTCAGTGTGGAGCCACTTTAAATCAGCCTCTGAAGACTGACTTCTTTTTCTTAAATGAGAGTGGAGTCCAAAAAAGCGCCTTGCCTGAACCTCTGAGCCCCTAAGGTGAAGCTACCTGCCTCTCTCTAACGGACCCAGCTGCCGGATCCTCCATTGAAGTGCAAACTCACTCAAGAACTTCAACGATTTCTGCTCTTTGGCAACTGTGTTTATCCCCCATCCTGCTCACCTTCCTTCCACTCATCGGGTGAAAAAGCTTATTTCTACTTTGATCATGAGAGCAGGAACAAAGCTTACAATCTATCCCAGAACATGAAGGCTATCTAACATGTCACAGAAATGTATGCTCCGGCCAGGCAACTGCAAGGCCAATATTGACATTTATTCCTCCTGCTGCTACAATGCAGCTGATTTTCAGCCATCATTGTGAGCTCAGATCCCAACTCATCAGTGGGAAGGATTCTCTAAATGAACCTGTTCTGAATGTTGTGTTCACCTGTTCTTCAAATGAAGATATCTGCCATCTGTACATTCTTAAGACATCCAACAAGCAGCTTGCATCCAAGACCTCATCATCAGTAACTTCTTGGCAGGATAAAGCTGGAAACAGAAAAAGTTTCATAATTATTAAAGCACCAGCATAACAACTCACCAGAAAACATTCATAGCACAATATAGCAAAGCTAATTAAGAATTTAAGAACTGGCCCTGGCAGGATGGCTTAGTGCAGGGGTTCCCAAACTACGGCCCGTGGGCCATATGCGGCCCCCTGAGGCCATTTATCCGGCCCCTGCCGCACTTCCGGAAGGGGCACCTCTTTCATTGGTGGTCAGTGAGAGGAGCATAGTTCCCATTGAAATACTGGTCAGTTGGTTGATTTAAATTTACTTGTTCTTTATTTTAAATATTGTATTTGTTCCCGTTTTGTTTTTTTACTTTAAAATAAGATATGTGCAGTATGCATAGGGATTTGTTCATAGTTTTTTTTATAGTCTGGCCCTCCAACGGTCTGAGGGACAGTGAACTGGCCCCCTGTGTAAAAAGTTTGGGGACCCCTGGCTTAGTGGATACAGCATAGTCCCGGTGTGCCAAGGTCACAGGTTCGACCCCTGGTCAGGGAACATACAAGAAATAACCAATGAGTGCACAACTAAATGGAATAACTAAGTGGGACAGCGAGTTGATGCTTCATTCTTTCTCCCTTCCTTCCCCCCACCTTCCTCTCCCTCTCTCTCAAATCAATGGAACAAGTTTTAAAAATAAAACTTAAAAATAAAAAGGAATTTAAGAATATAAAATTCGCCTGGCCAGGCGGTGGCGCAGTGGATAGAGCGTCAGACTGGGATGCAGAAGACCCAGGTTCGAGACCCCAAGGTCACCAGCTTGAGCGCAGGCTCATCTGGTTTGAAAAAAAAAAAAATAGCTCACCAGCTTGCACCCAAGGTCAATGGCTTGAGCAAGGGCTTACTCGGTCTGCTGTAGCCCCACAGTCAAGGCACATATGAGAGGGCAGTCAATGAACAACTAAGGTGCCACAATGGAAAAACTGATGATTGATGCTTCTCATCTCTCTCCGTCCCTCTCTGTCTGTCCCTATCTATCCCTCTCTCTGACTCTCTCTCTCTGTCTCTGTAAAAGAAATAAATAAAAAAAAAAAAGAATATAAAATTCACCTTGGAATTATATCTCTTTCATCATTCTTCCTTATAACTTTAGTAGACTATTATGCACTTGGTGTTTTTTAATGAATGTAATTTTTCATAAGGCTGCAGCATAAATAAAGGAACTGATTTTCAGTTATTTGAATTATCATCATCAACATAAATTTATTGTTGCAAGATTCTTATTGAATAAGATGATTTTAACTTCCAACTCTCACAGGTGGGAGGACCCTTTAATATTCACTAGTCTAACCCCACACTCAGTGCTTAACTCCTCTCCACAGGACTCTTTCCTGTGGCCACAAGGCCTTTGCTTGTATTTGTCTGCATGTGAGTTTCCGATTATCACGGCAAAGCATCAAGCTACACAAGGCAGCCTAAATGGGTCTGCTGAATTGTTTACTTTTCAATCATAAGTAGAATCAATCCTAATAAACAAATATAAAAATTTGATGGGCTTGCAGGCCAGAAGGGATTAGCACAAAATATTCAAAGTGATGAAAAGCAAGGAGCTACAGCCAAGATTACTCTACCCAGCAAAGTTATCATTTAAAATAAAAGGAAATAAAGAGTTTCCTAAACATGAGAAAGCTAAGAGTTCATTACCATAAAACCAGTATTACAATAAATGTTAAAGGGACTTAGAAAGAGGAAGAGGAGGAACAGAAGGGGGAAAAGAGAATAAAAAATACAAATAATAAGATGGCAATAACTACATACCTATCAATAATTACTTTAAATGTAAATGGATTAAATGCATCCATCAAAAGACACAGGATAGCTGAATGGGTAAGAAAACAAGATCCATACATATGCTGCCTACAATGAACCCACTTCATATAGAAAGACTCATAAGACTGAAAATAAAGGGATGGAAAAAGATATTTCATGCAAATGGAAACAAAAAAGAAAGCAGGGGTAGTAATACACTGCTCACAAAAAAAGGGGATTACGAATGTGTAGATACTCCAATACTTTCAGCCTCATTTTCACCAATGAAATAAAAGTTGGTTTTGCATCTCATTTGCATAATCAAACAACTTTCTTTGACTTGTCGTTTGGTCTTCTGATGTTCCTGTTTATTAAAAAATCAAATGCTTTTTTTTTTTTTTTTTTTTTTTTTTAAAGAGACAGAGAGTGAGTCAGAGAGAGGGATAGACAGGGACAGACAGACAGGAACGGAGAGAGATGAGAAGCATCAATCATTACTTTTTCATTGCGCGTTGCAACATCTTAGTTGTTCATTGATTGCTTTCTCATATGTGCCCTGACCGCGGGCCCTCAGCAGACCGAGTAACCCCTTGCTGGAGCCAGTGACCTTGGGTTCAAGCTGGTGGGCTTTTGCTCAAACCAGATGAGCCCGTGCTCAAACTGGCAACCTTGGGGTCTCGAACCTGGGTCCTCTGCATCCCAGTCCGACGCTCTATCCACTGCGCCACCGCCTGGTCAGGCTCAAATGCTTTTTTTTAATTGCTTCATATTTATTTTGAAATATCCCCTAATTTTTGTTTGCAGTAAGTATACTTATATCAGACAAAACAGACTTTAAAACAAAGGCTATAATCAAGAGACAAAGAAGGACTCAGCAATTCTACTCTGGGTATTTATCCAAAGAAAGTCAAAAGTTTACGTTGAACAGAAATATAAACCCCTTTGTTCACTGCAGCATTATTTATAATAGCCCAGATATGGAAGCAACCTAGGTGTCCATCAATGGGTGAATGGATAAAGAAATAGAGTGTGTGTGTGTGTGTGTGTGTTTGTGTATAATGGAATATTACTCAGCCATTAAAAAGAAGCTAAATCTTGCCATTGCAATTATTGGGATAGACCTAGAGGATATTATGCCCAGTAAAATAAGGCAGACAGAGAAAGACAAATACCATATGGTTTCACTTATGTGTGGAGTCTAAAACACAAATGAACAAACAAAACAAACCCAGATACAGAGAACAAACTGGTGGTCGCCAGGTGGGAGGGGACTTGTGGGGTTGGTTGAAAGATGATGGGACTAAGTACAAACTGACAGCTATGAAACAGTCACGGGGATGTCAAGTACAGCATAGGAAATATAGTCAATAATACTGTAAAAATTATGTATGGCATCGGGGTACTACACTTACCAGGCAGATCACAAGTTATATTAATGTCTAACCACTATGCTGTATACCTGAAACTAATATATTAATGCCAACTGTAATTAAACAGTATAAAAAAAAAGGAAAAAATTAAAAAATCCCAGTGCAACTAACTCTAAAAAAAATTGATGGGTTTATGAATTTATATTATAATTACAACCAAGTAAGGAGTTGGTAAACATTTTAGGCTTTATGAGATTCTGTAGCAACTACTCAACTGCCAATATAACACAAAAGCAGCCATAGACAATACTAAACAAATAGGCATGGCTGTGTTTCAATAAAACTTTACAGAAACAGGCAGTGGGTCAGATTTGGCCCATGGGCCACAGTTTGCTGACTCGTGATCTTGAGCATTCTCCATCCCACAGTGTGTTACACTGGACCAGAGTAAGGGACACAAAAATGTAGGGGCCTGTCTTGGAGTTTCTGAGAGTTCAATGACCCCTCCTCCCTTCCCCCAGATAAACTAAGCCAACCTGTTTCTTCTCCTTGATCTGTAGCCAGTGCACTTGAAAGGTTCCTCTGAGTACTTCAACTGTGTCCCTGGAGGTTCTGAACACTGCCACCCACTCTCCTGTCTGCACCTGGTCATGACTTTGTGAGTGGTGACCTGTGGAGAAGCAGTAGCCCTGGCAGCCAATGCTGAGAAGTCCAGAGGCTTGTCTTAGTGCAAATAAACCCTGAAGTCTGACCATTACCTCCAGAACAAAGGGAGCCCATTAGGGAAGGACCTGCACCTACCTTCTTCCTCGTACACCCATCAGGCAACCCTTCTGTTAGCGTCTTCCCTCCCAAGGATAACTTTAATGTCCCTTTTAGCTCAATTCTGCCTGAAATGCTGTGGACCGATTTGGCAATGTCTACTAATTTTCACACCCTGCAATCCAGCAATTTCACCTTCTCAGGCTCTACCCTAGGGAAGTATTTGCTTATGTACATGCCAGACACATACCAGGGTGTTCACTACAGCCTGTTTATCATGATATGGCACTGGAAGCAAATGCCTAAATATCCTGAGGTGTCTCAATATTATAGAAACTGTGCAATTGGAAAAGTGGATGAGGCTTGCAAATATCACACAGACAATTCAAAAATGGACAAAGGACTTGAGTAGACATGTCTCAAAAGAAAAAGATATACAAATAGTCAATAAATACATGAAAAGAGGCTGAACATCACTTATCGTTAGCGCAATGCAAATAAATCAAACTCACAATTAGATATTACTTCACACCCACTGGGATGGCTATTATCAAAAAGATAGACAATAACAAGTGTTGGTGAGGATGAGGAGAACTGGAACGCTTGTTGGTGGGAGTGTAAACTGGTACAGCCACTATGGAAAACAGTATGCATATTCTCTAATGCATATCATGTTATCTGGTTAGAAAAACATAAACAAACAAAACAGAATTCTTTTGGGTACTTAGAAACATATTTGAATGCACAGAAAATGGTCTGGAAGTATACTTTGGGGAAGGAAGGGAGGGGACAGGATTGGGGGAGTGATAATGGGGACTCTATCCATCCTTTAGTCTTTACAAGGAGAGTATATTCATGCATCACTTGTATATGGGTGGGGTCAGATCTACATGCAATTAAAAACAGCGGTTTAAAAATTTAGACCAGTGACTTCTTAAAATTCCACGTACATTGTGACTCCCAAGCTCAGTATCCAACCATTCCCAAACTCTTAACTCCATTTCCAGCTAGTGTAATACCCAACTCCATTTCATGGTCCACATTTCTTAGGAAATACCCTAAGACAGAGACTTCGAGGCAAGGCATTACTAAGTCAGATGGTACGGAACAGTTGGTAAGCTGTTACTGTGTGGCTCCAAACTGCCTTCCTGAAAGTTACACCCCACACCCTCACCAGTGTGTATGAACATGGCACTCAACAGCTGGTCGTGACTGTGGATTTGTTTTTCAATCTTTGCTGACAGGCAAAATACATGGTGCCTCACCATTATTTTATTTATACCTCCTTGATGAGAGTTAAGTTGAATATTTGAGAGTCCATTAGATATCCTTTGTATCTATCAAAATACAATTTATATTATTTCTCTTGCAAATTACTTTCCTTTCTAGGCTAAGATACTTTTAAAAAAAAACTTTAAAGATGTTTTTGAAACCAGAGTATTCTATAATTAAAAGGGTTATATCTCAGTGGACCTTTTTCTTCCATACAAATCTGTTACTAAAGTGATCATTTTTTAAATAGATGATAATATATTTGATTTTATTTTAAGTAGTTGTTTGTATGTCTTGGGCTCTGAGTGCTTTTTCCATAGTGATCTGTACGATCTTCTTCTGCACAGAGGCTGTCAAGCCTTCGCCTTTCCTCTGGGCTGCTGCTTTGAAAAGGCACACAGTTCCCCTTAAATTCCCAGCTAGATACCTTTCAGCAGGTGCAACAGCGTTAAGGATAAATACTGGTGTGGGGGCGGCTCCTTCTGATCCCTGGTGTACTGGGTGGTGAACTCCTCCAGCCACTTGATGAAAGCAGGGCAGGCAGACAAGCCTTGCAGCAGGGAGTTCATGAAGCAGGTGTTCCCCAAGTTGACAAGGCCAGGCACAAGCCCTAGAAAAAGTGCGGTGGCGAAGAGAACAGCACGTCAGATTGGACCACCTCTTTTATTCTCTCCTGTCTGCGACCCAGAGTTGCTGCACTGTGGCCTTGAATTTGAAATCCGAATGTGAGAAAGTCCTTATCCACAGAGATCTGGAGGCAGGCACTCTGTCCACACTGGGGCCTGGCCTAGTATGCTGCTTTAGGAGACTGCAGCGACAGGACAGGTCCCCATCATGTGTTACTTTTGAAACCCACCACAATGTCTGATACAGTTTGGTTACCATAGTAACCTCTTTTTCTTTCCCTCCCTCATTCTCTTTCCCTCCTTCATTCTCACTTTCTCCTTTGGTAAGAAAGTGATGTTTCTCAGAACAGAAGAAAACAATTGTTTTGTTGTTGCCTCCCAGGACAATGACTGTGTTCTTAGAATCAGTGGGAAAGACATTTAGCAATTCTGATCAGATTTTCTGCAAAGAGATCAACAAAACCTGACACACTTCCTTCTTCTGCTGAAATGTTTAAAAAACTTTTTATTATGTAAATTCTCAAACAGGCGCAAAAGAAGAGAGGCTATAGAATGAACTCTAATTATAACCATCCTCAGATTTAACAATGATCAACATTTTGCTACATCTACTCCCCCTCAAGGCTGACTTTTAATCAATATAAGTAGAGCAACATTTACAAAAGGGCACATTTTAAAAAATAAATAGATTTTTGTGTTAATGAAGAAGAAACTAACTTGAAACGTTTACTAGTGACTACCAACTAGTCAGTGATAACACAAACACATTACACAATTAGTCAACTGTACTACTAAAAAACATAATTGTTATATTAATGAGAACACTAGACAATTAAGCCAATTAAAAAGTTTTCATTACAAAGCCTGTCTTCAACTCCAGACCTGAGAGGAGGTAAAACAGAAATCTCTTTACCACAGGGTATAAAAGAATGAGTCACTAAAATTAACTTCTGTTTAAAATAAAGTGAGGAGCCTAACCTGTGGTGGCGCAGTGGATAAAGCGTCGACCTGGAAATGCTGAGGTCGCCGGTTCGAAACCCTGGGCTTGCCTGGTCAAGGCACATATGGGAGTTGATGCTTCCAGCTCCTCCCCCCTTCTCTCTCTCTCTCTGTCTCTCTCTCCTCTCTCTCCCTCTCTGTCTCTCTCTCCTCTCTAAAAATGAATAAATAAAAAAATAAAATAAAATAAAGTGACGAGCCACTGAGCCACTTCACCCGCAGGTGTTGTAAGGTACCAAACACTAAAGAATTAATATTAATATTTTAAGAGGCTTGGAGAATATTTTATTAATTTGGGTTAAGGTGTGCAGAGAAATTGTGAGAACAGTCTCCGTACTGTGTGCTTGGCATAGTCAGGATGGCCCTTGGCATTGTATTGTAAATGCAAAGGGGAGGAAAACATGGATCCCCAGACATTCCACCACACCTGTGGGGAAAGGGGTGAATGGCTAGCCAGGTGCAGGGAGAGAAAAGCCAAAATAAACTTTTCTTATAACTATGAGCCATTTGCGAGCATTTGTCCCCATGGAAACTACCTCTCCTATGTAAATGCGAGTAGTTAACACGTGTGACTCTGGACAGAGAGATAGCAGATGAACACTAGATAATATAGGAATGCCTTTTAATATGTAAAAGACATCTTTCTGCCATTGTGTTGACTTGTAAATTTTGTTTTCTCCAAAAGGATGTATGGCTTGCAAATTGAACATGGTCCTATCATGTTAAAGGACATATGACTATAACCAATAGTGGTAAGGGGCTCCTAATTACAATTTTTGCTTCTGTACTTCCCACTTACAAAACTATAAAAACCAAGTAGAACAAAGGGCCGGCGCTCTCTCCTTCAGATTTCTGTCGGAATTGCTGCCCCTTGGCCAAGCTAGACAATAAAGCTTTGGTGTATAATCAACGGACCTTGTTCATGTCTTCAATGTTTTGGGTCCCTCCGAATTAGGATTAACAAAGTAATTTACTTTCAAAAACTCAAGATACAAGAGAATCAAAATGTCCTCCCTTTTTGTACTGTTTTAGGTAACAAGGGTTTGGGTCGAGTCTACAGGCCACGACACCATGACCCGACACTTACCTTTTCTACGTTTCTTCCTTTCTGTGATGGGACCCCAGATGACATATATTCCTGCTGCAAGAGCAGCGGCGAGTCCACCTATAACACCCCAGTTCTTCATGACTTTATATCTAAAGAAGAAAATCGGTTTACAGTCTTCCCTCATCACAAACACATTAGGTGTATATACAGATACATGAAGAAATAACATTTCGTCAAAATAATCCACCGGCCTGCCAAATACCCAACTTCCAGGTTAAAGTAATAATACAGTATAGGATTATGTCTCAAAAATCAGCACATTTAGACATTAGGATTTAAAACCTAAATCAGAACACAACCTTCCAAGTCTCATCTCACAGAGGAGGAGCCAGGGTTTTCCTCCTACTCTGCCTCTCACTCCAATTCCAACACACTGGCTGTCACACTCGTCACACTCCCATCTTGAGGCCTTTGTACTGCTGCTCTGCCTGGTATATGCTCCTTCCTCTGAGCACTGCTTGGCTCACCCCTTCACTTCCTCTTCAAGTCTAACAAGCTAGTTGAACCTGCACTCGGGCCCCTGTAACCTAGTGTTACTTTTTCTTTTCACCCTCTAATATAACATTCACTTATTCACTACGTTTGTCTAGCTCCCTCAAATGGAATGCAAAGTCCCTTGGGGTGGGGATCTTTGTCTGTTTACTTAATGACATAACCGGAGTGCCTAGATCAGCAATTTCCAACCTTTTTCATCCCAAAGGCATGTATAACTGATTACTAAAATTCTGCAGCACATCAAAAACATATTTTTGTTGATCTGATGAAAAAAAGGTATAATTCTGACTCATTCACATTGGATGGCAATTGTGTTGGCTGTAGTCGTTTTTTTTATTTGACAATCTAAAAGAAAAGAAGCCAGTGCTCCTGACTAAATAGTCAGGTTTCATGTTTTAAAATTTTTTGCGGCACACCAGTGTGCCATGGCAAACTGGTTAAAAACCGCTGGTTTAGCCTGACTGGGTGATGGCGCAGTGGATAGAGCATCGGACTGGGATGCTGAAGACCCAGGTTCGAGACCCCGAGGTCACCAGCTTGAGTGCGGGCTCATCTTGTTTGAGCAAAAGCCCACCAGCGTGAACCCAAGGTCGCTGGCTCCAGCAAGGGGTTACTCAGTCTGCTGAAGGCCCACGGTCAAGGCACATATGAGAAAGCAATCAATGAACAACTAAGGTGTTGCAATGCGCAATGAAAAAAACTAATGATTGATGCTTCTCATCTCTCTCCGTTCCTGTCTGTCTGTCCCCGTCTATCCCTCTCTCTGACTCACTCTCTGTCTCTGTAAAAAAATTAAAAAAAAAAAAAAAAACCCGCTGGTTTAGAACTTGGCACATAGCTGGTTCACAGTAATATTTATTGAACGGTTGGATATTGGAGAAAGTATAGAAATGGATGTGTCTTTTTTTTTTTTTTTTCCTGAAGCTGGAAACGGGGAGAGACAGTCAGACAGACTTCCGCATGCACCCGACCAGGATCCACCCGGCACGCCCACCAGGGGGTGACGCTCTGCCCACCAGGGGGCAATGCTCTGCCCCTCCGGGGCGGCACAAAAAACCATCCCCAGCGCCCGGGCCATCTTTGCTCCGGGTGCCATCTTTGCTCCAATGGAGCCTTGGCTGCGGGAGGGGAAGAGAGAGACAGAGAGGAAGGAGGGGGGGGTGTGGAGAAGGAAATGGGCGCTTCTCCTATGTGCCCTGGCCAGGAATCGAACCCGGGTCCCCCGCACGCCAGGCTGACGCTCTACCACTGAGCCAATCGGCCAGGGCCTGAAATGGATGTGTCTTTTAAGGTACTAACAAACAGGAGGCCTACAATAGTATACAAGACTTCTAAGTACTGATTAAATTAAAGATTCTGAATTTGAGGCTTGTCTTGAACACTGAAGTTACTCTTTTACTACACATGTAGAAATTTCACCAGCAATTTAAAACTCTGTTTTTATACAAAGGTATTCCACTGATTAAAGCAAACCATATAGGCCCTGGCCGGTTGGTTCAGCGGTAGAGCATAAGCCAGGTGTGTGGAAATCCAAGGTTCAATTCCTGGCCAGGGTATACAGAAGCGCAAATCTGCTTCTCCACCCCTCCCCCTCTCCTTTCTCTCTATCTCCCTCTTCCCCTCCCGCAGTCAAGGCTCTACGGGAGCAAAGTTGGCCCAGGCGCTGAGGACGGCTCCATGGCCTCCACCTCAGGCACTAGAATGGCTCCAGTTGCAGTGGAGCAATGCCCCAGATAGGCTGAGCGTCGCCCCTTGGTGGGCATGCTGGGTGGATCTTAGGTGCATGCAGAGTCTGTCTGTCTGCCTCCCCCCACTTCTTCAGAAAAATACAAAAAAAACCCCAAACAACTAAAGCAAACCATGTATGCATATATACATCTATGTGTAATATATACCTGTATACATGTATTAGATATGTGTATATATAATATATTCTTTTTAAAATTTTATTTATTTATTCATTTTCTGGAGACAGAGTGAGAGTGAGTTAGAGAGAGAGAGGGAGGGGAGAGAGAGAGAGAGAGAAAGGAAAGGGAGGAGGAGCAGGAAGCATCAACTCCCATATGTGCCTTGACCAGACAAGTGCAGGGTTTTGAACCGGCAACCTCAGTGTTCCAGGTCGATGCTTTATCCACTGCACCACCACAGGCTAGGCTGTATATAATATATTCTTATCACAATATTTGGATCTTGTGAATATTTTTATCTCAGCCACTGGTGATACTAGGGACTCTATCTTACAACTACCAACATTTTCCCAGTGTCATATCTGATATAATGCAACCTTGATAACTGAATTTCAAATAAATCTTTGTTTTCCCAAGGAGAGTCTAGAGCACACAGAAGTTGGTTAAGAAAGTGGAATCACATTAATCGGTCCATTTCTGGCTCTGCTATTCCCCTAGGCATCATTTCACCTTCTAAACTTCAGCTTTCTAATCTGTAAAACAGGGATGCTCATGAGACCTACGTCACAGGTCTCTTGTGAGGGTAAAATATGCGCTAGTGCATAGGGTATGTAGCAAGAGCTTAGTAAATGTTAGCGGCTATGATTATTAAGGATAATAACCTCAGTTTAATTATAAAAGTTATTCTTAAAAGTTTCTTAATGCATCACTGTGCTGACTTTTACACAACAGGTATATTCACAAAAGTGCCTGTGAAGAGTAAAAAGGGATCATCATTGAAATGGGAAAGCATGTATACATAATGCTGTCAAATTTATTCAAACACTAATATTTCAGAGTACATACTCTATGTCATGCACTGTAATGATCTCAGCTCATCCTCAAAACAACAACAACAACAAAAGATGAAACTAAAAGATGGGGCCAACTTGGCCAAAGGGGTGAGGTGGGACAGGTCTGAACTTAGGTCTCTCAGGCTGCCAAGTCCATGCTTACAAGCACAAAGCTCATGAGGGAAACTGAAGGACAGTGAAGTGTTGAGGGGGTGGGAAAGAGAACTTGCCCATGTCCTTAGCAGGGCTCGGACAAAAAGACAGAGGCAAGTAGTGGCTCTGGAACTGCCATCCCTCTGCAAAATGATAACACAAAAGAGAATATGGACCCTGGGAGTGGAAAGATCTGGCTTCTCCCTGCAGCTGTAGGATCACAGACAAGGCCATCTCAAGACATGTTTCCCATCCACAGAATGCCGGCACTGGACAGGATAGCCTCTAATGGCTTCCAGCCTGGGATAATAAGTTCTTTAGATCTGCTCTAGTTCCAGAGGAAGGAAGCTGAACTGAACAACAGGTCTCGGTCATTTAGGGACAATAATGAAGGTCAGTGCTCAGCTCTGAAGCCTGGAGGGAAATAAGGGCCCTGACAATTGGGGACAATGCTATGGAGGGGTGGGAGGTCCGAGCAGAAATGGAGGACCTTAGCAGGACTGGGAGCTTTAACAGGTGAAGGGGTCCTGACTGGTTTAAGGACTACTGCAAGATTGGAGACCCAGAGAGAATAGGGGATCCCTGGCCTGACAGGAATGGGGTGGGAGACTAGCAGGCCCCCGCACATAACAGGATGACAACCATGGCAGGACTAGTGTTGACAAGACTGGGGAACCCTGGCAGGCAAGGAACTAACATGGCTGGGAACCCATAGGGTTGGGGGTGTCCTGAAAGGATTAAGAGGTCCTGGAAGGCCTGCGAGGCACTGGAAGACCCAGGGGCACTGAGAGAATTCGAGGCTTTCACAAGCCTGAGGGTCCCTACAAGTTCTGGGGACAATGACAGTACTGCAGAAGGCACTGGCATGCCGGGCTGGGGGCACTAATTAAACTGGGGGCACCAGGAGAAGAACTGGGAGTGCAGACAGAATTGGCCTTGCCGAAAACCTGGGGACCTGGAGGCCCGTAGGCCCTCCCGCCTCAGGGGCTGGGCCTTCAACCCTGCAGGACGCAGAAGCCTCCAGAACGCTCACTCCGGCCCTATGGACGCTGACTAGGACGTGGAAAGGCCGCCGGAGGCCCAAACTCGGGACTCCGATCCCGGTCTCTCCGGCCGCCCCGCCCCCCCCCCCCCCCAAAGCTCACCTGACGGCCGCCCCAGTCCTCAGGAAGCGCTGGATGGCCCTGTCGGCCGCGCTCAGGGCCGCCTGCGCCCGGGAGCTCAGCATCGCGGCCGCGCGGAAGCCCGCCTCAGCCGCGGCTGTCCCGCCACCCCCGCCACCACCGCCGCTGACGGACAGAAGTCTCCCAGGACTCCGGAGGCGGCGGAACCCGCGATTAAGGTCCCAGCTCTTCAAGGGAAGGGTGGCCTAAGGACGAGCTCCCGGGAGGACCGGAAACTGCTGCGGCCGGAGAGGAAAAGTCGACGGACCACATCCTTGCTTTTCCTTTTCCCCCTTGGCAATGGGCCCTGGCGTCGGTTGCTAAGGGAAGCCCTGCAGCCCGGGCTGCTTTGTTTTCAAGTTTGTTTGTTTGTTTTTGCCAGGGCTCCCTTCATAAATACAGGTGCCCCATTTCTCGAAGGGACTCTGTGTCATTTAACATGTTTGGTGTGAAGAGGGCGGCAGCCGCCGGAAAGCGGGATCAGGCCTCGGACAGCATTGGTTTTTATTGTCGTTAGAGTGGAAACAGGTCGCAGAGGAAGGCCTTTTAATATGCATGTGGCCTATCTCTGATGGGATCTATAGAGAAACTGCGACCTTTTGTAATAGCCACCAAACTTATTTTCTATTTAGGTGCATTTCTAAGCATGTCACATAGATTAATTACACTGGGGAACATTTTTTTTTTTTCATTTTCTGTTGCATGAGGTTTTAGAACTGTTTCTATATATTTCTGCATCGCTGATTCCAAATCTGAAATCCGGTTTTTGGTGCATGCTCTAGTTTTTATGCAGTTTTAATTTTTTTTGTTACAGTTAATGACATGCATTGGTTTTTAAATTGGAGTTAAAGGGCAACGACTCTTGGATTGAACATAACCACAAGGCAAATGTTTTACAAACATCACTTTTATGTAATTGTAGTTGTTTTTAAATGTAAAAAAATGATTATCTGAGAAAAACACCCTCTTATTTTGTTTTAAGATTGAATGATGGCTTCTTCAAGTAGGTGTAAATGTAAGAATAGTCCTGACACCTCCTGTTATATATGTGGCTGTTACACACTTCAACGTCAAAGGCACAATATTTCATCATTTGTGACACGTGCATGTATTGCCTATTTTCAAGTTCCCCTTGGCGATCAAGACAAGAATTGGGCTCCTCATATTGTGTGTCATAATTGTGAAGAAATGCTTTGTGACTGGACAAAAGGAAAATGCAAAGGAATGCCTTTTGGTATTCCCATGGTTTGGCATGAACCTAAGGACCACATCAGTGACTGTTATTTCTGTCTGATCCATACAAAGGGCATTGGGAAGAAAAAACGGCATATGATCGCATAGCCTAATATTCCTTAACCAATACGACCTATCCCACACTTTGAGACACTCCCGGTTCCACTTTTCAATGGTTTAATTTCTTTTAAGGATGAAGAAAGTGAACATGGTGATCAAGTGTATTTTGATAAGATGCATGAGGAAATGATTGTAGAATCTGAAGGGTCCTCTTCTGATGCCAAGCAGTCATTAACCCCTCAGCAATTTAGCCAACCTGAATTGAATGACTTAGTAAGAATGACATAAAAATTGTCCTCGACTTTCTGATGTATGAGGAGAATAACTGGATCATTTGTGTGGATCTTAAAATGGTAAATTTTCTGCTAGGACAACAGAGAGGTTTCACGAAATATCCTTGCTTTCTGTGTTTGTGGGACAGCCGAGCTCAGGAGAAACACTGGACCCAGAAAGAGTGGCTGAAACGTGAAGCTCTGGAAGTAGGGATGCAAAATATTGTGAATGAGCCTATAGTTAATCGAGACAGGATCTTTTTTTCCCCACTTCACATCAAACTTGGCTTAATGAAGCAGTTTGTTCAGGCTTTGAACATAGAAAGTGAATGCTTTCAACATGTTATTTCTGCTTTTCCTGCTTTGTCTTTTGAGAAAATAAAAGCAGGTGATTCGATGGACCTCAGATTCGAACCCTCATACATGATGAAGAATTTGCCAGGAAGATGAATAAGGAGGAGAAAGCAGCATGGCAGTCTTTTGTGGCGGTTACAAAGAACTTCCTTGGCAACAAAAGAGCAGAAAACTATGAACTTCTGGTTCAAAGAATGCTATTAGCTTTCTGCGACATAGGATGTAACATGAGCATTAAGCTTCACTTCCTGAACAGTCACCTTGATAAGTTTCCTGAAAATCTTGGAGCTGTTAGTGATGAGCAGACTACTGCTGTAGCATCAAATGAGATTGTCCTCAACAACTACACAAACACAAGAGTTGCAAACGCAAATTTTTGCCTGAATAGAATTTAAATAACTTTTGCGTAAATTTTATGATTAAAATAAGTGTTTTAATATGTTCTATTTTGAAATTGTAGACAAATTATGATGCAATCATATCTTTTAGTGTATTTACTGCATTATAGAAATTACATTTTTACAAAGATGATGCCTGAGAAGACATTCTACTTCATTATGTTAAACTAAATGTTGAAAATTTTACAATAAGATGAAAACCTAAAATCTTAAATTGCAAAAAAACCTATAGCTTCCAGAGAAAAACTGTCAGATTTGAGATCAGCACACTCGAATTAGGTAAGAACTAGTGTTTCTGTGGATGCAACAAAAATTTTGTTCCCCAGTGTTATTCATTCACATTTCCTCTTCATGCCAACCTCAACATTTCTATGTTTTACATCCCAGGAAACCCAAGAACTTTAAAGAAGTAATGTCTTGACACAGCTTGTAATGGGTGGTGTTGCAGTAATATAATGTTATAGTAATTAAATATATAGAAATATAGAAAAATATGGAAGATATATAGAAATAATTAGGATATAATATTAAAAGTAATTAAGGAAATTTAATAAAGTTATGTCATCTGGATAGGAATTAATCTAGTGTGTACAGTTATTGAAATATAGAAAAGAAAGGCTTTTAGCAATAAGTAACTTTAAAAGTCTCTTAGCATAAATAACTTCTTTTAGCTTCTCTTCTATCTTAAACTCTAAACCCCAGAATTACTTAGGCCTAAAACTCTCTACCCCTGGCCTTAAAATTACGTTCTCCAAATTGCAGAGGTGACGGGGTAGGTCGTAAATCCTAGAATGTTTAGGAATGTTTTTGTTAAGCCTGTGAAACATTTATCACTACTATGTTATCATCTTCAAAACTTATGGTCTTAATGTGTAGAAATATTTTTTATTTAAATTGATCTTATAAACATCGTAACAAGACAGTAAGATTTAATGACTTTGTTAGCGAGATTAATGGATATGTTTTATTGCTTTTGTACCATGCTTTGCTAAGTTCCCCCTCTTTCCCATACCCCAACCAGTATGTGATTTTGTCTTTAAAAACTGGCCCCAAACTGTGTTCGGGGTTGCATGATTTGAATGACTTAAGTCTCCATGTCGTTGCCTCCCAGCTTTAAATAAAGACTCCTTAATTTGGCTACTTAATTGTGTGGCAAAACATCTGTTTCTTGCTGTTCTGATACAACAATATGAAGCAGACTCTGCCTTTTGCACAGGGCCCAGTTAGTGTTTGTGTGAAATTATATATCGATAAGAAGTGGCTTGATGTTATAACTCTGTAGGTTATAACATAAACAAGAAGCTTCCCTAATAACACCTTAAAGTGGCTTGATAGAACATTTCAGTAGATTAACATAAAAAGAGCTCCCTTTGAGGAACTCCCAGAAAGGTGGGTTGAGGTGATAATCCTGTAGGTTGAGTTGACACCTGTTAGAAAACGTAGGCCAGAGAAGGTACTAAAGCTAAGGGGCCCCCCTGTTGCAGTAGTCGCCCAGACTCCCAACATTGCACGTGCACTGTCTCCACGCCACTCTGACCAAAGATAGCCAAGTGGAGCACACCGACAGGGCCCCCTTAAGCTGTACCCAGGCACGCCAAAAGGATTTGTGAGTAATAAACTGCCTATGTGATTCTTGCAATTAATTTGTGTGTTGGTCATGTCTTTCCTCTTGTGGTGGTTGGTCTCGGCACTGATAAGTAGAATCCTCATATCTGCCTCAAGAGTAGTCTCAAAGAGGCTTCCAGCCTTGCGGTTAAGCAGGAGTGTCCCACTGTGCGGGGAAGTCGAGTCAGGGACGCCTGATTGACATAGAGCCTGGGCTCTACTGGGACAGGTGGAAACAAAATTGGCAGTCAAGGAGAACACTATTCAATAGAAATAAATATAAAGCAGGCTACATTTTAAATATTCTGGTTGCCACATTAAAGTAAAAAACAACAGATGAAATTAACTTTAACAATATCTTTTACTTGACCCAATATGTCCAAAATATTATTTCTACATAAAAATTATTACTAAGATATTTTACATTTTTTTTTTGTATTAAGTACATTTCAGTTTGGACCAGATGCTTTTCATGTACTCAGTAGCCACATGTGGCCAGTGGCTACTACATTGGACAGCACAATTTAAATCTTTTTTTTTTATATACAGAGACAGAGAGAGAGAGTCAGAGAGTCAGAGAGAGTGACAGACAGGGACAGACAGGAACGGAGAGAGATGAGAAGCATCAATTATCAGTTTTTCGTTGCGACACCTTAGTTGTTCATTGATTGCTTTCTCATATGTGCCTTGACCTTGGAGCTACAGCAGACTGAGTAACCCCTTGCTTGAGCCAGCGACCTTGGGTCCAAGCTGGTGAGCTCTGCTCAAACCAGATGAGCCCATGCTCAAGCTGACGACCTCGGGATCTCGAACCTGGGTCTTCTGCATCCCAGTTCGACACTCTATCCACTACGCCACCGCCTGGTCAGGCTGGACAGCACAATTTATAAAGCATTAGTTTCAGAGAGAAATTGTCCTATTAATCACTCTCCCCAACTCCCAAACAAGCAATTGCAACTGATTTAGTAAAGAAATCAATGCCTACCCTGGCTAGGTAGCTTAGTGGATAGACCCTCATCTTGTCATGCCAAGGTCGTGGTTTCAATCTCAGTTCAGGGCACATAAGAGAAGCAGCCAATGAGTGCACAACTAAGTGGAGCAATGAATTGATGTTTCTCTCGCTCTCCTTTTCCTCTCCCCCCCCTTCCTCCATCCCTCTCTATCATCAGTGGAAAAATTAAGTAAAAGATATCAATGCCTTTGTCATTTTCAAAGTTTTTGGTCCAAGAACCCCTTGATATGTTTAAAAATTATTAAAGCTTTTGTTTATATCTATACTATTGGAAATTAAAATGAAGAAATACCTTTTGGTTTTTAAAATTAAAGTATAATTTATATAGTAAAATTAACCTGGTTTTAGTATATATGAATTTTGGTAAATGCATAGTCATATAACCACTACCACAATCAAGATATAGAATCATCACCCCCACCCCATTCCAAATTACCCCCACATCTGAAGTGAGGTGGGAGCAGTCTTTTGAAACTGAGCCCTTGACCTATTGGATATGACACTATCTCCAGGTAGATAATGTCAGAATTGACTTAAATTATAGAACACCCAGCTGGCGTCACAGAGAGTTGCTTGGTGTTAGGGGGAAAACCTCACATGTCTGGTGTCAGAAGTGCTGGGAAAGTGGTATTAGTGTAAAATTAAGAGAGAAACACAGTTGGAGAACTGGGTTCTTCCCTACTCAGGAAAACTGCTATGAAGAACTAAAGGAAAAAATGAGAAGAATGTCTCACCAAATACAGGCAATTAATAAAGAAATAGAAATCATTAAAAAAAAACAAATAGAAACTCTGGAGTTGAAAAAATTAACTTAAAAATTTAAAATTACTAGAGGGACTTGACAGCAGACTTGAACAGGCAATGAATCAGTAAACTTGAACAGAGATCAATTGAGATTATTCATTTAGGAATAGATGCAAAAAGAAATGAAAAATGAGCAGAGCCTCAGAGAGCTGTGGGACACTATCTGCATAATGGGAATCTCAGAAGAGAGAAGAAAAAAAGGTCAGAAAGAATATTTGAAAAAATAATGGCTAGAAACTTTCAAAATTGATGAGAAACAATAATCTACACATCCAAGAAACTAGTGAACTCCAAGCAGGATAAATTCAAAGAAATTCATATCTAGACATATTATAATAAACAGCCAAAAGATGAAGAGAATTTTGAAGCTAGAGAGAGGTAATGTCTCTCTCACAAAAGGAATCTCAATAAGATTAACAGCTGATTTATCATCAGAAACCACAAAGGTCAGAAGGAAGTAGTATAACATATTTAAAATTCTTTAAAAAAAACCCACTAAGGCCTGACCAGGTGGTGGCACAGTGGATGGAGTGTCGGACTGGGATGCAGAGGACCCAGGTTCGAGACCCCGAGGTCGCCAGCTTAAGCGTGGGCTCATCTGATTTGAGCAAAAGCCCATCAGCTTGAACCCAAGGTCGCTGGCTCCAGCAAGGGGCTACTCAGTCTGCTGAAGGCCCACGGTCAAGGCACATATGAGAAAGCAATCAATGAACAACTAAGGTGTTGCAATGCGCAATGAAAAACTAATGATTGATGCTTCTCATCTCTCTTCATTCCTGTCTGTCTGTCCCTGTCTATCCCTCTCTCTGACTCACTCTCTGTCTCTGTAAAAAAAAAATAAATAAATAAATAAAAACACTAAGAATTCTATATCTGGCAAAACTGTCCTTTGAAAATGAAGGTGAAATTAAGTTATTCCCATGTAAGCAAACATTAATATTTGTCACTAGCAGACTTTCCTTACGAGAAATATTAAAGGGGTTGCTTCAGACTAAAATGAAAGTACACTAGGAAGTAACTCAAACCTGCATGAAGAAATAAAGAGCAATAGTAAAGGTGTCTGTATAGGTAAATACAAAATATAGAAGAAGGTATTTTTTGTTTGTCCTTTACCTGATTTGAAAAAAACCTGCATAAATAATTATAAGTCTATGTTGATAGGCACACAATGCATAAAGATGTAATTTGTGACAAATGTTAAAAGAGGAGAGAAATAGCAAAACATCAAGTTTTAAATAAACGTTTAAAATTTTTTTTATTGATTGATCTTTAGAGAGAGAGGAAGGGAGAGAGAAAGGGACAATTTGTTGTTCTAGTCATTCATGCCATCATTGATGGATTCTTGTATGTGCCCTGAATGGGTATGGAACCTGCAACCTTGGCATGACCAGACAATGTTCTAACCAATGGTGCTACCTGGCCAGGGACTTAATAAATTTCTTAAAGCCAAGTTTGTTGTATACTATTGAAACTAAACTGGTATTAACCCAAATTAGATTGTTATAAATTGAGATATTAATGGTAATCTCAAGGGTAATCACTAATACAATAATTTAAAAATATATCGTAGAAGAAATGACAAGGGAATTAAAATGGTATACTAGAAAATACATATTTAATACAAGAGAAGACAGTAATGGAAGAATTGAGGAACAAAAAATAGACATAAGACATTGAAAGTAAATAGTACAATAGAGGTGTAAATTCTACATGATCTGTGGTTACATTAAATTTAAATGAATTAAACTCTCCAATGAAAAGCCAGAGATTTTCAGAATGGCTAAAACAACATGATCCAACTATATGTCTATAAAAGCCTCATTTTAGATTCAAAGACACAAAAAAGTTGAAAGTAGAAAGGTGAAAAAAGTTCTACTGTGCAAACAGTAATAAAAAAAAGCCGTAGTGACTATTCTACTATCAGACAAAATTGACTTTAAGACAAAAATTGTTACTAGAGGCAAATAAGGACATATTATTGTATAATGATAAATGGTCAATCCATCAAAAAGGTAAAACAATTTAGAGCAAACATGCACTTACAACAGACCCCCAAAATGCACAAAGAAAACTAGATTAGAGTTGACGGGAGAAATAGACTATTCAAGAATAATACTTGAAGATTTTAATATCCCCCTCTCAATAAGGGATAGAACAACCAGATAGAAGACTGGCAAAGAGAAGACTTGAGTAACACTAAAACCAGCTCTATCTAATTTTCTTCTCAAGTGGACATGGAATGTTCTCCAAGACAGATCATATATTAAGCCTTAAAACAAATACCAATAAATTTTAAAAAATTGAAATACCAAGTATGTTCTCTGACCATATGAAATAAAATTAGGAATCAATATCACAAGAAAATTCGGGAGATTCATAAATATGTGGAAATTACATAACACATTCCTAAGTAATCAATTGGTCAATGAAGAAATAGCAAGAGAAATTTTAAATACTTTGAATGAAAATGAAAACACAAGACACAATATTGTGGAGAGAAGATCACCACTTCTTCAATGACTACTCAGACATCTTGAACTGCTTCTGCTTGATGACTTCTTTGCCACATCTCGACAAGTTTACTGGCTACTGATTCATCTCAACCTCTTGCTTAGTTTTCAGTCCTCCAGAAACACTTCGTCTGAGGGTTCAGTTTCATTGAGAGTTTCAGAGTGTCTTTCCAGCCAGCTGCACAGATGTTCTCTCTGCCCTCTTTGGGCCTCTCTAGTCATAGATTAGACATCTTGCATTTTATGGCAGAATAGAAGATGTGACCAAGGGACTCTTTCAAGTTGAATGCCTTGACATATGTTTTTTTTTACAGAGACAGAGAGAGATTCAGAGAGAGGGAGAGATAGGGACAGAGAGACAGGAACGGAGAAAAATGAAAAGCATCAATCATTAGTTTTTTGTTGCACATGGCGACACCATAGTTGTTCTTCGATTGCTTTATCATATGTGCCTTGACCGCGGGTCTTCAGCAGACCCAGTAACCCCTTGCTGGGGCCAGTGACCTTGGGTCCAAGCTGGTGAGCTTTTGCTCAAGGCAAATGAGCCCATGCTTAAGCTGGCGACCTAGGGGGTCTCGAACCTGGGTCCTTGGCATCCTAGTCCGACGCTCTATCCACTGCGCCGCCACCTGGTCAGGTTGACTTGACATTTTTTAACAAGGACTTAACCTCCTAGCCAAGTCTCCCTTTTCTGCTGGCTCCTGTGGCAAAGTCAGGAGGTACTTACACCTCCCAGCACAATGCAAGGGACCTGGGAATGACTCCAGGTGGCAGTGCCATCCCACCAGCATGGCTAACAGAGCAGAGATCTATGACCAAAGTTTTAGTTTTCCCTTTTTAAAAAATTTTTTATAACTAGTAGAATATTGTCTTGATAAAAATAAGGCTTAAAACTCAGTTGATTGGAGAACTGCTTGTACATAGAACATCTTTTTATATTCAGTATTTCAGGCTAAGGGGCAGCTTGTCAGTTTCTATTCCAGCCTTTATTTTAAAATATTCGCTTTTTTAAAAAAGAATCTGAGGGGGGAAATCATGGTGCATTACTCTGATGTGAAATAAAACCCATCTGGCTTTTGGCATGCCCCCATTTCCCAAACAGATGGATAATGTGGTTAGCTGGAGGCAACTGCCTTTATAATATTCCTATCTGCCCAAGGATGTCTCAAAGATCAGAGGTATAAAAATACGAGCCATATTTTTCTTGGCTGGTAATATTGTCCAGGTAGAACTTTAGAAGAGGGATTCTCAATTCTCAGCAGCATCAATATCACCAGGGACCCTGTTAGAAATGCATAAAGGCCTCGCCCCAGACCTGCTGAATTAGATACTCTGGGAGTGGGGCCGGCGATCTGTGTGTTAACAAGCCCTCTGGGGGATGCTGACCCACATTCAAAGGTGAATACTGTTTTAGAAAAATATAACCGTGCTTCTTGTGCTTCTTTTCTTGTCTTTTCTTTTTTTGTGGCAGAGACAGAGAGTCAGAAAGAGGGACAGATAGGGGCAGAAAGGAGAGACAGAAAAGGAGAGAGATGAGAAATATCAATTCTTCGTTTCAGCTCCTGAGTTGTTCATTGATTGATTTCTCATATATGCCTTGATGGGGGGGGGAGTTGTGGGGGTGGGGGTGTGTGGCTACAGCAGACTGAGTGACGTCTTGCTTGAGCCAGCGACCTTGGCCTCAAGCTGGTGAACCTTGTTCAAACCAGATGAGCCCGCGCTCAAGCTGGCAACCTTGGGGTCTCGAACCTGGGTCCTCCACATCCCAGTCTGATGCTCTATCCACAGCGCCACCGCCTGGTCAGGCATAACCGTGCTTCTAAGAAAGAACATTACATATTATAAATTAACTAAAATATTACATATTAATTTAATACTCTAAGCGGTTTTCTTTTTCCAATGGCTAGTATGTACTAAGCATTCTTCCCTCAGTTTTCAAGGAATGCACCTTAAAAGTCTTCAAGGCAGGCAAAATATTTAAATGTGCAAAGCTTGCTACGGCCTCACTGCAGCCTGGACAGTGTGGGGCAGACTGTTTTGAGGCCCCAGTTGCTAGTGGCCATGGAGAAAGGAAGACCCAGGGGAGAAACACTGCCTCCCCTTTTCTCAAGAAGCTAATAATCCTATTACATAAACTCTCTGTATTTAAATGTTGGAAAAATTGGAAACCAATTTTAAAAGTAACTTTTTATCAAAGGAACAGCTTTATTAAGATATAAATCACATGCCATATAACTCATCCTTTTTAAATATACATTTTGATTTTTTTAAAAGTATATTTAACATATGCAACTGTTACCACATCTAATTTTGGAACATTTTTGTCCCCTGTGAAAGAAATTTCAAATACATTAGCAGTCACTCCTCATTGAAATAGATTGAGAGAATTTTGGAGGCAGGGATTTCATTTAATTAATCTTTGATTCCCCAGAATCAGGACCATCGCAATCACTTTAATAATGCTTGTTGGATGAACGAATGAGTGATCTTTGGCTTTCTCCTACGTATCTTACATTTTTTTCTCGATTCATTTCACTAGCTCTTCAGCTCCGTGATGACAATGACATGTCTAAACTCATTTTCTGTCATATGCCCAGTGCCAATTAAATTGCCTGGCACACAGCAGGTGCTCCATAAACAGTACGTTAATGTATGAACACATTTAAAATTTTTTTTCATTCTCTGCATTTGCTACAGCAGCCTGAGTTTCAAGAATATTATACCCATAACAACATTAATGAATCCCTACAGATAAACACTGAGAGAGGCATCGTCAACCAAAGAGTGATCATTGGTACCTCGACAGCCATTTCACCGGCCGGTGTGCCCAGTAAAACACCGCCAGCCACAGAGAGCCTGTCAATTCTTCTAACCAGAAGGGCTCTCCCCGCCCCCTCTCCCCGCACAGCTTGCTCTGCCCTCCGCCTCCTCCTCTCCGCCCACTCTCGCCGCGGTCTCCTGGCGGCGGCGGCTTTGTCTAGTAGGCCGGTCCCCGGCGGCTTCCTCCCCCGGACAGCTGCCGCCAGAGGGAGGAAGCGGCGCGGGAGCTGTCCAGCATCCCGGTGCTGAAACCTCTAGCGCTCGTCTTCCAACCACCACCATGTAAGGGCCACGAAAAGGGCTCGTCCTGGCGCAGCGCGGACATGGAGGAGGACTTATTCCAGCTAAGGCAGCTGCCGTGAGTACCGTGGGGGCGAGTGAGAGGCAGACAGGCTTTTCTTTAAAAAATGAAAACCTGCAGGGGGGCATCGCTGCATGGCTTCTTGAATTTAAAGGGAACTGTTTCAGAGGAGAGAATTAGGCCTGGAGGAGAAAAGCCATTTTCCTACCCCAGGAGCTCAGCTTCTGTATCTCTGCCTCAGTTTGATTTTTCAGATCCATCAGCATCTTATGGAGACCTACAGGGTGGTATGTTTTCCCTTTTAATTGCTCTCAACTCTAAAGAAATTTTGAGGTCTCTGTTTTAAGAAAGCCTTAGCTGCTGTTTTGAAATGTGGACGAAATTTATGACTCCATGCAATGACATTGGTTAATTCTAGCCCTTCTCTGTTAAATTCCAATTTTTTCTGCAAGGTCTTTCAGAAGGGGATGATAACCGATGTTGCAAACTGGTTTCTAAAAAGCCAATATGCCTTCCTAGAGGGGAGGTTGGGCAAAGTCCAGGTGTTTATGAAGTGTGTGAATGAGAGCTGTGCACCCTCACTGAAACCTCTTGCCTTCTTCTGAATGGAAGGTTTTTGTAACAGCTAGAGTGAGACTCGCTGTCAACAGCTATCCTTGGGAACATCAGGAATACATTGCTTAGAGGATGGGTATTTTCAAATGATAGCAAATTTGTTCTGAGAATCTTGAGGAAATACAAGCAAGCAATAGAAAGGACAGGGGCCTTGCAAAGGAGCTTACAGATTTCTCCTACCACAAGCCGATGGTAATTTGTTAAGCAAATTCCAAAAGTATGAGTTGGAGCATTAAAAAGAGCATTAAGGGAGACTGTTGTTTTCATTTTTAGAAGCACTAGTCATTTGGATAGTAACAGTGGACACCATTTGGATTTGTTGGGAAGGATACAATATTGTTCCTAAGTGTGTATTTTCTTGACTGGCAGAATTTTTTCTCTCTTGATGTTACTGAGGAATTCTCCCAAGTGACTTTTAGTGTGACTGATACAGCTGTCTGAGGCTCTGAGTTATACAGCTATCTGAAGGATATTATAATATTTACTTCTCAATCAGTGTAACATTTTCATTTCAAATTTTTAATTATAGTTCTAATTTAACTTTTAAGCTTTTATTAATTGATACATAAATAGCATAGCTTATGTAATACAGCATTATTTCACAAATGCTAAACAATACTCAGTTATAATATCCAGAGGTTGATGTACAAATACATAGAAATGGACATATCTGAGTGCAGATCTCTCAAGGAAAACACACTACTTCTATTGAAAATAAATATTATGATCAAAAACAAACCTATTATATCAAAATAAAAAATAATTTGGCCCTGGTCAGTTAGCTCAGTGGCAGAGCGTCGGCCTGGTGTGCGGGAGTCCCGGGTTCGATTCCCGGCCAGGGCACACAGGAGAAGCGCCCATCTGCTTCTCCACCCCTCCCCTTCTCCTTCCTCTCTGTCTCTCTCTTCCCCTCCCGCAGCCAGAGCTCCACTGGAGCAAAGTTTGCCCGGGCGCTGAGGATGGCTCTGTGGCCTCTGCCTCAGGCGCTGGAATGGCTCTGATTGCGGCAGAGCGATGCCCCAGATGGGCAGAGCATCGCCCCCTGGTGGGCATGCCGGATGGATCCTGGTCAGGCGCATGCGGGAGTCTGTCTGACTGCCTCCCCGTTTAAAAACTGAAATATGAAATTTGGAATTCACAATGATAATATGATTCAGATTGGAACTGCAGTTTTACTAGGATAAATTTTCAAGTAATGTCAAAGAATGTGACGTTTGCAAATTACTCAATGATTCATATATATTTAATTCACTAATAATATTTAGGCATGACATTATCATGACAATTTCTTCCTTGATTAACAAAAGGTAAAATAATAACAGGTTTTGCCCTAGCTGGGTAGCTTAGTGGATAAGGCATTGTCCCAGAGAACCAAGGTCTCGGGTTTGATCCCCAGTCAGGGCACTATGAGAAGCAACCAATGACTGTACAACTAAGTAGAACAATGATTTGAAGCTTCTCTCTCTTTTTCTCTCTCCCTCTTCTTCAAATCAATGGAAATCTTAAAAAAATAGTAAGAGGTTTTTACTTATTTAAATTTAAAAATTATTTTATATTAATATATAAATAATGTACTAATCCATCTCTATAGGGTAAATAAAGTTCAAAAAGACACACAAGAATGAAAAGCAAGTGTCTCTCTTCCCAAATTCCATCTTTATGTTTCTTGATTATTCTTTCTGATATTTTATGCACATAAATATATATAATACCTATTAGAGAGGCCAAATTGTGTACTGGATAAGAGCATTGGCTCTTTTTTTTTTTTTAAAGATTTTTTTTTTTTATTTATAGAGAGAGGGATAGATAGCGACAGACAGATGGGAACGAAGAGAGATGAGAAGCATTAATCATCAGTTTTTTGTTGCGACACTTTAGCTGTTCATTGATTGCTTTCTCATATGTGCCTTGACCGTGGGCCTTCAGCAGACCGAGTAACCCTTGCTTGAGCCAGCAACCTTGGGTCCAAGCTGGTGAGCTCTTGCTCAAACCAGATGAGCCCGCGCTCAAGCTGGCGACCTCGGGGTCTTGAACCTGGGTCCTTCGCATCCCAGTCTGATGCTCTATCCACTGCGCCACCGCCTGGTCAGGCTTTTTTAAAGATTTTATTTATTGATTTTAGAGAGAGGAAAGAAAGGAGCAGAGAGGAATGGGAAGCATCAACTCATAGTAGTTGCTTCTCTTATGTACCTTGACAGGGCAAGCCCGGGTTTTAAATTGGTCATCTCAGCATTCCAGGTCGATGCTTTATCCACTGTACCACCCCAGGTCAAGCAACAGCATTGGCTCTTGAGTAAGACTTGGGTTCAGATCCTGACGCTGCTATGGTTATGTTGACTCTACTGGTTATAACTCTCCTGGTTATATGATTTTGAGCAAGTGACTTAATTTTTCTGATTCTCGGTGTCCATAACCATAAAATGGGAGTCACAATAAATAGTACTTGGTTCATGGGGTCATTATGAAGCTCAGGTGAGTTAATGTTGTGCTACATATGTGATGGATACAAAACATTGAACACATGTTAATTATTATTGTTATTACGTCTGAAAGATCATTTTATAAAAACAAACTATATAGTCTCCTTATGTTGGACTTCCAAAAATTGTAATCTGCACACCCCAAACTACATTTGAATGAAGTAAAATTAGTAGTGAAATGTGTTGACCTTGATTTGTTTTTTTTTTAAGTAAAGCAAAAGGAACAGCCACATGAGTCTGAGTGGATTACAAATCACAATTTAGATGGTTTTAAATCACACCTCATGCATGTACACACACAGATTGCAGGTAGCAGGTTTCCGGAGAAGCAGTTTGGTTTAAAAAAATCAGAGTGCCTTGTAGAGGGTTGGCAGGAGTGGGCTTTGGAACAGAGTCAGCCCTGTGGGAGGCCAAGTGTTAATAGATTATAAGTCACTAAGTAGTTTACAGAGTTGGGGCAGGGGAAAGGCAATGAGGTGCTTAAGAAAACAGTCCTTTCTTGTACTTGATGGCTCCTTCACATAATTCTAGGCTGGTTCATTTGAGACCATGAACAGTCTCTGCTTTTCACCTCCTTCCACTCAGACTCAGCACCATGTACAGGAGTTTCAGGAGGTTGAAATTTTTGTATCTAGCTCTACCTTGTTGTGTGACCTTGTGCCAGTTACACTTTCCTGGGTCTCTCCCTTCCAGGATGATTTCTTGGAAGCAAGTTTTACAAACTACATTGATTTATTAATTCATTCATGTATTCAGTTTACTTGGGCATCATCGTTGATACAAGAGATTCTACAACTGAATAAGATAGACATTATCTTTGCCCTCGAGAAGCTTATCGTCTACAATGTCCAATACAGTGGTCACTAGCTTCATGTGGCTATTTACATTTAAACATAAATCCTATAATTTGCATGTGAAATAACTTTCATAATATAACATATAGTATAAACATAATTTATAAATAGCATATGTGAAACTTGAAGAATCAGTCCCTCGGTAGCACTTACTACATTTCAAGAGCTCAATAGCTACATGTGACCAGTGGCTGCTGTACGGACAGCTTAAGTCTGAAGCATTTCCATAACTGCAGAAGGTTTTATTGGATAGCACTGGTCTGGTGGGAGAGGCAGACACTGAACACATTGCTGCACCATAATTAGGAGAATTGTCTTCTAGGCTACAAAGGACTGGTCCAGGGTGCAATGAGACTAGCTCTAGAAGGCAGAGGGAGAGGAACAGAAAAAGCATCTTTGAGGAAATGACATAGGAGCTGAGTCCCCAGAAATGTGTAGGAGCCATCCAGGAAAAGAGAGAGAATGAGGACCATTCCAGACAGAAGAAATGTCTGGGGAAAAGCTCAAAGTCAGGCCAGTGGGGCATCAGGAACAAGTGGCTTGAGGGAAGGCTGCAGAGGGTAGCAGGGACCGGGGTCATACAAGACCCTGCATTTGTGACAAGGAGTTAGAACTTCATCCTGTGTTTGCTCAGTCCATCACTAGAGTGAAGGCCTCATATGGCAGGGGCCTGATGTAACTCAAGTACCTGGGACATTAACCAGATTCCATCTGATACTGGATTCCAGTGTAGACCAGTGTATGTAAGCCAAGAGACTTTTTTTTATTATTAGTGATTGATTTTAGATAGAGAGGAAGGGAGAAAGAGAGAGAGAGAGAGAGAGAGAGAGAGAGAGAGAGAAGCATTCATTTGTTGTTCCACTTAGTTGTGCATTCATTGGTTGCTTTCTGTATGTGCCTGACCCGGGATTCAACCCGCCACCTTGGCACTTCGGAATGATGCCTTAACCAACTGAACTACCCCGACCAGGACTCGTTTACTTGTATATTAATTATTTCCTCAACTAGAGCTCCACTTCCTGAGGGCAGAAGCCAAGACTATTTTGTCTGCCTTTGTATCCTAGCACTCAGCGCATACTTACTCAGCACTCAGTAAACACTTAGTGAAATACTGAATGATTGTGTTAAGCTTTGCGTGATGCTTTCTTTCTGTTGACACCTTTCATCTCCATGGCAGCCCTGTGAGATAAACATTTTTATCTCCATTCTACCATGGAGGAAACAGATTTAGAGAGGGAAAGTAACCTACCCAGGGTCATGTAGCTACTGAATGGCATAGGCATGGAATTGAAACTCAGGTCGGTTTGTATGCCAGATGCTGGGCTCTCTTCTTCCTTATGGTAGACCACCTTTCTTCACTCAAGACTTTAAATGACACACAGTTAGGTTTAAGCTTCCTTTTCAGTCTGATAGATTCATGAACTCTGGAATAAAGGTCCAGAAACTCAGATGAAAAGAGAAAAGAAATCTTCTTTATCTAAAATACCCTAATCAAGTTTCAGGCCTGAACTTTAGTACATGGTGAATGAATTTCATGATGATCCAAACAAGATCTCTATGTTGACAGCTATTTCCTCAAGCTCCTCTCTTCTTTAAATAGCAAAATTATGTAAAATATGTGCTCCCAGCTATTTTGGTGAATGGTATGCTATCTATACCCCACAAATGCCAAGGAGTTGTGAGCCAGCCTGTTTTGAAGCCCTCATATATTTAACATATGCCACTGCTATTTTCTTTCATATTTCATTTTTCCCCCTTGGGAAATCTTGGCTCTTGTCATTGATACGTACTTTTAGAAATCCGACCAATTCAAAATGTAGCCTGGCTTTCTGGGTCTAACATAATGTCAAAGGTCTCCTTTTACGTCTGTCTTAAAATGAATGTTCATAAGTAAAGATGCCCTGGCTTCTTGTGGTTTGCCAGAGAAGGGATGTGAACCGATCCTGCAGGGAGCTAAGCTACATTCTCAAAGTCACATTTCACAAAGGTCAGAGTACTCCATACCCAAGGCAGAAAGATCACTTGAGTGAAGCCAGGTGAGAGGGAAGCTAATATTTATTGAATGTCCACAATAGCCCATTCATCTGGCTCAGTTAATCTCCCCGAAGGTCTTGCAAGCCTGTCATCGTCCCTATTTCACAGATGGGTCATGCTCAGCAGATGCTGCCTGAGCAACAAGAGCTCTGTACATCGCCACTATTGTTACGTATATTTATTATTAAAATAATAATTTGCCCAGGTTAAAGATGGCAAACATTAAAGAAGGGTCTGAAAAAAATGTAAAAAATATTTCTTTTTCCTCAAAACACCTTGTTTCCATCCAGTTCTCCTCCCCAGAAGCAGCCAGACTTCAGCTTTTATGTGCCCTTCCAGAATGTCTAGGTTCTAGAAAACATAAATCATTTACAGCAGCATTTGTCAGACTTCAACGTGCACATGTTGCCCAGGGACCTGGTTAAAATGCAGATGCTGATTTAGTAGGTCTGGGTCATGGCTTAAGCCTGCATTTCTAATAAGCCCCTGGGGGATGCTGGGCATCTGGTTTGAGACCACATTTAATTCTCAGTTGCCAGGACCTAGATCACGGGATCATATCTTAGCATATTTAATCATAAGCTAAGATTTTTTTCCTTGTCAACTCTTACAGATCAACTTGTGTGTATGATTATGTATGTGTGTGTATACATAACATAATTGACCATTTTGCTCATTTTAAGTGCACAGTTAGTACATCCACAGTGCTGTGCACCCATCACCACCATCTATCTCCAGAATATTTTCATCTTCCCCAGTTGAATCTCTATACCTGTTTTACACTAACTCCCCATTCTCCCCTCTCTCTAGTACCTACTTTCTATCTCTGTGACTTTGACTAATTTGAGACCCTTAATATAGGTGGAAAATATTTTTCCTTTTGTTTTAGGCTTATTTCACTTAGCGTAATGTCTTCCAAGTTGCAGCAATGTCACCCATGTGACAGCACAGGTCAGAATTTCCTTCCTTTTTAAGGATGAATAATATTCCTTGTATATATTAACCATAGTTTGTTTATCCACTTACCCATTCATCCACTGACTGACACTTAGATTGTTTCCATCTTTGGCTATTGGTGATACAGATCAATTTAAAAACATTTTTAAAAAAGGTTCTGGCCAGTTAGCTCAGTCTTTTAAGAGCCTTGTCCTAAAATGACAAGGTTGTGGATTTGATCTCCAGTCAGGGCACACACAAGAAGCAACCAATAAGTATATAACTGAGTGGAGCAACAAATGACTGTATCCCTTATCCCTCCCCTCTCTCTCCCTTCCTCTCACTGTCTTTCTAGAAATTAATAAAAGTTAAGCCCTGGCCAGATAGCTCAGTTGGTTGGAGCATCCTCCCAGAGTGCAAAGCTTGCCGGTTCAATTTTCCAGTCAGGGCACATACAGGAGCAGCTTGATGTTCCTGTCTCTCTCTCTCCCTGACTCTTTAAAAAAAAATTTTTTTTTCTTAAGTGAATGTGCCATAGTCTATTTTATTACTCCTCTCCTGATGATTGTTTCTACTTTTGTTAATACTTATCACATTTAGTTAACAATTATCACATGCAAAGCTGCAAACCACCTGCTAGCACCAGAAGAGAATAGCTCCAGCAGAGTGGCTGGGAGTGGGGACTCTGGGAAGTCCTGTGGCTTTGCCGAAGTCTGGCTTAGACATCCACAGTGTAACCTTGGACAAACTCCCAGCCCCTCCGTGCTTGAGTGTCCTCATCTGGGACATGGGAACAGTGAAAGTGAAGGTTAAATAAGATAACTGATGCAAAGTACAAACCCTGGACCTGACACATGGTAAGTTAATAATCCATGTCAGCTGTTATTGTAAATAACATGTCCATGTATGGTAAATTGTTGCCTACTTGCATTGACCCATACAGTGAATTGCCAGCATGACCATTCTATGTGCGTGCACAGTGCATTTTAAATTTTGCAAGGTATCACAGATTACCTTCCCAAAAGGTTGCAGTAGTTGCTACTAGTTACAGAAAGAAGTATGAAACCTTAGACAGTCCTTGAGGAGAGGAGGATGTGATAAAAGCAGGAGTCAAGGAAGATGATCAGGCCACATAGTCATTTCCTTCTCTGATGTCACCCTCAGAGTTGAGGGTGATCCATCAACCTTCCCTTCATCCCTGAAAATAAAAAGATAACGTGCATAGATTTTCATGTTTTTCTTTCACCTAATAATGATCTATGTTTTTATCTTGTATGAATACCTTGGGGGACTATGTTTATGTTTTTCATTTTGGAATTGCTTCTTGGGGACAGAGAGTCTCTTCCTGGAACCCATGTCACACCACCCTTACTCAGTGGGTGACACAGAGTTGAAATGTTCCATCTGCAGGGACCACACTCCCCAGATCTAGCCACGCTATTCCCTTAGAGGAATGTGTGCCCCAGACGGCCAGATAGTCTAATTTTTAAGAGATATCAGAGTTTCTCACTTTTTATGTGAATTCTTTCCATTTAAAAAAATTGGCATTCACTTTAAAAAATACTATATAGCCAACTTTTTGTGAGCATAATATAACCTTTAGGTGACCAAAGGGATGAATCTAAATTCTGAAACACACATGCTTCCAAACAGTATTCAATTCTAGAACAAAGATATCCTCATTCCCATAGCCTACTATGTGAATAGGTCTCTTTGGAGTTGTGTGGTGTCACACATGCAAGTGTATGTGGCAGCCCTAATAGACAACTTTTGCAGTTGTCACCCCCTACAATCCAACTTAATATAAATGCTAACCTTCTACCCATTCAACTCCCCTGGCCATGCACAAAAAGCCTTTCACCTGTCTTGGGCACAAGAGCTATGCAGCAAGGCTGTTGAGGAGGAGTTCTAGCCTTCATGACCAGATTTGCTTTGTCCTCTAGGGTGGTGAAATTTCGTCGCACGGGCGAGAGTTCAAGGTCAGAGGACGACACAGCTTCGGGAGAGCATGAGGTCCAGATTGAAGGGGTTCGCACGGGCCTAGAGGCGGTCGAGCTAGACGATGGGGCAGCTGTGCCCAAGGAGTTTGCCAATCCCACTGACGGTGAGGGGGCCCTGCAGTTGAGGCATCAGCCCAGGCCACAGTCAGGGCTCTGAGATGCCAGGGGTGCCTCCCCAGGTGGCACTCTCAGAGGGATCTTGTGAAGGGGTATGTAAGAGGGCCCAGAAGGCCCTGGGGTGATACTGGAAATGTGAGCTGAACCTACATGGCTTACTTCAGTGGGCAATGTTACATCACAATCCCTGCCATCAGCATCGTTGCATAACATTTGACTGAGGACAGCAACAGTGATGATGAGGATGATGAGGATGATGGTGATGATGATGAGAGTGTAATGATGCTGGTGGTGGTGGTGACAATAATAGTGTATTGATGAAATGGTGATGATGACAGTGATGATGGTGATAGTCATGATTATGGTGGTGGTAATAATTATGATAATTGGAGGTAGTGATGATAGTGTAATGATGATATGGTGATAATGATTGTGATGATGGTGGTGGTGCTGATGATGTTGGTGATGATGGTGATGATGGTAATGATGGTGGTGGTGATGGTGATGGTGACGGTGGTGGTGATGATGGTGGTGATGGTGGTGATGATGGCGGTGATGATGATGGTGATGGTAGTGATGATGGCGGTGGTAATGGTGGTAGTGATGGTGATAATGATAGTGGTGATGATGGTGATGATGGTGATGATGATGGTGGTGGTGATGGTGATGGTGACGGTGGTGGTGATGATGGTGGTGATGGTGATGGTGATGATGATAATAGTGATCGGCACAGCTGACATTAGCTGAGGCTTTACTCTGTGCCAGGCACTATTCTAAGTACTTTATATGTATTACCCATTTAATCTTCACATTTCTAATTGGAACTATTGTGATCACCTTCCCCATTTTGCAGAAGAGGAAATAAAAGCACAGAAAAGTTAAGTATCTTGCCCAGGGTCACACAACTAGGAGTTAGTCAAGCTGGATTTACACCCGGGTGATCTGACTTTGGAAACCATATTCTTACCCATGACCTTGTGCTGCCTATGAGTAAAGCTAGTCAAACAAAGAAACCTGAGGTAGTGCTGTGGGACCTGGTCTTCCCTCATTACATGATGCTGATGAGTGAAAACATTCCATGCGTTTCTGGGAGGCTCCAGCTTTCCAACAGGAGAGAGGGTTAATGACTTGAACCTTAGGCCTGTTGATAGCAGAGCTCGGGAGGCAATGACTGGGGAGAGGGGAGGCAGTGGTTAGGAGCAGCAGCTTTAGTGTCAGGCTAGTCTGGGCTCAACTCCCAGATCTACAGTCTGCCAGCTGTGTGACCCTGGGAAAGTCCATTTCCTCTTCCGTGAATGGGGTTAAGACTGGGCCTTAACATGTAGTTGTTATAGGGACCAATGGAGAGAATGCGCATCAAGCTCTTAGTGCCATGCCTGGCCCGTGATGAACACTCCATAGTACACCATTATATCATTATTACTCTTTATATTACTGCTGACATTACAGGGCTCACTCACTCTGCTTCCTCCTCAATATCTTTGCTGGAAAAAAACCCAGAACCTGATGATGTGATGAGCACCAGCTCATGCTTCTGGAGAACATGATTGACATCAGAGGCCCGTGATTGAAATGCCAAATAAGATGGCAGCTGCCAGCAGAAACTGTTGAGATCCTGAGAGGCAGACCACAGAAGGGCCACCCAGCAGCCTCCTGTTGTATTTTTCTTGTTTAATTAACTTTTTCTGTTGGAATCATTTTAGATTTATAAAAAAGTTGCAAAGATACTACCGAGACTTCCCATTAATGGAAGTATGCCTCACATTAACATCTTACCTAACCATTGTACACTTGTCATAACCAAGAGATGAACTCTGGTGCAGTACTTTTTACTAAACCCCAGACTTAAAAAAATTTTTTTTTACCACTTTTCCCAGCATTGTTGTTGGAGGATACAACCCACACTGTGTGTAGTCTTTTAGCATTTTCCAAAAACACTTACTAGCTTATAAAAATAACACGTGTTTGTTTGGGTTGAATTAAGACATTATAGAAATGTACAAGTAGGTAAGTGAGTCCTGTCCTCAAAAATCACCCTGTGGACACTCAATGTTACTTCCCCTGTGACTGGTGCGCATGGGCACACGTGCGTCTGCACGCATGCGCGTGCGCGCGCGCGCGCACACACACACACATTTAATTTTATCCCAAAGACAGTTCTTACAGTAGTACCCCTCCACAAGTTGTCTTTCACTTAACAGTACAGTATGGACATCTTTCTTTCTATCTGAGTACAGATGAAATCCTGCTTTTACAAAGTATTTTTTCCCTATGGAAGTAATATTCAATACATTGTAAAAGAAGAAAGCTAAAGTTTCAAATGATTTCGCCCTTCTTCCATCCAAAGACAACAAAAATAAAGCCATTATGTAAAGTTTTGCATATATTTTATGCATATTCTTGTATACATACACACACACATACACACATCCATTTCCAAGAAGAGAACCATACTATATATTTTATTGTCTATCTTGCTTTTTAAAAAAAAAAAATTAATTGACAAGAATAGATTACTTGCATCATTCTACATCTGCATATTCTTTTTAACAGTTAGGTCATATTTCATAATGTGGATATACAAACATTCGTATAAAATTATAATATATTGTCATTTATTTAACCAACCCCTTGTTGAAAGACAGTCTGCATTTTTCAGATTTCCCTTTTGTGAACGATGTTACAGTGGATTGTGTAGCAAGATGTACACTTGCTGGAACGTTTTCCTAAGATAAAGCTCTAGGAGTAGCATGTGCTGCCTTTAATGAGCTTGGCTGGGGCTTCCCCCTCCCCCAGAAACCTCTACCTAGCACAACTGCAAGGTGCCCTGAATCCATCCTTCCCTCCCACTTTCTCCTTCCCAGATACTTTCATGGTGGAAGATGCGGTGGAAGCCATTGGTTTTGGAAAATTTCAATGGAAGCTGTCTGTTCTCACTGGCTTGGCTTGGGCAAGTATTTCTGGGGCAGTGACCTCACATTCAGTCTCCAAGAAATCCTTATTTATGCTGCTCCACTGGGTTTCCATGACCTACAAGAAAGAACACAGTTCTTTCCACATAGAGCCTTTGATTGAATCAATAAGGCTTATGTTGAGTAACCCTGGTGGTAATGAAGGTCTGTGCTTGGAGGGAGTTGGGTATGTTGGCATTGTCCTTAAGGAGGAGGTGAAGCTTCTGGCTAATTAAATGGCTCTCAATCCTTTGGGGCTCAGGGATAGTATGAGATTATGATGTCAATTGTGAAGTCACCCTAGAAAAACATGAACAGATAAAAATGAGTCCTTTGTTTCATGAGACTTATAATTGATCCCTTGTTAAAATCCCTTTATCTACCAATTGCAAATAATGCACCTAGATCATTAATACAACTAAAATGGGCTTTTGTGAATGGTGTGTAAGAGGGCTACCTAACTCAATATTTTTCCAAATGGATCTTCAATTTTCCCATGTCATTTCCCCCACTTATTTGAAAGGCCACTTGTATCATCCATCACATTCCCCCAGGCACATGGGCCTGCTTCTGGACTTTCACTTCTGTCCCATTGTTCTGACTAGTCCTGTAAAGGACATTTAATTACTGGGACTTCCTAGTATGTTTTAATATATTGAAAGGTCACACTTGTTAAATATACTGAGAATTCTACATGAACAATGACTTCTAAACCAGAGACAAACCAATCTTTTTTTTTTTTTTTTGTATTTTTCTGAAGCTGGAAAGGGGGATAGACAGTCAGACAGACTCCTGCATGCACCCGACCGGGATCCACCAGGCATGCCCACCAGGGGGCGACGCTCTGCCCATCAGGGGGCATTGCTCTGCCCCTCCGGGGCATCGCTCCGTCGTGACCAGAGCCATGTTAGCGCCAGGGGCAGAGGCCGAGGAGCCATCCCCAACGCCCGGGCCATCTTTGCTCCAATGGAGCCTCGGCTGCGGGAGGGAAGAGAGAGACAGAGAGGAAGGAGAGGGGGAGGGGTGGAGAAGCAGATGGGCGCTTCTCCTGTGTGCCCTGGCTGGGAATCGAACCCGGGACTTCTGCACGCCAGGCCGATGCTCTACCACTGAGCCAACCTGCCAGGGTGAGACAAACCAATCTTTAGTTGAACTAAAGAGAAAAGATCTTTGTCTACCTCTATAAAAACATTTTTCTCAGATTTTTGAAATGCGATGTCTACCCACTTCATTCAAGAAGTACCCTTTTTAAAAAAATATGGAAAAACACACTCAGAAAAGGAATGTTTAGGCCCTGGCTGGATGGCTCAGTGGATAAATTGTCTGCTCAGCATGCCAGAGGTTGCAGGTTCAACGCCCAGCCAGGGCACGTCAACCCCTGGTCAGGGCACATATGAGAAGCAATCAGTGAGTGCACAACCAAATAGAGCAATTAAGTGAAACAAGTTAATACTTATCTCCCCTCACTCTCCTTTCTCTCTAAATCAATGGGGAAATTTTTTTTTTTTTTTTTTCATTTTTCTGAAGCTGGAAACGGGGAGAGACAGTCAGACAGACTCCCGCATGCGCCCGACCGGGATCCACCCGGCACGCCCACCAGGGGCGATGCTCTGCCCACCAGGGGGCGATGCTCTGCCCATCCTGGGCGTCGCCATGTTGCGACCAGAGCCACTCTAGCGCCTGAGGCAGAGGCCACAGAGCCATCCCCAGCGCCCGGGCCATCTCTGCTCCAATGGAGCCTTGGCTGCGGGAGGGGAAGAGAGAGACAGAGAGGAAAGCGCGGCGGAGGGGTGGAGAAGCAAATGGGCGCTTCTCCTGTGTGCCCTGGCCGGGAATCGAACCCGGGTCCTCCGCACGCTAGGCCGACGCTCTACCGCTGAGCCAACCGGCCAGGGCTTTGGGGAAATTTTTTAAAAATAATAAAGAAGAATGTTTAACATCTAGTTGTCAATTCCTGCATGGTACCACACTGTTTGAACTCCTAGAGATTTTAGTATGTTTTGATGTGTGGTACAGTGTTTAGCACGCAGTAGAAGAGGGGTGTCTGCATGCTCTCCCGGGATCACTGAGTGAGGCTCAGCCGGCCCAGCACCAGATAGCATTCTGGCCTCATGACACATGCTTCCTCCCTGCAGATGGCCGATGCCATGGAGATGATGATCCTGAGCGTCCTCGCGCCCCAGCTGCACTGCGAGTGGCGGCTCCCTAGCTGGCAGGTTGCACTGCTGACCTCGGTAGGCAGCTGGCAGCCCTCTCTGGTAGTGCACAGTTCTGGTCCCCTGGGATGGTCTGCGGGGTGTCCCCCTCCTCTTGCTGCTGCCTGAGGCTCAGCAGAAAAGAATTAAATTCTGCATGGAAACACCATGACCTCAGTTTCCTTTATCCCCTGTAGGTTGGCAGCCAACTCTTCTGCACCCAGGGGCCCAACTCTCTGGGGGCCCCTGATACCCTGCTCAATTGTTGGGAAATTGGAAACCACCTAGGCATATCACTTAGACCTTTTGAACTTGACTCATCCAAAAAGGAGATGCCAATACTCCCCACTTAAAGGCGATTTGAGGATTGGAAACAGCATATGCCTGACACACAGCAGATGTTCAGTAAATGATAGTGAGCTGTTGCAGCCTGAAATTAAGGCTGGAAAAAGAGTGAGATAGAATACTCATTGTATTTTGTTAGAGGGGAGTTCAGCAGCCACCTTCTAACTACAGGGGTCCCCAAACTTTTTACACAGGGGGCCAGTTCACTGTCCCGCAGACCGTTGGAGGGCCGCCACATACAGTGCTCCTCTCACTGACCACCAATGAAAGAGGCACCCCTTCTGGAAGTGCGGCGGGGGCTGGATAGATGGCCTCAGGAGGCCCCATGCAGCCCGTGGGCCGTAGTTTGGGGACCCCTGTTCTAACAGAAGCTCACTGTCTAACAGAAATGCTCTTTCCACCCACAGGTGGTCTTTGTCGGCATGATGTCCAGCTCCACCCTCTGGGGAAACATCTCAGACCAGTATGGCAGGAAAACAGTAAGGCGACCTCTCCTAAGCGCATATCCCTAGGCTGTGTCTGTGAAGATGGCGACAAGTAGCCAGACTAAAGCTGCTTGAACACTTGGGAGGGCTAATTAGGAGTTATGTTGATGTGCTTGTGAGAAGACATTTTCTGAGGCCACTGTGGATTCTTGAAATCACACATTCTCTGGAGGGCCCAGGCATACACATTTCACAGTATAGAAGATGGTCTTGGTCCCATGTGATCACCTTGGCACTTATCATTCACATGAGACTGGGGGCGGTGAAGGGTTTGTAAAGAAAGACATCAGCTTTCCTGCCCTAAAGTGAGTCACCTCTCAATCTCAGCAGGATTGAGCTCTGAGGCCGCCAGGGAAATCTGTTGATTAAGACACCCTGAATTGTTGGTCTTCGCCACTCTTCTTGGGACTACCACCTAAATAAACTATTTGTACTAGAATTCTTGTCTCAGGGTCTACTTTTGGGGAAGCCCAGCCTAAGAGATGACATAAAATGGATTTGCAAACAAGAAGGGAATTTACAGGTCTGGAATAATTGCATTGTGCTCTTACTGTCTTGTTGCTTCATGGCTTTTGATGGTCTGCTTTGTATTTTATTTTGTGCTTGTTTTGCTAGACTACACTTGGGCTATTTGATTCTTTCAGTGCGCGAAGCTACGGTCTTTCAAAGTATAGGCTTGGGCCTTATTGAGAAAAGGTCTCTATAGAGCCAGACAAGCTTTATTTGGCTAAGTGCCCTGTTCAGGGCAGGCCACATCTCCAGTAGTACACGTTCTGAGATAATTGCACTCCCTGATTGCTTTATTCTGCTCTTTCTTGGACTCTCCTCATCAGCCTGCAGTTTCTCCAAAGACAAGGTAGTATAGTGGTTATGTGCTTAAACTCTGAAGTCAAATGGACCTGGATTCAGTCCTGGCTCTGCCACTCCTGGCTGTGTGACATTGGGCAAGTAAATTGACCTCTCTGGGTATCAATTTTTTCATCTATATAATGAAATAAAAGCATTGACATTAGAGGGTTAATTAAGGTCGTGAGTATGAATCACTTTGCACAATGCCAGGCACAGGACACATGTAAGCTTACCTTAAAATAACAGCATTTCTTTTTTAAAAAATACTATTTATTGATTTTTTTTTGAGACAGAGAAACTTATTTGTGCATTCATTGGTTGCTTTTTGTATCAACTGGGGATCGAACCCACAACCTTGGCACATCTGGATGATGATGCTCTAACCAACTGAGCTACCTGGCCAGAGCCACAATAATATAATTTCTAACAAGTTCCCAGGTGATGCTGAAACTGCTGGTCCAGGGACCACACTTTGAGAACTCTGGCTCAAACTAATAAAAATCTACTCCTAGAACTAAGACTGGGGTAAGTATCTAAACAAACTTAGAATTTTGTTGGGATGGAAGAAGGGAGATATGGCTGCTGGGTAGGTAACAGACAAGGTCTGCTACAACCATCATGCCATGGATTGGAAATTAACCAGTGCCTTGCCTGGTAGGCACTATACCAAGCATGTCTCCTGCATTTGTGTACTCAAACCCCATAACGACCGTTGACTTAGGTATTATTTTCATTCTGATTTTACAGAAGTGGAAACTGAGGCACAGAGAGTGGGCAACTTGCCCAAGGCCGTATAGTTTGTGTGTCACAGAGCCAGGTCTCACTCTAGTCTAGACCTTCAACCGTGATGCTAGTGGCTTGAATCTGTAGATGTTTAATAAATATATGTCAGCTCAATGAATGAATGAATGTTTGAACAGTGCTATATAGGAAGTAGACTCCAGCTGCAGCCCCTCCTTCTGTGACTGCACAGGAAACACATGGGCCAGCAGAAACCTGGGAGATGTTTACTAATAAGACCACTGGGAAGTGGCCATGGCAGGACTAGAGATGGCAAGGTTGGGGAATTAGCTGTAGCTGTCATTGCCCAGAGGATCTTGGTTGGTTTTACGGGTGGGAGAGGTTAGTTGGAAAGACTTCTCCAGGCTTCCTGGAAAGAATAGAGCAGCGGTTCTCAACCTGTGGGTCGCGACCCCGGCGGGGGTCGAATGACCAAAACACAGGGGTCGCCTAAAGCCATCGGAAAATACATATTTATTATACAACCGGGGTCGCGACCCACAGGTTGAGAACCGCTGGAGTAGAGGCTGTGGTCTTAAGGGGGCAGCTTTCTAGACTCTGCCCCATTCACCCACACACCACTTCCTGTTTCTGGAGGGTGAGAATCACTGCTTTAGGGATTTTTTGGTTGGACGATAGAACAGAGCAAGATCTGGAGCGAGCATGAGGGGGGGTGGTAAGGGAGGAAGGAAGGAAAGAGGGGAAGGAGGGAGGGAGGGAGGGAAGGAGGAAAGGAAAAAAAAAAAAGAAGAACCTCTTAAAATAAGATAGAGCCATTTCTATAGTGGAGCTGAGCACCAAACTGTAAACCCATGGCTGTCCACTGCTGGACCTAACAATCTTCAGGCTGATCAAATACTGAAAGGAAAAAGCTCTTCTAAGATCTTAACATGGCTTCTTCCTGAGCAGACTGGATGTGGGGGTGAACCACTTATTCCTCTGTCTCTAGCTAAAAACATTTTTTATTTACTTGTTCTCGAGGCAAATGTGCATATGCACAAAAAAAATTCAAGAACCTGTAATGAGGAATTTTACTGTGCCCCAAATTCTGCTAGCCAACTGCTGAATGCTGAAGCTATGAGGAATGTAGGGGGAAAGGAATAAAAATTGGAGTTCTGAATTGGCCACTGGGTGACTAAAGCCAGTCATTCCCTGATCTTGGGCCTCATTTTCCTTACTTATATCAAAACAGGTTGGATTAAATAAGAATTGATATTAATAGCTACCATTTATTAAATTCCCAAAACTAAAGGGTAAATGAGTTTTTGTCCCTTGGGTTTGTCCTAATCATTCAGTGAAGTATGTCAGGAACATAGATTTGAGGAGTCAGAAGGCTCAGTGGGACAGTGCTGTGATGTCTGCCATGGGACCAGGACAGGAAGATGGATTGGTCAGGTTAGTAAGCTCCCTGAGGCTGTGCCTGTTTTGTTTACCGAGGTGGCCTTAGGGCCTGACACAGCACCTGACTTCTAGCAGCTACTTAATAAATATTTCTTTTTCTTTTTCTTTTTCTTTTTCTTTTTTTTTTTGTATTTTTCTGAAGTTGGAAACAGGGAGGCAGTCAGACAGACTCCTGCATGCGCCCGACCGGGATCCACCTGGCACACCCACCAGGGGGCGATGCTCTGCCCATCCAGGGCGTCGCTTTGTTGTGACCAGAGCCATTCTAGCACCTGAGGCAGAGGCCACAGAGCCATCCTCAGTGCCCGGGCCATCTTTGCTCCAATGGAGCCTCGGCTGCGGGAGGGAAAGAGAGAGACAGAGAGGAAGGAGAGGGGGAGGGGTGGAGAAGCAGATGGGCGCTTCTCCTGTGTGCCCTGGCCGGGAATCAAACCCAGGCCAATGCTCTAGCACTGAGCCAACCCGGCAAGGGCTCAATAAATATTTCTTGAGTGACTGAGCTGGGTATATGAGAATCAGATCTTGTTTCTATTTTCTGCCATCTCTCCTTCTCTCCAGATCAACAACCTACTTTACTGATGAATTGTCTTTGTTTATCCAAAAAGTCCATGAAGATCGTTAGCTTAGGATCCTGATTTCCCTTGGAAAAGGATGCTTATCCTGCCACGAGGGCTATGATTCTTACAGTGTTCCCAGGAGGGAGCTCTTTAGACTGTAGATGTTTTTGTGTTTATGATGAACCTCAGAGGAGAAAGCTATCAGCTTGGATTTTGAAAAGTTTCATAGATGGGTTTGCAGAAATGCCATTTACCAAAACTTGCGACTTCTAAACACATTTTGGCACCTTTGAGAACAGTGGTTCTCAAATGGGGGTGAATGTGGTCTCCCCCACCCCAACACTTAGCAATGTCTTCAGGTGTTTTTGGTTGTTACACTCAGGGAAGGGTGCTACTGGCGTTTAGTGAGTAGATGTCAGAGATTCTTCTCGGTCCCACAGTACACAGGAGAATCCCCACCAGAGAGAATTAGCAAGTCCAAAATGTGAACGGTGCCAAGGCTGAGATACCAGGAGAGGGAATGTGCAGCCAGCGCTAAATGGTCTTATCATGAAGAGTCAGTTCTTCATCATCCTACTGTGTCCCCTGGGGACTATTCAACCCTCTTTTCAATATTTGCCTATGGAGCTCATCTGGAGAAATGAAATACTGACATAGCATCATTGTGAAAAGCATGAGCTATGAGGCCAAACTTCTAAGGTTCAAATCCCAGCTTCTTCGCGTCTAGGCTGCACAACCTTCAATAAGTTACTCAACGTTGCTGTGCCTCAGTTTCCTCATCTGTAAATGGGATAATGAATAGTCTCTTCCTTTGGGCTATTAGTAGGAGTCAATGGGCCCTTGTACAGAAAACTCTTGGCCCAAAGGAAGCATTTCCAAAAAAAAAATGTCCACCATTATTCCCATCAGTTGCCAAGCACATGGTGCCAATAAGTGGCAAAGCCAATATTAAAATGTAGGTGTGTCTGGCTCCAGAGTCGACATCCTTTGCCCTGACCTTGTCTGCTGGGAGACATAACTGTATTATCCCCAGATGTCAGTCGATCAGTAGGACATTCATCCATCTCAAATACGTGAAGCTTGGGGACCACCTAGACTGTTTTTCCTGTTCTTCGGTCCAGCTTGCTAAATTCCACAGTCAGTGGAAAGCTGGCTTGACCAGAGACAGAGGACAGAAAGCGCCCCAAGCCCACGGGGCCCCCTCGCCCTCCATGTGGAATTCTTGCCTGATCTCAGGGAAGGTGGATCATACACTAATTATAATATAAACCTTCCCCAGAACTCCCCCAGATACGGTGGGCGAGCTGGGCAGCTGGTGAGCTTTGGTGGGCACTGAAAATCTCTTAGCTCCTTGGCTTGCCTCCGCCCAGCTGGGAGATTTATGTGAGGGTGTCTGCTGCGTGACTTTGCAGGGGAATCACAAATTGGATTGAGACTCAGTGGGCCACTTTGGTTGCTACAGAAGTTTCTACAGCGTGGGGGCTGGTGGCAGGCATAGAAAGGAAGGGTAACTGTGGGTGTGTGGCCTTGAAAAGATAGAAATAAACACATCCAGGTTCCTATCCTCATGAACCTTGAGCAAATTACTTTGCCTCTCTGAACCTCAGCTTCCCATCTACAAAATCAGGGTGACAATAGTAGGAGCTCATAGTACTGTTTAAATAAGACAAGTTATGTAAGGCACTTAGACCTGTGTTTTACCGATGCATGGTTAGCGTGTGATCAGTGGTAACTATTACAGTTTGAACTCAAAGAAAAACAATTTCAGAATATGATCAGGTCAATGTCTAGTTTAATGGCTATAGGTCCATGTTATCCCTCAGGAGGAAAAAGAGGTGGCTGGCAGGCAGTAGGCTTCTCATTTCTTCTTTCTTTCTTTTTTTAAGATTTTATTTATTGATTTTACAGAGAGAGGAGGGTAGGGAACGTGAAGTAGCTGCTTCACTCTATTTGTTCATTGGTTGCTTGAAGTATGTGCCTTGACTGGGCAAGCCTAGGGTTTCGAACCAGAGTCCTTAGCATTCCAGGTTGGGGCTGGAAGCCTTTCCAAGCTACAGGCTGCAAACTGATGAGCTATGGGCAAAATATGGCCCCCAAAATGTGTTTTCTTGATCCTATACAATGCTTTATAAGATTTCAAGTCAGTTGCCTCTATTTCAAAAATGACATTTTTTTCATAAAAATAAAAGTTATATGTGTGTGTGTGTTTTTTTATTAGACTGACAGCCTGGGATCCATATTCCATGGTGGTGACTTTTGGCTTGAGCTGAGTAGAGGCTGATATGGCAGATCAAGTTTTCTTTCATTCACCCAGACTCACCTGTCTTTGCTGTGTGATGTGTATGTATGTTCTCTGCCAGAGGTAACAGGGAGCCATCAAAGGCTCTGGAGAAGGGGAGTGGCTCATTCACAGTACAGCCTTTGCAGTTGGAAATAACTGGCTTCTGGTTTGTTTGGGTTTTTTTTGTGGGTTTTTTTTTTGTATTTTTCTGAAGCCAGAAATGGGGAGGCAGTCAGACAAAGTCCCGCATGCGCCCAACCGGGATCCACCCAGCATGCCCACCAGGGGGCGTTGCTCTGTTGCAACCAGAGCCATTCTAGCGCCTGAGGCAGAGGCCATGGAGCCATCCTCAGCACCTGGGCCAACTTTGCTCCAGTGGAGCCTTGGCTGCGGGAGGGGAAGAGAGAGACAGAGAGGAAGGAGAGGGGGAGGGGTGGAGAAGCAGATGGGTGCTTCTCCTGTGTGCCCTGGCTGGGAATCGAACCTGGGACTCCTGCACGCCAGGCCGACGCTCTACCACTGAGCCAACTGACCAGGGCTGACTGGCTTCTGTTTTGACTCTGCTGATCCTGAACAAATTACTCAACTACTTCGACCGTCTCTGGTGCCTAGCAAACAGTTGGCATTCAATACAGCTGAATGAATGAATGAACAAGTAATAGTACTTTGACTGCTAGGTACACAACAGGCGTCAATATATGCATAGTGAACAAATGAGTGCATGAATGAATGATGAGTGATACATATCAGTACCTCTAGTGCAGGGTACACAGATGTTCAGTGTACACTGAATGAATATCTATCAGATGAATAATATAAATATGTATAGATGCCAGTACTCTAGTGTCTGGTATCCAGCAGGCTCTAATACATGCTTATTGTTGAATAAATAATTGAATAAGCAAATGAATGTATAATGTCAATGCATCTATTTCTAGATCTTGAGATACAAGGAATGTTCAATAAATAAGGAAGGAAGGGAGGGAGGGAGGAAAGGAAGGGCTAGCAATCTAAAAAGCAGAACACATATTAGGTAGAATGACAAGTATAGTTAATGAGAAGGCCAAAGAACGATTCTACAGAGTCCCCAAGCAGTGCTTGACTGGGGCTCGCTTGCTGTGCCCATGGCTTTGCAATAGCCATGGCAGTGCTCACAAATGGTTGCTAAGTCTTTATATTCTGGGCATCTGGAAATCCCTGGCATCAGCAGGCACGTGCAGAACCAGCTGCAACCTGCTGTGACCTGACAGGACAGGTCAGCACGCCTCTCTGTGGTGCCTGGCATGCGGGTCACCGGTGACCTCACTGGGATATCACAAGCAGCTCTATAGCTTCCATGCCCTAATCTGGATGACCTCTTCTGGTTTCTTCTCCTCTTCTGCTCTGTTTTCTTTTTATTTTCTCCACTGCTAATGATATCCTGTTTCTGATTCAAGGCTCTTTGGATCGCAAGGCAGAAAATCTCTATTTAGTTAGCTTAAGCCAAAAGAAAGGAATTAGTGGATGTGTAGCAGGTACCAATTTCATTCATAGTCATGGGTTTAAGGGTGCAGAAGTGTTGCTTTATTATTATTACAATAGATCTAGGACTTCTTATTTTAATACTTCCTGTCCTACCTGTTCTCTTATGTACACAGTATCTTTATTTTTATCAACTCTTGTTTTTTTGGTTTTTCTTTTAATTTTTCTGAAGTGAGAAGCAGGGAGGCAGAGAGATAGATTCCCGTATGCGCCCAACCAGGATCCACCTGGCATGCCCACCAGGGGGAGATGCTCTGCCCATCTGGGGTGTTGCTCCATTGCAACCCGAGCCATTCTAGCACCTGAGGCGGAGGCCATGGAGCCATCCTCAGTGCCCGGGCCAACTTTGCTCCAATGGAGCCTTGGCTGCAGGAGTGGAAGAGAGAGAGAGAGAAAGAAAGAAGAGGGGGAGGGTGGAGAAGCAGATGGGTGCTTCTCCTGTATGCCTTGGCCTGGAATCAAACCTGGGACATCCATGCTGGGCCTATGCTCTATCACTGAACCAACTGGCCAGGGCCTTGTTGTTGTCTTTTTTTAATAAAAAAGATTTTTGGGTGGGAAAAGAAGCTCTACAGAGCATCTTAAATGGGAAATTAGTAAATGCCCTAAAGAAATATCTGCAAAAATAAATACAATTAAAATAAAACAATGTTATTAAGTTCTAGCTGGTTATCATTGCCCCACTGTTCTCTCTGTTAAAAAGAGAGATTAGTAGCAGGTGGTCATAATGGTCTTCAAGACAGACTAGCACAGTATGGACACTTCCTTTTGGAGGTAATCAGAAGAATGAATATCAAAATGAAAAAAGAAATCACTTTCTTGCAAGGTGATTCAAAGGTATTTAAAATATTCCCTCTACTATCTAAAATCATTTTCTGAAATACCTGAAATCATCTGGTAGACCTCCAAATTTCCTCTGTCACCCTTTTAATTCAGTTGAAGGCTGTAATGCTAAAATTGTATGCTTCGTACTTTTCCCCTAGAGCGGTGGTAGTCAACCTGGTCCCTACCGCCCACTAGGGGGCATTCCAGCTTTCATGGTGGGCGGTAGCGGAGCAACCAAAGTATAAATAAAAAGATAGATTTAACTATAGTAAGTTGTTTTATAAAGATTTATTCTGCCAGACTTAGCAAAAATCTGACATAAAGTACTTGGTAAGTAATTATTATTATATGCTTTAATTTGCTGTAACTCTGGCTTTATAAATTTTATAAAGTAGAGTTACTTCCCTACTTTATAAATCACCATTACTGTGGAACCAGTGGGCGGTTAGAAAATTTTACTACTAACAGAGATACAAAAGTGGGTGGTAGATATAAAAAGGTTGACTACCCCTGCCCTAGAGTGTTCCCAGGGGGTTGGAGAGTGAACTCAACCCTGGAGATCTGGAAAGAGCACTTCAGAAAGAGACCTGTCCAGACCTCTTATTGCTCTTCTCAAATCCATGTCAAATTTTGCGTTCTGCTCAATAACAGGTTTGGTGTTGGTTGTTATGTAAAAACTATTATTCAAATTATATTTAGCCTCAATTCTCTCTCAATCTCCAAGAGTAATTAACACTCCAGGATTATACACCATGCTTTTCTTGCCGCATTGTGTCCCTAGGTACTTTTTATTTTATTCTGTTTTAGAATAAACACCTTTATCTCATGGGCTCAGATCAGAGGGGAGGGGATTTATTTGCATTTCCAGGCCTTGATTTTCCTCAGCTAGAGTTCCAGCCCCTTGCCCTCCAGCCCATCGGCATCTGCTTGGCCATGGCCATGTTGGCCTGGTCTTAAAGCGATGCATACAGGGAGCTTGCCTTGCTGGGACTGCTCCCCTAGAAGACTGCTGGTTTTGGCATTCTTGTCCTTTCATTATATTTTTTCTGAATTTCCTTTGATCATTTTTTAAGATCTCTTTCTCCTCAGGAGTCAGCTTGGCCTCGTTCTTGTGGCCCTGGGGCAGCGCATAGTGGGAATGGTACCATTGTTGGTGTGGAGTGCTGTCAGTGAACATGAAGTAGTTTTTTCCTAGGGGCTCTGTATGGACCAGTTTGTTGTTGGATGCTTTGTAGACAACATCAATAATCCTTGTTTTGCGTTATGACACTCTGAGCCCCAGAAGTTGCCCATTTCCAGCCTCAAGGCTAGGTACTTCTTGTCACCTCCCTGCATGTGGACTGTGTATATGTGGCAGGGGCCAATCATAGTATTGGCAGCAAGGTGTCCCAGCTCATATTTTTTATTCTTGTGGTGGCTTTTCTCTTGCCCTCAATCTTGTGGTACTTGTACCAGTTGTCCCAAGAGATGCCCATGGCTTGGCACTGGTTGGAAAGAGCTTCCTAGGTAGTTCTTAACTTTGTCAAATACAATGTCCCCTTTATTTTTAAAAAATGTTATTAAGGGTGGATGGGTGAGGGAGTTAAAAGAAAAAGGGAAAAAAAAGATCAAAACCCCCCCAAAACTTATAGACATGGAAAAAAATTTGATTAAAACCCTTAATAATGTTCCTTAATTATCCAGAAGTAATTTCAAAGATAAAATGAAAGGCCCACTCACTTAATTTAAAAAAGAAATTTGTTATAATACCCTCGCTATGATATGAGGGAGAAATTTTATTTTATTTTATTTTATTTTATTTTATTTTATTTTTTTCTCATTTTTCTGAAGCTGGAAACAGGGAGAGACAGTCAGACAGACTCCCGCATGCGCCGGACTGGGATCCACCCGGCACGCCCACCATGGGGCACCGCTCTGCCCCCCAGGGGGCGATGCTCTGCCCATCCTGGGCGTCGCCATGTTGCGACCAGAGCCACTCTAGTGCCTGAGGCAGAGGCCACAGAGCCATCCCCAGCGCCCAGGCCATCTTTGCTCCAATGGAGCCTTGGCTGCGGGAGGGGAAGAGAGAGACAGAGAGGAAGGAGAGGGGGAGGGGTGGAGAAGCAGATGGGCACTTCTCCTGTGTGCCCTGGCCAGGAATCGAATCCCGGTCCTCCGCACACTAGGCCGACGCTCTACCGCTGAGCCAACCGGCCAGGGCTGAGGGAGAAATTTTAAAAGGAGATAATTAACAATGTAAGATTTATTTTCAATATGCAAATGTTCATATACAACTCTGCCTGGATAATAAAAGGGAATAGTGAGTATTTGCTCCTGATTATAAATAATTTGCATTTAACTGAAATCTGTTGATGACTTTTCTGTATAATTGACATTTGGAAATAAGATTTAGATCAGTGTATTCATAGGTGCACACTGGAACCCTGTGAATGCAGACGGATGCTGGAGTGTTCCCTCTGTGACTCAGACACCACACACAGCGTTGCCACTGACAACAGGCTTTTCTGTAATGATGAACCATTTTGTAAACTTCCAGATAAAACAAATCACAACCTTCCTTTGGTTTGCCTGGAAATTGCCTTCCTGAAAAATTAAGTATGGTATATTCAAACAATCCCCCTACTCAAATCCTGTTTATATGTAAAAGGGAGTAACGATCTAGATGCAGATCATCATACACAGAGTTTTTAGTTGCATGATGGTTGGGTGGGAAGTTTGATTTGAGCTGGTGTAGGACATAGGACAAGTCTTTGTTGAGTTCCAGACACAGTGGTACATCTTACACATCTGGGCCTGGTTATTCTGTGCCAATCATTGGGGCAACCAAGGATGCCCCACAGTTTTGACATATACCCCCTAAGGGCTCACAGTACCCACACAGAGAACCCTGTGTTGTGTGGGTTACCCTTCAGCATGACCCCATTGGTGACTTTAAATATGTGTATGTGGGGAGAGGAGTATGTGACCTGGAGGGGCTGAGCAGCCCTGTGACTTGGTGTCTCCATTCTCTGTAGGGGCTGAAGATCAGCGTGCTCTGGACCCTGTACTACGGGATCCTCAGTGCTTTCGCGCCCGTGTACAGCTGGATCCTGGTGCTCCGGGGCCTGGTGGGCTTCGGGATCGGAGGGGTTCCCCAGTCGTAAGTAAATACCCGCTCTGGCCTTCTAGCCAGTCAACTGTGTCATGGCCTTGAGGGATGTGAAGGTGGCTATAGCAGGGCTTCTGGTATCAGGGAGCCATGATGTAATCAGAGAGTAGCATCATTATCAGTATTGTAATGATTAACAGCAAAAGCTGCACAATAGCTGGACAGTTGTAAATGTGAAACAATAGCAACAATAATAGATCTAGCATGGGTTGGACATTACTCTTTTGCACATCACAGCAGCCTCGAGCAGTGTGTTATTGAATTATTTCCATTTTACAGTTGAGGAAGCCGAGACTCAGTGGGTAAAATGATTTGCCCAAGTCACACAGTATTAGGTAAAACTAAGAACCCAAGTTTATCTGCCTTCAACATCCATGCTTTTGATTACTATGCATGCTGTCTCTCACCCCCTTGTAATATAAGCAAAAGCCAGGGGACGGGGCTAACCATTTGTGAGTTGGGTGTTGTTTTGTTGTCATGCTGTTAAGGTACGGAGAGTAGTCAGAGCTATAGGAAGGCATCACTCTCTTCTGTGACATTGGGGAATCCCTAAAGCAAAGGTTGGCAGACAACAGCATGTAGGCTGAATTCACGTGCTGATTGGTTCTCTAAATAAAGTTTTATTGAAACACAGCCACATCCATTAATTTACATATTATATATGCCCCTCTTCATGCAACAGCAATGGAGTTGAGTAGTCTCAGCAGACTCTATGGCCTACAAAGCCTTCCCTCCCTCATTCATTATTGATCCCTGCAGGGCTCTGCATAGTAGACCTTTGACATCTCCTCCTGGATCTGGGATGAACTAAAAACCGCGGGAGCTGGAGGCAGAGGCCATTATGCCAAGCCAATAAATCAGGGTTGGCAGGGGCTTTGTGGTCCATGGGCTTCGCTTAAGGCCCAACTCCAGGAATTGCTGCAGACAAGGCCACTACGCCATTCATGAGCCATTCATTGTCTAGGGGGCTGTTGTCCCCTAGTGGCTGGAAGGAATGCAATCACAGAAGTCCACATTAAATCCCTTTCCCTGGAATGCTTAGGTAGATGACAGCAGAACCAGCTTCTGAACAGCCACCTGGATTTTTTCCCCCATATGATGAAAAAGAAAGGAACTTAGAATTCACAATGTCTGCAGGGATTCGTGTGCAAGGTGGTAGAATGAGAGGCACTATCTTCTACCTCTTCTTCCTGCACATATTCCAGAATTGGCATAAAAGGTATAAGAGATAGAAAAGTCATTCACGGTACTGGAAAGCAGAAAGAGGGTGCCAATGGCCAACCATAAATTTTGAGGAACCTCTAGAAGGTTATAAGCAGATGGTGCTACGATGGCAGAGTAACCAAAGGAGGAAGAAAGCACCTCCTAAAACTACAAACAGGAGAGATTATTGAGGAGAGAGGATGGGGCGCCAGCGAAATAAAGGACACAGAATGGCTGAGAGAGCCTTTACTCCTTACACTTATGTTGTGAGGGTATCCAGCTCACCTACCTACTCCCCGCCCCCATGCTCCAGATACCAGCCTCTCCCCTTAGCTGTTCATCTATAGACTTCCTGTTTGTTTATTGAGCTATTACTACATTCTAGGCACTGGACCACGTGCTTTATACCTACGACCATTTTAAAACTCATAAAACCTTAAGACATAGATATTATCTCCATTTTACAGGTCTGAAAACTGGGGCTTTAAAGAAGTGTGGTGCCCCGGCCAGGTAGCTCAGTTGGTTAGAGCGTCACCTTGATATGGCAAAGTTGCGGGTTTGATCCCTGGTCAGAGCATGTACAAGAAACAAACAATGAATGCAGAAATAAGAACAACAAATCAATGTTTCTCTCTCTCTTTCTCTTCTTTCTAAAATAAATAAGTAAATCAATAAAGTTTAGTAAAAAGGTCATACAGCTAGTAAAGGGCAGAGCTGAGACTTAAACATCACTCGACCCTCCAAATCTAGTCTTTTAACAACTCTGTCCTACAGCTCTTTTGTTTGTGAGGCAAACAAAAAAGCCCCACAGACAAAATGGCAAAATTATGGAGGAAATATGTAACCACCCGAGAGCCACTGGCTTCCCAGCTCTTTTGCTTTAGCCATTGGCATAAAAATAATCGTCTTAATTATGCAGTGTTCTTATCTAGTTATAAAAATAGCACCCCTAAGTTCATTATTTGGAGACATTGGTTGGAGTTATTTTATGTAATTAAATGTAACTAAGAGTTTCCATTCATTTAGAATAGCTTTGCCCAACTGTACCACCTCAGGAAACCAAATGAGTAGGATTTTGCTGTGAAAGTTTTTAAAGCCCAACAATTGGAAGTCCTTATAATGTACTCTAACTTTTTAGTATAAATACAAATTGTATTCTTTAAAATTTGTCAATTAAAATTTCTTTCCAGTTTTATTGATATATAATTGACATATAACCCTTCTATAAGTTTAAGGTATACAGCATAATGACTTGACTTACATATCTTGCAAAATGATTACCTCAATGAGTTTAGGTAACATCCATCATCTCATACGCATATTATATTATTAATAAGGAGCCATTGCCCTGGCCGGTTGGCTCAGCGGTAGAGCGTCGGCCTAGCGTGCGGAGGACCCGGGTTCAATTCCCGGCCAGGGCACACAGGAGAAGCGCCCATTTGCTTCTCCACCCCGCCCCCCCTCCTTCCTCTCTGTCTCTCTCTTCCCCTCCCACAGCCAAGGCTCCATTGGAGCAAAGATGGCCCGGGCGCTGGGGATGGCTCCTTGGCCTCTGCCCCAGGCGCTAGAGTGGCTCTGGTCGCAACATGGCGACGCCCAGGATGGGCAGAGCATCGCCCCCTGGTGGGCAGAGTGTCGCCCCTGGTGGGCGTGCCGGGTGGATCCCGGTCGGGCGCATGCGGGAGTCTGTCTGACTGTCTCTCCCTGTTTCCAGCTTCAGAAAAATGCAAAAAAAAAAAAAAAAAAAAAAAAAAGGAGCCATCCTTCTGACCTGATCTGTGCCTTTCTGTGTCCCTCCTCTCTCTCTTTCTTCTTTCCTTTCTTTCTTCCCTCAAAGTGGGTGTTCACACTGGTTCTTGGTAATAGCAACAATAACATTAATAGTGATGATGATGTTGAGTGCTTACCAAGTGCTAGGCCTATGCTAAGTGCTCTTTTCACACTACTTCATCTTGTCCATTGAACAACCCTATTATCCCCATCTTACAGATGAGAAAACAGAGGCTTAGAGAATCACAAGTGACTTGCTTAAGGTCAGATAGGTATTAAGTGTAGTGTGGAAGTTACAGTATTTTTGCCCTGTAACAAACCATCCCAGCACTTAATGGCTCAAAACAGTGATTTATTTAACTCATGGTTCTGCAGTTCGGTTGTTCTGGTCTCCGTAGGGGTTATGTGTCTTCAGTCAGCTGGTGAATTGAATTAAATGGGAACTGGCTAGGCTAGCATGGCCACAGCTAACTCATCTGTGTTTCTTAGCTTCTTATCCCCAGCGGGCTAGCCCAGGCACCCAGTCATGTGGTACCTGGGCAGGGGCTCAGGAGAGCAAGCAGAAGCCATAAAGTCTCTTGAGGCCCAAGCCTGGAACTGGAATGATATCACTTCTGCAACATTCTATTGATCAAAAGCAAGTCACAAAGCCCAGGTTCAAGGGATGGGGAAATAAACTCTGGAAGGAATGACCTGCAAAGTCTCATGGCAAGGCTGCATAGATATAGGGAGGAAAAATTGTAGGGCAACTTTTGCAAACCATCTACTGGGTTCAAATCCAGGTTGTCTAATGCCAAAGCTCTTTCATTTGAACAAATATTGGGAAAGAGTTTTGAGCTTATATAGTCAGAGGTCCTGGTAAATCATTAATGTCCATGGGTCCTGAGTACTGATTTGGGGAGGATTCTGGGAACATAAAATGGGTGGTTCTGAGCAGGTACTAATCTCTTTAATTCAGGCAGGAGAGAGTAATCACATTTAGGATGCCAAATAGTTCCATTTTCTGTCTATAAAGGAGCATTAAGAAGGAAGAGTCTTTAATTTAAGTGAGGGAATTAAATGTAACTTTATTTTTAACAATATATTTTTGTTTTAGCAAATTTTTAAAAAGCAAATAAGCATCCACCCTCCCTCCAATGATAATTGCCTCTAATTGCACCTACTACCTCACACACACACACAAATATATAAGATCCAGTTGGGCCCCCTGGGCAGATTATTTCTTCTTTCCAGTAGAGGGTGCTGTGTACTTCAGCAGAAATGCCACTTACCTAGGAGTCCGGATGTAAACCTTCGTTAACTGGCACCCGACTTGTGTTTTTAGCCATTTTTAAAAATGCATGCACACCCCAGGTACCACGAATTCTACCTTGAAACCTGCCTCAGGAAGTTCTTCACTTGGGTGTCTACAACGAGCTTGCTCACAAACCTGTCCTTGGCACGGTCTTTTCTTCCCAAGACGAAGCAGAAATGCCAAATGGAGATCACTGGTCATTTCCTCCTGAGCATGTGATCCAATTGGCAAATCTCGAATTGCCAAAGTGCTATAAATGCTATTATTTGCAGCGGGGGGTTACTTACGCCAGGATCTGCTGCTTCTTGGCATGGCTAATTTTGTTGCTCATTCTTTTATTCATCTGTGTAATTGTCATAATGACCATACTTTGGATGAAGACCAAACAGCTCGTTTTCATTATAAACTGCTATGAGTAATGGCCAAGTGCAGGACACAATTCTAGGAAAAGATGTTTCTTTTTTTTTTTTAATTTCTTTTTATTTATTCATTTTTAGAGAGGAGAGAGAGAAGGAGAGAGAGAGGCAGAGGAGAGAGAGACAGAGAGAGAGAAGGGGGGAGGAGCTGGAAGCATCAACTCCCATATGTGCCTTGACCAGGCAAGCCCAGGGTTTCGAACTGGCGACCTCAGCATTTCCAGGTCGACGCTTTATCCACTGCGCCACCACAGGTCAGGCGAAAAGATGTTTCTTGTAGCATAAGTTGCAAAAACAAAAAATTGCAAACAATCTATGTATTGATCAATGGGGTCACACCTATTAAAAAATAATGCTGTAAATCTACGTATATTAATATGGAAAGATTCCCAAACTCTCTTATTGGAAGCAGATCCTGACACAGATTCAAGAACAAACATAGTTGATCCTAGAACAAGGTGAGGGTTAGGGACGCCAGCACTGTGCAGTCAAAAATCTGAGTATAACTTTTGACTCTCCAAAAGCTTAACTATAGTCAGCCCTTCATCTGCAGATTCAACCAACCATGAATAGAAAACAGTATTTTCCATCCACGGGTGAGAAAATCCTGTTGGAAATGCAAAAATAGTTTAGATCTGCGGATATGAAACCAAAGGACATGAAAGGGCTGGAATCTGCATGTAAGTGGACCCACCTGATTCAGATTCATGTTGTTCAAGGGCCAGCTGTAGTGGTTGACTCTGGGAGACTCTGCAGCATACATCTCCAGACTGTCTCATTCTAGGGATGAGTTAAGGGCTGCTCCTGGGAAGCTTTAAAAAAATGCAGAAGCCAGGGCCCACCCCCAAGACTCTGTTTCTGAAGGTCCGGGGTGACACTTGGGGATCTATGTATGAAGTCATCATTCCAGAAAATTCTAATGTAAGTGGTCCACAGACCACACTCAGAGGAACGTTGGCCTAAAAATTCAGAAAACTGTAGCGATCTTCCCCCCCAGTCTGCCCTTAACCCCCTTCTGCCTCTTTGCTTTCCCAGGGTGACGCTGTATGCTGAGTTCCTTCCCATGAAAGCCAGAGCTAAGTGTATTTTGCTGATTGAGGTAAGGAGGATGGCTGGGTTTATAGAGAATTCTCAGTCTCTGACATGAGGTGCTCGGGTGTCTTGAACCACAAGACAAGGAAAAGGGAGTTTAAGAAAGATATGAAGACTTACTATTGCAAAGACTTAAATGATCAGTTATGTTGATTCTGACATGGTTGTTTTGAGATACAGATAAGTTCTTCAATTTAAAAAAATATGGTGGCTGACAGGTGGTATGTTCTTCTTGAACTGGAAATGGCTTTATCTAAGAGTTGGTGCTAAATGGCATAGTTTAAGAGGACCAAACTCCTGCCTTCCACCATATCATTGCTGTCCACCTCATCATGTCTTGTCTGAGATCTCTGTTCATGGCCACCTCTTGGCCTGTATGTAGGCTGCATTCGAACTCTTGGTCCAATAAGTACCTCTCAAGACCTTCTTTTGCCAGGGTTTTGTGACCCATTTTCCAACCATGGTCTGGAAGATCTCAGGGCTAATTCATAGCTTCCCAACACCCCTCCTCCATGCAGTGGCAGACTGGTATATTTGTCCCAGCTGGACACTGATGTCCAAGTGATGACTGTGATGCCATTCTGACCTCCCTAGTCATCATGATTATACTGACAATATGGATCACATTGACCTCATAGCCCAACTTAACCATCCTGACTATATCCAACCCTGACTAATCAGGATGGTAATCAGCTGGTCCACAGTGGTATGGTTGAACCAGTTGTTTAAATTTTGAAACAGAGCGTCGGCCTGGCGTGCGGGGGACCCGGGTTCGATTCCCGGCCAGGGCACATAGGAGAAGCGCCCATTTGCTTCTCCACCCCCCCACCCCCCCCCCCGCTTTCCTCTCTGTCTCTCTCTTCCCCTCCCGCAGCCAAGGCTCCATTAGAGCAAAGATGGCCTGGGCGCTGGGGATGGCTCCTTGGCCTCTGCCCCAGGAGCTAGAGTGGCTCTTGTCGAGGCAGAGCGAAGCCCCGGAGGGGCAGAGCATCGCCCCCTGGTGGGCAGAGCGTCGCCCCTGGTGGGCATGCCGGTGGATCCCGGTCGGGCGCATGCGGGAGTCTGTCTGACTGTCTCTCCCCGTTTCCAGCTTCAGAAAAATACAAAAAAAAAAACCCCAAAAAAATTGAAACATATTTCTGACAGCTGATTCTGAACTTTGACTATCTCTCATCTCCTGACATCCTGTCCTTTCTTAGGACACCCCTAGAACTCTTCATGATCTGACAACTAAAGAGTTAACTCCTGACATAGTCATGGTGGGGGGTGGAGGAGGTGTATGACCATTCTGATCGGTCAGTGCTCTATATCAGTAGCTAGACATTTTGAAGGTCACCCTGGTTTTCAGCAACAGAAACGGACTGTGGCTAATTTAGGCAAAAGGAGATTTAGAAAGGCTCTTGGGGGCTGCCAGAGCTGTTGGGATAACTGAAGAACCAGTTTTGAAATGGCAATAGTTGTAGAGTCAGGCTCACAGCAGAAAACAGCATACTCAAATTAGGAATAGTTGAAGAGGGTTTCATAAAGGGACTATTTATAATGGCCTTGCAGAGGTATTATCACATCAGCCAGTAGGGCAAAGGGAGGGAGTAATTAGCAGCTCAGAGAGAGAGTTATATGGCCAGGACCGTTGGGTGGGAGTGTATCCTTTAACTGAGGGATGCAGCCAGCCCATGACTGCCCCTCAGAGAGGGAGCCAGAGCAATGAACTCCCAATCTCTCTTTCCTTCTTCCCTCTCTCCTATGCCTGTGGTGGTCCCCACTGGCTGCACCCAGTGGAAGCCAGAAGACAGGGAGCCAGGTGAAAAAGGATGGAGAGAGACTTGGAAAGGCAAACAGAGGATACTCAGTTCCACAGGAAAGAGGCCATTCTGATAAAAGATACTGAAGCACTGCTGGGCAGGGAAGATGGATGTTAATGGACAAAACCCAACATGTCCACTACCATCCTGACCTCACACAATATTGATCATATAGATCTCCTTAACCAGAGCTGCCCAAGCACACACTCCAGTGGGAACCATGCAAATATATATTATGGATGGCACCCTTGGGAGATGGACCCCATGGTGGCTCTGGCCCAACCATATAAACCACAGGAGAAGTGATAGCCATTCTGACCTTCTGACCCCAAGCACCCCCTACCCACATGGATTACCTTATCTACAGTGATCCTGACATTGCTTTCTGTGTTGACCAATGCTGTCCCCATCACTGACCCCCATTCTCCTGTGCCAGGTGTTCTGGGCCATCGGGACAGTGTTCGAGGTCATCCTGGCTGTGTTCGTGATGCCCAGCCTGGGCTGGCGGTGGCTGCTCATGCTCTCAGCTGTCCCACTCCTCCTCTTTGCTGTCCTGTGTTTTGTAGGTATCCTTTAAGCAATCTCAGCCTTTGCTATTGTGACCTTCACTATATTTTGACGGGGAGAGGGTAGAGGAGGCCACCTTTTACGATTATTTTTTTTTAATCAGGAAATGGGACAAAGGAACAGGACTCGGAGTAAGTTTAGAATGGGGTATTGGGTTTCTAGACAAACACTGTTGGAATGTTCTTTAGGGAGATAATGAGGGTTGGAGGGGAACCTAGGTCCTACCACTGAAAGAGCTACACTTAAGGTAAGTGTATTAGAATAGTAGGGACTCTTTAAGTTGCAAGTGACAGAAACCCAACTCAACCTGGCTTGAGTAAAAGAGCGAGATAGACACGTGACAAAGGATTAAATGTTTGCATGGCTGGTGAAGGCAGTCCTCTGGCTCCAGAGTCCCCCCTACCCTTTCCTTAAGGTCTCCACACACAGATGAACCCAGTGTTCTGTTCCACCCTAACCTGCCACGCCTGGATCTCCTGTCCCTACAGTGGCTGCCGGAGAGTGCAAGGTATGATGTGCTGTCTGGGAACCAGGAAAAGGCCATCGCCACCCTAAAGCGGATAGCGACAGAAAATGGAGCTCCCATGCCACTGGGGAAACTCATCATTTCCAGACAGGTCAGTTCCTGATCCACACTGACTGTGGCTTGTATGTCCCTGCGCATGCAGGGGTGCACGTATACCTGGGTGTGTGTGTGTGTGATTGTAGGTATATGTGGATCTGGTGGGGGTTTGGTGGGCGGATCCTGCAAGGGGAATCTTGCAACTCGAATCGGTGTGTTTTCGCTGCCAAGTCCTAAAAGGGCCACCTGGAGAACTTAGCCGACGATTAGAGAAATGTAATGCAGTCTCCACTAATGGATCCCGTAACTACTCTAGCTTCGGTTTTGCCTTTCAGCACCGATGAAGTCTGATTAGCAAATGTGATTGATCGGCAAAGGCTGGACAACAAACCACATTAGAAAGTGCCACGATAGGCTTAGATCCAGGGCACCAAACTGGCTTAGAAGGCGTCCTTAATGTTTGCTGCTTCTCACCAGTGGCAACACCATCAGGGAATCCACCACAATGAGAATTGATGAGCAGCTTCCGTCTGCGCATGCGCAAGCGCTCTGAGCACGTAGGCAGAAGGCCAGCAGATTAAAAGCTGAGATTCTTTCCCTCTGCGACAAATACCCTTAAACAAACAACAGTCCCTATAAGCAAATTATGTTTAAAAATAAATTTGTATTTCAAATTGTTTTTATATTATGCAAAAAGAACTGAGTGAAATTTCACCAAATTGAGGGGAGGTGTTGCATGGTCCGATGATATAGAGGCCAGGAGACACACCCAAATTCACTTGGGAAATATGATGGTCTAGGAAGGCTCCAGGGAGGTGGTGAATTTTGAGACAAAGTGGAGAGAGGAGCTTTCTGTAAGCATACCAATTTTCCAAAAGCAAATTTTCCGGAATTAGCTTGCCAATGTATCAATTTGCCAAAAATGTGTTTTGAGGATTATTTTAAAAAAACCCAAACATTTAGTAGTAGCCTGACCAGGCGGTGGCACAGTGAATAGAGCGTCGGACTGGGATGCAGAGGACCCAGGTTTGAGACCCCGAGGTCGTCAGCTTGAGCGCAGGCTCATCTGGTTTGAGCAAAAGCTCACTAGCTTGGACCCAACATCGCTGGCTCAAGCAAGGGGTTACTCGGTCTGCTGAAGGCCCCCGGTCAAGGCACATATGAGAAAGCAATCAATGAACAACTAAAGTCTCACAACGAAAAACTGATGATTGATGCTTCTCATCTCTCTCTGTTCCTGTCTGTCCCTATCTATCCCTCTCTCTGACTCTCTCTGTCTCTGTAAAAAAACAAAAAAAAAAAACATTTAGTAAATAAGAATACATTTTTCTCTATAGAAATATTAGTACATTTTTTCAACAAATATAGTTTCTCTAAATATTCTTAAATATGTTCAATAAATACATTCTCAAATATATTCAGTAAGCATATTTAATGAATGCTTTCTTTTTATTGAAGAATATATTACAAAAATATTTTTATCCATGAAGGCAGTACTCATAGACCACTTATGGCTAGTAATTTTTTTTTAACTTTTAGCATTATATAGTTTAAACAAGTAAGCATTTCTCAGATAGGTGCTAAGAAAAATATGTTCATTAAATATATCTAAGAAAAATATAATCAGCCATAGAATATATTTTTGAAAGAATATCATAAGGCAAAGATTTGATAAATTAGCAAATTATAAGAAATTGGCAAATGGGTCATTTAGCTTAATCTATCTTTTGGCAAATGGCTTTTGGTGAATCAATTGTCACATTGATTTTTGTCACCTTGGGGGTGAGACATAGTAAGATTGGACACCCCTTGGGCTGGTTTTCTGTGAGTTCACGGGATTACCTGAGAAGTGTTGGGATGGAGGGGGAACCACCAAGGAGTTTGCTTCCTAGCGTCAGGATTCCAGAATGTGTTCATCCTTCAGAATCAAGCCTCTGGACATTGCTAGGATCTGGCTAGACGGGCCTAATCGGCCACACTGGGCTTGGGGTTGAGTCCTAGGTTCTTGGAGCCTGAGTATCCAGCCCACAAGAAACCTTCCTCTCAGCCATGGGTGTCCACCAGTCTCCGGCCACCAGCCAGTACCCACACATCTGCCTGCTTTTGTCTCGAAACAGGAAGACCGAGGCAAAATGAGGGACCTTTTCACGCCCCATTTTAGATGGACAACCTTGTTGCTGTGGTTTATATGGTAAGAGCCATTTCTTGACACTTTGATCCTTTTCATCACTGTCCTCAGTGGGGTTTTGTTTTAACACAAAGCATAGAGAACTGTTTGATCTCAGGCAGCATTTGCAAAAATTCAGTCGTTTGAACGTCACCTTCCTGACCTCTGTCTTATCCAGATATCACCTGTACTATTATTTTCCTAGACGTTTTCTTTAATTTGATTCACTTTTACGTCAGATAAATGCATTTTAAAAGGAAACTATATATGTCTTTTTTAAAGAAAAAGAAAAAAAAACAAAAACCCCTTACTTTCAAGCCATAGATAGAAGGCACTCTTAAAGATAAATACAGTAAGAAGTTGCCGGGTTGACGGTTTGCCAAGGCACTGAGTGGCTGTATTTAAGAGATAAAGAAATTAACATAAGTAACATCATTTGAGTAGGACTGAGATACAATCAAAAGAATTGAAAGGAAACTTAAAAGGGGATTTTTTTCACAATGAGATTTCATATTTATGCTATATCAGTTCCCCTACTCCACCTGTATTTTCCTTTGGGTACGACCATGGCATAGGGCCCATATTTTCGGAGCCATTGATTCAGTCAACATGGGCATTCTTAGGACTTTTGGTTTTGATCATGTTCTGCTTTGCTTAAATAATAGCCGTTGGCAGGGGCTGGGAGGGAGGTGTTTAACTCCACAACTTGTCAGATTTCAGCTATTCTTTCAACTCTACCGTGTACATAGGATTAACGGTGCACACAATTGGCCTGGGTGAGGCTTTATGTTCCGATTTAACCACCTTTCCTGTTCACCTTTGAGCAGAGGTGCTAATTAGCAGAGTAGTGTCAGTGGAAGTGGTCCATTGTAGGGCTTTGATGATAGACAAAATGGGGCTCTACTTATAGAACTCCATATACAGAACTCTGCCCCCACATTCCTGAGAGCTGGATCAACTCACCAAGCATAGATTAAGCAGCTGCTGTGTGCCCAGTACAATGGTGAAGTCTGTAGGATTTTTTCAAAAGGAGTGTGTAGGTGGATGGGTACACAGTTGAGAGTGTCTATCTTTGAGTGCATATGATTCTGTTGGGCTGACACCATCTGAATATGGAAGCAATTAAGTAGAGGCTAATTTTAGCTCACTGCAGAAATCACTAAATTTTCTAGCACCTAATGTAACCTAGGAAAATTAATCATTAGTGTCTGATTGTGACTGAGTTCCCACATACTGTACTATACTGGATGAAAATATTCTGCTCCTATAGACTTCAGTATTCTGATTCCTGGGACAGTCAAGAATGAATTAACTGCATCATTCTGATCTGAAATTCTAGTGAAGTCTGCAGACCCTACACTTGTGCTGGGCACACAGCAGGTGTTTAATAAATGCTTGGTACATTGAATTAGCTCTCAGGAATTCGGAGGAAGAGCTGGAGCCCTGTTCCGTATATTATTACGGTTTTCTTTCCCTATCCAAGGTGATCGGACCAACTGAACCCAGAAGTCCTGACAGGTGTCAATACTGTACTTTTTTCCAAATTTTGGTCCCCCTATTGCCAGTTGAGTAAACAGCTTTGGGAATGGCATGTCTGTGATATAGTGAGTTTTTGATCTTTCAAAGGGCACAGGATTAGTTCCCTTTATCACATCACTGTGGTTTGTACCCGTCATCTTCATTCCCTGCTCAAGGGCCCCAGGAAAGCCCCCCAAGGCCCATTTTTTTATTTTTTTAAACTATTTGAGAGAGAGAGAAAGGGAGAGAGGGACAGACAGAAACACTGATCTGTCTCTGTATGTACCCTTTCCGAGAATCCAACCGGCAACCTCTGTATATTGGGATGATGCTCTAACCAACTGAAACATCCAACCAGAGCCAAAGGTCCATTTGTTCACCTTTCTTGCTTCCTTCCTGGCAGGTTTTCCAATGCCTTTTCTTATTATGGATTAGTTCTGCTCACCACAGAGCTCTTCCAGGCGGGAGATGTCTGCAGCAGTAAGTATCGCAACCCTGTTTTCCAGTTAACCACCCCTACTCCCTACACACACAGTCACACACACACTCCTACCCTGGGTTCTGCCCCGATAGGGCCTCAGCTTGCACAAATCTCAGTGACCTACAAACTCCAGGGTGAAACTTTCTGCATAATCTGTGCATAGAAGATCTGGTCTGTGGCTTCCAGGGTGCTCTATAGACACTTGGACAGTTTGTTTTTATAGAAGTGGCATGACATCAGAGTCAAATGTTATAAAGCTCCATGAAGTACAACCCTGAGTCTTATGGCTATGACCCTGAGTGCAGCCATTTTCACGTGCACATTAAGTCTGAGAACCAGGTTGGATTTCCACCCTAGCCACACAACATAATCACTGGGGGGAGTTTTTGAACAACGCCAGTGCCACATGAACAACGCTCAGACCAATTTAATCAGCATCCCTGGGTGGAGCCCAGGCACCAGAGGGTTGGTTATAAAAGCTCCCCAGGTGATTCTGCTGTGCAGCTGGAGGTGGAGACCACTGCACAAAAAGAACGAATAAAAAGCAAAGTCTGTATGCAGATATCTGGGCTTTCAAACCATTCTGCCTTTAGGAGATGACTAACTTCCTAGCATGGAACCCAGGATGGGCAATAAAGGGATCAAGTTCTTGCTTGTCTGCAGGATTTGCTCATTATCTTTTTTTATATTAAGCCTCTTTAATCTTAGTTAATAGTTTTGTTTATTGGTGTCAGGACTTAGAGAGATGGTGGAGTCACATCTCACTGGGGTGGGGGGAGGTGTCAGAGTCTAAATGAACTGGTCTAAGAAAGCAGCTCATTGTAGATTTAGGGTTTGGTATTGATGGAGGGTAAATTGCATGCCCCTAGCAGAGAACCTGCTTAAGCAAAGCAGAGGATCCCGTGGAAGGTTATAAAGCAGGGTTGGCAACATTATCTATAAAGGGCCAGATAGTAAACATTTTGGGCTTGGTGAGCCATCCAGCTCTGACATCGTAGCAGAGAAGCAGCTATGGGCAATGCGTACAACTCAAAGCATTGCTTCTGTTCTGATAACACCTTACTTGTGAACACAGATGTGAATTTCATATTTTTTTTCTGCCATGAACCATTATTTATCTTCTGTTTTTCTGTGGGGTTTTTTTTGTATTTTTCTGAAGCTGGAAACGAGGAGAGACAGTCAGACAGACTCCCGCATGCGCCCGACTGGGATCCACCCGGCACGCCCACCAGGGGGCGACGCTCTGCCCACCAGGGGGCGATGCTCTGCCCCTCCCAGGCGTCGCTCTGTTGCGACCAGAACCACTCTAGCGCCTGGGTCAGAGGCCGAGGAGCCATCCCCAGTGCCCAGGCCATCTTTGCTCCAATGGAACCTCGGCTGCGGGAGGGGTAGAGAAAGACAGAGAGGAAGGAGAGGGGGAGGGGTGGAGAGGCAGATGGGCGCCTCTCCTGTGTGCCCTGGCCAGGAATCGAACCCAGGACTTCTGCACGCCAGGCTGATGCTCTACCACTGAGCCAACCGGCCAGGGCCAATCTTCTGGTTTTTAAAAATAATTTTAACATGTAAAAACCACTCTTAACCCACGGGTCAGGCAGAAATAGGCTTGAGATCAGATTTGGCCTCCAGTCCATAGTTTGCCAACCCCACTAAAAAGCTCTCTCTTGTACTTGGGTGGGAAAGTAATTCTGTGCAACACGCCCCCAACCAGAAATCAAGGAGCTTACATTCTAGCACCAAATTAGCTGTGGGAACTTGAGCACGTCATCATTCATTCAGAATTTTCTTAGTACCTGCCAGGTACTGGGCCAGGTGTTAGAATATATCAATGAATGCAAAAGACAACTGTCCCTGCTCCGTGTGCTTATATTTTGGTATAGAGAGAGGAAAAAGAGAGAGAGAGAAGAGCTTAATAAGTAAGGAAATTATATAATGTGTTGGAAGATGACAGGTATGTTAAAGGAAAAACTTTTCAAGAAAAGGTAAAATCATGCCTCTGATACAAATATAAAATGAACACATGTCAAGGATTTTACTTTATTACCTCATTAATTAGTGAAGGAACCGGTTGTTAAGAACTGTGAAATTCGCCCTGGCCGGTTGGCTCAGCGGTAGAGCGTCGGCCTAGCGTGCGGAGGACCCGGGTTCGATTCCCGGCCAGGGCACATAGGAGAAGCGCCCATTTGCTTCTCCACCCCTCCGCCGCGCTCTCCTCTCTGTCTCTCTCTTCCCCTCCCGCAGCCAAGGCTCCATTGGAGCAAAGATGGCCCGGGCGCTGGGCATGGCTCTGTGGCCTCTGCCTCAGGCGCTAGAGTGGCTCTGGTCGCAATATGGCGACGCCCAGAATGGGCAGAGCATCGCCCCCTGGGGGGCAGAGCACCGCCCCTGGTGGGCGTGCCGGGTGGATCCCGGTCGGGCGCATGCGGGAGTCTGTCTGACTGTCTCTCCCTGTTTCCAGCTTCAGAAAAATGAAAAAAAAAAAAAAAAAAAAAAAAAAAAAAAAAAGAACTGTGAAATTCTGAGATCTTGACCTATGTGCAAGCTAACAGATTAGCCTTTCACAGTTTGCATAGACGCCAGTAGAAGACGTGAGGCTCCTGGGTCAGAGACTAAAGACTTTATTATTCATAGTAATAGCAGGAGTGAGAGCACCAGCATTTTTTACACCTGTTCCTTCAGCCCCGCTTCCCACAGGGTAACCTAAAGAGGGGCAGGTGGTACCTGCAAAGGCAGTGGGTTGGTTACAAGAGAGGATCCCTGAGCTTAGGGCACCCAAATCTTTTATAGTGGGTGGGAAGCCGGCCGGCCTGCCCCTTGCCCTGTAGGGCAACATAGTATTTTTGAAGGCTATAGGAAAACCTGCTCTTTTCTCCAGAAGGAAATACTCTCCTTCTTTCAAACCTGTTTGCTTGTCCTTGACAAGATAGTCCGGAGCAAAGGCAGTCCGTGCCTCTGCTTATATAACATGTGGAAACATGAGTGACCCATGGAGACTTGTCTCTTAACACCATTGAGAGGTTACCGTTGGTTCAAAGGAGAATTCAAAACAGACATGTATATAGGCAATCAAGAATGCTGAAATAGGTTTAGAATTAGAGGCAAAACTTGTCACTATGTATAAGTCAATAATCCATTGCATCACCACCAGACACACTTTGCATTTTGGAGGAGGAGAATAATTTGCATTCATAACAGTATACTAGAATGTGCAGAGTTACAAACTAGCTCAAAGATCATGAAAAGTGGGATAACCTATAAGGGTACAGTAGACAGGACATTTTTGCCAATTTCAATGTCTTTCATGCTCTTTTCTAACAAATAATATAGGGGAGGGAGATAGTAGAGTAGGGTGAGGGAGAGCAGGGTGAGGCAGAGCAAGGAGTAGTGCACAGGTTGAAGTTTTAAACGGGATGGTCAGAATGGCCTCAATGAGAAGGTGAGATTTAAGAGAAGACTTGAAGGAAGTGAGGCAATTAGTCATGGGAATATATAAAGTGCAGTCAAGGAAGAAGGAGCCACCAGGGCAAAGGTCCTGAGGTAGGAGCATGCCTTATTTGTTGAAGGATTAGCAAGGAGACCAGTGTGGCTGAAACAGAATGAGCACAGAAAGAGAGAGAGAGAGAGAGAGAGAAGAAGGAGAAGAATAAAATAGTGTGATCAAGGAGGTAAGGGGGTTCATATAATACAGGTGGGGATCATTGGGGTCACCCTAGAATCTATCTGCTGCAAGTAGGTGCCAATTCCAGACTAAGCACATGCATATGCACAACTTGCTTTCATTCTCTCAACCATCTTGCTCTGTGGATTTTTTAGCCCAAATTAATTTAGAAAACTGATATCCAGAGAGATGAAGCTATAGCATTGCTGGTCACGCTTCAAACCTGAGTCTGTCTGCCTCCTGAGCCTGGGCTCTTTCCATGGCACCCCAGCCAAACTCATGCTCCGAGAAGAAGCTTGGGCAGCAGGAGGGTGTGATTCAAGGCTCTGTGTGTGGCTTATCCTTTCTCTGCCTCCCACCTCCAGTTTCCAGCCAGAAGAAGGCAGTGGAGGCAAAGTGCAGCCTGGCCTGTGAGTACCTGAGTGAGGAGGATTACATGGACCTGCTGTGGACCACCCTCTCGGAATTCCCAGGTGAGGGACGTGCGGGAGGTGGGGCTGGGGCAGGGAAGCCTGAGAATGTGGCAGCTGTTCAGTGTCACATTCCTGGTGCTACCTGGAAGCAAATCCCATTTCCAGATAAGTTCTCATTTAGCCTTGTAAAGTTGTATAATTATTCCCACTTTACAACTGGAGAAACTGAGGATTGGAAAGGTGTAGCAGAAACTGTTGCTGCAACTTGCTGCTGCAGGTCTTGGCATCTCTGTGCCCAAGGGCTGTCTCAGGAGGAATGGAAAGTCTAAAAACAAGCAGAGTGGTCAGAAGTGCCTAACACCTGGGAACAGCTTTCCACCAATAACTGCGAGAATTGGTGTACCAATGCCCCCACTTCCTCACCCATCAGGCAGGGGAATCCTAAGGTGCGTGTTCCACGCTGGCTCCCGGAGTCCTCCAGTGGAACTCAGCAGCAATTGCCCACAGTGGTAACTTGCTTGCTATACGCCTTTATTAGGTGCTTTCCTTCCCTGTCTAACTTTCTCATGCTCCTACTGGTACTTTCTTGGATGACCACTCCAGTAAACACTTTGTATTTGCACCCTTGTTCCAGAGTCTGCTTCTTGGAAACCCAAGACACTGAGTCCTGCCAGAGCTCAGAGTCCTCAGTCCCTCACTATACTATCTTTCTTCTAAAATTCTGGCTGGGTAGCTCAGTTGGTTAGCATCGTCCCAGTGAACCAAGGTTGTGGGTTTGATCCCCAGTTAGGGCACCTGCAAGAATCAATCAATGAATCCATGGATAAGTAGGAACAAGTTCATGTTTCTCTCTCTCTCTCTCTCTCTCCCCCCCCCTTCCTTCCTCATTCTCATCTGCTCTCTCCTTCTCTCTCTTAAAAAAATCAATAAAGTTAAAAAAAAAAAGAGTAAAGACTTGGAGTTAAATTCAGCATCGCCAATCACCACTTCTGTGACTTCCAGCACTGACCATTTCTATGATTTAATCTTCCTAAAACTTAAATTCTTCTTTATTTATTATGGTTATTGCTTTGTTTTCTGTTTTGGTTCACGGACACATTCCCAAGCTCCTAGAACAGTTCCTGACACACAGTAGGCACTTAGTGTATGAATAAATGTGAAAAATGAGGTTTTTAGTAGCTTTTCTTTTAGAGGGTTGTTTTGATGATTAAACAAGATAATAGATGTAAAAATGCTTGACCCAGGTTTAATAATATTAATAATAATTATTATTATTACTATTAATTATCACTGTGTTACCCTGCCTCTACAGAAGTAGGAATGTTGTTTTTATTTAATCCCATTTTACAGGTGAAGAAATTGAGTCTCAGAGAAGGCAAGGGATTAACCCAAGACCACATGGGAAGGTAGAGGAAAGGGGGCCTTAGAACCCACATGTTTCTGACTCCCATCCCAGGACTCCACTGCCTACATTCAGTGAATACCACTATTCAGTCTCCCCTTGGTGCCTGTACTAGTTATTCATTACTGTATAATCGATTATCCCAGGTTTGGGAGGCTCAAAACAACACAAAAGTTTCTGAGGGTCAGGAGTCTGGGAGTGGCTTACCTGAGTCCTCCACCCCAGCGTAACAAACAAGGCTGCAGTGGAGGTGTTGGCCCGGGGTTTGCATCTCATCTGAAAGCTCTTCTGGGGCAGGATCTGTTCCCATGCTCACTCACGTCGTTGTCGGCAGGATTCAATTCCTCCAGGGTCATTGGGCTGAGGGCCTCAAGTTCCTCACTGGCTGTTGGCCAGAGGCCACCTTCAGTTCCTTGCCAGGTAGCCAACAAGGCAAGCACATGAGAAGAGCCAGGGAAAGAGAGAATGCCAAAAGAATAAAAATTTAAAAAGGTCACAGCCTTTTATAACCTCATCTCAAAAGTGGCATTCCATCCCTTTTGCTGTATTCTAGTCATTAGAAGTGAGTCAGGGCCCTGGCCGGTTGGCTCAGCAGTAGAGCATTGGCCTGGTGTGTAGGAGTCCCAGGTTCGATTCCCAGCCAGGGCACACAGGAGAAGCGCCCATCTGCTTCTCCACCCCTCCCCCTCTTCTTCCTCTCTGTCTCTCTCTTCCCCTCCTGCAGCGAGGTTCCATTGGAGCAAAGTTGGCCCGGGTGCTGGGGATGGCTCTGTGGCCTCTGCCTCAGGCGCTAGAATGGCTCTGGATGTAACAGAGCGATGCCCCAGAGGGGCAAAGCATCGCCCCCTGGTGGGCATGCTGGGTGGATCCCAGTCGGGCACATGCAGGAGTCTGTCTGACTGCCTCCCCGTTTCCAGCTTCGGAAAAATGAAAAAACAAAACAAAACCCAGCTGTGAAAGCGACATAAAAAAGATTCTAACTGTACTTCATCTGTTAATTTCCCATGCCTGGAGAAGCTAATGTCAACTCATCATGTGATACTCAATTTGTACAATAAATTATGAACCTGGAAAAAAAAAAAAAGAAGTGAGTCAGGAGGTCTGGCCCACTCTCAGTGGGATTGGACTGGGTGTGACTACCAGGAGGTGGGGGTCATGGGAGCCACGTCAGAAGCTGCCAGCCACGGTGCCCTGCTTCCTTGCAGGTGTCCTTGTGACTCTATGGATCATTGACCGCCTGGGCCGCAAGAAGACCATGGCTCTGTGCTTCGCCGTCTTCTCGTTCTGCAGCCTCCTGCTGTTTATCTGTGTTGGCAGGTGGGTGCTGAAACCAGTGCTCTCTAGCCAGGGGACTTACTTCTCAGGTTGCAGTCAGTGGCTCTTTGGGCGTGCAGGTAGTGGGTTGCACCTCCTGGAGGTCATCTGAAGGATTCTGTCCAGCCCCTCACTAGGACTGAGGCTCTTGGCTGCCTTAGAACTGACCAAAGGTCAGGCTCAAAGTCTGGGGGCCTCTGATGGGGGTGGGGCAAGAAGGCACCTTGGTCCAGATTTCGCTCCAATTCCATCACATTCAGACCTTTGACTTCATCTCCCAGTGAGATCGTGCATATAGCTGTTTAATTTATGTATGGGTTAAAAGTGTCCATTTGTTCCATGGAGATATTTTAAAGAGGCCCTGTTTTATTATCCCTTTTTGGTTCAAAATATGGAAGTGGCCTGTGCCTGCCTTGACCCGTGAGAGGCCCCAGACAAAACCCAATGAGGAATTTGAGAAGGTCTGAAGATAGAGCTTAGACTATGAAATGTTGATATTCTGAGATATTTATGGGAGCCATAGGACAGAAGGTTGGAGATCAGGATTATCCTAAAAATACTGAATAGAAGTCTATTTTCCTTGGCTCAGCTGGTTCCTGGTCAAGGCCAGTCCCATTGGGTTCTCTCTGGAGTTCTGATTCTTTATGTATCACTTCTACCCAATCCTGCCTGCAGCATGGGCACCATAGATGTGTCCATTTTTCAGCTTGGTGCTTTGAAGAATGACCAACCTTTAAAAGTAGGCCTTTAGAGAGGGCACTGCAATGTGAGTGTTTGCATGCCTGTATCAATGTGTGTAGGGTGGGGGTGGGCTTTGCCAATTTCTGGGGTGTAAATTCTGCCTGGGCAGATAGGACTTTATTAAAACAAGCCGACAGAAAAAGTGGCTGCTCATCTTTTTTTTTTTCTCTCTCTCTCTCTCTTCCTAGAACTATGCTCACTCTGTTACTCTTCATTTCAAGAGCATTTATTTCTGGAGGCTTCCAAGCGGCCTATGTTTACACGCCTGAGGTAGGAGGGGTGTCTGGGAGCAGCGAGCCAGTTTATATATTTATATATATCAAGTTTAACTTAATTTGATATTCATCAATGTCTACTGAATTGTAAACTGGAATATCATGTTGCAAAATACAGTTACAGCAATTAGAAAGAATGAGGTAGCCTGACCTGTGGAGGTGCAGTGGATAAAGCATCAACCTTGAATGCTGAGGTCACCGGTTCAAATCCCTGGGTTTGCCTGGTCAAGGCACATACAGGAAGCAACTACTAAGAGTTGATACTTCCTGCTTCTCCCCCCACTCCTCCACTCTCTCTCTAAAAAAAAAAAAAATGAGGTAGCTGTCTATATACTGATGTGGACAGGATTTTAAGGCATATTACTGAATGGAAAAACTTTCAAGCTGTATATAGTATGATACCATCTATATTTTAAAAACAATGCTATATATAGTATTTTCTGTATTCATAGTTTCAAATAGCTGTGGGAAGATATGCTCCAAACTTCGTAATAGTGGAGCCCTATGGAGAGAATTTTCCTGAGAGGAGTGGATGAATAGGGAATTTGTTTCCTACAAGAATATATTTATACATTTATACGCTGCTTGTGTAATTGAGTGAATTAAATGTCATCCATAAATGCATCTGGATGCACTCACGAAGTATTTGCTGAATGCATAAATAAAAGAATGAACATATGTGTACAATCACAGACAAACTAGAAGAGTATATGTGAAAATGAGACAGTGGTCTCTGAGCGTTGGGACAGTGCGTGAGTTTTGTTTTTCCTCTTTAGGCTTTTTATTCTTTTTAAACTTTCTGCACTGAGCATTGTGTTTGCTAGAGGCATGCTACCTCCTGGACCTAATAACTCTCCAAAAGAGAATGTGTGCACAAGGTTCTCATTTAAACAACATAGGTGTTCCAGGTTGACAGACAGCTTTCCTCCCCACAGTGACTCAGGGACCCAGGCTCACAGCTTTCCTCCCCACAGTGACTCAGGGACCCAGGCTCACAGCTTTCCTCCCCACAGTGACTCAGGGACCCAGGCTCACAGCTTTCCTCCCCACAGTGACTCAGGGGCCCAGGCTCACAGCTTTCCTCCCCACAGTGACTCAGGGGCCCAGACTCCTTGCATCCCGTGATTGTGAACCAAGGGTGGTTTTTGCCTCCCAGGGGACATTTGGCAATCTTGATATATTCTGGGGTTGTCACAACTGGGATGGCCAGTGCAGAAGTGTGACTGCATCCAGGGAGTGGAGGCCAGGGATGCTATTAAACACCCTACAGTGCATAGGACAGCTCCTCCCTCACCACCAAAGTGCCAAAGTTGAAGAACCCTCCCCTAGGGCCTCAGAATTCTGCCAGCCAGCAGACTGGAAGGGAGTGGAGAACATGTGCCCACTTTGTAATTGCTATGACCCGGAGGATGCACAGTCCCTCCTCACTTTGCCCAGTGCAGGCTAGGCACGTAACCACTCCTATCTCCTTTGGGGTAAGAATCTTCACCCCAGTATCCCATCCCTCAGTGTGGTCACCAACACCTTGAAGGAGTCACCCTAACTTCAGGCCCACTCCTGGGCTCAGTCCTGTCATCCCTGAGCTGAAGCAGGAGGAGGGACGTGCATTTCTTTAAGGCCACACCTGGGGGCTGTGTTTCAGGTCTACCCCACGGCGACACGAGCGCTAGGCCTGGGCACCTGCAGTGGCATGGCCAGAGTGGGTGCTCTCATCACGCCATTCATCGCTCAGGTAGGTGCCGCCCCACATGCAGAGGAGGTGGGTGTGACAAAAGCCAGTGCATGGCAAGAAGTTACTACAAGCTAAGTCTTCTGTAGAGCCCTCTATGTGCATTATCTTATTTTATCCAAACAACCCATCTATGGTAAAATATATATATATATATATTGCTTGCAGATGAGAAAATGTAGGCTCAGAAGGGTAAAGAGACTTGCCCGAGGTCACACAGCTGGGCAGCAGAGAAGCTGGGGAGCAAGCCCAGGTCTTTCCCATGCAGAAGACTCCTGGGGTGTCCTATACCATGTGGCCAAAAATAACTTGGATGAAGACAAGTAGGCCAATGTGGTTTTGTGGGAAACAAATGTCCCTGTCCCTGGTGTCTGAGTTGGATAATTAGGTGTAGTTGTAGAATTTTGCATCTCTTAGTGTGTCTTGAAACATTTCTACCCGTTTTTAGGAATCTTATTTTGACATCCTTTTGCTTTTTAAAGTCTTATTTATGTTTTCCCTCTATTGATCACTTTCTAAAATTGAGATAAAGGCCACAGCACACAAAAATGAACCATTTTAAAGTGAACACACTTAGCACATTCACCACGTTGTGCAAGTAACACCTCTAGCTAGTTCTAAAACATTTTCATCACCTCAAAAGAAAACTTTGTGCCCAGGAAGCAGCTGCTCCCTCTTTCCCCTTCCCTGCAGCCCCGGCAATCACCAGTCTATACTCTCTCTGTGTAGATTTACCTGTTCTGGATATTTCATGTACACAGAATTCCAGCACACATTTTAGCCGAGTAGTTCTGTTCTGCGCTATTGTGTTTGGCCATTGTATGTCACTGCTAACTAATACTGGTTGACAGCGTGCCATGTGCCTGCAGGGTGCCAAGTGCTGCTAAGGTATCCTCTCATTAAGAGGTGGACACTGCCCTTATGCCCATTTGCCAAAGGAGGACATGAGGTTTAGCCCTGCTGTGTGATTCGCCTGGTGCCGTCAAGCCAGGAAGTCAGCAGAGGTTGTTCCGGGAGAGAGTGTCAATATAAGAAATACAGGTTCTAGGCCTGATGGGGTTGGGATTTGAATGCTGACCCCATCCATAGTATCTGTATAAACCTGAATATGGTACTTAACCCTCTCTGTGCCTCAGTTTTTCCCTCCGCAAAATGGGGACAAAGAACCTACCTCATGGAGCTGTCATGAGAACTAAATGGGACAATCATACAGAGTGCTTACAAGAGGGCCTGGCGTTATCAATATCATCGGATGGTTGGTGGTCCATTCAGAATGGATGCTCTCTCTGACATGCATCTTCTCCCCCCAGGTGATGTTGGAATCCTCCGTGTATCTGTCGCTGGCAGTTTACAGTGGCTGCTGCCTCTTGGCTGCTGTGGCCTCCTGCTTTTTGCCCATCGAGACCAAAGGCCGTGGACTACAGGAATCCAGCCACCGGGAGTGGGGCCAGGAGATGGTCGGCCGAGGGATGCATGGCACAGGCGTCACCAGGTCGAACTCTGGCTCTCAGGAGTAGCGACCTATGGGGAGCTGAGCTGGTCTTTGAGGCTGTGAAGTGCAGGGAGCTGGTGGAGTCCGTCTGGGGCACTGGCCGTCACTGCCGACACCAAGAACTCATCCAAGAGTACAACCTGGATCCCGATTGCTCATATTCATTGAGACCCACCTGCAGATGGGGAGGCATTTGCTCCGGGCGTTTTCTGTATGTGTGTGTGTGGAGTTTTGTTAATAACCTGTGGATCTTCATGGGAAGACAGACACACTAAGAGTGCCTGTGACACTGGTAGCCAACCAGACACCACTCAGAGTTAGCTGGTCACACCTTTGGTGAACAACAACCAAAAAATGTCCATAGATACAGTCTAGGCCCGACCTCTGTGAGACCTGTACCCACCAGACCTGTTTGGTAGGTTTCTCCTACACCCCAGGCCCCCAGCTTTCTTCTTTGAAATCACAGGTGACTTAGGTGTGACCTGAGCAGCTTTTTCTTGGGTCCAAGAAACACTCCCTTGGAAGGGGTCTCTTGGTTTGCCCCCCCCCCCCACCAGGGCTTGACTTGTGGAGACTGCTAGATGGACATGCATTTGAACTTGAGTCACGTGGCTCACTTGGTCCCCTTTGGGGTTGTTTTCCCTGGCTCTGGGGGATCCAAATGTATCCATGGAGACAGCTGGGCTTGCACCAGACGACAACCCCAGAAAGCTGTTACCCCGGGCACTGGGGACTGAGGCCAAAAGGAGGCAAGAATCAAGCCCAGAGCCAAAATAGGGGCCTCCCCTTCAGAAGCAGTGTAGGCCTCATTGGGGCTTCTTTTCTTGTCCCTTCGCCGGTCAGGTGGATTGGTGACTCTTGGGGAAGGAAAACAGTTAATTCAGGTCAGCACTTTGGATTTTGAGCTGGGTGGATGGCTAAATGGACAGAGAAAACAAAAGGATGCTACACCAGCTGCCCACTCCCGCTGGGGTCAAGGGACCAGGAGTACTGCTCCCCCCAACCTGCCCCAGTTTCTCTGCCATCCTTGCTATCAAGGGTTGGCTTGGTCTTTACACAGAGGCAGCCCTTGGGATTCCAGCAGCGGGACCCACAGCAGGGATGCCATGGGGTGGGGAGGAACGGGACGTGTGAAGTGTGTACATTTTCATAGGAAGAGAAGGGAGGTCTTTTGGGTTTTGGGTTGGCCTTGGAAGAAAAGGCTGACATGATGTCTCAGCAGACAACATCCTCCTCCTGGATTTGGTTCACAGGAGCCTCTTCCCCATTGCTAAGGCAGGGAATTCAGAGAAGGAAGGAGGAAGCTGCTGAATTCCATCAAAGGCCAGAGAAGACTGGCCCTCTGCTTGGAGATATCTGAAGTCAACGTTGCAAGGGAGCCAAATGTGTATGTTCATCTCTTATTAAAACATGTTGGTGATGGACATCGCAAGGGGTGGCGTTTGTTCATTTGTCATAACGTCTTAGCGACAGTTCGGCTTCATGGTCTTGCCAATTTTGTCCATCCAGGGTCATCTTAATGCTTTAACACGATACCCTTTCTTATAAGGAGGAAACGTTGTACGGTTGGCTGCCAACGCCAACATTGTGACTTTGAGTCTGTTGGAGGCAACAATACTTTCTTCTTCTGGTGTTTGTTGAGGTCACAGCCTGCAAATTCCTCAGGCTCAAGTCTTAGGTCGACTGCAAACAATCCTGGGTCCCTGAAATATGGACTGCAGCCCCGTTGGCCAAGGCAAGTCATCAGAGGAGGCAGCTTGGCAGATCTACCTCTCCCTGGCAACGTGGGTATATCCTTGAACCCCGAGTGGCAAGTGGTTATAATTCCAGTTATTTCTGGTCTGCTGAGCTCTCCTGGGTAACACAGAACATTTGCTTGTTATTTTTGCCTTCCGACTGGTCAGAAACTGCCAGAGGAGCTAGTCCAGTCCCTTTACCCTCAAATAACCTGGGGGAGTTGGGGGCTGGGGTGGCGAAGGAGTGCTTGGTGGGCAGAAATGTTTCCCAGGGGCTGGGATAAAGAGGCCTGCAATTGAGAGCTTTCTCATCTTGAGAAAATTAACGTTAAAAATTCCTTGCCTTCTAAATTGCTTGCCCTTTAAAAAAAAAAAAAATCAATATTATTGAATGACACAAGAGCTGCCACAAAAGTTGCCCAAGCCTTTAGCTGAGGATGATTGTATCTAATTTTGAACTATTCAAAAGCTCTTATTTCCATTAAAATGGAAATTTCTATTTCTCTGTGTGTTAGGAAGGATTTCAGAAAATGGCAAAAGATGTTCAAGGTAGCTGGGGTTATATAGTTTCTTTCCCTTACTTCAAATAGCCTCAGAACACATAAATGACCCTGGTGGTGTTGGCAGTGAGATGAAAGACTATCTTAGGGGGTGGACTTTGAAATAAATATAGACTTTCATTATTTTTAAGTAATATGAAGCAACAGAGAGCCTTGAAGGATGAGATTGAGTCTCCCTTAGTTACTGATAATACACATCAAAGGAGGAATACCTTGAGCTGCAAACAGTAAAACTAGTCATAGTAGTTTAAACCATTAAAATGTTAATTGTTCACTTAACAATAAGCCCAGAGTCAGGCAGTTCTAGGAAAGGTTCAGCAGCTCAACAATATCTTCAAAGACCCAATCTTTTTTGCCTTTCTTCTCTGCCAGCTTCTGTATGTTAGCCATTAGAAACCTCATGGTCACAAGATGGCTGCCAAAGTGCCAGGCATCATATCAATGTTCAAAGGAGGTAGAATGGGGAAGGAACAGTCACAGAATGTTTTCCTTCAAATGAGTCTTTTGTTTTTTGGTTAAAAGGGAAGCCCTTTGGCAGAATTACCATTGCTTTTATATTGGTCAGATCTGGGTCCCATGCCCATTCCAGCATGAATTCTTCCCTAAGGCTAGGGAAGGAAGGAACTACTTCCTCCAGGATCAAAGGATAGCCACAGCCTCTTGAAACAAAACTGGGATTCTGTTAGCATGGAGGAAGGGAGACAGTGGTGGTTGGATGCAGGAAGGTGGGGAGGAGACTTGGCACCGAGTTCTCACCAAGGCTGTTGTGATTGCAAGGAATTGGACTCAGGTTCATTTAAATTAAGAAGTACAATTTTATTATAAGGCTGGGGTTAGTGGTTGATTTCCCACAGGGGATATCCAGGGAATATAAAAGAGTGAAACAGTGGTACAAGGAGAAGCAGAAAAAGGGGAGGACAGTAGCAAGTACAGAGCACAGGCCCTGTCCAGAAAGGTGATAGCAACTACTCAGTTGTAGCTGATTTTTTTCTCTCGCACAATGAGATCTCTGAGTTTTCAAGACAAGAATCTGGATTTTTACATTGGAGTCAAATCTCCAAATGTTAGTATTTAAAAAGGATCAAACCTTTTTAAATGATGTGTGAGCCCAATAAACTTCATCTACAGGCCAGGTTTGGTTAACGGCTGCCAGTTTGCAGCCTCTGAAAGGTTAGAGAGATCTCAGAAATAAAGTACATACCAGGCTCACACATGGAACAGGGAACTGGGAGGCCTGAGACGGCCCCATCTCTTGATCTGTGGCCCCCATATTCACCCTTCTCTGTAGAACGGCTTCCTTTTGCCTCTTCGTGGTTGCTGCATATACCTAACTGTGCATATAGCTTCCATTCCTCGTGGTTCAGCTCTGCGAACATATCTGGACTCAGCTGTCCAGGGTCCCACTTTAAATCCTTAGGGGAGGAAGCTGATTGGTCCAATTAAGATGGGTTGGGGTGGTGGGGTCAAGACATACAAACATGGTGGCTCTGGCCTGCTCTGCCAGCGTAGTGGCACAATGGCCGGTATGCCTGGAACCCACCCTGACACATAGGTAAATTCTCAAGCCTGTTCATTGTAACTATCATGGGTCACGTCCTGGCATGTGGTCAGCATGTGTGGAGTCTCCACCATGCATCAAGCATGATATTCAATGCTGAGGATGCAATAAATAGTAAGACATGGTCCTTATCTTCATGCATTCATAGTGTAGTGGGGGATGCAGGCATGCACAGGTCACTGAGATACCATGTGATATGGGCATAGATGGAAGGATGCGGAGTGTGGTGGGAGGCCCTGAACCTCTGGAACATCCCGAGGCCCCTTCTGACTCCTCAAAGACTCAGTGGTTTCGGTCAGAGTCACTGGTAGTTCTTTACTGTATTCTGATTCTTTGACATTTCAATAACCAAATACATCACTCGGTTAACCAAGAATATCTGATGATGCACCATTTCAAATGCCTCTACCCCCACCATGCCAGAGGACAGAGTGCTTTCTAAATTAATCAGTAACAGAATTATTCCATTCACAATAGCATCAAAAAGAATAAGACACATAGGAATAAATGTAACAAAAGGGGTGTAAGGTTTTTACAAAGTACAAAACATTGCTGAAAGAAATTGAAGGTCTAAATATTCCAGGGTCCTGGACCAGCAGACTTAAAATTGTGAAACTGTCAATCAATACTCCCCAAATTGAGCTATAAATTCAATCCAATCTCTATCAAAATCTCAGCTGGTGTTTCATGCAGAAATTGGCAAGCTGACTGCAAAATTCATATGGTAATACAAAGGACCCAGAATTGCAAAAAAAAAATAATAATAATAACATATATTGAAAAAGAAGAATAAAGTTGGAGCACTCACACTTGCTGATTTAAAAACTTACTCTAATGCCACAGTAATTGAGACAGTGTGGTACTAGCATACAGATTTATAGATGAACAGAAAAGAACTGAGTGTCCAAAAATAAACCCCTACACCTATGGTCAGTCAATTAAAATATCAAGACAATTCAATGAGAAAAGATAATTTTTTTCTAAATTCATTAAGTTATCAAGAGTTCATTGAAAACAGTAGCAGCTCACCTTCGGGGAAGGAGCAGACACGTGAGGCGAAGGGACAGTGAAATCAAGCGTTGCCACGCCTGAGCTCCGTGCACAGAATTTTCCCCATGCTCCTCTGTTCTGAACTTCAGGACAGAATCAAGAGGAAGCCATATTGCCAAGAGGTCCCTACCACTTACAAAAAGAACAGGATCGTCACTCTGGGTCTGAATGTGAACTTCACTAGCCCCCTACATACATTTTTATGAGTTCACCAAGTTGAGTCTTAGAGGGGCCCTGATGACAACTAACCTTGACCATAGGGGTCGCTCTCCCTGAGGAATTTTAGGTTGGCTGAAGAAATAAATAGTCAAAAAACTAAATGTTGTGTTCCACTTCCAGCTTCAGGAAGTGCTCCCCGCCCCACCCGTGAGCCTTGTAAGAGTCTCCTACACTTGGCTCTGAGGAGGAGATATCTGGTGTTTGCGGAGAGAGTTGGGGAAGCAGTCCAACTGTTTGCTTTATTTCTCTACTGCCACCATGCCTGGATTCAGTGTTGTGTGATGATTGAAAGTGAGGCACTAGAATTATATAATTCTGGCCCTGAGCCTCCATTCTATCCATTTCCTGCTGTTGACCTCATACTGCTTCTCTGTGCCTTGGTCTTCTTACCTATGAAATGGGAATAATAGCTATTTCATGGGGGGTGGGGGGAGGCAGAAGGCTTGTGAGGATTAAATAAGTAATGTGTGCAAGAGTTTAGCATCAAGCCTGGTACCCAGTTAGAATGCAACAACTTTTAGTTATATAAGCATTATAATTAGGCCGTGGCTGGGTGACTAACTGGAGAGAGCATCATCCCAGGGCACCAAGATTACAGGTTAGATCCCTGGCCAGGGCATATACGAGAAGCAACCAATGAATGCACAACTAAATGGAACTAAGTGGAATGAATTGATGCTTCTCTCTCTCTCTCTCTCTCTCTCAAATCAATGGAAAAAAATATTTTAAATAACTATAATTAATAATTACATATGCTCCTCAACTTGTGATGGGATTATAATACAGATAAACCCAGCATAAATTGAAATTATCATAACCCCAAAACACATTTAAGTCACCTAGCCTATTTAAAATAGAGCTAGTCTTAGCCTATTTTAAACATGCTCAGAACACTGCTGTTAGCCTACAGTAGGGCAAAGTCATCCAACACAAAGCCCTTTTTACAGTAACGTGTTGAACATCTCATGTAATTTGTCATGCGTATTGCTTTTACACCATTGTAAGGTTGAAAAATCCTAAGTTAAATTATCATTAAGTCAGGGACTGTCATTGTCATTATTAGAGGAACTCTACCTTAGATCTTGGCTCTGACCCTGCTAAGCCTAGGGCCGGCCTACATCATAGCATAGTGGTCCCCAACCTTTTTTGGGCCATGGACCGGTTTAATGTCAGAAAATATTTTCATGGACCGGCCTTTAGAGTGGGACGGATAAATGCACAAAATAAAATTATGCGACCGGCGTAAAAACTGTTATTTTTAAATACAATTGTCGAACTTACAAGTCAAGCGTCAAAAGTGAGTCTTAGACGGATGTAACAGAGGGAATCTGGTCATTTTTTAAAAATAAAACATCGTTAAGACTTAAATATAAATAAAACGGAAATAATGTAAGTTATTTATTCTTTCTCTGTGGACTGGTACCAAATGGCCCACGGACCAGTACTGGTCTGCAGCCCGGGGGTTGGGGACCACTGTCATAGCAGATACTTCATGAAGAACCTATCAGGTGAGACAATTCAGGAAGAAACAGTAAGGGCATAAACACAGCATGACACAGGTCAGGCGAGACTTCATTGTAGCACATGGGGTGCCACTGAGCCCAGGTGAAAATTCAACTTCAGAAGCTTAATGGAGATACTTAGGGATGAAGATGCTAAGATGACTTCTAGGCTTATTTAAGACTTTCAGAAACATTTGGAAGCCTGTTTGCCATCTCAGAGGGTACCAGCCAGAAGATAAAGAGAGATATTGCATCTGCTCCCCAAACAAAGAGTATACTTGGTGAATTTATTCTCTATGAAGGGGTTTCTTACGGACCGACCCCTCCAGTGGCCCCTTCTCAAGGGTTACTTGGTACCTCTGGGATCACTCAGTGGGCCGCGGATGCCATCTGGGATCCTGGATGTGGAACAGGCATCATGTGTTGCTAGTTTCATGAGTCATCTCTTCTACCTCCTCTACACTCCAGTTCTACATATAACTAACTTCCTAAAAATTCTATTCCAGCATTCCCTCAAGTTCATTCTGCAGCATTAGCTCTCTGGGCAAAAGGTTTCCATAGCCGGCTAGGTTTAGGAAGACTGGATTAAACATCAGATAAGTATGTATATCTTCACGGCAGCACTTTTCAGATCCTTTAAATACTAGTGCGACTTGTCATCAAGTTACTTAACCTCAACTACCTCAGTTTTCCGTTCACCTCTTTGATTTTCTGAGCCTTTCCTTTCTTCTGAGGACTCTTGGAATAAGTTTTCACAATGTCAGTCCCAGAAAGAGTGGACAGACCTTAGTGATCAAAGTGTGCCCAGCTGGGGCCGGACTCATCTCCAGGAATTGACCTTGTGATTCCCTCTCACTGTGTGCTCTCCTGTGGACAGGAGCCAAGGGCGGGGTGGGGGTAAGCTATGGCTTAGAAAGGAGCACATTGATTAGTTGGCAAAAAAAAAAAAAAAGCAGAAAGTCCTTGTGGGGAAGGTCGTGCTCACTGGTATCTTCACAGGTGTGGTGGTGGCATTCTGAGCAACTTCCTTTCTTCCAGGACCTTCCCAAAGAGCTTGGCTGCTTCTAGGGCACAGCCCCAGTGGATGGTGAGCCCGTAGCCTCCGTGGCCATAGTTGTGGATAACCTGAGAGAAGCAAGAGAGAACATGTCCTGGTCTGCCCTGAAAGATTCAGAAGTAAGCCCTGGCCAGGTAGTTCATTTGGATAGAGCAGGGATAGTCAACCTTTTTATACATACAGCCCACTTTTGTATCTCTGTTAGTAAAATTTGCTAACCTCCCACCGGTTCCACAGTAATGGTGATTTATAAAGTAGGGAAGTAACTTTACTTTATAAAATTTATAAAGCAGAGTTACAGCAAATTAAAGCATAGAATAATAATTACTTACCAAGTACTTTATGTCGGATTTTTGCTAAGTTTGGCAGAATAAATCTTTATAAAACAACTTACTATAGTTAAATCTATCTTTTTATTTATACTTTGGTTGCTCCGCTACGGCCCACCATGAAAGCTGGAACGCCCACTAGTGGGCGGTAGGGACCAGGTTGACTACCAATGGGATAGAGCATTGTCATTGTCCCGATATGCCAAGGTTGCAGGTTCAATCCCTTGTCAGGGCACAGAAAAAAATGAACTAAAAATGCATAAATAAGTGGAACAACAAATTGATGTTTTTTCTCTGTCTCTCTCCTTTCATTTCTCTCTAAAATAAATTAAAAAATAAAAATAAGATTTAGAAGCTTTCTGAAGAGTCCTGTGCATAGCCAGATGACACAGAGACTCTTCTCAGGACCCTGGGGGGAGGGTGGGGCCCCTGGGAACAGTAGTAAAGGAATTGTTTGGGGACCTGCAGATTGGCACCCTAGACTCCTCTTCTACTTAGGAGATGAACCTGCTTTATACACTCAGCACAGGTGGTGTAGAATCACCTAGAACAGGGGTCGGGAACCTTTTCGGCTGAGAGAGCCATGAACGCCACATATTTTAAAATGTAATTCTGTGAGAGCCATACAACGACCCGTGTACATTACACATTATCCAATAAAAATTTGGTGTTGAGCCTGGCCAGGTGGTGGCGCAATGGATAGAGCATCGGACTGGGATGCGGAAGGACCCAGGTTCGAGACCCCGAGGTCGCCAGCTTGAGCGCGGGCTCATCTGGCTTGAGCAAAGAGCTCACCAGCTTGGACCCAAGGTCGCTGGCTCCAGCAGGGGGTTACTCGGTCTGCTGAAGGCCCACGGTCAAGGCACATGTGAGAAAGCAATCAATGAACAACTAAGAAGTCGCAACGCCCAACGAGAAACTGATGATTGATGCTTCTAATCTCTCTCCGTTCCTGTCTGTCTGTCCCTGTCTATCACTGCCTCTGTAAAAAAAAAAAAAAAAAAAAAAATTGGTGTTGTCCCGGAGGACAGCTGTGATTAGCTTCAGCCACCCACAACCATGAACGTGAGTGGTAGGAAATGAATGGATTGTAATACATGAGAATGTTTTATATTTTTAAAGTTACTATTTTTTTTTATTAAAGATTTGTCTGTGAGCCATATGCAGCCATCAAAAGAGCCACATCTGGCTCACGAGCCATAGCTTCCCGACCCCCGACCTAGAACTTGAAGTCAGAGATTCTCCCCTCACACGCATCAAATTGTTTGAGGTTCTCTAAATCACCTTCCTCATTCCCATCCCGCTCCAGACTGCTGAACTTCCTGTGTGAAGAGACGACTCTTCTACCCCCTCAGTAGGAAAGGAAACCAAGGGCACCCGAGTGGACTCCGAGTATGTCCTAATTTATCCTGGAGACAGGGGCAAGATCATGGGGCCTTTCTCAAAGCTAGAAAGTTAAAAACTAAATATGACTCTCCCATCTATACTTACACACAGTCAGGATAAGAACAGAAGGATCACCTAGATAGGGAGGATTGCTTTTCTGATGAGATCCCAACTGCCACCCACTCAGGTCAGTGCCTTTATTCCAGGACAACATCTCCTACCATTTCAATAAGACCAGTTCCTACCCCCATGAGAGAGGACATGAGTGGGGACCCCAGGGAGAGAATGGAACAGTCACAAATCTGGGACATCTGGGAAACTGAGATGGAGTCCCTCACCAGTGGTCTGATTTAGGTGAGTGACTCTACCACATGGAGCCCCGGTTTGCTCATTGGAAGCATGGGGAGAACAGCCTCTACCACAGAGAGCTGTAGGGGAGATTCCATATGGTTGTTCGTGTCATGGGCACAAAGCAGATGTTCCATAAGTGCCCATTTCCTTCTTATTTGACCACAAGCTTTAGCAAACCAAGGCACTGTCCTCTACACAACCTTGAGCAGGTCCTTTATCATCATTGAACCTCAGTTTCCCCATTTGTAGCGGAGGGAGTATTAGCCACTAGTGCCAAGAGCTTTCTTAGGAGTGGGGAGGGCATTGCTTTCCTTGCCAGCAGGGCACACCTCTGTATTCGAAGATCCAAAGCGAAGCTGTTCCCTTTCTAGCCGAATCTGGGGGCGTACTGGTCGGAAGCCAGTCCACTCAGCAACGATTTTGGCATCCTGGAAAGAAAAGTGTTAGGAATTCATCTCTGGATTATTTTTTCTGCTGCCAACTTTAGATAATAGATAGTTCGCTTTTGGGACCTCACTATCATTGCCACCCCCCTTAACACCATCATGGTCTGTTTTATTCATCACCACCACCATCATCGCCATCTTTGTCAACCACCAACATCCTCACTATCACTAGTCACCACCAGTTCAATCAGCTACCCCATCTTCACCAACCACCACCACCGCCAGTCATCTCCGGGATATTATCAAGAGTCACCACCTCAATACCACCCTTAGCGTTTTCATCACCATGGATACCAACCACTATCTCCACCCACTCACCACACCCTCATCACCATCAGGATTGTCATCGCCACCCACAGGCAAATGTGAAAACTGAGATTTCTACAACAAATACATCTGCTCCTTGTGAACACAGACTAAGCTGCTTTGAGGATGTTGGCTCAAGAGAGAACAACTCTCTTAATCATGGCCATATAGGTGTCATCAGCCCAAGCAGGATTTCCCTGTATATTATCACATTCTGGTGTATTCTACAGACTCTTGCTGGAGTCAGTTTGCCCCGTTATCGCATGGTGGAATCTTCCCATCCTCAGTGTCCTTATGATCAAGCTGCCAGGATCCCGGTCTAGCCGAGGGATGCCTCTCCCCACCTTACCTTTAGTGTGGGCTCCAGTCTGCAGCAACCTTCCCAAATGGTGTTGTGGTCTTGAATATTGTTTACCTCGCTCCAGTTCCCCAGCTGGAAAATGCCTCCAAGAGTCACTTCTTGGATCCTTTGTAAAAGTAAGGAGGGTCAAGGATGAAAGAAAACGAAGCCTTTGAGATGAATGGGCAGTCATCACCATGCTAACCCTCACCACTATCACTACCTAAGTCACTACCACCATCAACACTGTCATCCCTGCTCACAACACCATCAACACCACGCAGTCGCCATGGTCGTCACCACCAGTCACCATCACCATTAATGTCACTGTTAATGTTGTCATCTCTTCTAGTGTACAGCATGGTGACTATAGTTAACAGTACCATATTATACCCTTGAAAATAGCTAAGAGAGTAGATCTGAAATGTTCTTGCCACACACAAAAAATGTAATTATGTGAGGCAATGGATGTGTTAATTTACCTTATTGAGGTAATCATTTCACAATATATACATATACCAAATCACTGCATACATTTTAAATGAACACAATGTTATGTGTTTATTATATTTCAATAAAGCTGGAAAAAATATTGTCATATCCATCAACATTATTTTCACTACTTCCTTCCTTGTTACCATTAAGATGTCATCACCATCAATCCCAGTCACCATTTGTACCACCATCATTAGCCAGTGATATTGTCATCTCCCCTCATACCATTAACATCACCATTGAGACAGTCCAAACAGGCACATCAACATGCCTTTGACACCATTGTCTCTGCCACTCTATTAACATTACTATTGATACCATCATCTCCATCAGCACCGCCCACTGCCACCAATCCCAGTCACCACCATCATCAACATTGATCTCCTCACCAATCACAAAACTATCTTTACTACCACTATTTTACTATCAACAATACTGTCATCCCATCAACACCACCACCATATTCACTAACATCATCTATCGTTAATACCACCATCAACTCCAATCACTGTTCCCACCACCATTCCTATTACTGACACCACTCCTAGTGTCACTGCCATCACATCTTTGTCTCTAGCATCACCTTTGTCTCTAGCATCACAGTCATCCAAAAGCATGTTTACAATAGAGTCCAATTAAGCCTGAGTCCTGCCTTCCCAGGCAGGTAATGACTCAAGTGCACTTAAAAAAGAAAACTGGAAGAAAAAATCTGAAGGAACTAAGAGAGGGGCCTGGGGTGGGCAGCAGGGGCATATCGAGGGCATAATCATGTTCCCTTTTCTGCCTACGATGTCAGGTTTTCACCCTGGGATGATGTATGGGGACTTGTAGATGCCTCTGTCTGAGTCATGAGTGACGATGAAGTGTTTCATCCAAGGAGCATCCACCTGTTGATAGAGGATGGAGAAGTCTCATCAGGGGATCTGGGTCAGCAGGGATTCCCTGCCATGCTCCCCAACAAGACCAGATGTTCTGGGAAGAGTGGCCAATTCTTTAACCATCCCAGGACACCCTGTCACCAGCATGCTTCTAACTGCTTGCTCTCGCAGGACGAGCACCCCGAAGGAGAGCCAACCTGTTTCCTGAAGCATGGCACATTTTCTCCCACTTGTGCACAGAAAAGCGCAGCACCCATGTGCAAATGCATACACATACTAGTTCACCTCAAGAACACACATGCCCAACCCCACACACCTATACACCTATGAATGCACACATGTACATTCACAATGAAGTATGCCTCACGTACATGCACACGCATGCAGGGAGAGGCGACATGGACCGATGTTTATATCCAGGCTCTTAACCCATGTTGCCTGAGCCTGACCAGGCGGTGGTACAGTGGATAGAGCGTCGAACTGGGATGCAGAGGACCCAGGTTCGAGACCCCGAGGTCACCAGCTTAGCGCGGGCTCATCTGGCTTGAGCAACAAGCTCACCAGGTTGGACTCAAGGTTGCTGGCTTGAGCAAGGGGTTACTTGGTCTGCTGAAGGCCCACAGTCAAGGCACATATGAGAAAGCAATCAATGAACAACTAAGGTGTCACAACAAAAAACTGATGATTGATGCTTCTCATCTCTCTCTGTTCCTGTCTGTCTGTCCCTATCTCTCTCTCTCTCTCTGACTCTCTCTCTGTCTCTGTAAAAACAAAACAAAAATACCATGTTGCCTGAGTTCTAATCCCAACTCCACCACTTATTACTGTGTGAACACATCCATACATGTGACTCCCACATAACACAAATATATAGACACATGCTTTGTTATTAAAAAGACACCTCAAAAGAGAACTTTTGGGAGGGTTGTGTTGTGTTGGTCTTTCTTGTTTCTTTAACACAGGGGTCCCCAAACTACGGCCCACGGGCCACATGAGGCCCCCTGAGGCCATTTATCTGGCCCCCGCCGCACTTCTGGAAGGGGCACCTCTTTCATAGGTGGTCAGTGGAGGAGCATAGTTCCCATTGAAATACTGGTCAGTTTGTTGATTTAAATTTACTTGTTTGTTATTTTAAATATTGTATTTCTTCCTGTTTTGTTTTTTTACTTTAAAATAAGATATGTGCAGTGTGCATAGGGATTTGTTCATAGTTTTTTTTATAGTCCAGCCCTCTAACGGTCTGAGGGACGGTGAACTGGCCCCCTGTGTAAAAAGTTTGGGGACCCCTGCTTTAACATGTAATTCCTCTAACAGGTGTCCCTGATGCATCCTCCATCTTTGGAGATGAAATAAACAGGCAGCTACAATCCTCCTAGCAACAAAAGTCGGAGGTCTCACCACTCACCTTAATGATCTGCCCCCGGCCTGGCTGCAGCAGAGGGTCTGGCTGCAGCGTACCAGCCCACACGCCAGTGCAGTTGATAATTACGTCGGCGCCTCCTCTTGCCACCTAGAAGCAACCGATAGGGCATGGGGTGGGAGGGGGTAAGGACCTTGGGGACCCCCCCCCCGCTCCCTACTTTTCCCTTCTTCCACCTCTCAGCTCTCAGTGGTGGAGGCTTGGGGAAGAATTCATGGGCTTGGCTCCAAATGTCTGCTCTGCCACTTACCTGCTGTGTGATCTCAGTAATGTCCCATCACCTCAAGGCTCAGCTGCCTTAGCTATAAAATGGGGTTGGCAATGCACACCCCCAGGCTCCTGGGAGGATCCAGTGTGACTCTGGGCGTACAAGTGCTTAGAAAGAGGAGACTTTCTTGGAACCTTCCAGAAAAAGTCAGAAAGCAAGCAGAGAGAGTTTTCTTTCTCCTTCTGACTCTTTTCTATTTAATTTTCTTGCCTTCTACTCTGCCAAGACCTCTGCAGAAGGCATCTTGGACTTCTAGTCCTGGGCATGTATGGGAGACTCAATAGATCCAGGATGTAGCCTGATGGGCACCCAGACTGCCAACCCAGCCCCGTAGCCCTCACAGGTCAGCCATGGGACACACACATTGCAAGACTCTATTATTGTTCATGAGCCAGTGTTTGCTACCCTGGACCGTCATGTCCTTGGAAATGAGGGCTGTGTCTGAGTCAACTGTATTTCCCAAGTGCCCATCAGGGCTGGCCCCAGAGCGGCCGCTTAGAGAATGTGAGTAACTGCATGTACTGAGCGCCCTCCACATGCCAAGCATTATTCTAGCTGCTGGGGCCGCATGAAGTCATAGAACAAAGTTCCTGGTGCATAGCCAGTGCCTGAAGATGGCAGCTGCTATTGTCATTATTGTCAGTGGTGATGTCACTCTGGAGGTGAGTCAGTCGGGAACCTTGATTTTGCAGAAACGTCAACACAGATGTTGGAAGGAGGCAATCCAAGTGTCTGGAACCTGGGGGTGGGGTGCATCTGGTACTGGGAAGAGGCAGCCAGCTCTCTGGCACTAAAACTCATTGAAGCTTAAACGCAGATCAGCTGCTAATGACCACCATTGTCCCTCTGTCCCCTTACGTCTGCCACCGATATCAAGGCAAAATACGAGTCTTTCTGGAACTGACGAAAGCTTAGAGTCTGGGATAGGTCTCAAGGGGGCCCTGGAAGGCTGAGAATGGGGCCCCCAACTCAGCAACAGAAAGAAAAGGCCTCTCTCTTCTCCTCCCTCCCACACCCAGCCCTTCCCAGCCCTGCAGCTCACCTCCTCAAAAGACTCCACCTTCCGCTGAAAGAACTTCACTCCCTTTTCAGTTAACCTGGATGATCAGACACATGAAAAGCCTCATCGTTCAATTCTCTATCCTATCTCTCTGAGAGGATGGCATGGGGACATTTCTCAAAGAACTTCCATCCCACAGGATACTCCCGGAGAAAATCAGTTCATAAGCACCTTGCCACATTAGTGGACCATGAAATGTCCCTTGGGAAACCTGAGACGGTCCAAGCTCCTCATCAGGTAGATAGAGATGGGAGAAGGACCTTGCTGAGGGTCAGACAGTGAGTCAGTGACAGGACTGGGATTCAAACCCAGGCCTCTTAGTGGAAAAACTCCCCCCCACCACCACATTGTTTGTACTATCAAAGGCAGTGAGGTGCAGGGTGCAGGATGGGCAGGGTAGGACCAATGCCAAATGCCTCTTTGCCAGAAGCAGAGCATGCTGAGGCAGGTAGGCTGTGGACCCTCAGTCCTCCCTCTAAGTGTTCCAGCAGAAAAATATTTGTTCCTATTAGAAATAGAGTAGAAACATCAAAAGAAAAAAAATTAACCATATAAAGGCTGAAACATTAACTTAGGACTATTTTATCTACACAATTTCCTCGAGATAGAAAAACTGGAAGCATTTATTCCAGGAAGAGGCTAGATGGAAGTTATTAAGCACCCCAAGGTTAGAAGAAATAACCAAGTTTTAGCACAACAGTTCAAAAATCTGGCTGATCACGAGAATCACTCAGGGAACTTGCTAAAACACAAATTTCTGAGTCCCATCCCAGAGGGTTTTGATTTAGTAGGTATGAAGCAGGGTCCTGAAATCTGTGTTTTTAAAAACTCTCCAGGTCACTTGATAAAAGCCACCATCTAGCCTACATTTTAAAAAATCTTAACAAAATAATAATATATAGGAAATAGATGGAATCTTTCTTCATATAAATGTATGTGAAATAAATATAAATATATCTCTCAAGCTAATGTTTGCTAACGTAGAACACTACAAGATTCCTGTCAACATCAGGAACAAGAAGGGACATCCACTATCACCTGTATTAATTAACATTGTTCTGGAGGTACTGGCCACAACACGTAGACAAGAAAAAAAGTAAGGTATAAAAGTAAAAAGCAACTTATGTTTTGTAGATGATGTAAATATACATAGATCCGGAAAACTTAGAAGAACCCATTTAAAGCTATTACACAAATATTACAGATTTGAGTGAGGTTGATAATAAATATCACACATAAAGAGCTGCCCAGGTGGTTCTGTTGCCCAACCAAGCATGAGAACCATCGTCTTAGTGCACAGGACCAAGGATAGCTCCCACCATGCCTAAGGTTTAACACTTGGGGTTGGTCAATACAATGACGAATGCCGTGAACAATCATCTATGACAACCTTGGTCCCTGGGAGGTGCTCTCCTGAAACTAAAGTTGGAGGTGCTCTCACCTTTCAGTCAGCCACAGAAGATACCTCCTCCCCTCCAGAACCAGGCTTGTGTTGAACCAGCCATAGCTAGAGTCACAGCAGAAAAGGTGGGAACAAAGGATCAGAATTAACGCTATATTTGAAGGCTATCAAAGGGAGGTCAGAGCAGTGTTGAATATTACAAGGGGCTCTCAGGGTAAAGACAGGACCACTGGGTGAAGTTAGAGGGGGAACTGGCTTTTAGCTCAATGCAAAGAGAATTTTTCTATCATACAAAGCCATCCCCAACACAGAAATGTGCAAGTGGAGACTGGACATGCATTTGTAGAGGGGATTCAAACATTGGGTGGAGCGAGGAGAAAACCAGAGAGACATTGAGCTGTAGGGAAAAGACTGGATTGGAATCCCATTTTGGTCACTTAGCTGTGTGACCATGGGAAGTAACTTAGCCCCTTCAAAGCTCAGTCTCCTCATCTACTAAAGAGGATAGTGACATGGAGCCTCTGGTCTTGAGATCTGTGATTCCTTAACTCAAGGCCAGGTTTGGGTGGGTGTCTTCTCCCAAGGAGCTGGACAGAGCACTGAGAGACCAAGGTACGAGGGGCTTTAGGCCTAGGATGAGACAGGAAATTTGGTGACTACATCTTCTGTTGCCTTCTGGACAGGTCTGTCTGAATTCCCTTTGCCCACGACAGTAATATTACCTGTAATCGGGGAACATGTCCAACTCTCTGTGAGTCAGCTTACGAAATCCCAGAACTATGTCTTTCCAGTAAGGGTCCTGCAGAAGAAGGAGAGAACAGGGCACAGAGATGGGCGAAAGTCAGTAATAACGATAACAACAAAAACTATATACTGTTTACTGTGTGTAAGACCCTGTTACAAGCATCTTACTTATACCACTCTATTTAATATTCATAAATCATTCATTTAGATACTATTTTCATCCCCACTTAATAGATGGGCCCACTGAGGCTTAGAGAGGTTCAGTAACTTGTCTAAGATCACACAGCTAATAAATGGTGGAGCTGAGATCTGAACCCACACAATTTGGCTTCAGAATTCAAATTCTTAACCATTATGCTATACTAAGGGTAAAGTAAGACTTGAGGTGCATGATAGGTAAGGGTCAGAAATATTGGAGAGAAAATGGGTGACAGTAAGAGTCACCAAGGGGTGAGAGTGAGAGATAGCAGAACATATAGAGTCAGACTTTTTTTTTATTATTGATTTTAATTTATTGTGTTTATGTAGATTCTAGTGTTGCCCCGAATGCATCCCTCCTCCCCCATATTCCCCTCAACATCTCCTTTGCCCCCTCCCGATAGCGCTCTCCCCCCTTCCCTTCAGGTTTATCCCATCCTATCATCCCCTTCCCCCGTCCTCTTTTCCTCTGGTCCCTTTGATCTCTCCTCTGTCTCAGTTCCGTTCCTCAGTTCACATTGTTCATTGGATTCCTCGAATGAGTGAAGTCATATGATATTTTTCTTTTTCTGCCTGGCTTATTTCACTTAACATAATAGTTTCCAGGTCCATCCATGTTGTCGCAAAAGGTAAGATTTCCTTCTTTTTCATGGCCCCATAGGGTCAGACAACTTAAATGGAAGTTTCAACCTCACCACTTCAATTCTCTGAGACTCAGTTTTCTCATCTGTGTCATGGAGTTAATAGTCACTCTTGGAAGGTAATAGATAAGATGGGTAATGCTCTTAAAACAGTGCTAAATGTTGACTAAACCTTGGAGAGCTGGCTTGGGATTGCAAACACCCAGCCAAATCACCCCCTGCAAGCAACCTGAGAGCATCCCCCATGTGTTAACAGATTGCCTGGGTTCAAGCCCCAGCTCTGCCACTTTAAAATTTTGTGAGCTCAGGTAAGGTGCTCCATTTTAAGTGTAAAACGAAGATAATAACAGTTACTTCCTGGTTATTGTGAGAATTAACTGAGTCACTATTTATAAAGTCGTTAGAACAGGGCCTGGCACATAGTAAGTGCATTAGAAATTGTACCATGGTGGGTGCTCTAGTCTATCTTGACGAAAGGCCCTGGGAGCTGCAGGAGCACAGAAGACCTTTTGGTGTCGGCACTACAAGTGCCCATCTCTACAGGACGTGACTAAGTTTTTACCCATACCAATCAAAGGCTAGTCCCTCCATTCCTCAGCTTTGGTCTCTGTCAATTTAATAACAAAATTGGCAACAAAAATAATTTTCAAAGCAAAAATAAGATTTAAAGTAAATGTGGTTTGGACATAGAAGTCTTTTGCCTTCAAGACTCACTACTTCCCAGACTTGAGGCCCTGGCCCTGGTGTGTGATCAAAGCTCTGCCCCATGGTCCAGGACTCCTCACTCACCGGAACAGCTTCACAGAAGAGGTTGTAGCCTGAGGTTACAGCCAGGCCCATGTTTGCAGCATTGGGAGAGTGGATGTGGCTCAGGAGATAGTCGAAAGTCTGCTGGTTCCATTGCCTGAAAGGATTCCCCAAAGTCTCATCACGTAATTCCCTGAGCTGGGTAAGACACCTCTGAGGGTCAGCTTGCACAGGACTGTGACCAGGCTGCTGGTGGGGATGTGTCTAAATCTAGAAATCCATTGTACTCCATTCCAAATGTCTACAAATTTTTCCCCTCCCTAAACTTTCCAGTATTTCCCCATTCATAGAATAGAGAAGAGGGAAACAAAGGATGCTCCATTACAACCATTTGGAGGCTATTTTCAGCCTGGGCAGCTTGGGGTCACTGAGTTACCAAGTTTAAATGAAGGTTTTGACCTGCTTTGGGGACGGTGAGCCACGTGGTTCAGGCTCCCTCTGGGCACCTCCCTTACTGCCCCTCCTCCCCCCACTGTAAACACCTACTTACACTCCCAAATGCTTTCCTCTTCTCTCTGGGCACAGTTCAACTATGTTTCCAGACTCCCTTGCAGTTAGGTGTGGCTGTGTGACTGCGTTCTAGCCAATGGATCCTAAAGACTGTGCACACATGGCCCTCAGGCTATGCTCCTTGCACAGGGGCTGGCCCATGAGAATGGCAACATTGGGAGCCCGGAGGAGGATAACAGAGCCACGAGATGGAAAAGAGCCTGATCCCTCAATTGTCATCCACTGACCAGAAGCATTGGTTGTGGAATTTGTGGGAAGTAAGAATAAAACTTCTGTTTGAGCTGTTATTCATCTGATGCTTCCTTTTTTGAAGCAGCTGGAGATTTTAAAGCATGATGACCTTTGCAACTTCTTTGGTAAGCCCAAGCATTGATCCACCCACTTAGAAGTATTCCTGATTCACTGACGCCTATGGCTTTGACAGCCATCTGATTCAGGGGAGGGATGGAGACAAAGCCTCCTTCACCTATCTCACACATATCTCTTCTATCACTGCTAGGATCAAATGGAGCATCTGTCTGGCACATAAGAGGGTGTTAATATTTATTATTTTCTTCACATCATGCCAGGCCATAGCCTCCACAAAAGGCTTGTAATTGGTGACAGGGACCCTGAGAGAGGGCATCCCCTATGCAGATTCAGCTCCTCTGGCTGCCCGGCCACCTTCTGGGGCCCTCACTCACGCCTCCTGTGGGTTGCTGGAGTCAGAAAGGTAGGGCTGCCAGAGGCCAGCGGCCACGTCAGTGTTGGTGAGCGGGGTGAAGCGATCCGCATAGACCCTCACATCCAGCGACTGCAGGACTGAGTGGAAGCGCTCATGGATGCAGAGGGCGGTGGACAGCCCAATAACGCCTGCTCCAATCACTACGACACGCATTGTGCCCACCTGCAAGAAGGAAGGGTAGAGGAGTGCCATCGCCACCATCACCGCTATCACCACCGTCCACTGAAGGATTAGAACAGGGGTCAGGAACCTATGGCTCGCGAGCCAGATGTGGCTCTTTTGATGGCTGCATCTGGCTCGCAGACAAATCTTTAATGAAAAAATAATAACGTTAAAAATATAAAACATTCTCACATATTACAATCTATTCATTTCCTACCACTCATGCTCATGGTTGCAGGTGGCTGGAGCCAATCACAGCTGTCCTCCAGGACAACACCAAATTTTTATTGGATAATGTGTAACATACACGTCGTTGTATGGCTCTCACGGAATTACATTTTAAAATATGTGGCGTTCATGGCTCTCTCAGCCAAAAAGGTTCCCGACCCCTGGTTTAGAAAGTGCCAGACACTGCCAAACACTTTTAATACTTGATCCTCTCAGTGACCCTCACACAGGGAAAACCTGAGGCATGGAGAGGCAAAGCAACTTGCCCACGGTCACACAGCTTGGAGAAGCCTCCCCAAATACACTGTCTCCTTCTGAGAAGAGGAAAAGGCCTAGCAGTGTACTTGGCCAGCTCTAGACTGGAGAGTCTAATGGTTAGTACAGGGGCTCTGGCTTCATATCTCATCTCCATTGACCTTGAGCGAGAAGTTTCATAAACCTCAATTTCTTCTTCTGAAAAATGGGGAACTTAACTCATGCCTCAGAGAGAAGATGGAAGATTTATCAAGATGGCAACTGTAAAAAGCTTAACCCACATCTAGTACAAAAGAAGAGACTTGCTGACACTTGTAGTGCACTTGCTGAGTGCCAACCTCAGTGCTAAGTGCTTCCCAACCATCAGTTCCTTTGAGGCTCCCGACATTCCTACAAGCTAGGGACCAGTGTTATTGGCCCCACTTTACAAATGAGGAAACGGGGGCTCAGAAAGGTGAAGTCACTTACCCGAGGTCACAGAGCCAGGAAGTGGTGCTGTTGGGATTTAATTTCAGTTCAAGTAAAGTCACATTCACTCATTGCACACCTACTGTGTGCTGGGCCAGCAGCTAGTGCCTGCAGTTGTGAGCACATCAGAAGCATCAGATGCAATGGCCAGCCTCAGAACTCAGGCCCTTCAGCGCACCCCCTCCCAGGGCCTGTGTTGGGGTGCTAGGCTGCCTAGGTCCTTGGAAATTTAGAAGGCCCGGCAGCTTTTGACCTTGAAGCTGGTTGAGCGGGCACAGCAGGGAAATATTCTGCCGGCTCCTGCTGAGGCAGAACAAGGGGACATTTGTGCCCAAAAGGGCCAAATTCAACTTTCCCTCCTTTTTACTCACAACTCTCCTCCCACAGACTTTGGCTGCTAGCCTGTGGCCCTGAAGGCAGGACAGTCTCAGTATGGCCTAGTTTTATAAAGGGAGAAATGGCTCCAGCCCACAAGAACTGGACTCTGGTGGGGTTTTGGCAGCCAAGTTGGTGATGGAACCCAAAAACAAAAGGTAGCGTCGCTCTGGGCGATTCTTCTTCCAGAGCTGCCGACCTGAGCTTGGTGCGGAACCCTCTCAAGGACCCCCAGCCTCCTCCTGCAACCTTCTCATTTATAAAATAGGGGTCACCTGATCTCACAGGGTCATCTTGAAGGTTAAATGACCAGCATGGCAACATTTCCTGGCTTCCTGGAAAAGTGTCTGGCACAGAGTAGGCCCTCAATATATAGCAGCCTCCTTCTGTCCCCAAGCACCTTGAAAATAACAAAGAAAAGACCATTGGCTATAAAGGAGGAGAGAGGAAGAAGAGAGAGTCAGACCTGTCTTCACTTTGGGCTCTCTGTGTAATCTTGGCTAAGTTACTGCCCCTCTCTGGGCTTTCTGACTGTCTCTGCATAACCTCCATGGAGTTGACCACTTTTGTACCTTATCAACAAGAAGGCAGGAATAGAGGGCTTTTCAGTATTTTCTAAATTCCCCATAATGAATCCAGGAGGTGGTACGGCATGGGGAGGTAGAGGTAACAGCCCAGGCTGTGGGTCAGACATGCCCAGGTTCACAGCTGGCTCTGGCACACACCAACTGTGTGACCCTGGACAAGTCACTTGACTTGACTGAGCAAGGTTGATCAGCCTCCCTGACATCCCAGGACTGAGGGTGTCCCCAGGATGTGGACTCTGAGTGCTAAATCCTAGAGTGTCCTGCAGCAAACCAGAATGAGTTGCTCATTGTCACTGAATCTCAGTTTCCTCTTCTATAAACTTAAATAAATTTAAAAAAAAATTTTATTTGTTGATTTTAGAGAGAGAGGAAAGGAGAGAAAAAGGGAAACATAGATTTGCTGTAGCACTTATTGTTTGACTCTTGCATGTGCCCTGACTAGGGATTAAACCTGTGACCTTGGTATATTGGGATGATGCTCTGACCAACTGAGCTACCTGTTGAAAGCTCTATAAACTTTTAAGAGTTAACAAAGGTCCCTGCCTGTTGTTTTCCCAGAAAAAGATCAGCTCCAGGGGAGCAGGAATTTTTGTCCACTGCTCTATACCCAGGGCTTAGAATAGTACCTGGCCCAGAGCAAGGACTCATGAATGAATGAATGAATGAATGAATGAATGAATGAATGGAGTTCTTATGAAGATCAAAAGAGAAAATACTCGTAAAGCACTAGGGAGGTCATAAATGAAACCAATGATTATTATTGTCCCCAGTTTATAGCTGAGGCAGCTGAGGCCAGGAGAGAGCAAGGTTACTTAGAAGTCACAGCAAGAATTGGAAGAAGAGATATGGGTGAACCCAGCTCTGCCTTTTCTAGGGCCCAGTTTTTTCCATCATCACATCATCTAGAAAACCAGTAAAGAACTGAGAAGAAAAAAGAGGTGCTTGTGTAATAGAAGTATGTGAGGTGAGAGAAGAGAGTGCTTGAAAACACTTGTGAGATTCCTGGGCAGGAAGAGACGTCGAACAGAAGCAGAGCGGACACATGATGCATCTCTGGTAACAAGGCTGGGTAGGCACAGCAAAGCTTCTGGGTAGGCGTGGTGTCACATGCCCAAAAGAAGAGCAAGATTAGGGACTCACTGCAACAACTCTGGAGCCAGCTGGCAAGATAGAGACAAGTAACAGCATGGGGCTCAGTTTCTGCAGTGTGTAAAATTCTACAGGTGAGCAAGATGTTATCATGCAGAGAGGGAAACTGAGGCCCCACAAAGAGAAGGAAGTCACACATTTGTTAAAAAAAGATTTGTGGGATCTTGAGGGTAAAAGGTCTCTGTGAAGGGCAGCAATAGGTCACATCCAGAAAAGAACTACAATGTGGCTCTGGCCAGTTTGCTCAGCGGATAGAACATCTGCTGGTTGTATGGACGTCCTAGCTTCGATTCCTGGTTGAGGCACACAGAAGTGATCATCTGCCTCTTTCCCCCTCCCTCTCCCCATTGTCTCTCTCTTGCTCTCCCCCAGCCAGTGGCTCAGTTGGTTTGAGTGTCTGCCTGGGTGCTGAGGATTCAAGCATTGGCCCCAGACAGGGGTAGCCAGGTGGATCTTGGTCGGGGGCATGCGGGAGTCTGTTTTACTATCTCTCCTCCTCTCACTCAAAAAGAAAAACAAAAACAAAGCAAACAAAAAACAAAGCTATAATGTGGAGATAAACAGAAATAGCAGCTGCTAGTTTTTCTACTCCTAGGATTGGATTATGCTGAAAACTTCACATGCATCATCTACCTTAGCCTTCTACCAACCCTCGGGGTTATTGTTATGCCCATTTTACAGAGGAAGCAACTGAGGCTCAGACAGCCAGATGGTGAGAAGCAGAGCCCAGGCTGGCCTGACTCACAAGTAAAAAACCTGAAGGTCAAGCAGGGTAAAAGAAAACTCAATTGTTTCAGGGTCCTATATTGAAAAAAACAACCCATAAAATACAGCAATTGCAGGAATTTTTATTGTGTTGATGATAGGCATGGAATTGAAAAGGGAAAATGTGTGTCTTAAATCAATTATCTTAATAAACTGTGTGAATCAAATTTGATATTGATTGTAGCAACTTTGTGTGTGTGCTTCTCTAATTATAGTGTCTATGTTAGGGTGCAGGAGGAAAAGAATAATTTTGTGCATCTGTCACTTGCCAGACACATGTAGATGCAGTATAGACATCCTCTTACTTAATCCTCTCAACTGCTCTAGAAGGTTCTACAGAGGTGGGACTGAGGTTCTGGGAGAGGGAGCCACTCTCCCACAGTCACACGTCTAGTGTGGGCCAGCGTTCAGGTCTGCTGGTTTTTAAAACTAAAACTAAGTAAAACTACTTAGGCAGCTGCCAATCAGTTGGCACCGACACCTTCTGCTTGCCTTTCAGCTTCGTATTTCTTTGCTTATAACCTCCCTTGTCCCCAGAAAGGAACCTGAGGCAGTTCATGCCTCTCATGGCTACATGTGCATAGCAAACAATAGGAAAGGCTGTTCTGAAAAAGTCAGCAAGTCACAGAGGAGAAGAAACATGATTAGCTCTTCCAGGTTGTGCCATATGGCTACTTCTTATGAAGGTGATATTTTCAGTTTATCTTTAAAATGGAACAGATACTAGCTTTGTCCAGGTAGCTCAGTTGGTTAGAGCATCGTCCTGATATGCCAAGGTTGAGGATTCGATCCCAGGTCAGGGCACATACAAGAAACAACCAATGAATACATAAATAAGTGGAATAAAAATTAGATGTTTCTCTCTCTCTCTCCCTTCCTCTAAAATCAATAAATAAGTTTAAATTTTTTTTGAAAATAAAAAAAGTGGAACACATTCTATAAACACTTGACAACCAGGTTACTAGCTCCCTGCCCACAAAATAATTACCATGTATTGAGTACTTGCTATGTGCCCAATTCTGTGCTAAACACCTAACATAAATCACCTCTTTTAATACTGAAATTAACTCTGCAAAATGTGCATTATGATCCCATCTTCCAGATAAGAAAACTGAGGTTTGGAAAGGCAAAGGTGCTTACCTGAGGTACCTGCTCAACTCCAAGGCTGTCACCAGCCTCAGGCTCTAATGTGGAACCTTTTCTGTTGACACCAGGAGGACACCAGGAGTTCTGCTGTATCCCTTCTCCCTCCCCCCCCCCACAAAAAAATCCCACTCACCTGGTGTGTCAAACTTTTGGAGCAAAGCAGCAGCTGCTGTGGTGCAGGGTCCTGTCTCCTGAAGGGAGGCTCCTGATTCTGGGGCGTCCTGTCCTCAGCCCTCTGCCTGCCGGCTGGGACTAGAGCCCAGGGTCAAAGTCTGGAGTTATAGTCAGGGCACAGCTTGGCACTGTGCTGCTTACAGGGGTTGGACCCCTGCCAGGCTGTGAGACCTCCCCTCCCCTTGCTCTCAGTCCCTGAAAAGCTGCTTGACTTTTCTGGCTGCTCCCAAACCCCTGTATACAGGCCTTGACGGCAGGGATGGGGCAGGCGGGGGTTCTTGGAGGGCTGATGGGCACAATGAGATCTGTCTCCTGGGCCAGCTGGAGCCGATCCTCTTTTTTCTCTCTTCCTGCTGCCACCCTGAGGGAGGGAAGGGTTGTGCCCTGGCCTGCAGGGTGGGGTGGTCAGCCTGGCAGCCCCTGAGGGGAGAGCAGAGGTACAGCACCAGGGTTCCCGGGCCAGCTGGACAGCCCCGTGTCATTCTGGGACACTGGGGGTATAAGGCCACGAAGAGAGTCAAGGTGACACTTGTTTGGGCCATGAGGATGAGTGGCTCTTTGCTCCATATCCCAGGGACACTAGCAGCAGCATCACCCCAGGTCCCTCCTCTGCTGGGGTGAAACCTGGAGCTGTGATTATTAAAGTCCAAAGGTCACCAGGTGCATCACCACATGGATGGGGAGACTGAGGCCCAGAGAGAGAAACCAGCCAGCCCCAGCTGAGGCATACTTGGGTCAGCTTTGAAGGTACCCACCCCTACCTTCAGCATCATCAAATAAAAATGCAAAGACGAAATAAGAAAATGCATGTAAAGTACTTAGTGCATAGTAAATTTTTAATAATTAAAAAAGGATGTGATGAACTCTTTCACTCTATATACTTCTCTATATACTTCTATTTTGTTTTAATATATTTTTTTAACAATAGTCATGTATCACTTTTATATCACACAACCTCAGGAAAATTCCTCATGCCTCTAGCTCCTGGTGAAAAGATTTACACATTAACAAAAGTTAATCAGATATCTTCATGCTCCCCCCAATTCCCATCTTAGCAATGATTTATGTTTTATGAATTTCAATATGCCAGTTTTAAGTGCTTGAATTATCTCATTTAATCTCACAATAGGCCTATAAACTAGATGCTGTTATTATCTTCTTCCCTTCAATTCAAAAAGTGCTCCCAGTATCCACTAAAGCTAAACATGCATCTATTCTAAAACCCAGCAACCCTAGTGTTATGTATATTCCTAAGAGAAATGACAACAAACATCAAGCAAGAGGCTTGTATAAGAACATTTATAGCCCCCAAATAGAAACAACAAAATCTCTATCAGCTAGAGAATGGATAAACCAATTGTGGTGTTTTCAGGTAATTCACACTGTGGAATATTATACAGCAATGAAAAAGTTAAATACTGCTACAGGCAACAACCTGGATGAATCTCACAGTCATGACGTGGAGCAGAAGAAGCCAGATAAGAAAGAGCCCGTATTGCATGGCTCTATATGTGTGAAATTCAAGAAAAGACAAAACTATTTGATGGTGATAGAGGATATGGGGATAGCAAGTGCCTCTGGGGGAGACACTGACCAGGAAGGACCAAAAGGAAATCTAGGATGCTGGAAACATGCGTCTTAATCTGAGTGGTATTCACAAGAATGTACGTATACATGAAAATGTATCAAGCTGTACATTTAAGATAAATATTGATGTACCTGATACAATTAGAGGGAGGATGAGGAAGAAAGAGGAAAGAAAGAAGAAAGAGAGGAAGGAGGTAAGCAAGAAAGAAGGAAAGAAGAAGAAAGAGAGAAAGAAGAAAGAACTTGCTTACAAGTAGAGGCTCACATTTGAACCTATGTGACGGTTGCCAAATAGAGTAAATAAAAAAACAAGGCACCCTGTATTTTATCCGGTGACCCTCACCTGGGTAGTCTGTACCCAGAGCTGGAGTGCTAGGTCACCACACTAGAGAGCTTAACCAAGTGACAGTAGTGAGGGGTCTTAGGGACCACATAGCAGGGCTGGACATGGCCTGTGGTTTCAGAGATTCCTGCACTGTGTGTAAAGAGCATATTCAGTATTATTATTTAATTTTGGAAAATGAGGTGGAGGGACACCAATTGTTTTCATGATACAAAGTACAGAATATTCTTAGTTATTGGACTAAGTAGAAGATATTCCCCAGGAGAGATATGCAACTTTTTATCTTTATCAGAAGGGGGCATGAGTTTAAAAAAAAAAAAAAAAAAGGAAAAGAAAAATCTGAGAAACACTTACCTGGTGGAATCTTCCTACTTTACAGCTAGGTAAACTGAGGCCCAAAGAGATGAAAGGATGTGCCTTGAGTCCCACAGGAGTATAGGGCTTGCTTGGTGAGGTGATTGCAAGGCCCTTGAAAAACTATTCTGAAGTCCAGAGTTCACTGAACATGCTAGAAGTTCCCGAAATACCTTTGGAAGCAATTTTTGTTTATTTGGCTGAAGTGTTAGGAATCAAGATCTTTACAACCCAGTGGCTGGTTGATAAACAACGTGGCCTCCTAGCAGCTCTGAAATACACTCAGACCAGGGCCCTGGCCAGTTGGCTCTGCAGTAGAGTGTCAGCCTGGCATGTGGAAGTCTTGGGTTCAATTCCCAGCCAGGGCACACAGGAGAAGCGCCCATCTGCTTCTCCATCCTCCTCCCTCTCCTCCTTCTCCTTCCTCTGTATCTCTCTCTTCCTCTCCTGCAGCCAAGGCTCCATTAGAGCAAAACTGGCCCAGTCGCTAAGGATGGCTCCATGGCCTCCACCTCAGGTGCTAGCCACAATGCAGCAACTCCCCAGAGGGGCAGAGCATCGCTACCTGGTGGGCATGCTGGGTGGATCCCAGTTGGGTGCATGCGGGAGTTTGTCTGACTGCCTTTCCACTTCTAACTTCAGAAAAATACACACACACACACAAAAATAGGATCACATTGTAGTGCTGTTGCAGTGCTCAGTTCACAATATGTGAACATGTTTCTATTCGACTAATTAACAGTGACTCTTATTTTTTGAAGTTTGCCTATGCTTTGCACACAGTTTCCTCTCTGGGGTAGGAGGATTGTGATTAAGACCAGTACTCTGGAGTCAGGTAGACTCAGTTGGTACCCCAGCTCTCCCTTCCTCACCTAAGTGGTCTTGGGCTGATACTGAAGGAAACCAGAACATAATCAGGAGGTCACACAGGGCAGAAGGTCCAGTTTCAATGTATTGAAATTCAATGTATTGCGCGTATTTCAATGTCAACCTATAGCTCCACCCTCATGGTCCCCAGGATCTCAGACAAGTCCCTCTTAAAGCCTCATTTGTAGAATTGGGGGTATAAAGGGTTAATAACAGTTCCTTACTATTGAAAAAATTAAAGAGGCCCTGTCAATAACAGATGGAACAAGAAACACAGACTGAAGTAAAATAAAGGAATTAAAATTTGGGATATTAATCTATTGTCAGGAGAGAGAAAGGAAGATGCTATTTGGTGACTGGCTTTATTCCCCCCCCCTTAATATTTTATGAAACTTCCTACAGTAGTTCATTGTTTTATAACATATTTTTATATGGCTGCTGTATTCATTTTGTATTGCTGCGTAACAAATTACCTTGAAATCTTGCAACTTCAAACAACAATCATTTAGTATCTCACCCATTTTCTGCAGTTCTGGAATCGAGGACTCACTTAACTGGATGGTTCTGGCTCAGTATCTCTCCTAAGGCTGCCGTTAGTATGTTGTCGTGGCTGCTGTCTCCTCTGAAGGCTTAATGGGGGCTAGAGGATCCACTTTCAAGGTGATTCACTCATGTAGCTGGTAGGTTGTACAGGAGGCCTCGGTTTCTTGCCACGAGGACCTCTCTCCATAGGACTGCTTGGGTATCCTCATACCATGGCAGTCAACTTCCTCCAGAGTGAGAGATTCAAGGGAGAGCAACATGGAAGCCACTGTGTCTTGCACGATCTAGCTTCAGAAATCATTCACTGTCATATCTGTGATATCCTAGTGGTTTACACAGCCTGGAGGACTCCAGAAGGGCATGAACACTAGTGGATGGAAATCCTTGAGGGCCATCTAGGAATGCCATCATATGCATGTACCAAATTCATCTAACCTGTTGCCTCATGTAGGACATTTAATCACTCCATCCTAAAGATGAGATTCCAAGGCCCAGCAAGGCTCAGCATATTGCCTGTGGTCACACACTACATTAGAGGCAGAATCAGAATAGCCCAAATCCTATGAGTACACCCACTGGAGAAGTGAGGGAAGCTCTGGAGGAAAAGTCTAAGCAAAAGGTCTAAATCAGGGGGTGGGTAGAAGAATAGGGCCTTCAACTAATTCCAAATAGGGCCAAGGAGCTTTCAGCCACCTGGTGGCTGGAGCCCATCAACCTGCCCAGAGAGAGGCCTTGGCAGGAACCATGGGTACTAGTGACACCTGGACACCACGGGCCAAATGGCCAAAGCTTCGAGTCCAGAACATCATTCTCTGAACACAGGGGCACGTCCAAGCAAGAAAGGCCAGCAACCTGTACACGAGCCCTGAGGTCTGTTGGGCCTGGGTTCAAATCCTAGCTCTGCTCTGAGCCTCAGTTTCTGCAGCCGAGGAAATGACACTGTTAGGTGTATTCATTTCCCAGGGCTGCTTTAGCACAGGACTGCATGGTTAAAACAATAGAAATTTGCTGCTTTGCAGATCTGGAGGCCAGGGTTGGTTCCTTCTGAGGGTTGTGAGAATCAGTTTCATGCTTCGCTCCTACTTTCTGGGGTTTGCTAGACATCTAGGGAGTTACTTGGCTTGTGGCAGCAAAACTCCAGCCTTCACATGGCAATTTCCCTGTGTCTCTTTGTTTCCAAATTTCCTCTTTGCATAAAGACATAGTTTTATTGAAATAGGGCCCACCCTAATGACCTCATCTTAACTTGATGACATCTGCACAGACTCTATTTCTAAATAAGGTCATATTCACAGGTCATGGGGGGTTAGGACTTCAGCATTCAGTTTTCATAACCAAACCATAAGTGCTATTATTCTTATCCCCTTTACAAAAGATGGGAGTGCCTGACCTATGGTGACACAGTGGATAAAGCATCAACCTGAAATGCTGAGGCTGCCGGTTCAAAACTCCAGGCTTGCCTGGTCAAGGCACATACAAAAAGCAACTACTATGAGTTGATGTTTCCCACTCCTCCCTCCCCCCCCCCCCAAATCCATCAATTAAAAAGAAAAAAAATACAAAAAAACGCCTGACTAGGCAGTGGTGCAGTGGGTAGAGCATTGGCCTGGGATGCTGAGGACCCAGGTTTGAAACCCTGAGGTCACCTGCTTGAATGTGGCTTACTAGCTTGAGTGTGGGAATCATAGGCATGATCCCATGGTCACTGGCTTCAGCAAGGTGTCACTGGCTTGGCTGGAGACCCACCCCCACCCCGGTCACGGCTCATATGAGAAAGCAATCAATAAACAACTAAGGTGGCTTGACTAGGCAGTGGCGCAGTGGATAGAGCATCGGAGTGGGATGCGGATGACCCAGGTTCGAGACCCCGAGCTCACCAGCTTGAGCGCGGGCACATCTGGCTTGAGCAAAAAGCTCACCAGCTTGGACCCAAGGTCGCTGGTTTGAACAAGGGGTTACTCGGTCTGCTGAAGGCCTGTGGTCAAGGCATATATGAGAAAGCAATCAATGAACAACTAAGGTGTTGCATCGAAAAACTGATGATTTATTCTTCTCATCTCTCTCTGTTCCTGTCTGTCTGTCCCTATCTATCCCTCTCTCTGACTCTCTCTCTCTGTCCCTGTAAAAAAACAACAACAACAACAAAAAACGAAACAAAAAACAACTAAGGTGCCACAACAAAGAATTGATGCTTCTCATCTCTCTCTCCCTTCCTGTCTGTCTGTCTGTCTTGCTAAAAAAAAAAAAGAGGGGAAGTAAGCCTCAGACAGAGGAAGTGTCTGACCTGGCTAAACTGGCTCCTAAATTTGAACGCTGGTTTAAACCAGGCAGATCCCAGGGTCTTTACACTGACCTGATGGGGTTGTTGTGTAATTCCTCTGCTCAAATGTCACCTTGTTCAGAGGGTTTCCTAACCACTTGCCTAAACGACCTCCTCCTCACCTTCTCTCCTTAGCCAGTATCACCTTCTTGGTATCTTATTCCATGTCCCTCTCTCCATCCGCATACTGGTCGCTTCTCCCCAGGATGACAGCAGCAGCCCTCTTGCCCTGCAGCCCATTCATTCTCTGTGCAGCAGCCAGAACTTTCCACAGTGCCCCCTGACTCTAGCCATTCTTTCTCAGGAAAGCCTTCCCTGACCTCTCTGTCCCCAAAGAGTTGTCTGGTTGAGCAATAGAGTGGGGAAATAAAATGGAGTCGCTCTACAATTTTTTTCACCTTGTCACTTAAAGGAAGCACTTGGCAGCCTCTTTGACGCGTCCAAATTGTGATCACCACTATCCTAGCACTTCGAGGCCATTATTAAGTAAAATAAGGGTTACTTAAACAGTAGCACTGTGATACTGAAACAGTTGATCTGATAACCAGCTACTAAATGACTAACAGGCAGGGAGCGACATTGAACAAAGAAATGATTCATGTCCTGGCAGGACTGAGCGATAGCTTGAGATCTCATCACGATACTCAGATGGGGCACAATTTAAAACTTATGCCTTGTTCATTTCTGAAATTTTCCATTTAATATTATCAGACTATGGGTAACTGAAACCGGGGAAAGCAAAACTTCAGGTAACGAAAGACCACTGATTTACTTTTGCAAAGTCCTTGAGCTCAGTCGTAATCTATTTTGCTCATTGTTTAATAAATATTCCATGCTTTACAGTAGATGCTCAATAAGTATTTCATAAATTAATGAATGGAAGAATGAATGAATGAATGAATGAATGAATTTCTGCAGATTGCCTCTAGGGGCCCTGGGCAGAGATAAAGGAGGTTTTAATTTCCTGGTTCTTGCGCCTCTCCAGCCCTCTCTCCCCGGCAGTCCTGCTGCGCGGTCATCCCGTCTCAGTTTCCCCGCCAGTGAAGCGGGTGGTCCTTCTGGGTCGGAGGTGGTCTGGCGCGCGCGCAGCCGCGTCCCCCAAACCCAGAGCCCGGCGCGCGAGCAAGAGCGCGTGTGTTGGGAGCGCAGGGAACGTGACTGGCTAGCCTGCCAGGGCCTCCGGTGTCGCTGTCGCTCCCGCGCCGCGCACGCGCGTCGCCCCACGCCCCGCCCCGGCTCTCCTCTGCCAGAGCTCCAGGTCCCGCGCGCGCCGGCGCGGGAGGCGGGGGGCGGGGGCGGGGGCGCTGGACGCCGAGTGGGAGGGGCGGGCCCGGCCCGGCTCGGCCCGGCCGCCCGCGCGCGGCTCCTGGAGCGCCCCGGGCCCGGCCCGGGCGGCGGCGGCGGCTCTAGCCTGAGGCCTCGGTGGTTCCGCGCGGTGCGCCGCAGCTATGGCCCTGGTGACCCTGCAGCGCTCGCCCACGCCCAGCGCCGCCTCCTCCTCCGCCAGCAACAGCGAGGTGAGCCCCGAGCCCGCGGCTCCGACTGGGCCGATCCGCCGCGCCGCCAGGCCTGGGCCGCCAGTGCGGGGCGTAGTGCTCTGGGGCAACGACGGGGCTGCTGCGAGTGGTCTAGGGCCTGCGGGGACGCGGCTGTACGACCCCCCCCCCCTGGGCAGCCGGACTCGGGTGACTGTGTGGGAGACTGTGTGCAAGTGTGACCCCCGACTGGAGGCTACTGTGCAGTGAAACTGTTTGGCTGCGACGCCTGCCTAGGGGTGACTGTGCAGACACTGTGTGTGTGACAGTGACCCCTGTCTCGAGGTGACTGCGGGAGACTGGGTGTGCGACTGAGACTCCTAACTGGGTGATTTTGTGTGAGACGCGGTTCTGAGATTTGTGACCCTGTGGCTAGGCCCTTTCCCGGAGCGCCTGGCAGTATTTATGTGAGACAGTGTGTGACTTTCACTGCCTGTGACTCTGTGGTCGGTGTTGTGTGACTGTGCCTGTGTGATGCTGTGAGAGAGGCCACCAGGGTGCCCCTCTGAATGTGTGAGGCTGTTTCCTGAATTGCACGCCCCTGGAATTCTGGTTTGGTGTCATTGGCTGTTTCTGTGTCACTATGACAGTGACCGAGTGAGTTCAGGGTGCTGTGAGACTGTGTCTTACGCCTTTGTGTGCAACTGAGTCTGGGTTTTTCTGTAATATCACGGTGAGCTGCATGTTTACATGCATCTGGCTGTGTGGCAGAGGCTGATTCTGGGGTGTCGTGGTTGCATGGAGGTAATCTGGGGCTGCGTGGTTGCCCTGCACAGTTTCTGTGGGACTGTGTGAGTGACCCGGCCTGTAAGGGGTTGGTTCCTTGTTCTGGGGTTGATTGGGAAATGGGTCCTCTGAGCCTGCTGTCAGGCTGGACTGCGCTAGGCTAGGGGCTCAGCCCTCTAAGCAGGTCACTGCTGCAGCGGCCGGGCTGACCATCTTGTCCCTGCTCTTGTCCACCTTCTGTTGGAGAAGCGGTTAAGGCCTCTAGTCTAAACTCATATCCATGGCAAGGCTGGATGTTGGCTGGAAGACAGAGCAGCTGGAGGAGGAGACCATGGGCCGTTGGGAGGAGGAGGAGCCCCGCAGGCTTAGGAAGTGGCCCCGCCAGCATCTGGGAGATTCAGGCTTCTTTTCTGTGGGGGAGGTTGACTGATTGCACAGAAAGGTTTGTGTGTGTCTGTGAGAGGCAGACAGCATCTCTGTCTGTCCCACTGGCTCCCAGAAGGGTAGGTCTTTGGCCTGTTTTGCTGGGACTGGCAGGAACATTTTCAGAGTGGCTGCCCCCCTCCTCTCAAAGAGAGGCTGCTAATGAGTTATCTTGTCCACAGACAGAACATTCTAATAGTGCCTTCCCTGTGCATCGAGAAAGAACATTGGTGGCCTGCAGCCTAGAAGTCAGACTGCAGTAGCTTCTGTCCTCCCCACAGAAATTTCTGTTCTCCTATTATTGCTGTCTTGCGGTTGACAGAGTACTTACCGGTATATGCGCTTACTCTCATGTTTCCTTCTCAAAAAAAACTAGGTGGGATAAGGGAAGAGTTCAGCTTCCGAAAGGGCCTTTCAGCCTGGGCCTCTGATTCTAAACCCCACGTTCCCTGCATTACTACTTATGCCTGACCTGTTCCTGCCTTAGACACATTTAAAATTTTTTATTTCATTATTTGTTAGCAGAGGTAGAATTCACATACTATACATTCACCGTTTAAAGGGTATATAATTCAGTTGTTTTTAGTATAGTCACAAGGCTGTGCAGTCATCACCACTGTCTTAATTCCAGATCATTTTCATCACCCCAGAAAGAAGCCCTGCGCTCCTTAGCCGTCACCCAGAGCCTTCCCCACACCACCTTGCACCCCTGCATTGCTCTCACCAACCCTAAGCAACCACTAATGTACTTCTGTCTCTGTGGATTTGCTTATTCCAGGCATTTCATATAAGTGAGATAATATAATATGTGGTCTTTTATGTCTGACTGCTTTCACTTACATCATGTTTTCATGGCTCGTCCATGTTGTACCATGTATCAGAACTTCATGCCCTTTTATTTCCATTGTATTGATGTGCCACATTTTGTCAGACATTTTGGATTGTTTTCACTAGAGACATTTTAAATGATGATATGAAACGTTTCACAAGGTGCTGACAACCTGATAAACATAGACTCAAACTCAGCCTGCGAGTTGACTTGAGTAAATCAGCATTAATTGGCCAGAGAGCCGGCCAAGGCAGGGATGTTTTCCTGGAAGTTAAGGCTTCCAGATGGGATGAGGCATGAAGCAGCAAGACAGAACAGAGAGCAAGGGCTAGCGTGCAGGCAGGAGGTGTGGGCGAGGTAGCTGTGCCTCCAGCCTGACCTTCAGGTGACTTCCCCTTTCTGGGCCTCGGCTCATTCCAAAGGGCTGGGTTCCCTCTTCTGCATGTTCTTGAACACGTGTGGTTTGTTTCTTTGAATGAACTGACCTTACTTTGCCTTTTATCCTGAGAATCACAGAGAACGACCAAGAATTAAATAGTCTTGAAATTATTCATAAAAATTCTTCCTTGAATGAGAGATACTTAGGGCAACTGTTTCCTGACCCAGCCTGCCCTGCTTTGTGGCGTGGAAACTGAGCGAAATCCCAGCCTGGCCGGCAAAACCACGCTCCTCTCTCTTTTAATTGATCCTCCCCCCCCCAATTTTTAATGATCTCACTTATGTCATTTTACGGTTACCTTATCTTATTCCTTTGAGAGAATATGACAATAGATAAATCAGTACACTTTCAGGAATGGATTATTGCATTGTTATTTCTGACAAACATTCAAGATGACTGATGTTCACGGGCAGATCTCCGGTCCGTGGGGGGGAATTTGGAACAGAGTTTCTGAACCTCAGCACTGCTGGCATTGAGGCCCGAATGTCTTGATTGTGGGGGGGGGGGGGCTGTCTCGTGTATTGTAGGAGGTTTAGTAGTACTCTGTCCTCTACCCACTAGATGCCAGTAGCACCCTCCAAAACAGGGCTCCCAACATTGCCTGGCATCCCCTTCTGAGAAAAACTGCCCCTGGATGAGAAGCACTGGGTTAGATCCAACACTCTCTTTGAAGTGTGGTGGTGGTGGTGGTGTTGTGAGTGGTTTTGTGTACGCTTTGCTTCTGGACAGAATCTTGGGGCCCTGTGGTCAGTGAAGCCCTCTCTGATTTCTCCCCTTCTTCTGGATGGGGTAAGGAGCGTGAGAACTCACTGGCCACCCCTGTATACCTGTGCGTAATATGAAGCATACATTATCCTAAAAAAATTAAGGGACTCCAGAGCCCTCTGGTGTGTGTCCCTTGCTGCCCAGGCTCCTCCCTACATCAGCGCCGTACCCTGTTCCCATCGCTGTCAGGTTTCTGTCCTCGATCAGCCCTGCATCTCTCTCGGCCATCACTGCTTTCCAGGTTTCTCTTTCCCGTTCAATGGGCTCCTCTGTGTAACATACAAAACACGCCAAGTCCCAGCGGTGCGGCTGTGTGGGGGTGTGTGCGTGTATTCTCATTTCACTTTTCTCCTTGAAAGAGAAAACAAAAAGGAAAAAGAAAAATTGCAGTTGGGGCTTAAGCCATGGTTACTTTGGGGGCCTTCCTTGTGGCCTTTTAACGTTTAAAAAATATGAAATGTTTCTTTCATTTACGTGTAAATATAAGTCACCCAGAAAGTTTTATATTTAACATTTAAGCCTTTTTGAGAACCACCAAGAGCTTTCAGACCCACAGACAGACAAGCCTGATCCTGGCCACCTTTCATTGTGAAAGATTTGCCTAGAATAGTTTTGTGTGTTTTTTTTAACCCGTTTGTCGAGGCTTAAAATGGTTTTTATCGCTCAGCTCTGGCCTAGCTTGAAGGAGGAAATGGCTCCTCTTAAAACATAGCCCCCTCCCCTTAAAAAAGAAAAACAGGATAAGATTCAAAATAACCCTGGCAAGTTGAGAACTGAGGGCTGAGTGAGTGTGTTAAGCAACAGCGCCAGATAGCAGAGTTCAGCTATCAGCTATCGATCCACGACAGTGTGGAAGGAATGTGGGTAAACATTGGGAAACTTCTCAATTTCTCCGTGGGAATGACTCCGAGGAACAGCAAGAGCAGGGTTGGTAAGGAAAGGGTGCGGCCGCTTAGAAATTGCCTGGTTTCCTGGACATCTGTATCTTTTTTAGACACCAGAGCAGAAAATGTGAGGCTCGTGTCTGAGGCTTGTTGCTGGTGTCGTCTGTGGTGTGACGATCTCTTTCTTTCTCTGTAGTTGGAGGCTGGCAGCGATGAGGATCGGAAGTTAAACCTCAGGTGAGCACAGGCTTTTAATTCCCATCCGTAAGTCTCTCTTCCGAGCAGGTAAGAAATGCATTTATTTCTTTCCGAAAGGGAGAATCCTCAAAAAAGAAGACACCAATTTTTTAGTAGTGCCTTAAAAGGTATACACATTTAACTGTAAACAGTTTTACTAACAAGTAATGTTCAGAAAAGAAGAAAGGAACTCCTGTTAGTCTGCTACCCTTGCTTTACCATTATGAGCATCTTTATATACTTTCTTCCAGATTTCACACTTTGCTTTAAAAATAAAAAATCATGTAATATGCTCTCACATTTCTATCCTGCTTTTGAGAAAGTCTTCCTTTCGAGGTAAGGACATTGCTGATTTGAACCAGACATTCAACCCCTGAAGTTTATTAATTCAAGGTGTGGTTTGTTTGTTTATTTGTTACTTGTGAGAAATCTTTAGCTCTGCTCATTAAAAAAAATTCCTGAAGCAATAGTCCTCTGTTGCTATATTCAATAGTAGACACCAAAAGCATTTTTGTTTTTCTTTGCCCAAGATTAAAGCCTTCCCTTTGGATATTTTGTTGGTTTACAGAAGATTTAGCGCTTTATTATATAATGTGTTCCTCTGTGCCAAGGAACCATTCTTAAAGTCTGACTCTTCCAGTTTAAAAAAGTAAACAGTTTCAGGGATATTGTCCTTTTTTTAAAAAAAAAAGCGGGTTTTATCTTGTGAAGAGGAGGAAAATTAATTGGAAAAGGAAATGCATGTTCAGAAACTGGGGTCAGGCCCTCCTTACCAAGAGCAGGATGTTCCCCGGGTTAAACTCAAATGCAGCATGCAGAAATGGTAGAGAGACGTTGCCTAGCCCGTTTTTGAAGTTTCTGTGTGTTTAAGTGAAGGGAGCCTGCAAAAATCAGAGAGCTGTCATGTTTCAGTTGCTGGGCCCTCATTTTAATGTGGTGCTAGAGGAAGGACCAGTGATGATGATAAATTTACTCTTTCCCTTGGTGCTTTTGTTTGCTCAGAGTCTCTCTCGGTCAGGGCAGGAAGGCTGGTATCAGCCAGATTCCCAAGTGGGGGCAGTAATGGGCCGTGTTGTAGAGCATGCTGGCATGTGGCTTCCCTGCTTGAGGGCGGAGAGGGAGAAGTAGAAGTATACTCCTTGGAGGCAGAACTGGGAGCAGAGCTTGCTGACAAGTGTGACCGGTACGACCACTGTGTGAGGCCCTCAGAGCAACGGCAGGTGTCCGTGTCCCTGCCCCGGCCTCCCGCCAGTCTTTACCTGGAGTCGGAGTCTCTTCCACCTGTTGACCCCCATCTCTTTCCTTCAGGGCTCTGGCCCAAGATGTAATTCTCTCATTTAGATTGTCTTTGGGGCAAAGAACTATTTTTGGTTTTCTTTTCCCTTAATTGATGGGAAGCATAGTGTTTTGAAATATTTTCAGTTAAGAACTTACAAATAGGCCCTAGCTGGGTAGTGTAGTGGCTAGAGTGCTATCTCGGCACCCCAAGGTCTTGAATTTGATCCCAAGACATACGGGGAACAATCAATAAGTGTATGACTAAGTGAAACAATGAGTTGATGCTTCTCTCTCTCTCTCTTTTTCAATGGAAAAATTAAAGAACTTAAAATAACTGTGATATGAAAATACGTATTTGTCCTTCTGGCCAATAAAAGGCCCCTTTTTCTTCACAGTTTGGAGCTGGAGAGAACCTTATAGGAAAAGGAAGTATCATGATGGCAGCTCTGTATGTTGCCATATTTAATCCCACAACAACTTTATGGGGGGTGGGGGTACTTTCCCATAGGGTACTCCTTCCACAGGCAAGGAGTCCGAGGCCCATGGTGGTATGTGCAACGTACTGTATTCAGAGCGAGGCCTCTGGTGCCTCTGGCACCTGGGTTTATCATATTGCTCGGCCTTTTGGGACCAGTTCGGTTGTTCAGTTGAATCTGCTGTCTCAGATGTACAGGTAGGGGAACTTGCCTAAGGTCACCCAGGTGGTGAGAGGCAGCACCAAGGCCAGAACCGAGGAACACCCCATCTTGTGGCGGTGCCTCCCAGGATGTCAGTTCACTCTGATGACTACTATCAGTTCCTCTTCACTGCCCTCAGCAGGTCCCAGTGCCACTGTGAGCTCTAGGCCCTGGGCTGGAGTCAGGGACCTGGTTCTGAGCTCGCCTCTCAGGTTTCCCTTTCAGTCCTTCTTCACTCACCTTGACACTTCACTCCCCTTCTTGGTCAGAGGATGCCAGTCTGCTTTCTGCACTTCTAGCCGAACAAGAAAACTTCTGGTGTCCTGGTTTAGACTTTGACTGAAAATCATTCACATTGTGTGTTAATTTGCATTTCAAGCCTTTTCTCTCTAAGCGTCTCCTAAAGAAAAAATAATAGGTGGAATAGTTGGTTGTTTTGCTTGGAGGTTGGGGGTGGGGAGGACAGATTTCTCTGCTTTAAATCAATCCTGAAGGTAAACTGATGTGATTTAGTTTGTAAGGGATGTTGGTAAGGGAGAAAAACTGGGGCCAGCAGGATATTCCTCTCCCTTCTCTGTCCCTCTCCTCCCCTCCCCTCTGCCTTCCCTTAATTGATGGTGTCATCTCTGGGGTCACCCACTTGCATATGCTGATTTCAACGCCCCCCCCTCCATGACCAGGCTGTCCCCTGAGCCAATTCCTCTAAACTTGGCCATAGCCCTCACAGCCAGGCTCAAGTGTTCCCACCTCAAAGGCTCGCCACCCCCCTCTCTGTGGAGGAAGCAGCCAGCTCTTGGTTTCTCCATTGCTCCAGGTACCACACCTGCCTGACGTATCAGGTACGTGTGCATTCATGTTGTCCCTAACTTTTGGTGCTTCCCTTAGTGACAGTGCCTTAGTTCCCTGCTGCCACATAGCATTTCAACAGTTTAAATACATTAACTTCATCTGAGGCTGCAGTAAATTGCATACATGTACGAGAAAGAGCAAGGTGCAGAGGAAAGACGTGGGGTTGGGGGCCAGGCGGTGACGCAGGTCCGGAACCGGCTCCTGTGCCAGCAGCCAGAATCCTTCCCCTCTGTGTGTTATTGCACCGCCGTGGGTCCCGGTTGCTCACCTATAAAACAGAGATAAAGTGGGACCTTTCAGAGTTGTCAGTACAGGTAGTTTGAATGGGGCTCCTCTCACAGAGTCAGGTCACCATGGGCTTGGAGAGCGATTGCCGCATCTTGTCTCCATACGATGTTACTCCCGTCTGTGTCAGTTCACAGCATCGAATCAGAGGGGCCGACTCCCTGCAGGCGTGTCTGGGCGAGAGGGCGGCTGTTGTGGATTCTCTGTGACCCCGAGCAGCCTACATCCTTCACCCGCCACATCCCTCTAAGATGCAAACAGCAGTGCACACTTGCAGAGTCAGTGCTCTGAAGGCCTCCTGGAGAACGTCTCAGAGCTGAGCCTCCCCTGCCCGGAACACAGCTGGGGGACGCAGCGCAGGGCAGACCCGTCTCTCACTTCTCTCCCTGCTCCCTGCATCTGCAGACTGCTGCCAGCCTCCGGCAGTCCCCTTTTGGAAGCCGTGCTGTTCAGACTGTGGGAATTGGTGAGCAGATGGCCCTGCTGGCAGCGGCTCCTGGCTCCCTCACCATCCTGGGAGCTGCCTCAGCCTGGCAGGAGATGCAGGTGGTTGTGTGCCAGGCAGGGCCCCAGGAGAGAAGATGGCTGAGTCGTCTCCAAAGTGTTTGGGCCAGAGCAGCAGGATCTAGCTGTCCCTGTTTTATCTGGGGTCAGTGGTAAGCTGTGAAGTCCCTCACGCTGCGCCTTTCCCTCCATGCCGCCTTCCCCTTTGGTCTTGACCTGGAATTCCCCAGAGGACCCTGTTCTCCTAACCTCCTGCAGCGTGGCCGTGCCTGCTCCTCCTCCCCCATAGTGTCAGGGGGCGCTGGGGATGTCCCTGTTCTGCACACCATGCTTCCTCATCTCCACTCAGCACCTCTTCTCACACGCCTGTCCACCGTTTGGAGTTCCTTTCTGCCTTTCTTGCTGATTTCTTAGCCTGGACTTTATCGTCCTTGTTGGTAATCTGTCTGGTTAAGTTCTGCCAAGGAGTGTTGGGCATCTGCTGTGTCCAGGCTCTATGCAGCAGGTTGCTGTTTCAGTTAGCCTCTGCTGTGTACGAAGTTACCACAAAGTCTGGGGCCCAAAGCAGTGTCCGGTTATTATCTGTTTCCATGGGTCAGGGATCTGGACGCAGTTTAGCTGGGTCATCTGGTTGGGGTCTCACATGGCTGCAATCAAGACATTGGCCAACCCTGGCTGGTTGGCTCAGTGGTAGAGCATTGGCCCGTCATGTGGATGTCCCAGGTTCAATTCCCAACCAGAGCACACAGGAGAAGCACCCATCTGCTTCTCTACCCTTCTCCCTCTCCTTTCTCTCTCTCTCTTCCCCTCCTGCAGCCATGGCTCCATGGAGCGAGTTGGCCCCAGGCACTGAGGATGGCCCCATGGCCTCTGCCTCAGGCACTAGAAAAAAAATGGCTCTGGTTGCAGTGGAGCAAGGGCCCCAGATGGACAGAACTTCATCCCCTAGTGGGCTTGCCGAGTGGATCCCAGTTGGGGCGCATTCGGGAGTCTGTCTCTGCTCCCCTCCTCTCACTAAAAAAAGAAAGAAAAATAAAGGACGATGCCCAGTCCTGGGGTCTCATTCGAGGCTTGGGTTCTCTCCCAGAGTCACACTGGGTCTTGACAGAATTCATTTTCTTGCAGCTTTAGAGGCCCCGGCAACTTGCTTCTTTAAGGCTGACAGGAGGAACTGCTACCACTGGGTCCTGGAACTAAATGCAGCACAGGAGTGACCATCCACCACCTTTCCCAGATAGTGTCGCCTAATAAGGGAGCAGCTCTCCCATCTTGTACCCCAGTCACCCAGCAGTCGGGATAGTGATTCATTTCGTGTACCTTTATCAGGGGCCGGGATCTTGGGCCACCTTGGAATTCTGCCCACCGGTCTCAGTTTGTGGGAGTTCTTGAGGTACCCCCTTCTAATATAGAGAAAGCAGTCCTGTAACTGAGGAGGTTTCCACGCAGTGTTAAGGCGGTGGCAGATACGTATTATATAAAGTTGATGCCAACTCAGGGATGCTCAGTCCTTGTGGGAAGAGACCAGGAGCATTGGGATCCCACAGGATTGACCTCATGCCCATGGCTACCGTGTTCTCTCCACTCAGCACCCACGCCCTTGTCTGCATCTGGACACATGGCCTATCTTGGATTTGCATCCACTTTGAATATTTTGGCCTGTAAAATACCATTTCCACTGATGCTTAAACATTTTTTTCTGTTGAACTTTGGCATGTGGGAGAAATAGGCCTGAGTCTGGCTCTGACCTCTGTCATCTTTCACCTCAGCTGGCTAGTATATGACCTCAGACAGGCCTCAGTTTTCAATGGGCAAAATCGTACTCAGCTTCTAGGGTCGCTGTCAGAATGAAATGTGGTCATTGCACGAATCTCTTCTCCCACAGTAGACACTGAAGTAAAGCCCCTGTCTGTATCTCCTTCAGGGGCCTGCTTCTGTAGGAGGTGGTTCATGGTCTTCTGTCTTTCTTCCCACAGGCTTTCTCTCTCATATTTCTTTGGGACTTGGTCCTTGCTTTGTAGTATTAAGGGCACCTGCTCCCAGGGCCTTCCTGGCCTCTACCCTCATAGTGCCTGGCATGCTCTTGGATAGACCATCAAGGTCTCATAAATTGAATCTCCTGGTTTCTGTTTCACGTAGAGGATCTCAAAGTAGTTTTGGACAACATACAGGAACAAAGGACAAAGAGATTCTTTCCCCATGCATTTTGGCACTATTAGATCAGTCTCATTACCCCTCTATCCTGTTTGTCTGCTTAGGAGCCATTCATTCAACAGACTTTTATTGAGCACCTATTATGTGCCAAGCACTGTTCTACTTGCTGGAAATATAGCCATGAACAAAACAGCCCCTGCCCTTGTGGCCGACGTTCTGTTGGGAGAGCCAGGACAGTAAGATAAAAAGTACAGTAAGTGTGTTAGTAGTTGTTAAGGAGAAAAGTAAAGAAGTATAAAAGGATGTGAAAGTGAACACTTCAGACATCCTACTCTATGAGTAGCCTTGTGTGCATTATTTCATTTCTTCTTGGCAGAAATCCTATAAGGAAGATGGCATTTTTTTTTTTAATATTTTATTTATTGATTTTTTTTTTTTAGAGAGAGAGGAGTGAGAGAGAGAGACAGAGAGAGAGAGAGAGAAGGGGGAGGAGCAGGAAGCATCAACTCCCATATGTGCCTTGACCAGGCAAGCCCAAGGTTTCGAACCGGCGACCTCAGTGTTCCAGGTCGACGCTTTATCCCACTGTGCCACCACAGGTCAGGCCGGAAGATGGCATTTTTATTCCCATTCTCTGAATGAGAAGACAAAGCCTCAGAGAGGTGACTGCCCTAATTTCATTTAGTTGAAAGTGGCAGAGTCAAGACCTTTGTGTTCTATGTGTCTTTGACTCTAAAACCTCTGCTCTTAACCCTAAAATTCTAAAGACATCTCTACAGGCCCTTCTCCCATTTTCAGATCTCTCAGCAGGGGGCAGAGTGGAGTTCATGAGTTCATCCCCGAGAACTAGCTTTGCAGTCCATTATGTTCGAACCCTAGTGGTTGGTCCCACTCTGAACTGTGTGCTTCAGGCAAATCCTCTCATGTTACCTCCCTGACCTCTACTTAGAGCAAGAATTGTAATATACCCCCTTCCCATATGGTCACCTGGGCCGAGCACCCTGGAAATAATAACACCAGCTGTTTATTGGGTGCCTGTAGGTGCAGACACTGGGTTGGAATTTTGTGCACTTGACCTTGTTTTGCCATCACCACATGCCTGGAAAGTGGGTGCCTGCCTCAGCTGAGGGAACTGCAGTTTGAAGATGCCAGTGAGAGGCCAGAGCCAGGGTTCGAATGAGGATTGCTGTGACTCCCTACACCACGTCCCTTCCTTTCTGATCTGGATCCTCACAGGAGACGTGCAAATTTGTGTTCATCTCTCCCCTTCCTGTCCCCAACCCCATGGCTTCATAGGCCATGGCCTCCCATTGACTTCAAATTTTAAATATTGAGTACACAAACTAAAAATTCTAGGGCTGTTACTAGTTTGGCTGTTCCTTGCAGTTTAACTCAGGTATTATTCGTGGTAGTTCATTGGAACATTTGATTTTAAGTTCAGAATTTGCCTTCAGTATGCGTTAACTATTTTAATTGTTAGAGAACTCATCCTAGAGTGGGGAACAAGTGAGAACAGAGGGGAAGATTTAATTTGATTCTGTTGGAACTTAATTAACTTTATTATTAAGGTTAACTTAAAATGAATTTTGCTTGGAGTAGTAAGTTTCATTAATCTTTCCAAATACTAGTGCTTAGACTTCAAAAGAGTGCCATGGGGCCTGTCTCATTCTTCCCACACACTTGGCACACCCAGGCAGCATGTGCACACCACAGCAATGCTCATGCAAGCTCTTCATAGGTGACTGTGGTACCAGCAATCAATCACTCTCCTGAGTAAATGAAGCAAAGCTGTGAGAGGGAGTCAGAAAGCCTAGGTTCTGTCCTGAGACACGTCATCTGCTGTGCAACTTTAAACTTTAGGCAGGTTACTAAACGTCTCTGGGCCCCCATTTCCTCCTTTGTAAAGTGAAGAGATAGACTAAATGATAGCTTCCAAATCAAGAATAAGAGCCCTCAGACCTCCTAGTCTAGTTCTATTACATTGTGCTTCTAATCATTCATGGTAGTTTTGTAACATACTGTCAAGAGTGTCTCTTTTATTCCCACACTAAAAGCAAGGGCAGACATTTGTGGGGGCAACTAGCCTGTCAGTGTTATGGTCTTACCCTGAGACAGAGAACATTAGAATGACCACTGAGAAGTGGATCCTTTGCTTGGCCCACCTTGTCAGACATGCCTTGCCCTCAGGCACGGGGCCACATGCACATTTAGAAAGAAGGACTCCCCTTCGGGTCTCCTCTTTGGCTTATGTTGTGCTGTGGTGAGATCTCCGGATTTGGACAGCTTATTAGAAAATTCCTAAGGCTAGGAGAACATTCAAATGAGTTCTGCTTCCAGGAAGGCTGCAATAAGGAAACAGGATTAATCAAAACAGAATTAAAGTAAGGAGCAGTCATCTTCAAGATGTGCTGAGTGATCGGGCTAGGAGTGGGGACAATACCGAGTCTGGCCGGTGAGACTCCCGCTTTGGTGGGGGTGGGGGTGTTAAGTACTGTCAGTAGTTCTGTGGTGGAGATGATGTGCTCATGAGAAAACCAAGCTGGCCGGCCTGGAGAAGTGGCCGTAAGCGTCGCGGTGAGAGGGACGGAATATCTGTGTGAATTCCAGGGTTCACACAGGCCGGCCTGTGCCTCTGGATGGGTACAGGCCCTGCCACCTGACCACCTGCATGTCTGTGACCTTGGGCCAGCCACCTGCCCTCCCTGAAATAGAGGATTTTTGTGAGGCTTAGAGAGTCTTGTCTAGTGTGCAATGCCTAGTCCTTGCCTGATGTTGCCTGATAGATGGGACTGTGTGTGCTACTTTCATTGATGGTAGTGAGGGTCCTCCTGCTACCTGCCCTGATGGTCTTCCCCTCCATAAATGGACTCAAGGGCATTTCACCACAAAAGCCAGAAGCTCAACCAAGTGGAATTGAAAAGGAAAAACAACCAGTGCTTGACCTATTTCTCTCCAAGTTCTACTGAACTTTGTTCCCGACTTTCATCATGTCTCGTACGCTTTTAATTTTACAGATTTTTTTTTCTTTCTTTTTTCTTGACTGGCTACTTTTGAAGCTATTTTTAAAAAGACTTTGTTTCAAAGAAGGCCATTGGAGGTCCTGTTAGGAAAGGTCTGGTGCTCTCCTGACATAGGCCACCCTGCGCTGGTGGAAGAATTCCCAATCAGGGCTTGGCGCATGCCTGCCAGGCGTTCTCAAGGCGTTTCCCCAAAGCTGGGCCCAGTCAGAATTCCCACAGAGAGGAGACCATAGGTGTGGTTTGGAGAGAACCAAGCCAGCTCCGCCTCTCGGAATCACTTGTCACCTCCCAGATGTCCAGACCCGCCAGTTCTGTGCTGGCTCTGTTGCAGGTGAAGTTCTGAGTGGCTCTTTAGGGCTGAGGTTGAGGTCACTGAACTGTATGCAGAAGGGGCTCCCTAAGACACCTGTTCCCCAAACCCTGTGGGCACCCCTGTGCAGGCCTCACCACGTGCAGTAGGAGGGAGAAGTGTCTCTTGTGAAGCAAACTGGTAATGGAAGTTTTTATTTAGCTGTTTGCTTTATTTATCAATTTAGCCAATGTCAGCTTGGTGCCCGTACATGCAGTGGGTTCTGTGCTGACTGTTGGGGCTTCCACAACAGTTTAAAAAGGAACCTTTACCCTCTGAGGGTGGTAAGATGGTGCTGTCTGCTGTAGTTCTGTTGGGAAGGGATTTGAAACAGCTTAGAACATTCATAGGGACAGTGTAATTTAAAATGAGAAAAGTGGGAGAGGGAGAAAGCCGGGGGAAATGAGATAAAGTCCTAGGAAGGTTTATATGTGGAATGTGTGGCATAATGTTGTGGCAGTTCCCAGAGTTTGGCTGCCAGTCTGACTTGGAGCTTCCTAGGAGTCAAAACAAAGGGAGAAACAAGATCGGGTGCTTGATTCATCGTGTCCTGAAAATACTGCCAGGTCAGTCCCTCTGGAGAACAATTCCCAATAGATATGCTGATAGATCATCCTGATAAGTAGTGGGTGTTCATAAGGAAACCCAGGGTGAGGGGTGGACAGTCAGGTGGCGGGCCCCAAGGCCCACAGAGACAGCTGATGCTGGGTGTCCATTCCACCAATTAACCTGTGTATTTGTGGTCTGGAGAGGTGAAGTCAGCTGTGGTGCTCGGTGCCAAAGCTACTGGTCTCCCCAAACATTGAAAACAGGATGCTGAGTCACATCCTGCCGGCCTGCAGCATCCTGACTTTGCGTGCCCTTCACAATGGGAGGCCTGCACGGGCAGGTTGGCTCCTTGCTGTTCCAAAGTGGGTCTCAGAGCAGGAAAATGTTAATATTAGGTCTTACATCGGCCGGGGCTTTGTGTGTGTGTGTGAGGTCCACAAAATCTGGGCACACATGGACCAAGAGGAACTGAGAGAGCAGAACTTCCCATCCTTTTCCACTGCCCAGCGCATGAATCAAGGTCACTTCCATTCGGGAAACTGCAGAGAGGGAAGCGGTCCTAAGGCGAGGAGACCTCTCTGCTGGTGAGGGAGAAAGTATCCCGGGTCGAGGGAGAAAGCCAGGAAGTATGCCAGTGACAATAGCCAGTAAAATGGTGTTAAGCTTTTATCACCTGCCAAAGCAGAGTAAGTAGTGTTCTACCAAAATCCAATTAAATGGAATTTGGACAAACAATTTTTAACATTTTGAAACAAAAGTTACAGAAAAGGTGCAAGTACAATACAAAGAACTTTTTTCTGAACTGTTTTGAGAGTTAGTTGCCAGCCTGGTGCCCTTTGAATACAGGCAAGGACGTTGTCCTGCACCGAGGACCAGTGGCCATTGACCCTGATAATATTACTGCTGCCTAATCCTCAGACCCCATTCAGGGGCCTCAGAGTAACGTCCTTTGTAGGAGGAAGGACCAGTTCAGCATCACCTGTTGCTTGTAGTTGTCCTGTCTGTTGAGTCTCCTTCAGTCGGGGACATTCCTCAGTCTTCCTGTGACTCTCATAGCCTGGACACTTTTGAAGCGGGCCATAATTTTGTAGCATGTCCCTCAGTTTAGGTTTGTCTGATGTTCTCTTGTAATTAGAGTCGGGTCGTGCAGGAGCAGGGGAGGACCGATGCTGTGTCCTTCTAGAACCCCGCCCAGTGGCTTGTGGTTTCAGTTTACCCTCTTACCGGCAATGTTCACTGTGGTCACCATGGGGGATTCTGCCAGGCTTCTCTACTGAATAGGTACTCTTCTCCCTGGGTCAGTAAGAAGTATTTCTCGGAGGATACTTTGAAGTTATGTTAATATCTTATCCCCCATCAACGTTTCCATTTATTTATATCTGTATGCACTTGTTGTCTGTTTTATTCAGTGGTTTGCAATCAGTTAATTATATTACCGACTTTCAAGTTCAGGTTGTCCCCGATTTGGCCAGTGGGGTCTCATTCAGGCCGGCTTCCATGTCCCTTTCTTTACCTGTCTGCATCATTCTGTAAGCATGATTTCCAGGACTTTCTGACACCAGCTGTTCCAGGACTCCTTTTGTACTGTCTTTAGCGCATCTCTGTAATCAATCATTTCCCCAAGGAGCCCTGGTTCCATCCAGTGGAAAATGGAACTTAGAAGCTGGGGTAGGTGTGCTTGTTACTGTTGGAGCAGAGCTATCCTCAAGGCCACTTAATGGTCAGAGTATGTGTGTGTGTGTACACGTATGCTCTTACATCTACAGTGTGTCCGTAAAGTCATGGTGCACTTTTGACCGGTCACAGGAAAGCAACAAAAGACAATAGAAATGTGAAATCTGTACCAAATAAAAGGAAAACCCTCCCAGTTTCTGTAGGATGATGTGGCAGCATGTGCGCATGCGCAGATGATGACGTAACACCGTGTATTCAGCGGAGCAGCCCACAGCCATGCCAGTCGAGATGTGGACGGTACAGAGGAAAGTTCAGTGTGTTCTGTGGCTTGCTAAATTCGAATCTGTGACCAAAGTGCAACATGAATATCAGCGCATTTATAACAAAGCACCATCACATAGGAATAACATTACTCAGTGGGATAAGCAGTTGAAGGAAACTGGTAGTTTGGTGGAGAAACCCTGTTCTGGTAGGCCATCAGTCAGTGACGAGTCTGTAGAGGCTATACGGGATAGCTACCTAAAGAGCCCTAAAAAATCTGTGCATGAGCCCACATCGAACTGCACTGAATAGGTATGAAACTGGGAGAGTTTTCCTTTTATTTGGTACAGATTTCACTTTTCCGTCGTCTTTTGTTGCTTTCCTGTGACCGGTCAAAAGTGCACCATGACTTTACGGACACACTGTATATTCATTCCTATACTTATTTAAATATGCTGGAAAAACATGAGTTCAAACTGATACCTTCAGTTCTGATTCTATGTCCTTGGGCTCATTCTAGTTTTCTCTCCATACTTGTAACTCCCTTCTCTGACCATGAGAAACATGACTCCCATTTGTCCCTAAAATATTTAATTGTTTCATCAGCCCCTGTCTGTCATTAATCTCCCATCCCTGCAGCCAGTGCTCCTGACATAAATGCCTTCCTCGCCCTGCTCACCGTCAAATCCAGGATTTCGAGTACCATAGCCCTCCCATGCTCAGATGCCGACCTTGCTCTACCCACCAAATGGTTTTAGGTCTGAATCATCAGGGAAGAGAAAGGACTTTTTTTCTTTTTTCTTTTTTTTTTCTTTTTTTGTATTTTTCTGAAGTTGGAAACGGGGAGGCAGACAGACTCCCACATGCGCCCTACCAGGATCCACCCGGCACGCCCACCAGGGGGCGATGCTCTGCCCATCTGTGGTGCTGCTCTGTTGCAACCAGAGCCATTCTAGCACCTGAGGCAGAGGCCATAGAGCCGTCCTCAGCGCCTGGGCAAACCTTGTTCCAGTGGAGCCCTGGCTGCGGGAGGGGAAGAGAGAGACAGAGAGGAAGGAGAAGGGGAGGGGTGGAGAAGCAGATGGGCGCTTCTCCTGTGTGCCCTGGCCGGGAATCGAACCCAGGACTCCTGCACACCAGGCCGACGCTCTACCACTGAACCAACCAGCCAGGGCCTAGAAAGGACTTTTTTGATGCTGTGTTTTCCCGAGATGTGAATTCAACAAAGGGACAGTACTCCCTGGCTTCTCCACTTCTTGGCCATGTAAACTTGGCAAGTGACATCACCTCTCTAAGCTTCCGTTTCCCTATGTATAAAATACAGATGGATACTGAGGATTTGGTTAGGGGATATGGGTAAAGTGCTTAGCATGACACAAAGATGTGTATTACTGGTGTTTCATTCACTGAGAGCAAACTGTCCTCTGGGCACTGGGAGGGTTTGGCAGAGGGGAGTCACAGCCATAGGTCTTAGGACACTCAGGATGATATGGAGAACTTAGTTGCTGTGTTGTTTGAAACACTTGGTTGACAAGAGGACCCAGCCACCAGTGACTGTGACTCCACTAAGAGCATTTATACAGTGAGTCTTTCTTGTCCAGTTCACCCTGGGTGTGTTGAGCGCCCCAAGTTCCAGCTGCCCGGAGCTGACCAAGATGAGTTAGTCATGGAATAAGTGCTCTGAGACTGGAGAGGAGGACATAGTCCTTTATGGGCACCTACTTAGAATCTGCTGTATGGCAGACAGGGAGGAGATTTTGAAAATTAGGTGTGTCCTGGCCATCAAATCCCATTGTGACATTAAAATATGCTGACATGAAGTGAAGATAGCTTCTGCACCAGCGTGTAGGTAAGTGGGTCCAGAGCACAGTCTGGGACTCAGGGTTTGGGTTCCTATGACTTAACCTCTGAGCCTCGGGTTTCTGAGCTGCAGAATGAGAGGAGGTGCTATGAGGTGCTGACGGGAGACAGTGGCCTGTAGCTGGGTTCAGAGGGGGTTGGCGCGGAGCTGAGAGGTGGGCATGACCACAGAGGCAGACAAGAGGGAGAAGGCTGTGAGCAGAGACCCAGAGTAGAAGAGTTTATAAGGACGATGGCATAAGGACAGAGCAGAGAATATGGAGTATGGGAGAAATAACGTTGAGAGGTAAGATAGCAAGGATTTTATTATAAAGCCCTTTTTCTAGTTGTGCCATAAGCTCCTTGAGGTCAGAGGGTGTCAGATGAATGACGTTTAGGTTAAATTATAAGGGCTAATGGTGGCTATCGTAGAAGTTAGCACAAGATGTTTGATCTCTGTAGATAAGGTTGCATCATGGAAAGCCCTGGAGCTGGGATGTAGTGGTTAGGGACGGGGCAGAGGGGTCTCAGGCCAGAGGTCCCTGCCCTGATTCTCGGTAGGCTGAGATCACCTGGAACGAGCTGTGCTGCCCTGTACCAAAGCTGCCAGCCACGTGTGCCTAATTAAAATTTAGCTTACCTAAAGTTAAATAAAATGGCACATTCACTCATTGGTCGCAGTGTTTCAGTAGGCACCGATGGCAGGTGGCTGTCTTATTGGAGAGCACTGGGCAAGACCATGCCCGTTGGCTTGGACAGCGCTGTCTTGCAGGGACATTGTGTACCCAGCAGAGAGCCAGGCACACTCTGGAACCATGGGTGCTACATGGCTCCCAGTGGTGAGGGTGGCGGGGTGGGAGGGCCAGCACAGCAGAGGTGACAAGGAACAAGGAAGGAGGGGCCCCAGCAAGGTTAGGACTTGGTGACCAGTGACTACGGGATGGGGCTGCATACCAGAGAAAGGACTGAGAACCTGGGACAGTGGAGATAATCCATTCTTGGAATATTTGAGTTGTTTTAAAAACATTTCCTTCATATGCCTGTTTTTTCTGCTGACTAGGTTGTCTTTGCTGCCACAGCATTTCCTGCCCAGTGCGCTCACTAAGTGGGCTTAGATCCTGGTATACTAGATGCACAGAGGAAGATGGCACTGGCTTTGGCTTCTATAGACTGGGCCTGAGGGCTCTGGGGGTAGGGCATCAAGAAACTATGATAAGGTTTATCAAGCCAGCGCAATGCATATCTTATCCTGCCTTATTTATGCAATGGAAAAAATCTGGCTTCTGCGAGCTTGCTAGTATATTCAGCTGCTTGCTCCTACCCATTGGTATGAAGGAGAGCTGTAGAGTTGGCTTCAGAGAATGTATCTTACTGTCTGAAATACTTCTGAACATTCCTTCTGTCTGAGAGAAGCCTACGCCTTCTAGCCAAACAATACACGGCCCAGCAGCAAAGACATTTGTAATCAGCCTGCCAGCATTTCTTGCCTGTGACCTCGTCCCCTAAGTTTAGTGCCCTGCAGAGCTGGAATTTCCCTCTTTGCAGCATGTGTTTTAAGGGAAAGATTTGGGAGCTCTGGCTGATAGGTGTGTCAGGTGAGTTTTCTCGAGCTCTGAGCAATGGTGTTTGGAGCAAGGCCCTGCCCAGCTGTGCTGTGGAGCACAAGATAAAAAGAACAAGGCCTGGGCAACTTGGATGTGAGTTCAAAATGAGGGGAGAGCCCGTGGGATGGGAAGATTTGTCTGTCTCCACCTGTAGTCTTCTTCCATCTGCTTTACATCCTTGTAAACTTCACGTGGCTAGGAACGGAGTTCTGAATCTGTCTTGCACTGTCGCCAGCAGCGGTTTCGAGGTATAGATCTCTATCCATCCAGCGTTACCCTCTGCTCCTGTTTCTGCAGGCTAGACCATCCTGCCCGCTGACCTAGGCATTCTGCGGGAAGAGCCCCCAGCTTGGAGCCTCTCAATCCGGGTCTGCCCCGGATTAGTCATTCGACCACAGAAAAGTAGTCTATCTTCTTTGTCTTGGTTCTTTCATTGGAGGAATGAAATTGTAAGAATTAAGAGGGAAAATGTCAGGGCAAGCACTCTGGGCAAAAACCGTCAGGGCAAGAATTGTTCAGGTTGAAGTTATCATTTACTTGTTTAAGACAGAACTCATCGAACGCCTGTGGAATACCGGGCATTCAGGTGCTGAGCACTTCTTAGGTTGACAGTTTGATGGTTCAAACAGAAGCCCAAGGTTTGGTTCTTATCTTTGCATGTTCTGAAACTCGAATTTATAACTACTCTCAGGGATGGTCCATTTCCGAAAAACCAACTTATATTAACCAAATTGATAAAGAACTCATTTATAAACTAGAATAGACATTGATGACATTGATGAATTCAGAGTGGGGCCTTTTACAACAGAGACCAAATCCTCCTCTTCACAGTAGGGGAGTTGTAACACGATCTTCCGACTCCTGCTTCCCTCTTCATTGTAACTGGTCCTTCGAGGCCCAGTTCCTTCCAGGGAGATGTCCCTGGGCACCCAGGCAGAGCTGGGTGCGTGCGTGTGTAATTCCCTGTATGCTCCTCTGCCGTGCAACCTGTTGCGTTGCGTTGCGGTGCTGTCCTGTGTCTGTCTGACCCACTAGAATGTAATGGGGCTTCAGGGCAGGAACCATGTCTGTTTCATTTCTGAATGCCCGGGACATAGTACTGACCAGACACAGAAAGTATTTGTGAATCTGAAGGAAATTAACAGAACCTCCTCTTGCAGAGTATTCAGTGGTACCCACCTTTACATTTGTTCCTTGTTTTCCTGGAATTACTAGATTCGCTAGACAAACCACAGTCCACTCAGTAGTCACTGTGCAGAGCCAAGTGCAATCAAAGGTCAAGTCTATCCATGTAAAAGTAGTTGGTTGGTTTCGACCAGTCCGGTCAGTGTGGGACCCTTTTCAGATCCTGTACTTGAGGCTCACGGGCTCTGATTTTGTGTGAGAGGTAGTGTCAGAAATCCTAAAATCACATCTTTGCAGTAACTTCCTGTTTGCTCATCTATAAAATGAGCATAATAATAATGGGTGCTCAGTCTACCTGGAAGAGTTTCCAGGAGATCAGAACAGTGTACGTTACAGTGCTTTGTCAACAGCAGAGCTCATCCTGGGCCTAATCTGTCATTGTTATTGTCATTGCATATCTTTGTAATGCAGGGCTGCCTTTCAAGGGCAGGAACACTTGTGACTCTGAAAGTATTTGGTCAGAGATGGGCATGTGCACTCATTGCTAACCTGTTCTGCTGCTTCCAAGAAGGGTATTATTTTGCTTTTTGACCTGGCATGACCTCCCTTCATTGTACCTAATTGTGTTATTCGTTTGAGAGGATCATGCATTTGGTGTTATCTTTTACCAGCAGGAAACATTTATCACACACCTACTGTGTGTAAGATATTTTTAGGAAGCCCATGGGAGAAATCAGTTTTTTCTGTGTCTTCTGTTACTATGAAATGCAAGGGTTCTTAACCATGGCGATGTGTCAGAAGCACTTCTGGAACTTTTAAAAAAGGTGCTCAGACTTGTACACCTGTTGAATTAGAAACAGTTAAGGTTAGACTTGGGCGTGAGTATGTTTTAGAAGTTTGCCCTGGCCAGTTGGCTCAGCGGTAGAGCGTCGGCCTAGCGTGCGGAGGACCCGGGTTCGATTCCCGGCCAGGGCACACAGGAGAAGCGCCCATTTGCTTCTCCACCCCTCTGCCGCGCTTTCCTCTCTGTCTCTCTCTTCCCCTCCCGCAGCCAAGGCTCCATTGGAGCAAAGATGGCCGGGGCGCTGGGGATAGCTCTGTGGCCTCTGCCTCAGGCGCTAGAGTGGCTCTGGTCGCAACATGGCGACGCCCAGGATGGGCAGAGCATCGCCCCCTGGGGGGCAGAGCGTCGCCCCTGGTGGGCGTGCCGGGTGAATCCCGGTTGGGCGCATGCGGGAGTCTGTCTTGACTGTCTCTCCCTGTTTCCAGCTTCAGAAAAATGGAAAAAGAAAAAAAAAAAAGAAGTTTGTAGATTCTTCAGATGGGCAGCCAGAGGTGGAAATCAGGGGCATTAGCATAATATTCTGTAGTATGGTATCCCTACACTACATATTTCTGTTTTTCAAGGAATTAAATTTCTGTGTTTTTTTTGTTTGTTTGTTTTACAGGGATAGAGAGAGAGAGTCAGAGAGAGGAATAGACAGGGACAGACAAGAATGGAAAGAGATGAGAAGCATCAATCATCAGTTTTTCATTGCGAGACCTTAGTTTTTCATTGATGCTTTCTCATATGTGCCTTGACCGTGGGCCTTCAGCAGACCGAGTAACCCCTTGCTCGAGCCAGCGACCTTGGGTCCAAGCTGGTGAGCTTTTGCTCAAACCAGATGAGCCGCGTTCAAGCTGGTAACCTCGGGGTCTCGAACCTGGGTCCTCTGCATCCCAGTCCGACGCTCTATCACTGCGCCACCGCCTGGTCAGGCGGAATTAAATTTCTAAATGGCCTGGCACACATCCAAACCACCCAAACATAAACCTGTCCCTTAAAGGGGATCATTACCTTTGCCCTTGTGGACACTTGGGCAGGCTTGGCTTAGCACTGTACTTCTTAGTCTGCAAATATTTGCTACTTGAATGAATGAACAGAACCCTGTAAGTGAATATCAAAGCATACATATAGTAGACCATAAATTACAACCTGGACCAGTATTGTATTTTCTTAAACTTTGATGTGCACCAGACTCACTAAGTGAGTTGGTTAAAAATGAGGTTGCCCTGGCTGTCCCAGGAGACTGTTTCAGGAGTGTGACTAGCTACCTGCAGTTGTCACATGGAGGAGATCATGCCTGCCCCCCAGAGCTGTGAGAACTAGATGCTGTGGCATAGCTAAGTGCCTGGTGCAGTCTTGGCCATATGGCAGGTGCTTGGACCGTACTGTTGAAAAGCAGCTTGGCCAGCATGGCTGTGCCACCCACAGAACTCTTTAGGTTCCCATTCAGTCCAGAAGGATTGACTGATGTGTCCTACGTGGGTGGCTGTGGGCAGGGTGCCTGGGGTGGTACCCCAAGCCTTCTGCTTGTCCCCAGGGCTGGTAGAAGAACTCTAATGTGGAGGCTTCTCTGAGGTCCGGTTTCCCTGATGATTCCTTCCCTGTTTCCTGCAAACCATGTTTCCATATGCTGGGAACAAGCACTACAGACGAGTCCGAGTTCTGACTTCTTGGTGACCTGGGCTTTAGCGGAACCAGTGCAGCCGCACTACAGTTAGTGTCTGGATGGGTAGGGACCATGGGCATTCCAGGGATTAAGAAGGTGGGTGCGGGACAAACATATTTGGTTCTAGTCCTACTTTTAATTGATTTTATATAGAGAGAAATATCAGTTCCTCTTATTTCTGCACTTATTGGTTGATTCTTGTATTTACCCTACTTGAGGATCAAACCTACAACCTCTAGCCAATTGAGCTACCCAGTCAGGGTGAGTCTAGGCCTATCTTGTAAAGATGTACACTCCTGGACAAGCTCTAGTTTCATCAGCTGCAAAATAAGAACAATTGTAGTACATGTTTTGCTTAACCCTTTGGGAGCTGGGGGAAGCTTTCAGATAGGACCTTCCCAGAAGTCTCTACTCAGTGCTACCTCCTTCATGCAGACTTCCAAAATCCATCGGTTATGCTGTCTCTTCCTTTTAATACCAGCGGAGTCCCTTTCTTAGGGTACGTGTCCCACTGTGCCCTGCAGTATGTTCCTTCGTGTCCTTAATGTATTTCACTGGCTGAAAGAAGTGCTAAGGACAGACAGTTCTGACAGACAGCTGGCTCCTGCTGGGTGGGTTTTGGGGCCCTGTGCCAGGCCCTGCAGGACCTGGGCATGCTTTATCTTTGTAGCCTGTCCTGAGCACCTTGCATGCAGTTTTCATAGTCCTCATATATGTGCATGGGAGGACCTCTCTACCTGGAATGCCCCTCTCCCCAGACTTGCCTCCTTAAGTAGCAGTTAGCATGACTGAAAAATTTCCAGAATGTAAGAGTGCTTTTGAACATGCCAAGTAACTGTGGCAGTTGCCCACGGTCACTGTTGGATGCCCACGGTCACTTTTGGATGAATGGATGGTGTTTCAAAAGAAATAGAAATCCTTGAATAATGTCGATGGCAACAAGCGTGGGGTCCCGGTCGTGTGGGATCTGTGGCTGGGCGTCCAGCTGTTTTCCCTCACAGTTTCTAACACACACCCTCCTGCATGTGGCCGAGGCCACCAAACAGCCGTGGGAGGAAAGTGATTAGAGGAACTTCAGCTGCTTTGCTCCCTCTGAATGGCCCTCTTTCATCAGGATGTGCAGGGACAAGGGCCTTTTTCAACCCAAATATCGGGGGAAGACGAGAGTTCCACAAGAGCCATTTGCTCTCTGGGTGGGAACATCATCCGAGCTCGAGGACTCCTCGCTGAAGGACTCCAGCCTCTTCCTCACCTGTCTGCTTTCTCTGGAGGGACCGGCAGGCAGGAACTCGGGCAGTTAAACATGAGATGAGACCCCAGCAGTCATGAACCTTTTTTATTTCACCGACTTCTGCATCTCCCTTCAGCCGCCTCCTTACTTCTGCTCTTCTGAGGTTTCCAGCCCACATCAGTACGTATCACTGCCGCTGGCTTCTGTGTTCCTGCCCCGTCGCCATGTCCGGATGACTGGCTGTTGATGCTCTGAGGGCCGGGGATTTTGAGGAGCAGCGGTTGAGGTTTTTCTCTGACCTCAGCGCCTGGTAGACACGTTAATCTTGTGTCGTCTTCTAAAACGGCAGGAACCAGTGTCTGAGAACATGTTTGTATTGTGCAGAAGACAGTGTTGAGGTTGGGGTTCAGGAGGGCAGGGGCTGACTTTGTTTTTCAAGTTCAAGATTTTTCCTAAAGTGACAGAGAAAAACAGTTCCGTTTCTCTTGTCTGGGTCTGACCTTCTGGAACTTTAGTTGCTCTTTTTAGGACACCAGCATCTTTGAGGAGATGTCTGGTTTTTCTGTAGCTAGGATGGGTGGTTTGTGGGTTCGGGCCTTCCTGGCCCGCAGTGCCTAGGACAGTGTGTGTGCCATTGCTGACATGGATTTGTGAAAGGGCTTCCTTCCCCAAATGGGCGCCTTGAGCCTGGTGAATCGGGGTATAGTATTAGAAACCAAAGAGCCCACAGAGCCCTGGCAGTGGGGAATAGTGTTCAAATCAGCCGTCTAGAGGGCGTGTGAGGCGCTGGGCCTGCAGTGAGCTCAGAGCAGAAGACGGGAAACAGGGTCATGAAGGATATCTGCGTCTTGTTTTCATAAATCCTGTGACTGCTCTGCGGCCTCTCAGCCCCGGGAGTCACCTTGTGTGGTCATCCTCGTGCTGTATCCTCTCTCTGTCTCCCCAGGCGCAGGGCGATGGCACGGTCTTGGGATAATGTGTTCTCTGGGCTTCCTCACCGCTTCCTGTCTCACTTTCCAGTAAACGCCCGGACTGATTGCTGGGAGGACAGAGGCGGAGTGTTCCAGGGCCCATCCACACAGCCCCCCGACTTCATGTGTGGATGGGAGGCTCTGGTTCTCCCTCAGTTTCAGGAGCCCTGAGGAACAACTGGCCTTGTCAGTGGTCACAGGGTAAAACCAGCCTGTTCTTTTGCATTGTTCCCCTTTTTTTCCAAAGGAAGTGTGAGGGAAACCAAGGGGAATTTTTACCATGATTTCCAAGGCAAAGGTCACCGTTAACAGCTAGCTGTTTCCAACGTGCTGGGGTTTCTGGTCAGTATGGATTTTTGTTTTTCTTTTCTTTTTTTTTTTTAACTCATGAACAAAAGAGGCTGATGTTGCCTTGCAAATATTTCCCCCAGCTGCTTGGATGAACTGATTGTTAAGTTTCATGGGTTTTGGAGTCCCCCGGGCAGCTCTTTCAGATTTCGCTGAGGATAAGTCGTCAGCGATCTGTGTCTAAAACAATAGTTCTGAGAACTAGCATGGTAGTGAAGTTTGAAGGAAGGAGAGGGCGCAGGTCTGAAGGGTTGGAAAGTGTTGGCGAGTCTGCCGCCTACTAAAACAAGGCAACCTGGATTTCAGGTCGGCCGGACGGTGCCTTCCATGGCTGAGAGGGAGGCGGCAAAGAAAGGATGCTTCTCATTTCTTCCATTATTTATAGTCCTGGGCTCCTCAATGCTTGTTATTCACAGCACAAATACATGACTGATAGGTGAGAAGGATGGCTTGGCAGTACGTTCACGATCGTAAATAAAGAAGTGTTGGACAGATGTAAAGTCTTGGTATTATGCAATCTATAAAGCCAGTTACCAGTAATTTAAAGGCCCAAATAAGAGAGGCACAGCCTGACCTGTGGTGGCGCAGGGGATAAAGCATCAACCTGGAATGCTGAGGTCACCGGTTCAAAACCCTGCATTTGCCTGGTCAAGGCACATATGGGAGTTGATGCTTCCTGATCCTCCTCTCTCTCTCTCTCTCTCTCTCTCTCTCTCTCTCTCTCTCTCTAAAATGAATACATTTAGCCTGACCAGGTGGTGGCGCAGTGGATAGAGCGTCAGACTGGGATGCAGAGGATCCAGGTTCGAGACCCCAAGGTCGCTAGCTTGAGCGTGGATTCATCTAGTTTGAGCAAAAGCTCACTAGCTTGGACCCAAGGTCTCTGGCTTGAGCAAGGGGTTACTTGGTCTGCTGTAGCCCCCCGGTCAAGGCACATATGAGAAAGCAATCAATGAACAACTAAAATGCCACAGTGGGAAAAAATATTGATGCTTCTTTCTCATCTCTCTCTGTTCCTGTCTGTCTGTCCCTATCTATCCCTCTCTCTGACTCTCTCTCTCTCTGTCAAAAAAATTAAATTAAATTAAATTAATAAAATTTTAAAACGGAGAGAGAGGCAGAACTAAGTCTTATTACTTGATAGTTGAGCAGGCATTCTCTTTAGCATGGTAATTCAATCAGGAAAACTAATAGATTTGATTGTGGACTTACATTCGAGAAGATAACCATTCTTTTGATTCCAGGATCTGCTGACTTACATGCTAGTGTGGGTGGTGTATTCTTACCACCTACAGTTTTCTGTTAGACTTAGCTCTGCCGTTTATTCCAGGACTAAAACGTTTAACTACTCACACGAGATGTCTGGGGCCAAGGTGACCTTGCCTTTTTTATGTTATAGGAGACAATGTGTTTCTATCAGGAACTGATTTGCTCTGTGTTAAAACAAAGTGCTATGCTTTCTTAAAGGTTTTCCCTTCAAATCATTGATATGTTAATTGTTCGCTCATGATAGAATTGATGATCTTTACAGTTTCTAAAAATTTTAACTGTGATTTTCTTTGACAAAATTAATGAAAATAAAATGTTTTCTTTATTATAACACTAGTACTTGTTTTCTATTACTTTGAAAAGCAAACAAGCCTGACCTGTGGTGGCGCAGTGGATAAAGCGTCGGCCTGGAAATGCTGAGGTCGCCAGTTCGAAACCCTGGGCTTGCCTGGTCAAGGCACATATGGGAGTTGATGCTTCCAGCTTCTGTCTCTCCTCTCTCTCTCCCTCTGTCTCTCCCTCTCCTCTCTAAAATGAATAAATAAAAAAATTAAAAAAAAAGAAAAGAAAAGCAAACAAAAATAATCATTTTAAAAAGTTAATATTTGCTCAATATAGAAGACTTGGAAGATACTAAGAGGTAGAAAGAATGTAATCATAGGTAGGTCAGCCCCTCAAAACACACTGTTAATAATTTTGGTTTATGGCTAATTTTCAGTTGATGGTTTTATCTAATAATTAATAGTAATTAATAATAGCCTATAAATTTATACAGTCTCAATTTCTGCATAAGCTAAAGATTTTTTTTTGGAGCATTTGGAAATCTTGAAAAAGTTTTAATTGCATTAATTTTTGTTGTAGGTTGAATGTGAATGTTATTAATAGTTAAAATAACTACCAATATTCACTCTGCTGAGAAATGTCACTGGGTCACCTGGAGGTTTTCTGCAGGAACAGTGGACACAGCAACCTTGACTAAGTTAAATCACAGGTGCATAGCCAGTTACTTTCCTTAAGGTGCAAACAAATAGTGCAAATGTTCATTTCCCTTTCCTTGTAGTCCATCAAGGGGAAAGCAAAGAAGCAGTGCAGTTGTTAAAAGTCATGGAATTAGAAACAGAGATCAACAGGAAGACCATGAAAAATTCACAAAGTGAATCACCCTGTCCTAATCAGAGAGTCAGTCACTATTTTTAGAAGATGCTGTGTTACAGTGCAATCCCTTTACAGTATCCTGCAGCCGCGGGCTCTTGGCCCCGGAGGAGCCCGTAGAGTCTTGGGTGCTTTAGCAGAAGCAGTATTTCATCACTCAGTCTCTCCAGCAGCAAACTGGGCGCAAAGGTTTGGGAAGACATGTTATGCGACATGTTTCTCAAAGCTGTTTTACACCATTTAAACTCAGTGTGCTGCTTGTCCACACTCCTGCTTTTGCTCTGTGCTCATCTTTGCCCATTTTCCTCTCTGAAGTCCAGCCTAACCATGCTTTGGTTTTGTTCTTCCTAGCTTAAGTGAGAGCTTTTTCATGGTGAAAGGAGCAGCCCTCTTCTTACAACAGGGAAGCAGCCCTCAGGGCCAGCGAAGTCTTCAGCATCCCCACAAGCACGCAGGTAAATTGATGTTCTTACCTTGGGACTCATTTTCTGTGCTACCAGAGAAGCCTTCCATTACTGGTGGTGAATTTATGCTGGTTTTCAGGCCCAGAGAAGTCATGGGGCCAGGTTGTACCAACCATACAGGTAGGAGCCCTTTCTTGAGCAGGCAGGTCGTGTGTGTTTTCCAGGTGACACTGGTGCAGTGGCCCTTTTGAGCATTCGTGTCTACCTGACAAGTAAGGCGGTCAGCAGCATTCGGTTTGGGTGTAAAGATTTCCTACTCAGCCTTTGTCAGTTAACTGCATATTTTAAGTTGTAGTATGACTTCTGTAACAAATGCTTTGGACGCATGATAGACAGGGGGTTATCTCCTTGAAAACAGCCACCTTGGGATGCTGTATTCCTAGGCTGGGGATGCTGTGATTTCTCCGAGCATTTGGAAAACTCTTTTGGAAGATTTCTCTCTTTCTCCCTACCCCTTATTCTCTATATTCCACTATTCTTCAACAGTTAATATCACAAGAAAATAAATGTTTTTATAATAGGCGTGGAATGAAAAAACAGTAATCATTAAGCTTTGTCAAGACTAGTTAGAAAGAAACAATCTAGTGGCACAGTTGACATGAGCAGCCAATAGCCTGCCCGGCCTTACTAAACAGCATGTGTTCAAACTGTGTATTCCTCCCTCCCTTTTTCACCCCATCGCTGGGAAAAGAGGATACCCAGGGACAGAAGGAATGGGATCCTCATTTATTTAGCCAGGGGCATAGGGAACCCCAGTGCCAACAGAGAGGTAGATTCCTAACTGGTCTTCAAAGAGAACAAAGCCATAACACTGTCTCTGGTGTTGAGCCAGTGGGTGATAAAGTTGTTAAATCCTAGTTTTCAAATTTTCTATAACAGGATGTATTACTTTTTACAATGCAAAGAGAGTTCCAGCCAACTTCATTTGGGGGATTTCTTTACGAGCCTTTGGCATGTACTGAGATGGGAAGTCTTTACTCTTTAATGGTGGATTTGGTTTGGGGAAGTAAGGAAGTGATAAAGTAGGGATCAAACCTAGTATTAATTTAGGTCCAAAAGCAAACAAAGAAGGAGTCCCTGCAAAGTAAAAAGACCTGTTTTCTTTGGTGACTTGATTCTGAAACCAAAGGCAATTTGAAAAGAAGAATTCAGAAAACATTTGTGTACAAGTTAATCTCTGGTAGAAGGGGGTAGCTGCTCCAGGGACTTCTTGGACCAGCTGCATACCCTGAATGTGAACTAGAAAGGCCTTGGGCTCTCAGAACAACAGGTGAAAGCAGCTAGCGTGGGGCCCAGTTTTCTTGTCACTTTGATCATTTTGTTTGTCTAACCTCAAGTCATCCAGCCTCATTTTGGATCTGAGTGCCTAGATTAGAATTTTGTTTCTTAGTGTATAGCAAACACCAAGACTCAATCAGTATTTTCCCATAATATTTATAATCAAGATTTTTCTACTTGAAGCCAAGAAAATAATTGTCCTGCACAAGGAGGCAGTGTGGTTTGGTGAAAAAATATATGCTTTGGAGCCAGACAGACCTGGCTGCTGATCCCAGTTCTGTAGCTTACTGTGTTGCCATAGTCCCCCTCTGAGCCTCAGTTTCTTATTCTTTACAGCGGGCATCAAATACCTCAGAGGCTGTGGAATTTAAAATTGAAGGTAGCATATTTACCTCCTGGTAGGTGCTCAGTGTATGGTAGCTATAATGGTAACTAATATGACTTCTAGTACAAGAAAGCTATAAACAACCTTTATTCTTAAATTTGCTAACGGTTTTCTCTTGTTAGGAATTTAAGCATCGTTTATGCCTTAACCATAACACGTACACCAAAGCAAAAGCTCAAGCTTTGTTCCCTCAGTATGTCTCCTTCCTCTAAATCAAACACTAGTTTCATACTGTGTGCGACCTTGAGGAAGTAAGTGCAAAACTGTTTTGTAAAAGCCCTACATCAGGCTGGATGTGCATTTCTCAAATGTGCATGAGAATAGGAAGAAAGCCCCTGGCTTGCTGGCTCCCCAGGTCTGGAGTGGCTGGTGAGCTCAGAAAGGCAGAGGGTACGCTGACTATCCAAGGGCTTTCAGTGAATGACCCTGGGGCAGGCAGACTAGACTTTATGTCAGTTCCTTTTCTAGAACTACCATCGCGTCCCCTGGATGTCCCACAGCCCCATCAGTAGTCACCGTGCCGGGCTGAGTACCTGAGGGTTCATTTCTGTCTGTGTAGCAGTGATGCAGATCATTTCAGCTAGCCCAGTCCATCCGAGACTTTCTAGGGCCTAAACTGGATGCTTATATGCTCTGATTTTTTTTTCATTTGCAAGTACTTAGTGAGCATTTGAACCTGTAGAGATTGTGTGGGTGCCAGCCCGGGGTCGGGATTTCTGTCTGTCCGCAACTCCACATCTCCGCCAGCACTCCCACTGAAAGGAGTCTGTTAGCATGGAGGACTTCCTTTTCATTTGACCCCCATCTGACAACGGGCTGGGTTTTTCTTTCATCTCTGTGCTTCTGTGACTCAGAGTGGATGGTGGTGAGGCCCAGGCAAGCCAAGAACCAGCCGTGGAGGTGGTGATAAGCCATTGTGTCATTGGTGACGGGACAGGTGAGGGTGCTGTTAGGTAGAGGAAGGTGACGGGGAGCTCTGTGTGTCCTTTAATATGAATCCTGACCTCCCAGTCATTCCTGGCAGAAAGTGGTGCCAATGCAGGATGTTGTACACTGCACGATCCTATAATGGAGAGAACAGACAGGAAGGGCAATTTTCTTTTTAAAAAATATTTTTTTAATTACAGTTTGTATTCACCATTATTCCTTATTAGTGTCAGATGTACGGAGAAATGGTTAGAAAATCATGTACTTTTCAGAGTGGTCCCCCCCACACCCCCATTGCTTCAAGTCCCCTCCTGGCCCCATACCTGTTTATCTTGATATTATTGACTGTATTCCCTATGCTGTAATCTGCACCTCTGTGTATGTTCTGTGACTGCCAACCTGTACCGTTTAATCCCGTCACCTTTTTCACCCAGCCTTCTGGCCCCTCCCCTCAGACAGCTCTCAGTCTGTTCTCTGTACCAATGAATCTGTCTCTGTTTTGTCTGTTGTTTTATTTTGTGAGAGGGAATTTTCTAACGACCTGATTCCTCTCTAAGGCAAGAAGTACAATGTGGACATCACATGTCATTCTGCCCTAAAATATAAAAGATGCTTTTGTGAAAGGAATGAATCCAGTATACACTACTCACAAAAATTGGGGAATATTTTATAGTTTCATATTCATTTTGAAATATCCTCTAATTTTTGTGAACAATGTATTTTCCCTCCTGTGGTTCTAACTGTGACCTATAGGGTAGTTAAAATTTAAAAAAAAATTTTTTTAAAGATAATTCTGTTTCTTTAGAGCAGGGGTAGTCAACCTTTTTATACCCACTGCCCACTTTTGTATCTCTGTTAGTAGTAAAATTTTCTAACCGCCCACCGGTTCCACAGTAATGGTGATTTATAAAGTAGGGAAGTAACTTTACTTTATAAAATTTATAAAGCAGAGTTATAGCAAGTTAAAGCACATAATAATAATTACTTACCAAGTACTTTATGTCAGATTTTCGCTAAGTTTGGCAGAATAAATCTTTATAAAACAACTTACTATAGTTAAATCTATCTTTTTATTTATACTTTGGTTGCTCCGTTACCACCCACCATGAAAGCTGGAACGTCCACTAGTGGGCGGTAAGGACCAGGTTGACCGCCACTGCTCTAGAGTCTCACGCAAATCAAAATAAGTACAGGTTTTCCTGAGTTATTCCATGTACTTTTTTACATAAACATCTACAGATGAGCCTTTGCTTCAGAAAGAAATCCATGCAAACCTTAAAAATAAAACCATATAAGCTAGGGGAAGAGTGGTATTAGAGTGACACTTGCTGCTTACTGATTATGAAGCTCAGTTTTGGGAACCCCTCTGCCCAGAACGCACAGCTCTTCCTCCTTTAGGTTGGTTCTACCTGGCCGTGGACACTCTCTACCTCAGAAACTCCTGCCCTCACTCCAGCCCAGAGGCCCCTGCTGGGCGCTGGGCCCTCTCAGAGGCACTTGAAACCTGGCCCTGGAGTAACTGCCTCTTTCAAATAACCGAGGGGGGGGGGGGGGAAGAGTGTGAAATTTTTAGCAAGAAGAGAAAAAATGGGCCCTGACTGGTTTGCTCAGCGGTAGAGCATGGGCCCAGCGTATGGAAGTCCCAGGTTCGATTACTGGTCAGGGCACACAGGAGAAGAGACCATCTGCTTCCCTCCTCCTCTTCATCCTCCTCCTCCTCCTCCTTCTTCTCTCTCACTCTCTCTCTCTCTCTCCCCTTCCCTCCCACAGCCATGGCTCCATTGGAGCAAGTTGGCCCTGGGTGCTGAGGATGGCTCCATGGCCTCACCTCAAGCACTGAAACAGCTCGGTTGCCAAGCAATGGTGGAGCCACACCAGCTGGGTAGAGCATCCCCCAGTAGGGGGTTGCCGGATGGATCCCAGTCAGGGTGCATGCAAGAGTCTCTCTGCCTCTCTACCTCTCACTTTTTTAAAAAAAGAAAAAAAATGACAGCTTACTATAAACTCATATTATTTCTCTGGGCACTCGACATGTACCTGCTGTCCACAGAGCCACTTAAACATGTCCCCTCCTGGTCATAGAAGTCTTAGCCATCTCTTACAGAAAATGCAAAAGAGTTTAAAGAGGAAAGATGACACCCAGTCTTTTTTCTTTCAGAGCAGCTCTAAACAAATCCCCTACCTCAGCCGCACCCTTATTTTCTGCTGCCCCACCCTACAAAATAACGTCTGCTTGAACCTAACAGTATTTCTCCTCTAGGCTTGTCTGTGTTTGCCAGATTTTGTATTTAAAAACACATAAAGCAGGTTTTTTGGAAAACAGAAGCAACTTTTAAAAAGCATGGCAGAAAGCTGTATCTCCCTCGTCCTCATTATACATTTCAGGAATAGACTAAGCGAGGGCGAGGCGTTCCGTTTCTGTGGTGTTTTCCCTCTGGCGTGCGTAGAGAACTGTTAACATCTAGATCACCTTCCCAGCCCTTAGAGTCAGCCTCTCTGTAGCTTTCTGCCTAGAAAGTAGGTGAGTGACCTTTTGAAACTTTCTTATTGGTCAAATAGGTGACTTGCCCCGACATCTTCAAGTAATGATCAACCTTCTGCGTTGTGAAGATAGAATCAAGCTGGTAAGAAGAGACGAGAGTGGCAAGTTTTAATTTTTAATTGTGAAATTTGGTAGGGAATTAGGAGCAGTGGGTGTGGTAGAGGTGTGTTTGGATTTTTACCGTTTTAGCAAATTCTCCCACTTTGTTTTGCTCCTCGATGCCCAGGAGGTACAAAGAAAGGGTGTAGCAGGTCTCTGCTAAATTGGCATCCTCATTCTCTGGATTTTATTATTCACCCCTTCAACAAATTTGGGAAGGGGGTCTCCTCTAAGCCAGGCACTGTCCCTCATGTTGGAGGTATAAATGAGATGTGGCTTCTGTGCCTGACTCGCATCTTAATTCCTAAACTCCCAGGAGGAAAGGTAGACAACAGAGGTCCTTGGCCTTGGTGGGGTGAGGAAAGGGGGCCCCGCCTGGTGAGGCAGGCCGGTTAAAGTGTCTGTGCCCTGCAGGCCGTGCGCTTGGAGAGCGCCTGGACGGAGCGGGTCCGGTACATGGTGGTGGTGGACAGCAGCGGGCGGCAGGACACGGAGGAGAGCATCTTGCTGGGAGTCGACTTTTCTAGTAAGGAAAGGTGAGTCTGATGAGACAGTGGTTCCCTTCTGTGAGGGGGCCGAGTTTCTGCTGGAGAGAGATTCCCATGGTCCCCTATCCTTGGGAGATGATGTTGGGGTACGTGATGGTAGGTGGCGGGGTGATCAGGAACAGTAGAACACAGCATTTCAGCTCTTGTGTGCTGTGCGGGGTCCACCAAGAGGATAGAGAAGTTACACTGTGTTCAGAGGTCTAACACTGGGTGCTGTTGAGGGTGCTGTAGAACAGGGCACCTTAGCCAGGGGGTCATCCTGAAGGAGGTGATAGCTGTGGTGAACACCCAAGTAAAAGCAAGAGCCAGCCCAGTGCAGCAGGGAGGATGCCTTCCAGGCAGACAGGCCCATATAAGAAGTGTGTGCTCGATAGGCATCGCATCAAGTGCCTTATCCAGTGTTGCTGTCCTGTGGATCCCCAAGTACTTGTTGACGGGTCCTGGGTTAGAGGCTTAAAGAGATTTGGAATTTTCCAATAACTAGAGGCCAAGTTCATTATATCACAGAGCCTATTATTTGTGTGAAATGAAGGTGAACAGCTCTTCTTACATCTAGGATAAGTTAATGCATGTGAGATCATTGCACAGCCTGGATTTGTTAACACTCGATTAAATTGATTCCCTTTAGTCATCATTCATTAATCCATTCATTAAGCAAACAATTTATTTGCATTCTCCTGTGTATGAGGCAATAGGCAAGTCCCAGGTAAACAAAGAAGCAACAGTGCACACACTTGACCTTAGAGAGCCTGTATGCTCAGTGAAGGAGGGAGCCAGACCCGATTCTGGGTTGATGGGCTCAGTGATGCAGAGACGTATGGGGTTTGTGGGAACACAGAAGAGGGTGGTTGTGGAGGGGCCATGCCACAGGCCTCTGGAGCACGAGTGGCTAAGCCAAGTCTTAGAGGATGAGTGGGCATTGGGCAAGTTCTGGGCAGTGACGTGTTGGTTTGGGGCTTTCCAGGATCCCCTCCTTGCCTCACCCTAACACTGACACAGCCGAGAAGCTCCAGGAGCTCTGAGTCACAACGTAAACTTTATTTTACAGCTCTGGAAAGGAAATTATTAGCCCATCAAGAATGGGTCGAACTGCAGGGTGGGACCTAAGAATTCACCTAGTCTGATTTTACCCAAAGGGCTTAAGACTACCTTTCCTACAGACACAGAAGCAGAGTGGCAGATCAGGCATGGTCACAGATGTGCGAGAGGAAGAGCTGCTCCGTGAGCCCCGAGCTCCCCGTCCACACAGTCACACGCTTGTAACATTACTCCCTGGCGGGCTGTGTGTGGCAGCAGAGATGTGAGCTGGAGATCCCTGGAGGTTGTCGGAGCTGCCTTGGCGCAGGGACAGCGGTTTCTCACAAGCCGACTCTTTTAAATGCCTGAAGAATGTTCATCATAATCTGAGGAGCCCCTCCGATAAAGCCCTTGCATTCCCTCTGTGTGTTTCAGCGGCGCCAGTCTCTAAAATATCATTTCACTGTTAAGATGGGCAGAACAAAAGCAGATTAAGCAAGGTCTTAGAATAGCAGCTGCAAAAAATGTACAGAAACAGAGGTCTAGAACTGATCTCCGGGAATGGTGTTGGCATGCTCCCTGCCCTCTTCGTCCCAGGACAGGCCTGGGTGGGCTGCCACTCCTCACCTGTGTCCCCCCAAGTGCGTATGGGAGTGCACCAGCCATCGGTGGCTTCACCCCTGCTTAATGAGGTCGTGTGGTCAGCTGGTTGCTCCTTGGCCGCAGAGGGCTGCAGCTGATACCTGGTGTTTGTGCGACTGCAACCACACCAGATGGTGGGGTTGGAATACCCTGGGACTGTCTCCAAGCAGGCGTCACTGGCAGCTCCCTCTGATGGGCCCATCTCAGATTGTATCTTCTAGAATTCCGTGGTGAGTGGTCCCTACAGACAGCTTAGTTTCTCCCAGATGCAGACCCAACGGCCTGTCACAGGACAGGGGCTGGTCCCCCCTGAGCTGGACGGGCTGGTGAAGACACAGGAAGTCTGTGTGAGCAGGTGACCTCTAACCCTGGATGTCTTCTCTTTCCTCCCACATAGTAAAAGCTGCACCATTGGTATGGTTCTCCGACTGTGGAGTGACACAAAAATCCACCTTGATGGCGACGGGTAAGCAGATCTCTTTCAAAGATTCTTTTAATCACCATAAACTCTAAAATATGAGTCAGTCTAAGTGTCATTGGGTAATTGTTAGCAATAGAATCATATGTGTGACGTGTTGATTACGTCAGAAGTAACACTGCCCTCCAGTGAGCCACACAGGAAAGGGACATTCTGGACATTATGTAAAGAGCTTGGGTCATGAAGTAGCACCATTCCAACTGCAAAAGTTATGTTGCCTCCTAGATAGAACTGGGAGAGAGAAATAAAAATTTGATTTCTCAAAGACATAGGATTATGGTAATGTTCTACCTTTCTTAGATTTTTGTCTTCCATTAATACATTTTCTATGCAATTTCAAAAAAAAATTACTGATGGGATACGTGGGGTGGAAGATAGCAGGTGGGTTGGGACCATTACAGGAGCATAAATGAGATGGTGTCAAATGCTGTCATTGCCACACACCCTCTGCTGGGGTTTCAGGGTTTGGTAGATCTCTCCTTGCTGGGTTAAAAACAAGTCTTCCAGAATTGGGAGCCTGTCTAGGTTTTTTTGGGGGGGGGGGAGGGGCTTTGCCCTTGTCTGATGCAGCTGGCCTTATAGTCCCTCATCAGACACCGTGAGACACACTTGTCCTTAGGGTGTCCCCGGTGGGCCTGCCCCCATCATCTCACAACAGTGTGATTAGAGGGTCTGATTTCTCACCACGGTACCTTTCTTTTTGTTTTTCACTCTTAGTGGATTCAGCGTCAGCACAGCAGGAAGGATGCATGTCTTCAAGCCTGTATCTGTCCAGGCCATGTGGTAAGTGTGGTCTTAGGGACTTTTAACTCCTTAGAAATAGTTTCCTAGCTGACAGCATGGGTGGGAAAACCCCTTCTTAGAAGCTCACTTAGGTACATTTATTTTTTCTGTTTGACAAGCTGTACAGAACAAAATTTTCCATTTTTCAGTGTATCATTCAGTGGCATTAAGTACATTCACAGTGCTGTGCAGCCAGCATCTCCATTCCTCTCCAGAATTTTTCCATCATCCCACACAAACTCTGCACCCATTAAGCACTGACTCCCTGTCTCCTCTCCCTAGAGCCCTGGTAACCTCTGTGCTGCTCTGTCCCTGTGAGCTTACCAGCTATAGTCCCCTCATGCAAGTGGAATCATTCGTTCTCTTGTGCCTGGTATCTTTCACTCAGCACAGTGCTTTCAGGGCTCATCCATGTTGTAGCATGTGTCAGAATTGCATTCCTTTTTTACAGCCGAATAATATTCCATTATGTGGATAGACCACGTTTTCTTATCCATTCATTTGTTGATGGACTTTTGAGTTGTTACCACTGTTTAGCTAATGTGAGTAGAGCTGTTGTGAACATTGGTGAACAAAGTATCTATTTGAGTCCCTGCTTTCATTTCTTTTGGGTATAGTTCACCTAGAAGTGGAAGTTCTAGATCATGTGGTCATTTTGTGTTTAATTTTTTGAGGAACCACCAAACTGTTTTCCACAGTAGCTAGACCGTTTTACAATCCCACCGGCAGTGCACAAGGGTTCCAATTTCTCCACATCCTACTCAACACTTGTTATTTTCTGTTTTTTATCTTTTTTTTTCCATAATAGCCTTACTAATGATATGAAGTGGTATCTCATTATAGTTTGAATTTGCATTTCCCTATTTCATGTTGAGCATCATTTGATGTGCTTATTGGCCATTTGTATATCTTCTTTAGATAGATATACAAATAGGGCGGTTAGAAAATTTTACTACTAACAGATACAAAAGTGGGCAGTAGGTATAAAAAGGTTGACTACCCCTGCATTACACTGAGGCATGCTGGGAGGGTGTTCTTGCAGGGTGCTGGTCTCTGGGATGTTCTGCAGCATGCAGGGGCCTGGGCTGGGCAGGGTTAGGGCCTCCCAGGCATCCTGCTATAACAATAGGACGCCGTGGGTCAAGGCTACATTGGGCAAGTCACGTCCAGAGCTTCTCTGAAGTCACACACGTATCTGAGAGCCTTCCTTTTCCTTGGAGGGTGCACAGACCACTTCATGCAGCAAACAACAGTCTCTCTCAAATCATCTGAAAAAGACTCAGGAGAAAGCCTGGTGGCACTTGATGGAACACTTCTGTCCAGTGTTTCAAAATAATCACTCTTCTCTCCCGGGGGGCTTCATTTTTATCTCCTCTGTTCCTCCACTCTGCGGTCATTCTGGATCATTTCGGGGGGGGTGGTGGCATGGAACCGTAATTCTCTAGACGTCCCGGATGTTTCTGTGTGTCCCTGGATGATTTTTTTAAATCCCTTCCACTACAGGCAAGTAAAAAATAGGCCCACATGCTTTTTCAAAACTTTAGAGCCAGAACTAAATTTAGTAAATGTTCAGCTGAAGTTTGTTCCCCGAACCAGCCTAGAGAGCGGACAAATGTGTACCATTGGGAAGAGTGACGTGAAGCGCGTGACTTCTGTGCGGTGACTTCTGTGCCGTTGCTGAGCTGTCCTCTGATGACCCTCCCTTCCCCCAAGCCTGAACTCTTCCACCCTCCATTGGCACCTCATTCACCCCATTCGCTGAGAAATATCAACCTGTGTTTTCATTAAAAGAAGTAAAACAAGAATGACTAAGTTGACCATTATGCTATACATTCTTAATATTGTTTCTTCTGTCCTGATGCCTTCCCAAACCACTTCTTCAGTTGGTTTTCTGTATTTTAATGACTTTCAAGAGCTTATTTCCTTGGGAAGTCTAAGCTGTTATAACGTTGATGGGAGGGGGTTAGAAATTCAGTTACTAGACTGCAGTAACAGTGTCGCCGCAGCAGGGTAGTGACTTCCCTCCCAGCGGATAGGCTTGACTCTAGTCCCTGCGTTCTCCTTTCCTGGGAGGTAACAAGTGGGCTTTAAAATGATATGTGAGCCAGCCTCATGGGGACAGTTAGGAAGTTCCTTTGTTTCCTTGCTGGGGATGGTGAAGGATGTTCATGTCTGCTTGTGGGTCAGTGTGTCTGTCACGGAGACTGTGTCACTGGAAGGCTGAGGGTCCCCAGTAGCCAGGCCTCTGTGGAGTGCCCTTCTCTGCCCATTTAAAAACCCTTTGTTGAAGAGGAAACCCAACACTTCCTATGTCTCCCGCCTGACCCTCTCCCCCTCCTCACCCCAGGTCTGCCCTGCAGGTCCTTCACAAGGCCTGTGAAGTGGCACGGAGGCACAACTACTTCCCCGGGGGCGTGGCTCTCGTCTGGGCCTCTTACTACGAGAGCTGCATCGGCTCCGAGCAGAGCTGCATCAACGAGTGGAACGCCATGCAGGACCTGGAGTCCACGCGGCCCGACTCCCCCGCCCTGTTTGTGGACAAGTGAGTGCATGCCGCCTCAGCCACCCCCTCCCCCAGCCCTACCCCACCCCAGGCCTGGCTCTGTCTTCACATTGTCACAGCTTCTCTGGGCCCCTCTGAAGGCCCCTCTCCCAGAGGCTGTGTTTCAAGCAGAGGCCCCTAACTTGTGCCTCTGGGTGGTCTTGGGCTGGGGAAAGGGTCTGTGACCACCACCTCACTTTTGACCTTATAGACTAGTTTTAGATGTGAGTACATTTCTGGGGAACACTGCACAGCTTCCGTCAGATCTCAGGGGAGCGTGTGGCCCTCATCGGGCAGTGCACCAGGGTCTGCTTCCTTGTGAGGCTGTCGTAGACTTGATTTTTAAAGCCTCTTCCTCCACTCTTTATTTATTTATTTTTTAATGACAGGTGACATTTAATATTATTTTATATTAGTTGCAGGTATATGCCCAGTGGTTAGAAATTTGTATAATTTATGAAGTGATCCCCGATATTTGCAGCACCCCCTGACACCACACATAGTTCTTTCACCATTACTCTGTTTCTATGCTGTACTTTATATCCTTGTGACTGTTTTGTGACTACCAATTTGTACTTCTCAATCCCTTCACCTTTTTCACCCAGCCTCCCTCCCCCCCTTTCACCTGGAAACCTCTTAGTATTATGAATGCGACATCTAGTTCCTCGGGTTGCAAAGCAATTGCACCAGCACTGGCTGAGGGCAGCCTTAGAGGCAGCAACAGTGAAACATGTGGCCTGTGTCACGTGGTCACCAGCAGAGCTCACGTGGCCAGAGGTGGCACTGAACTGAAGTCTGGTTTCAGGAGAAGGAAGCTGCTCTCCCCTCCTCTTGTTTAGGCCCTTTCCACGAGGTTGTGGGACACTGCATGTAAGATGGCTGTGGAAAGGGGAGCCACCTGAATGAGGACAGGACCAGCGCCATGTTATATGAGGCCTCACGGAAATGATGAGAGGGTTGGAGAGAAGTGACAGCTGCCATTGAACATATGACGGGGCATCACGTGGAAGAAGGATTAGCCTGGTTTGTGTGGCCCCTAAAATGAGAACCTGGGTTGATGTATAGAAGTTCCACAGAAATACATAGATTTTGGTTCCGTGTAAGAAGGAGATCCTGGGAGCTGGACACAGCCAGGACTGTGGGGTGGCTCAGGACTCAGCCATGTCCTCATCACTGACTGAAGGGCCTAGTGGCGTGGGCATGTTACACCAGTGGTCCCAGTATCCTGCCCAAAGTCTAATACTCAGCAGGACCTGAACGAGGAGTGTGCTTCTTAATCCCTGTGTGCCCTCTTGAGCTCCACTGTGACTCTTGTGGGAGTTCTGGACACAGAGCAGGACTTCTCTGTCCCTCTCCCCACCTGCTGAGGGTATGCATACCAGGAACTCAGCTCTGTGAGCTAAAGCCACGTTCCGGTTAGCCCAGAAGCAGCGGGTGTCTCAGACTTCCTATAGTTCTGCACTTTCTGAATTTCTCTCCAGGCCAACCGAAAGGGAAAGGACTGAGCGCCTCATCAAAGCCAAACTCCGGAGCATCATGATGAGCCAGGACCTAGAAAATGTGACCTCCAAAGAAGTAAGAGCTCTCTCCCTTCTCAGCAGGCAGAGGTCATGTGGCATTCCTTTGTCCTGTTGCCCAAACCTGGTCTCTTTTACCAATCAGTGCACCAGCTGGTGGAGGCTTTCTCTTGCAGGACTTAGCAAAAAGAGCACAGACCTTTGACTCTAGTTTGAACCTGGCCTTGCTTCGTGCCAGCTATGAGGCTTGGGGAAATTTCCTGGGCTCTCTGAACCTGTAAGACCTTGAGTAAGAATTCCACGAGACCCGGAAATTGCACCCAGAGCATTTACCAGTCAGCACGCTCTCTTCCGCCCCATATCGCCTGAAGCAAGTCACTGACCCTGGATTGCCTTCCTTTGGCCTTTTGGTGTTTCTCTGGATCACTTTTATTTTTTCTTTTTGCAGTTGCTTTGTTAAGGAATGCAATGAATTTTAACAACAGCCTAAACCAGATAGATCTAAGAGGTTGAAAAGACGTGCAGTCTTTTTATTTATTAATACATGTACAACATAATATTGTGGTACCTTCCAGAGCAAGATGAAACTGATTTTGGATTTTCACTATGATGTGTTTGATATTTAATTATAAAGGTATAAGTGCTTTAAACTCAGAAAAGGTCCCATGGGAATCAGATTTCTTATTTGAAATGAGATACTCCCTCCACCCCTGCATCAGATTGACTTTGAGGCTGAACAGCCTGCATTCCTGCCACCCACGCCTGTGCATTGCATGTAGTCTAAATGCAAAAACACCTTTTCTGAAAACAGCCACAGTTTACATTGTGACTTTTTACTTTTTTGGAGGGCAACAACTGTTTTCTTTAACAAATCGCTTTTCCTAATGTTTTCTACTCCACAGATCCGTAATGAATTGGAGAAACAGATGAACTGTAACTTGAAAGAATTCAAGGAATTCATAGACAACGAGATGCTCCTTATCTTGGGACAGATGGACAAGCCCTCCCTCATCTTCGATCATCTTTATCTCGTAAGAGGCACAGCGCATGGCAGGGTCTGGCTCAGGGAACGTAAATTGGACCTTGATTGAGCAAGTCAGAGAGGGGAAAACTCGAGTTGCTGGAGCCTCGATCCTGACTTTTACGGGAACTCCCATCCTCTGGCCTGCAGCCTCGCGGCTTGCTCTCCAGCCAGATGCTCACAAAGTGGCTCCCAGCTGGGCTGTGGGCGGTTGTTTGAAAGCTCTTTGGCGTAGTCACCTGGCACCCGTTTACAGACTCTTGCCACCCTTTGCCTTCTTCAGTCACTAACACACAGGCCCCATCCGGATATCTCCAAATGGTTTGTGGGCTAAAAACCCCCAGTTGTTAAAGGGAGCATGCTTGCCAAACCCCAAAGTTATGCCTAGGAATCCCGAGATGTGAGAAACATGAGGGAAGGCAAACCCGACGCCTGAAACGCAGCTTCCCTCTGCTTGTCCAGCAGCCACTTCGTGCACTGCTCCCAGAGCCCAGCGAAGGAGCAGGCCCCGGTGATACAACCTCCATCTCTGGCTCAGATTTTCTTAAAGCTGTAAATCTCCATAGAAGGCAACTGGCAAGGTTCCAAAGTCAGAGAGACTGTAGAGGAAGGCACGTTACTAAAATTAGAGGCAGCGCAGCGTAGTAATGAAAATCAGCCCCACCAGGCCAAGTCCTCACTCCCCAGCCTGACCTGCGCTGTGACTGCAACAAGTCTCTCCACCTCTTTTCTTTCCTTCATCCTGTATCTTGCGAGTAATGATGAACATTCAATAAAATACAGATTTAAGGCCCCAAGGGCAGTTTCTGTGGGCACTAATAAGTGGTAACACCATTGTTAGAACAGAAATCGCTTCCTGGGAAAGTTGAGGAAGTATATTTCCTTTGGAAGGCATAACAATTTTGTTCTCTGCCTGTTGGAAGTAATTAATAGTCCTTCAAATGCATATGTTGGGATATGCACTTGACATAGTAAATGTATGTTTAATGTATATATTTGTAGGTATCAGTTTATATATATGTTTAATATATATGTTAAAGTGTACATGAGGGTGTGGGTTTGAAGCCTGTATCTTGAAAGCCACATGGCAGTGCTGGTCTCCTATCTCCTCCCTGGGAAGTGGATGGTTTTCCCTGGTGGAGACAGAACGCCAGGCACCCCCAGCCTGTCTCTCCACTAGGTGGCGATCACAGCAAGAGGACACTCATAGTCGCAGCAAAGCAAGTTATTTTTCAGTGTGGTTGGTGCTTTATGTCACTTTTTCCATGAGAGATACCAAAGGAATTTTTATGTTTGCGCCTCTCCCTCCAATATGAAAATCCAGCTAGCACCCACACATGGCCAGCTCTGTCAGGGTCCCTGAAGCCCCTGCCTCCTGAGGAGTCTGACCTCTTCGGAAAGGAAGTTTATAGGAAGACTGCAGGGTGGTGGTTTTTTGGGTTTTTGTTTTTTTTTTGCTTTTTGTGACTCTGTTGTTTGCATTTCCTAAGAGTAATGTGATGGTTTTTTTCTTTGTTTTTCTTTCCCTCCCTGTTCTTGCATGCTTAGAAATGGAGGGTTTGTTTTTTTAATACCATTTTTAAAGTACTAAAACATTATAGAAAGTTAGGAAATGTAAGTAATTCTAAAGATGAAAATTAAAGAGATTCCTAAGTTCACAAATCTAGAGGCAGTCACAGTAACATTTTGGTATTTTTATTTTTTTATCACTTGGTAGTTGTTGTTTTTTAATGTATATATAGTGTTTTAAAAAACGTAAAGATAGGGAAAGATCCATATTGCTTAGTTTACATAGTTTTGTGTCCTGCTTTAATTTTTTTTGTCTTTATGTGCTGTTTCCCTGTGTCATGAAATATCTTCCAAAAGTAGGAGTTATTTTAATGGTTCTATCATAACGGCTCCATCATCATATTTTACTGATTTCTCCTTGTTGGATCTTTGGGTTGTTTCCACTATTTTGTTATTATAAATAACCTTAAATATCCTTGTACAGAAATCTCTGTGCAAGTTCTGGGTATTTCCTCAGGGTAGCTTTTTGTAAGGGAATTTCTGGGTCGGAGGGTGGGAACTTTTTGAATATTGCCAAGTACTTCCCAGAAAAGGGAGACTGGTTCCTGCTTTAATCAGAGGGCTGTGGACGTGCCCTCTCCGGAGTGGGAGGTCGGAGGTCACTGCTCCGGTGCGAGGGCCCTGCCGCAGTCTCAGGAAAGGAAGCGGTGAGAGGGGAGCAGGTTTTCCTGAACTTGCCCTTCCCCTGTTGAGCTGCCGAGGCTTTGCATGTCTGGGGAAACTGCTTTGAAACTGGCCTCTGTCAGGTCTCTCGTTCTCTGAGGCCAGGGGCCCATGAACTCACCATCACCATCAGGGCTAGCATCCCGTAAGCAGCTCTGAGGCTGACATGACACTCACGGGGGTTTGTGTGATCTGTCCCCCAGGGCTCTGAATGGAATGCATCCAATCTGGAGGAACTGCAGGGCTCAGGGTGAGTCTGCTCCCCTTGTCTTCCTTCCCTTGTCCTTCCAGGCAGCATAGACACCCTTGGCTCCGCCCCTGAGGTTGAGCCCTTGTGCTACCTGCCTGTAATCGCCTGCACCCAGGTGGCCAGGCTGATTTGCATAGCTAAACAGATGTGCTTCAGAATGCCGCCTCCTGAATAATTCATGGTTTTAGATTTTCCTGGGGTTTGTGTAATGGTTTGTGTTCCTGAGAATAATCCTGAATCACACACAGTCCAGCGGTATAGACAGCTAGGATTCAAGTAGGGCCACGAGCCCCCTCCCACTGCACCATGGCACCACCGCCCCACTGCCCTGCAGAGCAGCTAGGAATCCTGGTGTGAACACAGCTGTCTGTTGGGCCAGTCAGCACTCTGATCCTTGAATCACTCCTGATTCTATCTGAACTTATACTTTTGGATCTGATGGGATTCTTGCAGCTAAATATTCAGTGTTGGGCAGAAACACATGGCTGTCTTAGTCTGAGAACTACCCAGCAGCAGAAATAAAAAAAATGTTTAAATCTAGACCTTCGAGAACAGATGTCCAGACATTTTTTTTTAAAAAAAAACAACATAGCTGGCCCTGGCCGGTTGGCTCAGCGGTAGAGCGTCGGCCTAGCGTGCGGAGGACCCGGGTTCGATTCCCGGCCAGGGCACACAGGAGAAGCGCCCATTTGCTTCTCCACCCCTCCGCCGCGCTTTCCTCTCTGTCTCTCTCGTCCCCTCCCGCAGCCAAGGCTCCATTGGAGCAAAGATGGCCCGGGCGCTGGGGATGGCTCTGTGGCCTCTGCCCCAGGCGCTAGAGTGGCTCTGGTCGCAACATGGCGACGCCCAGGATGGGCAGAGCATCGCCCCCTGGTGGGCAGAGCGTCGCCCCTAGTGGGCGTGCCGGGTGGATCCCGGTTGGGCGCATGCGGGAGTCTGTCTTGACTGTCTCTCCCTGTTTCCAGCTTCAGAAAAATGAAAAAAAAAAAAACAAAAAAAAAACATAGCCACAAAATCACCATCCCGTGGGTCTGACATGATAGCATCCTTGAATTACTGCATTTAAAAATCAAGACTAAACAAATCTTAAAAGGTGTCTTTAGAACTGCTGGTTAAGATGTGTTCTTTCAACAGAAAGTATTCTTAAAATGTAGGGTAATACTGTCTATGCTGTCTGTTTCACTGAGAATAAGTAAATTATTTTAAAGGAATTTTTTTAAAGCACTTATAAGTATTTACTTAGGAAATTTATTTTAGGTATTTTCAAACTCTTGAAGTTATTTTGGTCTTCCAGCAATATAAGTATTTAGTTTAGAGAGCTACAAAACCTTTTATTTATTTATAACCTGCCTTGTTTCAAAAAGGATGTAAAGCAGTTCCCAAGAACATAAATAATGCACAGATATGTTCTGCTTTCTAACTATCTAAAAGTAGAGACTTTGTTTTTTCTTTTTTTTTAATTTATTTATTGATTTTAGATGGAGAGGGAGAGAGAGAGATAGAAACATCAATCTTTTTCTGTATGAACCCTGACCGGGTATTGAACTGTCAACCTCTACGTATCAGTAGGATGCTCTAACCAACTGAGCTATCCAACCAGGGCTGTTTTTACTTAAAGCTTCTATATGCGCATACTAGTTGTGAATTTTGAAACTTTAAGAGAGTTTTACAACATATTTAAGTAACACGTGTCTGCTTTCCAGAATTAAGATTGCTTAGCAATACTTTGAATGCTTTTTCTTTTTATATTATTTTTATAAAGAAGTTTGTTTTTTTATTATAAATATAATACGTTCTCATCATAGAGAGAACATTTATAAAATACTAAAAAAAGAATTACCATTAAGGAAAACAGAAGTCCTGCCACAAAAACTTATACACTTTATTAATGTATATTTGATTTTTTTCCCCCAGTTCAGGTTTTTGTCACTTTGTTTTTTTTGTAATTCCTCATTCTGATTCTCCAAATTTCTTTTTTCTTTTTTCTCACTGCAGTGTTGACTACATTTTAAATGTCACTAGAGAAATAGATAATTTTTTTCCTGGCTTGTTTGCGTATCATAACATCCGAGTCTATGATGAAGAGACAACAGACCTTCTCGCCCACTGGAACGAAGCGTACCATTTTATAAACAAAGCAAAGTAAGTGGGTGGAGAAGCCAAAGAAACTGCTCTGAGGAAGAAACTGGCAGATGCTGGGTGGGCAGACGTTAATGGCAGTCCCAGACACGGACGTCTCCTGGCTTAGGGAGCCTTGGATGTCGATGGGCCTCTGATTTAAGACCACAGGACCCCTAGCAGCAAAGGGGCAAAGTTGTCCATGTGCTCATTCTCTCCCACCTATCATTGATTGTGACCTTTGATCCCAGTTTCATCATCAACACTGGTTCCAGTTAAGGCTCCAGTGCCATGTGGACACTCTGGGAGGCTCTGCCTATGAGGAGTCGCTGAGCCAAAGGAGAGAGAAGGCAGGGCCAGGTTATGCGTGGACTTAGGTAGAGCGCCTTTGGGACTGCTTCCTCAGAGAAGTGTACTCAGGCAGGTTGCCTTTTCCACCTGTTAGTGAACTTTTCCTGTTTGTGCAGAATGGGATAGACCATGAGCCTGTCATTGGTTTCACCTAACTTCTTGTCCTCACCTTATTCTCCTACAGAGCAACCCTGTCTTAATGCAGTCAGGAACAGAAAGAGATGACCCTTTGAGACCCCACTTTCTGCTTTGCACCCCTCCAGGTCAAAGCTACATAACCCGTCCTTACCAACATGTCCTCATAGTTTGTTTGCATTCCTACCAGATAGACTTCAGACCAGCAGTCCAAAAAAAGAAAGAAAGAAAGAAAAAAAAAGGCAGTGAGATTTGGTGATGAAATTTAAGCCTGAGGTAGGGGAAATGAGTCTGCTTGCACCTGACAGGCTGCCTACTTTTAACGTAAACAGGCAGGCAGGTGGGCTCACGTCCTGCATGAGTAAAGCTTGCCAGATGCTGCCCTTTCCAGCCTGGTGTGCCCCCACATGCTATAGCAGGCTGTACCTAGAGAAACACTGTGTACACCTGGCTGTATCGGTTCAGTCAGCTCCCCGGGCCAGCACTGCCTCTTCACCACCAAGGGCCCCACCCTCCCCTGGCTTCTTTCTGTCTTGGCCAAGTTAGTGGTGCTGCCGCCCTCGCCTATGCTCCTTGACCTTCCTGGCTCCCGAGGGTCTTGCGGCTTCCGGTTCTCTGACCCCATTTTTCTGTAGTAACCCATTCCCTGTCTCCATCTGCTTCAGCTGCTGAGCAGCTTTTGCAGATCTCTCTTTCCCTGCACATTCACTTCCCACAGAAGAGTCTTGGGTCTCCTAGCCTGTCCCCACGATGTGGGAAGATCCCCACTTTGTCCCTGGAGGCAGTTGGACTTTGGAGCTCTCCCTGCAGAACTTGGCTAGGCAAGGACAGATTTGTCTCGATTTCCCATTGTGTGCTAATTGATTTTGCAGTGAAGTTATTTCCTTTAGAGGGTGTGTGGACATATGCTGCGTAAACATCAGGACTAGGGGGATTTGGGCAATGACATAAAACTGTCCTTTGTGTAAAACCCAAGAGAACAAAGTTAAGCCTTTTAAAAACTCTCTTCCCCACCGCTCCCACCCGCCACCCTACCCCCAGGAGGAACCATTCCAAGTGCCTGGTACATTGCAAAATGGGTGTCAGTCGATCCGCTTCCACGGTCATAGCCTATGCGATGAAGGAATTTGGCTGGCCCCTGGAAAAGGCGTACAACTACGTGAAGCAAAAGCGCAGTATTACGCGGCCCAACGCAGGCTTTATGAGACAGCTGTCTGAGTATGAAGGCATCTTGGACGCGAGGTGGGTGACTGTCTGCTCGGGATTGGCAGGACTGCGCTCGCGGAGCCGCCGTCTGCACCGAGCATTGGCTTCCACAGCCAAAACCCTGACGGCTCGGGGGAGGGGGGTGGTTTGAGAAAAACAGCTATTGTTTGGCGTTTGATTAGTGGTTTCCAGGAGGGTTCTGTTCTGATTGTATTGGCACACACGGCTATTTTGCTGTGGGAGGGAATGGTGCCTAACTTCTAATCCAAGGCACGACTTCGTGTGCGGCACGGGCATGTGGATGCCCTGTTTCCTGAGCATCTGCTCTGGGCTGAGCGCCATGCCAGGCTCTGCCGCAGGGCAATTCCAGGGACTGCAGAGGCAGACCAGGTCCCCCCACTGACTAGCTGGGCAACTTAGAACAAGCTCCTCAGTCTCCCCCAACCTTGGCTTTCTCTTTCTGAGTTGGGACTCTACTCAGCTGGTAGGGTTGCTCTGAGATACACGTGACTACCATGTAGGTTTTCCTTTAAGAGGCTTTGCTAGACTAGGCTCACAGTAAATAACAATGTAGTTTTTCTGTAAATTTCTAACCTCTACCTGAAAAGGGTTTGCAAAGTACAGGTTTCCCCCCATTTAAGGGGGAATAAGGAACTGACACTGGAGGTTAACTTGTCCCACATCAGACACTAGTCAATGGCAGCGGGGAGCACATGGCCAGGTCCGTTGGCCTCCAAGGCAGGGGGGTCCTCCATGGCTAGGTCTTGGCCTTATGACCATGTTTGGGGAAGCAGGAGTTCTGAGGGTCCAGAGGACAGTACCAGACATCTCCACTGTCTATCAGAGAGTAGCTGGACAGATCCCCAGGTAGGGCCAAGAAGTGTGCAACCCTGAGCCCTTCAGTCACTCCCTCTCGTCAGTGCCCGAATGGCTGGCCGGCTGTTTCCAGGCTGGGTTTGCAGCTGTGCGGTATTGACCTTGAATTGCAGCCCCATCTGAGGGCCCCCTTGGCCTTGCCCAGACCATGCACAGGAAGCAAACAGTCTTGAAAGATCCTGACACTCTCTTGCATTGAATGACAGCAACAGATCCTTAACTGACACTTAGTTCTCCCTCACCTTAACCCTCCAGCCCCATGATGTCGGTATTGCTCTAAGGCTCATGGAGGTGACTTCCTTACCTCATTTCCCTGTAAGCCTTTCTCGTTTCTTCTTACCTTTACATTTTAAAAATGAATTGCAAAAGTAATACCATAGTATTAGAAGACATGTTTTCACAACTGACCTGAAATCTCTCTGACCTAAATAAATATTTAATTTTCTGCACTCTTCCTAACTGCTTAAGTGTATTATGTGCTTACTTGCTATGTTATTATAAATACATATGTATATAAATATTTACATTGACAGATGGAGAAGTTGAGAGATGGAACATTAAGTGGCATGACCAGATGAAATGGGACACTAGGCTCACAATAGCATTTTAGGTCCTCACATATCTAGCACATTTCATCATGTGACAGAAAGTCGTTTAAGGCTTCTCATGAGGACCACGATGATTTGGGGTCTTTCATTTTTTCATTTCTGGGAGACAAGTGAATAGAGAGGCTTTACCTCATTGAGCCCTTGGCATCCCCCTGAGCCTGGCTGTCCCTTGCTGGCTCACCCCTACCCCTCTTCCCGGGAACTTCTGGGCACCAACCTCTGTGACCCTGCTCTGCCCTTCCTCCCCCAGCAAACAGAGGCACAACAAGCTGTGGCGCCAGCAGACGGAGCGCTGCCTCCAGCAGCCTGTGGATGACCTCGAGGGGTCTGGGGACTTCTTGCCAGAGACCCTGGTTGACACCCCAGAAGCCCGGCTGCCCTGCTTGGACGATGCTGCCCCGTCTGGGTTCCCAGGCAGCAGGGCCCCAGGAGGAGGAGGTCCCTCTCTCTCCTGCTGTTTCCGGCGGCTCTCAGACCCCCTCCTGCCTTCCCCCAGCGATGAAACTGAAACCAGCAGTTTGGTCCAACTGGAGGATCTGGAGAAGGATGCTCTGTTGGAGGAAGCAGCTCGGCCAGCAGAGGTGCACAAGCCAGCCAGACCTCCCCAAGAAGGCCCTGGACTCTGTGAGAAGGAAGTGAAGAAGAAACCAGAGTTTGGGAGCCTGAAAACCCAGAGTGGCCCTTTGTCACAGGTGGAAGAGATGGAAAGGGAGGAGACTCCAGGAGGAGGGAAGTGGGGGAGGTCCCCAACCCAGCTTGATAAAAACCTGCTCAACTGGGAAAACCTAAATAATAACAACAGCAAGAGGAGCTGTCCGGATGACTTTGAGGTAGGTGTGGGACCAGCATATGGGGGCAGTCAGTTTGCCCTTCCCCACAGAGCAGCCCCCTGCCAGCCCCTCTGCGGCTGCTTTCTGCCACACTCCAGCGACCCATGGGTTAGCTTCAGAGAGTGACTCTGCCAGCTGATTGGGAATTTGGGCATATGGGATAGGGGATCTACAGGGGCTCTTCATCCTGCATACCTCATCCACATCTTGGGCAGGACTTTCAGTCTTTCTTTGTCCTCATGTTAAATGTAAAATGTACACCTTATCACCTACCTTCAGCATTTCTCAATGTGCAGCTATTAGTTGATCACACTCCTCCCACCTGTATTCTCTCACACCCTGGTTTTGAAACATCGCAGATACATTGTTTCATTTACAAATGTTTCAGCTATGTCATAACCACAATACCATTGCCACCTCTTAAGAAATTGATAGTAATTTCTCAGTATCATCAAATATATGGATTTGAACTCAGATTCTGGTGCTAAGCTCCATTAGCCTCTTGTAGCTGTCACATTCGGTGGGTTATCTACAACAAGGTGTTTGCTTCAGCCATGCATGAACTCAGAAAACCATGAATCATCAGCCTTTTCCCTCCTCCTTAGTGGCCCCATCTTACACCCTGTTTATTTTTCATTCATCAGTTGTTTTGAGCGGAGGCCGGTTTTGTCTCAGGTTCTGCCCTCGCTCTGCTGGCTCACCGCAGCCTGGGCCGCAGGGCCTTGTGTCCTGTGGCTTCACTGCCTATGTCCCAGGACACTGTGATTTCCATGTGAGAGGGCACGTGGCAAGCTGGCGAACATGTTCCTGACGGACAGAGGGTCTGTTGTTACCATGTTACGGTGCAAACCAGACTGGGAAGTTATGTTTGCCAACCTCCAAATCATAAAATGTATTCCACACCTAGTGTTAATAACTCTTAAGTTTCCCTGGTCACTCACCCTTAACTCAAAGAGAAAATAGCATAAAGATAAATGATATGCAACCTCTTAGTCCAGGATTGTGGTGCCTAGATTAGTCCAAAATGCATAGTTGTGAATTGTAGAGGGCTGAACTCAGAGAAGCTTGGATAAGAGGTCAAATGAAGGACACCAGTCCTCCTTTAGTGGCTGAAACTTGATCAAATGGGTGATACTATTTAGGGTGTAGAACCTGGAGACAAGCATTCATTCATTTGTTCAACTCATGTTTATGAACAATGGCACCTGGCTGGTGAGGGGCACCGCTGTGAGTAAGACACAAGCTCAGTGCGTGTAGTCTTACGACGAATGGCTAACATGTGAGGATGTAACAAAGAAAACAAGTGCAGGTGGTTTTCTGTGTGAGGAGGGAATGAGAAGGCGCCAGCCATGCAAAAGGCCAGGAGGACAGTCTTTGGGCACAGGGAGCGGCAGGTGCCAAGGTGCGCCCTGAGGGCAGAGGGCTTGGCATGACTGGGGGCAGTGATCTGAGGTGTGTGTGGACAGGTGCCCAGATCACGCAAGGTCTCTGTGCAGGATGGCAGGGCTCTGTGCGTTGTTCCAGGGGCACTAGGAAGCCTTGGGCGGACTTGACGCAGGGAGGTGCTGAGGCGCCCCTGGCTGTGGTCTGCAGCCAGGCCGGTGGGGCGAGAGCAGCAGCAAAGCCTGAGGTGGTACTGGTGGCTCAGGGGCTGGGGCAGGGGAGGAAGGCCCAGCTTGGAGGTGTCTGGAGGCAGAGCCCCGCTGCCTAGGTGCTGAGGCTTCTGGGAAGCCTTAACTCTGCGGAGACTGAGCTCATCCCTCTCTGTGCTGGCACTTTTCACAGGGTTTTCTGGTCCATTTCCAGCTGTGGGCAGGTGGTGCTGTGGTCAGGGACTGTGTCCTGTTCACAGCCCCTGCGCCCCATGCAAGTCCTGGCATGGATAGGCGCTCCCTCAATATGAGCTGAACGAATGAATTCTCTAGCGCCCACAGACTCTGAAAGGTACTCTAAATCTCCCATCATGGTAGATTACCATGTCCTAAAAGTTCAGGGAGAAATGAACAGGTAGGCACTTTGGTTAGAGCTTCAGAAAAATCCCTAGGTCAAGAGTTCAGGCCTTGCCCTGCGGGTGACCAGGTCTTACTGGTTGACCTGGAAGCCAGCCAGCCCCAGGAATCCTGACTTAGGTAGGATTCTGCAGAGACCCAGCCTCCCTCCGCCCCCACCATGCACTCCCTTGCAGCCTTGGGAATCACAGCAGTTTCCATTTGACTCCTCTGGTATTGGACCTGCCATGACTTCTTAGTTGGGGGACCCCAGTCTGCCAGACAGAATGGTATTAACCTCTGACAGGGCCAGGGGGCCCACAGGCTTCGCTGGGCAGGGGAATCCTACAACTTCCGCCCTTTGCCAGGAAGGCTTCATTTAAGACCAGCTTAGGAATCTCACAGCTAAACAGC